>NC_088120.1:1241538-1862307 GCF_036370855.1 Dromaius novaehollandiae | reverse complement strand
TCTTGGCTGCTAGCTGTGCTTCTGAGGTCACAGCAGTCTCAGTGTCTCCTAGGTTTGTAGCAGGCTCGTGGCTGCTGGCAGTGCTTGTGAGGTCACAGCAGACTCAATGCCTCCTAGGCCAGTGGCAGGCTCATGGCTGCAGGCTGTGCTTGTGAGGTCAAGCAGCCTTAGTGCCTCATAGGTTAGTCTCCAGCGCCCCCTACTGGCTGTGCTCATGAGGTCACAGCAGACTCAGTGCCTCATAGGTTATCTCCAGTGGCCGCTGCTGGCTGTGCTTGTGAGGTCACAGCAGCCTCAGTGCCCAATAGGCCACTGGCAGGCTGCTGGCTGCTGGCTGTGTTTGTGAGGTCACAGGAACCTCAGTGCCTACTAGGCCAGTGCTAGGCTCATGGCTGCTGGCTGTGCTTATGAGGTCACAGCAGCATGAGTGCCAAATGGATTAGTGTACAGCACCCCCTGCTGGCTCTGCTTGTGAGGTCACAGCAGCCTCAGTGCCTCCTAGGACAGTGGCAGGGTCATGGCTGCTGGCTGTGCTTGTGAGGTCACATCTCACTCAGTCCTCCTAGGTTGGTCAAGGGCGCCCCCTGCTGGCTGTGCTTGTGAGGTCACAGCACACTCACTGCCATCTCGGCCAGTGGCAGGCTCGTGGCTGCTGGCTGTGCTTGTGAGGGCACAGCAGACTCAGTGCCTCTGAGGCCAAAGGCAGGGTCATGGCTGCAGGCTGTGCTTGTGAGGTCACAGCAGCCGTAGTGCCTCATAGGTTAGTCTCCAGCGCCCCCTACTGGCTGTGCTCATGAGGTCACAGCAGACTCAGTGCCTCATAGGTTATCTCCAGTGGCCGCTGCTGGCTGTGCTTGTGAGGTCACAGCAGCCTCAGTGCCCAATAGGCCACTGGCAGGCTGCTGGCTGCTGGCTGTGTTTGTGAGGTCACAGGAACCTCAGTGCCTACTAGGCCAGTGCTAGGCTCATGGCTGCTGGCTGTGCTTGTGAGGTCACAGCACACTCACTGCCATCTAGGCCAGTGGCAGGCTCGTGGCTGCTGGCTGTGCTTGTGAGGTCACAGCAGCCTCAGCGCCTCCTAGGCCACTGCCAGGCTCATGGCTGCTGGCAGTGCTTGTGAGGTCACAGCAGCCTCAGTGTCTCCTAGGTTACTCTACAGCGCCCCCTGCGGGCTGTGCTTGTGAGGTCACAGCAGACTCAGTGCCTCCGAGGACAGTGGCAGGCTTATGGCTGATGGCTGTGCTTGTGAGATCACAGCAGCCTCAGTGCCTCCAAGGCCAGTGGCAGGCTCATGGCTGCTGGCTGTGCTTGTGAGGTCACAGCAGTCTCAGTGCCTCATAGGTTTAGTCTACAGCGCCCCCTGCTTGCTGTGCTTGTGAGGTCACAGCAGCCTGAATGACTCCTAGGCCAGTGGCAGGCTCATGGCTGCTGGCTGTGCTTGTGACATCACAGCAGCCTCAGTGCCATCTAGGCCAGTGGCAGGCTCGTGGCTGCTGGCTGTGCTTGTGACGTCACAGCAGCCTCATTGCCTCCTAGGCCCGTGGCAGGCTCATGGCTGCTGGCTGTGCTTGTGAGGTCCCAGTGGACGCAGTACCTCCTACACCAGCGGCAGGGTCATGGCTGCTGGCTGTGCTTGTGACCTCACAGCAGACTCAGTGCCTCCTTGGTTAGTCTACAGAGCCCCCTGTTGCCTGTGGTTGTGACGTCACAGCAGCCTGAGTGCCTTCTAGGCCAGTGGCAGGCTCGTGGCTGCTGCCTGTGCTTGTGAGGTTCCAGCGGACTCACTACCTCCTAGACCAGTGGCAGGCTCATGGCTTTTGCCGGTGCTTGTGAGGTCACAGCAGCCTCATTGCCTCCAAGGCCAGTGGCAGACTCATGGCTTTTGCCGGTGCTTGTGAGGTCACAGCAGCCTCAGTGCCTCATAGGTTAAGTCTGCAGCGCCCCCTGCTTGCTGTGCTTATGAGGTCACAGCAGCCTCAGTGCCTCCAAGGCCAGTGTCAGGGTCTTGGCTGCTGGCTGTGCTTCTGAGGTCACAGCAGTCTCAGTGTCTCCCAGGCTTGTAGCAGGCTCGTGGCTGCTGGCAGTGCTTGTGAGGTCACAGCAGCCTCATTGCCTCCTAGGCCAGTGGCAGGCTCATGGCTGCTGGCTGTGCTTGTGAGGTCACAGCAGACTCAGTGCCTCCTAGGTTCCTCAACAGCGCCCCCTGCTGGCTGTGCTTGTGAGGTCACAAAAGACTCAGTGTCTCCTAGGCAGTGTCATGCTCCTGGCTGCTGCCTGTGCTTTTGAGGTGAAAGCAGCCTCAGTGCCTCCTAGGCCAGTGGCAGGCTCATGGCCGCTGGCTGTGGTTGTGAGGTCACAGCGGCCTTAGTGCCTCATAGGTTAGTGTCCAGCGCCCCCTGCTGGCTGGGCTTGTGAGTTCACAGCTGACTCAATGCCTCCTAGGCCAGTGGCAGGCTCATGGCTGCAGGCTGTGCTTGTGAGGTCACAGCAGCCTCAGCGCCTCCTAGGCCACTGCCAGGCTCATGGCTGCTGGCAGTGCTTGTGAGGTCACAGCAGCCTCAGTGTCTCCTAGGTTACTCTACAGCGCCCCCTACTGGCTGTGCTTGTGAGGTCACAGCAGACTCAGTGCCTCATAGGTTATCTCCAGTGGCCGCTGCTGGCTGTGCTTGTGAGGTCACAGCAGCCTCAGTGCCCAATAGGCCACTGGCAGGCTGCTGGCTGCTGGCTGTGTTTGTGAGGTCACAGGAACCTCAGTGCCTACTAGGCCAGTGCTAGGCTCATGGCTGCTGGCTGTGCTTATGAGGTCACAGCAGCATGAGTGCCAAATGGATTAGTGTACAGCACCCCCTGCTGGCTCTGCTTGTGAGGTCACAGCAGCCTCAGTGCCTCCTAGGACAGTGGCAGGGTCATGGCTGCTGGCTGTGCTTGTGAGGTCACATCTCACTCAGTGCCTCCTAGGTTGGTCAAGGGCGCCCCCTGCTGGCTGTGCTTGTGAGGTCACAGCACACTCACTGCCATCTCGGCCAGTGGCAGGCTCGTGGCTGCTGGCTGTGCTTGTGAGGTCACAGCAGCCGTAGTGTCTCCTAGGTTACTCTACAGCGCCCCCTACTGGCTGTGCTCATGAGGTCACAGCAGACTCAGTGCCTCATAGGTTATCTCCAGTGGCCGCTGCTGGCTGTGCTTGTGAGGTCACAGCAGCCTCAGTGCCCAATAGGCCACTGGCAGGCTGCTGGCTGCTGGCTGTGTTTGTGAGGTCACAGGAACCTCAGTGCCTACTAGGCCAGTGCTAGGCTCATGGCTGCTGGCTGTGCTTGTGAGGTCACAGCACACTCACTGCCATCTAGGCCAGTGGCAGGCTCGTGGCTGCTGGCTGTGCTTGTGAGGTCACAGCAGCCTCAGCGCCTCCTAGGCCACTGCCAGGCTCATGGCTGCTGGCAGTGCTTATGAGGTCACAGCAGCCTCAGTGTCTCCTAGGTTACTCTACAGTGCCCCCTGCGGGCTGTGCTTGTGAGGTCACAGCAGACTCAGTGCCTCCGAGGACAGTGGCAGGCTTATGGCTGATGGCTGTGCTTGTGAGGTCACAGCAGCCTCAGTGCCTCCAAGGCCAGTGGCAGGCTCATGGCTGCTGGCTGTGCTTGTGAGGTCACAGCAGTCTCAGTGCCTCATAGGTTTAGTCTACAGCGCCCCCTGCTTGCTGTGCTTGTGAGGTCACAGCAGCCTGAATGACTCCTAGGCCAGTGCCAGCCTCATGGCTGCTGGCTGTGCTTGTGAGGTCACAGCAGCCTGAATGCCTTCTAGACCAGTGGCAGGCTCATGGCTGCTGGCTGTGCTTGTGAGGTCACAGCAGTCTCAGTGCCTCATAGGTTTAGTCTACAGCGCCCCCTGCTTGCTGTGCTTGTGAGGTCACAGCAGCCTGAATGACTCCTAGGCCAGTGCCAGGCTCATGGCTGCTGGCTGTGCTTGTGACATCACAGCAGCCTCAGTGCCATCTAGGCCAGTGACAGGCTCATGGCTGCTGGCTGTGCTTGAGATGTCCCAGCGGACGCAGTACCTCCTGCACCAGCGGCAGGGTCATGGCTGCTGGCTGTGCTTGTGACCTCACAGCAGACTCAGTGCCTCCTTGGTTAGTCTAGAGAACCCCCTGTTGCCTGTGGTTTTGACGTCACAGCAGCCTGAGTGCCTTCTAGGCCAGTGGCAGGCTGATGGCTGCTGGCTGTGCTTGTGAGGTTCCAGTGGACTCACTACCTCGTAGACGAGTGGCAGGCTCACGGCTTTTGCCGGTGCTTGTGAGGTCACAGCAGCCTCAGTGCCTCATAGGTTAAGTCTGCAGCGCCCCCTGCTTGCTGTGCTTATGAGGTCACAGCAGCCTCAGTGCCTCCAAGGCCAGTGTCAGGGTCTTGGCTGCTGGCTGTGCTTGTGAGGTCACAAAAGACTCAGTGTCTCCTAGGCAGTGTCATGCTCCTGGCTGCTGCCTGTGCTTTTGAGGTGAAAGCAGCCTCAGTGCCTCCTAGGCCAGTGGCAGGCTCATGGCCGCTGGCTGTGCTTGTGAGGTCACAGCGGCCTTAGTGCCTCATAGGTTAGTGTCCAGCGCCCCCTGCTGGCTGGGCTTGTGAGTTCACAGCAGACTCAATGCCTCCTAGGCCAGTGGCAGGCTCATGGCTGCAGGCTGTGCTTGTGAGGTCACAGCAGCCTTAGTGCCTCATAGGTTAGTCTCCAGCGCCCCCTACTGGCTGTGCTCATGAGGTCACAGCAGACTCAGTGCCTCATAGGTTATCTCCAGTGGCCGCTGCTGGCTGTGCTTGTGAGGTCACAGCAGCCTCAGTGCCCAATAGGCCACTGGCAGGCTGCTGGCTGCTGGCTGTGTTTGTGAGGTCACAGGAACCTCAGTGCCTACTAGGCCAGTGCTAGGCTCATGGCTGCTGGCTGTGCTTATGAGGTCACAGCAGCATGAGTGCCAAATGGATTAGTGTACAGCACCCCCTGCTGGCTCTGCTTGTGAGGTCACAGCAGCCTCAGTGCCTCCTAGGCCAGAGGCAGGGTCATGGCTGCTGGCTGTGCTTGTGAGGTCACATCTCACTCAGTGCCTCCTAGGTTGGTCAAGGGCGCCCCCTGCTGGCTGTGCTTGTGAGGTCACAGCACACTCACTGCCATCTAGGCCAGTGGCAGGCTCGTGGCTGCTGGCTGTGCTTGTGAGGGCACAGCAGACTCAGTGCCTCTGAGGCCAATGGCAGGGTCATGGCTGCAGGCTGTGCTTGTGAGGTCACAGCAGCCGTAGTGCCTCATAGGTTAGTCTCCAGCGCCCCCTACTGGCTGTGCTCATGAGGTCACAGCAGACTCAGTGCCTCATAGGTTATCTCCAGTGGCCGCTGCTGGCTGTGCTTGTGAGGTCACAGCAGCCTCAGTGCCCAATAGGCCACTGGCAGGCTGCTGGCTGCTGGCTGTGTTTGTGAGGTCACAGGAACCTCAGTGCCTACTAGGCCAGTGCTAGGCTCATGGCTGCTGGCTGTGCTTGTGAGGTCACAGCACACTCACTGCCATCTAGGCCAGTGGCAGGCTCCTGGCTGCTGGCTGTGCTTGTGAGGTCACAGCAGCCTCAGCGCCTCCTAGGCCACTGCCAGGCTCATGGCTGCTGGCAGTGCTTGTGAGGTCACAGCAGCCTCAGTGTCTCCTAGGTTACTCTACAGCGCCCCCTGCGGGCTGTGCTTGTGAGGTCACAGCAGACTCAGTGCCTCCGAGGACAGTGGCAGGCTTATGGCTGATGGCTGTGCTTGTGAGGTCACAGCAGCCTCAGTGCCTCCAAGGCCAGTGGCAGGCTCATGGCTGCTGGCTGTGCTTGTGAGGTCACAGCAGTCTCAGTGCCTCATAGGTTTAGTCTACAGCGCCCCCTGCTTGCTGTGCTTGTGAGGTCACAGCAGCCTGAATGACTCCTAGGCCAGTGCCAGCCTCATGGCTGCTGGCTGTGCTTGTGAGGTCACAGCAGCCTGAATGCCTTCTAGACCAGTGGCAGGCTCATGGCTGCTGGCTGTGCTTGTGAGGTCACAGCAGTCTCAGTGCCTCATAGGTTTAGTCTACAGCGCCCCCTGCTTGCTGTGCTTGTGAGGTCACAGCAGTCTGAATGCCTCCTAGACCAGTGGCAGGCTCATGGCTGCTGGCTGTGCTTGTGACATCACAGCAGCCTCAGTGCCATCTAGGCCAGTGGCAGGCTCATGGCTGCTGGCTGTGCTTGTGATGTCCCAGCGGACGCAGTACCTCCTGCACCAGCGGCAGGGTCATGGCTGCTGGCTGTGCTTGTGACCTCACAGCAGACTCAGTGCCTCATAGGTTAAGTCTGCAGCGCCCCCTGCTTGCTGTGCTTATGAGGTCACAGCAGCCTCAGTGCCTCCAAGGCCAGTGTCAGGGTCTTGGCTGCTGGCTGTGCTTGTGAGGTCACAAAAGACTCAGTGTCTCCTAGGCAGTGTCATGCTCCTGGCTGCTGCCTGTGCTTTTGAGGTGAAAGCAGCCTCAGTGCCTCATAGGTTAAGTCTGCAGCGCCCCCTGCTTGCTGTGCTTATGAGGTCACAGCAGCCTCAGTGCCCAATAGGCCACTGGCAGGCTGCTGGCTGCTGGCTGTGCTTGTGAGGTCAGAGCAGACTCAGTGTCTCCTAGGCAGTGTCATGCTCCTGGCTGCTGCCTGTGCTTTTGAGGTGAAAGCAGCCTCAGTGCCTCCTAGGCCAGTGGCAGACTCATGGCTGCTGACTGTGCTTGTGAGGTCACAGCGGCCTTAGTGCCTCATAGGTTAGTGTCCAGCGCCCCCTGCTGGCTGGGCTTGTGAGTTCACAGCAGACTCAATGCCTCCTAGGCCAGTGGCAGGCTCATGGCTGCTGGCTGTGCTTGTGAGGTCACAGCAGCCTTAGTGCCTCATAGGTTAGTCTCCAGCGCCCCCTACTGGCTGTGCTCATGAGGTCACAGCAGACTCAGTGCCTCATAGCTTATCTCCAGTGGCCGCTGCTGGCTGTGCTTGTGAGGTCACAGCAGCCTCAGTGCCCAATAGGCCACTGGCAGGCTGCTGGCTGCTGGCTGTGTTTGTGAGGTCACAGGAACCTCAGCGCCTCCTAGGCCACTGCCAGGCTCATGGCTGCTGGCAGTGCTTGTGAGGTCACAGCAGCCTCAGTGTCTCCTAGGTTACTCTACAGCGCCCCCTGCGGGCTGTGCTTGTGAGGTCACAGCAGACTCAGTGCCTCATAGGTAAGTGTCCAGCGCCCCCTGCGGGCTGTGCTTGTGAGGTCACAGCAGCCTCAGTGCCTCCTAGGCCAGTGCCATGCTCATGGCTGATGGCTGTGCTTGGAGGTCACAGCAGCCTGAATGCCTTCTAGACCAGTGGCAGGCTCATGGCCGCTGGCTGTGCTTGTGAGGTCACAGCAGCCTCAGTGCCTCATAGGTTTAGTCTACAGCGCCCCCTGCTTGCTGTGCTTGTGAGATCACAGCAGCCTGAATGACTCCTAGGCCAGTGCCCGGCTCATGGCTGCTGGCTGTGTTTGTGACATCACAGCAGACTCAGTGCCTCCAAGGCCAGTGTCAGGGTCTTGGCTGCTGGCTGTGCTTCTGAGGTCACAGCAGTCTCAGTGTCTCCTAGGCTTGTAGCAGGCTCGTGGCTGCTGGCAGTGCTTGTGAGGTCACAGCAGCCTCATTGCCTCCTAGGCCAGTGGCAGGCTCATGGCTGCTGGCTGTGCTTGTGAGGTCACAGCAGACTCAGTGCCTCCTAGGTTCCTCAACAGCGCCCCCTGCTGGCTGAGCTTGTGAGGTCACAAAAGACTCAGTGTCTCCTAGGCAGTGTCATGCTCCTGGCTGCTGCCTGTGCTTTTGAGGTGAAAGCAGCCTCAGTGCCTCCTAGGCCAGTGGCAGGCTCATGGCCGCTGGCTGTGCTTGTGAGGTCACAGCGGCCTTAGTGCCTCATAGGTTAGTGTCCAGCGCCCCCTGCTGGCTGGGCTTGTGAGTTCACAGCAGACTCAATGCCTCCTAGGCCAGTGGCAGGCTCATGGCTGCTGACTGTGCTTGTGAGGTCACAGCGGCCTCAGCGCCTCCTAGGCCACTGTCAGGCTCATGGCTGCAGGCTGTGCTTGTGAGGTCACAGCAGCCTTAGTGCCTCATAGGTTAGTCTCCAGCGCCCCCTACTGGCTGTGCTCATGAGGTCACAGCAGACTCAGTGCCTCATAGGTTATCTCCAGTGGCCGCTGCTCGCTGTGCTTGTGAGGTCACAGCAGCCTCAGTGCCCAATAGGCCACTGGCAGGCTGCTGGCTGCTGGCTGTGTTTGTGAGGTCACAGGAACCTCAGTGCCTACTAGGCCAGTGCTAGGCTCATGGCTGCTGGCTGTGTTTGTGAGGTCACAGCACACTCACTGCCATCTAGGCCAGTGGCAGGCTCATGGCTGCTGGCTGTGCTTGTGAGGTCACAGCACACTCACTGCCATCTCGGCCAGTGGCAGGCTCGTGGCTGCTGGCTGTGCTTGTGAGGGCACAGCAGCCTCAGTGCCTCTGAGGCCAATGGCAGGGTCATGGCTGCAGGCTGTGCTTGTGAGGTCACAGCAGCCGTAGTGCCTCATAGGTTAGTCTCCAGCGCCCCCTACTGGCTGTGCTCATGAGGTCACAGCAGACTCAGTGCCTCATAGGTTATCTCCAGTGGCCGCTGCTGGCTGTGCTTGTGAGGTCACAGCAGCCTCAGTGCCCAATAGGCCACTGGCAGGCTGCTGGCTGCTGGCTGTGTTTGTGAGGTCACAGGAACCTCAGTGCCTACTAGGCCAGTGCTAGGCTCATGGCTGCTGGCTGTGCTTGTGAGGTCACAGCACACTCACTGCCATCTAGGCCAGTGGCAGGCTCGTGGCTGCTGGCTGTGCTTGTGAGGTCACAGCAGCCTCAGCGCCTCCTAGGCCACTGCCAGGCTCATGGCTGCTGGCAGTGCTTGTGAGGTCACAGCAGCCTCAGTGTCTCCTAGGTTACTGTACAGCGCCCCCTGCGGGCTGTGCTTGTGAGGTCACAGCAGACTCAGTGCCTCCGAGGACAGTGGCAGGCTTATGGCTGATGCCTGTGCTTGTGAGGTCACAGCAGCCTGAATGCCTTCTAGACCAGTGGCAGGCTCATGGCTGCTGGCTGTGCTTGTGAGGTCACAGCAGTCTCAGTGCCTCATAGGTTTAGTCTACAGCGCCCCCTGCTTGCTGTGCTTGTGAGGTCACAGCAGCCTGAATGACTCCTAGGCCAGTGCCAGCCTCATGGCTGCTGGCTGTGCTTGTGAGGTCACAGCAGCCTGAATGCCTTCTAGACCAGTGGCAGGCTCATGGCTGCTGGCTGTGCTTGTGAGGTCACAGCAGTCTCAGTGCCTCATAGGTTTAGTCTACAGCGCCCCCTGCTTGCTGTGCTTGTGAGGTCACAGCAGTCTGAATGCCTCCTAGACCAGTGGCAGGCTCATGGCTGCTGGCTGTGCTTGTGACATCACAGCAGCCTCAGTGCCATCTAGGCCAGTGGCAGGCTCATGGCTGCTGGCTGTGCTTGTGATGTCCCAGCGGACGCAGTACCTCCTGCACCAGCGGCAGGGTCATGGCTGCTGGCTGTGCTTGTGACCTCACAGCAGACTCAGTGCCTCATAGGTTAAGTCTGCAGCGCCCCCTGCTTGCTGTGCTTATGAGGTCACAGCAGCCTCAGTGCCTCCAAGGCCAGTGTCAGGGTCTTGGCTGCTGGCTGTGCTTGTGAGGTCACAAAAGACTCAGTGTCTCCTAGGCAGTGTCATGCTCCTGGCTGCTGCCTGTGCTTTTGAGGTGAAAGCAGCCTCATTGCCTCCTAGGCCAGTGGCAGACTCATGGCTGCTGACTGTGCTTGTGAGGTCAAAGCGGCCTTAGTGCCTCATAGGTTAGTGTCCAGCGCCCCCTGCGGGCTGTGCTTGTGAGGTCACAGCAGCCTCAGTGCCTCATAGGTAAGTGTCCAGCGCCCCCTACTGCCTGTGCTTGTATGGTCACAGCAGCCTCAGTGCCTCATAGGTAAGTGTCCAGTGTGCCCTGCTGGCTGTGCTTGTGAGATCACAGAAGCCTCAGTGCCTCCTAGGCCAGTGCCATGCTCATGGCTGCTGGCTGTGCTTGGAGGTCACAGCAGCCTGAATGCCTTCTAGACCAGTGGCAGGCTCATGGCCGCTGGCTGTGCTTGTGAGGTCACAGCAGTCTCAGTGCCTCATAGGTTTAGTCTACAGCGCCCCCTGCTTGCTGTGCTTGTGAGATCACAGCAGCCTGAATGACTCCTAGGCCAGTGCCCGGCTCATGGCTGCTGGCTGTGTTTGTGACATCACAGCAGCCTCAGTGCCTCCAAGGCCAGTGTCAGGGTCTTGGCTGCTGGCTGTGCTTCTGAGGTCACAGCAGTCTCAGTGTCTCCTAGGCTTGTAGCAGGCTCGTGGCTGCTGCCTGTGCTTTTGAGGTCACAGCAGCCTCAGTGCCTCCTAGGCCAGTGGCAGGCTCATGGCCGCTGGCTGTGCTTGTGAGGTCACAGCGGCCTTAGTGCCTCATAGGTTAGTGTCCAGCGCCCCCTGCTGGCTGGGCTTGTGAGTTCACAGCAGACTCAATGCCTCCTAGGCCAGTGGCAGGCTCATGGCTGCAGGCTGTGCTTGTGAGGTCACAGCAGCCTTAGTGCCTCATAGGTTAGTCTCCAGCGCCCCCTACTGGCTGTACTCATGAGGTCACAGCAGACTCAGTGCCTCATAGTTTATCTCCAGTGGCCGCTGCTGGCTGTGCTTGTGAGGTCACAGCAGCCTCAGTGCCCAATAGGCCACTGGCAGGCTGCTGGCTGCTGGCTGTGTTTGTGAGGTCACAGGAACCTCAGTGCCTACTAGGCCAGTGCTAGGCTCATGGCTGCTGGCTGTGTTTGTGAGGTCACAGCACACTCACTGCCATCTAGGCCAGTGGCAGGCTCATGGCTGCTGGCTGTGCTTGTGAGGTCACAGCAGCCTCAGCGCCTCCTAGGCCACTGCCAGGCTCATGGCTGCTGGCAGTGCTTGTGAGGTCACAGCAGCCTCAGTGTCTCCTAGGTTACTCTACAGCGCCCCCTGCGGGCTGTGCTTGTGAGGTCACAGCAGACTCAGTGCCTCCGAGGACAGTGGCAGGCTTATGGCTGATGGCTGTGCTTGTGAGGTCACAGCAGCCTCAGTGCCTCCAAGGCCAGTGGCAGGCTCATGGCTGCTGGCTGTGCTTGTGAGGTCACAGCAGTCTCAGTGCCTCATAGGTTTAGTCTACAGCGCCCCCTGCTTGCTGTGCTTGTGAGGTCACAGCAGCCTGAATGACTCCTAGGCCAGTGCCAGGCTCATGGCTGCTGGCTGTGCTTGTGACATCACAGCAGCCTCAGTGCCTTCTAGGCCAGTGGCAGGCTCGTGGCTGCTGGCTGTGCTTGTGAAGTCACAGCAGCCTCATTGCCTCCTAGGCCAGTGGCAGGCTCATGGCTGCTGGCTGTGCTTGTGAGGTCCCAGTGGACGCAGTACCTCCTACACCAGCGGCAGGCTCATGGCTGCTGGCTGTGCTTGTGACCTCACAGCAGACTCAGTGCCTCCTTGGTTAGTCTACAGAGCCCCCTGTTGCCTGTGGTTGTGACGTCACAGCAGCCTGAGTGCCTTCTAGGCCAGTGGCAGGCTCGTGGCTGCTGCCTGTGCTTGTGAGGTTCCAGCGGACTCACTACCTCCTAGACCAGTGGCAGGCTCATGGCTTTTGCCGGTGCTTGTGAGGTCACAGCAGCCTCATTGCCTCCAAGGCCAGTGGCAGACTCATGGCTTTTGCCGGTGCTTGTGAGGTCACAGCAGCCTCAGTGCCTCATAGGTTAAGTCTGCAGCGCCCCCTGCTTGCTGTGCTTATGAGGTCACAGCAGCCTCAGTGCCTCCAAGGCCAGTGTCAGGGTCTTGGCTGCTGGCTGTGCTTCTGAGGTCACAGCAGTCTCAGTGTCTCCTAGGCTTGTAGCAGGCTCGTGGCTGCTGGCAGTGCTTGTGAGGTCACAGCAGCCTCATTGCCTCCTAGGCCAGTGGCAGGCTCATGGCTGCTGGCTGTGCTTGTGAGGTCACAGCAGACTCAGTGCCTCCTAGGTTCCTCAACAGCGCCCCCTGCTGGCTGTGCTTGTGAGGTCACAAAAGACTCAGTGTCTCCTAGGCAGTGTCATGCTCCTGGCTGCTGCCTGTGCTTTTGAGGTGAAAGCAGCCTCAGTGCCTCCTAGGCCAGTGGCAGGCTCATGGCCACTGGCTGTGCTTGTGAGGTCACAGCGGCCTTAGTGCCTCATAGGTTAGTGTCCAGCGCCCCCTGCTGGCTGGGCTTGTGAGTTCACAGCAGACTCAATGCCTCCTAGGCCAGTGGCAGGCTCATGGCTGCAGGCTGTGCTTGTGAGGTCACAGCAGCCGTAGTGCCTCATAGGTTAGTCTCCAGCGCCCCCTACTGGCTGTGCTCATGAGGTCACAGCAGACTCAGTGCCTCATAGGTTATCTCCAGTGGCCGCTGCTGGCTGTGCTTGTGAGGTCACAGCAGCCTCAGTGCCCAATAGGCCACTGGCAGGCTGCTGGCTGCTGGCTGTGTTTGTGAGGTCACAGGAACCTCAGTGCCTACTAGGCCAGTGCTAGGCTCATGGCTGCTGGCTGTGCTTGTGAGGTCACAGCACACTCACTGCCATCTAGGCCAGTGGCAGGCTCGTGGCTGCTGGCTGTGCTTGTGAGGTCACAGCAGCCTCAGCGCCTCCTAGGCCACTGCCAGGCTCATGGCTGCTGGCAGTGCTTGTGAGGTCACAGCAGCCTCAGTGTCTCCTAGGTTACTCTACAGAGCCCCCTGCGGGCTGTGCTTGTGAGGTCACAGCAGACTCAGTGCCTCCGAGGACAGTGGCAGGCTTATGGCTGATGGCTGTGCTTGTGAGGTCACAGCAGCCTCAGTGCCTCCAAGGCCAGTGGCAGGCTCATGGCTGCTGGCTGTGCTTGTGAGGTCACAGCAGTCTCAGTGCCTCATAGGTTTAGTCTACAGCGCCCCCTGCTGGCTGTGCTTGTGAGGTCACAGCAGCCTGAATGACTCCTAGGCCAGTGCCAGCCTCATGGCTGCTGGCTGTGCTTGTGAGGTCACAGCAGCCTGAATGCCTTCTAGACCAGTGGCAGGCTCATGGCTGCTGGCTGTGCTTGTGAGG
Organism: Dromaius novaehollandiae; assembly: GCF_036370855.1. NCBI lineage: Eukaryota > Metazoa > Chordata > Aves > Casuariiformes > Dromaiidae > Dromaius > Dromaius novaehollandiae. Next base: position 1,849,158 of record NC_088120.1, on the reverse strand, counting down.
TCACAGCAGTCTCAGTGCCTCATAGGTTTAGTCTACAGCGCCCCCTACTGGCTGTGCTTGTGAGGTCACAGCAGTCTGAATGCCTCCTAGACCAGTGGCAGGCTCATGGCTGCTGGCTGTGCTTGTGACATCACAGCAGCCTCAGTGCCATCTAGGCCAGTGGCAGGCTCATGGCTGCTGGCTGTGCTTGTGATGTCCCAGCGGACGCAGTACCTCCTGCACCAGCGGCAGGGTCATGGCTGCTGGCTGTGCTTGTGACCTCACAGCAGACTCAGTGCCTCCTTGGTTAGTCTACAGAGCCCCCTGTTGCCTGTGGTTGTGACGTCACAGCAGCCTGAGTGCCTTCTAGGCCAGTGGCAGGCTGATGGCTGCTGCCTGTGCTTGTGAGGTTCCAGCGGACTCACTACCTCCTAGACCAGTGGCAGGCTCACGGCTTTTGCCGGTGCTTGTGAGGTCACAGCAGCCTCAGTGCCTCATAGGTTAAGTCTGCAGCGCCCCCTGCTTGCTGTGCTTATGAGGTCACAGCAGCCTCAGTGCCTCCAAGGCCAGTGTCAGGGTCTTGGCTGCTGGCTGTGCTTGTGAGGTCACAAAAGACTCAGTGTCTCCTAGGCAGTGTCATGCTCCTGGCTGCTGCCTGTGCTTTTGAGGTGAATGCAGCCTCAGTGCCTCCTAGGCCAGTGGCAGACTCATGGCTGCTGACTGTGCTTGTGAGGTCACAGCGGCCTTAGTGCCTCATAGGTTAGTGTCCAGCGCCCCCTGCTGGCTGGGCTTGTGAGTTCACAGCAGACTCAATGCCTCCTAGGCCAGTGGCAGGCTCATGGCTGCAGGCTGTGCTTGTGAGGTCACAGCAGCCTTAGTGCCTCATAGGTTAGTCTCCAGTGCCCCCTACTGGCTGTGCTCATGAGGTCACAGCAGACTCAGTGCCTCATAGGTTATCTCCAGTGGCCGCTGCTGGCTGTGCTTGTGAGGTCACAGCAGCCTCAGTGCCCAATAGGCCACTGGCAGGCTGCTGGCTGCTGGCTGTGTTTGTGAGGTCACAGGAACCTCAGTGCCTACTAGGCCAGTGCTAGGCTCATGGCTGCTGGCTGTGCTTGTGAGGTCACAGCACACTCACTGCCATCTAGGCCAGTGGCAGGCTTGTGGCTGCTGGCTGTGCTTGTGAGGTCACAGCAGCCTCAGCGCCTCCTAGGCCACTGCCAGGCTCATGGCTGCTGGCAGTGCTTGTGAGGTCACAGCAGCCTCAGTGTCTCCTAGGTTACTCTACAGCGCCCCCTGCGGGCTGTGCTTGTGAGGTCACAGCAGCCTCAGTGCCTCATAGGTAAGTGTCCAGCGCCCCCTACTGCCTGTGCTTGTAAGGTCACAGCAGCCTCAGTGCCTCATAGTTTAGGGTCCAGCGTCCCCTGCTGGCTGTGCTTGTGAGATCACAGAAGCCTCAGTGCCTCCTAGGCCAGTGCCATGCTCATGGCTGCTGGCTGTGCTTGGAGGTCACAGCAGCCTGAATGCCTTCTAGACCAGTGGCAGGCTCATGGCCGCTGGCTGTGCTTGTGAGGTCACAGCAGTCTCAGTGCCTCATAGGTTTAGTCTACAGCGCCCCCTGCTTGCTGTGCTTGTGAGATCACAGCAGCCTGAATGACTCCTAGGCCAGTGCCCGGCTCATGGCTGCTGGCTGTGTTTGTGACATCACAGCAGCCTCAGTGCCTCCAAGGCCAGTGTCAGGGTCTTGGCTGCTGGCTGTGCTTCTGAGGTCACAGCAGTCTCAGTGTCTCCTAGGCTTGTAGCAGGCTCGTGGCTGCTGGCAGTGCTTGTGAGGTCACAGCAGCCTCATTGCCTCCTAGGCCAGTGGCAGGCTCATGGCTGCTGGCTGTGCTTGTGAGGTCACAGCAGACTCAGTGCCTCCTAGGTTCCTCAACAGCGCCCCCTGCTGGCTGTGCTTGTGAGGTCACAAAAGACTCAGTGTCTCCTAGGCAGTGTCATGCTCCTGGCTGCTGCCTGTGCTTTTGAGGTGAAAGCAGCCTCAGTGCCTCCTAGGCCAGTGGCAGGCTCATGGCCGCTGGCTGTGCTTGTGAGGTCACAGCGGCCTTAGTGCCTCATAGGTTAGTGTCCAGCGCCCCCTGCTGGCTGGGCTTGTGAGTTCACAGCAGACTCAATGCCTCCTAGGCCAGTGGCAGGCTCATGGCTGCAGGCTGTGCTTGTGAGGTCACAGCAGCCTTAGTGCCTCATAGGTTAGTCTCCAGTGCCCCCTACTGGCTGTGCTCATGAGGTCACAGCAGACTCAGTGCCTCATAGATTATCTCCAGTGGCCGCTGCTGGCTGTGCTTGTGAGGTCACAGCAGCCTCAGTGCCCAATAGGCCACTGGCAGGCTGCTGGCTGCTGGCTGTGTTTGTGAGGTCACAGGAACCTCAGTGCCTACTAGGCCAGTGCTAGGCTCATGGCTGCTGGCTGTGTTTGTGAGGTCACAGCACACTCACTGCCATCTAGGCCAGTGGCAGGCTGCTGGCTGCTGGCTGTGCTTGTGAGGTCACAGCAGCCTCAGCGCCTCCTAGGCCACTGCCAGGCTCATGGCTGCTGGCAGTGCTTGTGAGGTCACAGCAGCCTCAGTGTCTCCTGGGTTACTCTACAGCGCCCCCTGCGGGCTGTGCTTGTGAGGTCACAGCAGACTCAGTGCCTCCGAGGACAGTGGCAGGCTTATGGCTGATGGCTGTGCTTGTGAGGTCACAGCAGCCTCAGTGCCTCCAAGGCCAGTGGCAGGCTCATGGCTGCTGGCTGTGCTTGTGAGGTCACAGCAGTCTCAGTGCCTCATAGGTTTAGTCTACAGCGCCCCCTGCTTGCTGTGCTTGTGAGGTCACAGCAGCCTGAATGACTCCTAGGCCAGTGCCAGGCTCATGGCTGCTGGCTGTGCTTGTGACATCACAGCAGCCTCAGTGCCTTCTAGGCCAGTGGCAGGCTCGTGGCTTCTGGCTGTGCTTGTGAAGTCACAGCAGCCTCATTGCCTCCTAGGCCAGTGGCAGGCTCATGGCTGCTGGCTGTGCTTGTGAGGTCCCAGTGGACGCAGTACCTCCTACACCAGCGGCAGGGTCATGGCTGCTGGCTGTGCTTGTGACCTCACAGCAGACTCAGTGCCTCCTTGGTTAGTCTACAGAGCCCCCTGTTGCCTGTGGTTGTGACGTCACAGCAGCCTGAGTGCCTTCTAGGCCAGTGGCAGGCTCGTGGCTGCTGCCTGTGCTTGTGAGGTTCCAGCGGACTCACTACCTCCTAGACCAGTGGCAGGCTCATGGCTTTTGCCGGTGCTTGTGAGGTCACAGCAGCCTCATTGCCTCCAAGGCCAGTGGCAGACTCATGGCTTTTGCCGGTGCTTGTGAGGTCACAGCAGCCTCAGTGCCTCATAGGTTAAGTCTGCAGCGCCCCCTGCTGGCTGTGCTTATGAGGTCACAGCAGCCTCAGTGCCTCCAAGGCCAGTGTCAGGGTCTTGGCTGCTGGCTGTGCTTCTGAGGTCACAGCAGTCTCATTGCCTCCTAGGCCAGTGGCAGGCTCATGGCTGCTGGCTGTGCTTGTGAGGTCACAGCAGACTCAGTGCCTCCTAGGTTCCTCAACAGCGCCCCCTGCTGGCTGTGCTTGTGAGGTCACAAAAGACTCAGTGTCTCCTAGGCAGTGTCATGCTCCTGGCTGCTGCCTGTGCTTTTGAGGTCACAGCAGCCTCAGTGCCTCCTAGGCCAGTGGCAGGCTCATGGCCACTGGCTGTGCTTGTGAGGTCACAGCGGCCTTAGTGCCTCATAGGTTAGTGTCCAGCGCCCCCTGCTGGCTGGGCTTGTGAGTTCACAGCAGACTCAATGCCTCCTAGGCCAGTGGCAGGCTCATGGCTGCAGGCTGTGCTTGTGAGGTCACAGCAGCCTTAGTGCCTCATAGGTTAGTCTCCAGCGCCCCCTACTGGCTGTGCTCATGAGGTCACAGCAGACTCAGTGCCTCATAGCTTATCTCCAGTGGCCGCTGCTGGCTGTGCTTGTGAGGTCACAGCAGCCTCAGTGCCCAATAGGCCACTGGCAGGCTGCTGGCTGCTGGCTGTGTTTGTGAGGTCACAGGAACCTCAGTGCCTACTAGGCCAGTGCTAGGCTCATGGCTGCTGGCTGTGCTTGTGAGGTCACAGCACACTCACTGCCATCTAGGCCAGTGGCAGGCTCGTGGCTGCTGGCTGTGCTTGTGAGGTCACAGCAGCCTCAGCGCCTCGTAGGCCACTGCCAGGCTCATGGCTGCTGGCAGTGCTTGTGAGGTCACAGCAGCCTCAGTGTCTCCTAGGTTACTCTACAGCGCCCCCTGCGGGCTGTGCTTGTGAGGTCACAGCAGACTCAGTGCCTCCGAGGACAGTGGCAGGCTTATGGCTGATGGCTGTGCTTGTGAGGTCACAGCAGCCTCAGTGCCTCCAAGGCCAGTGGCAGGCTCATGGCTGCTGGCTGTGCTTGTGAGGTCACAGCAGTCTCAGTGCCTCATAGGTTTAGTCTACAGCGCCCCCTGCTGGCTGTGCTTGTGAGGTCACAGCAGCCTGAATGACTCCTAGGCCAGTGCCAGCCTCATGGCTGCTGGCTGTGCTTGGGAGGTCACAGCAGCCTCAGTGCCTCCAAGGCCAGTGGCAGGCTCATGGCTGCTGGCTGTGCTTGTGAGGTCACAGCAGTCTCAGTGCCTCATAGGTTTAGTCTACAGCGCCCCCTGCTGGCTGTGCTTGTGAGGTCACAGCAGTCTGAATGCCTCCTAGACCAGTGGCAGGCTCATGGCTGCTGGCTGTGCTTGTGACATCACAGCAGCCTCAGTGCCATCTAGGCCAGTGGCAGGCTCATGGCTGCTGGCTGTGCTTGTGATGTCCCAGCGGACGCAGTACCTCCTGCACCAGCGGCAGGGTCATGGCTGCTGGCTGTGCTTGTGACCTCACAGCAGACTCAGTGCCTCCTTGGTTAGTCTACAGAGCCCCCTGTTGCCTGTGGTTGTGACGTCACAGCAGCCTGAGTGCCTTCTAGGCCAGTGGCAGGCTGATGGCTGCTGCCTGTGCTTGTGAGGTTCCAGCGGACTCACTACCTCCTAGACCAGTGGCAGGCTCATGGCTTTTGCCGGTGCTTGTGAGGTCACAGCAGCCTCAGTGCCTCATAGGTTAAGTCTGCAGCGCCCCCTGCTTGCTGTGCTTATGAGGTCACAGCAGCCTCAGTGCCTCCAAGGCCAGTGTCAGGGTCTTGGCTGCTGGCTGTGCTTGTGAGGTCACAAAAGACTCAGTGTCTCCTAGGCAGTGTCATGCTCCTGGCTGCTGCCTGTGCTTTTGAGGTGAAAGCAGCCTCATTGCCTCCTAGGCCAGTGGCAGACTCATGGCTGCAGGCTGTGCTTGTGAGGTCACAGCGGCCTTAGTGCCTCATAGGCTAGTGTCCAGCGCCCCCTGCTGGCTGGGCTTGTGAGTTCACAGCAGACTCAATGCCTCCTAGGCCAGTGGCAGGCTCATGGCTGCAGGCTGTGCTTGTGAGGTCACAGCAGCCTTAGTGCCTCATAGGTTAGTCTCCAGCGCCCCCTACTGGCTGTGCTCATGAGGTCACAGCAGACTCAGTGCCTCATAGGTTATCTCCAGTGGCCGCTGCTGGCTGTGCTTGTGAGGTCACAGCAGCCTCAGTGCCCAATAGGCCACTGGCAGGCTGCTGGCTGCTGGCTGTGTTTGTGAGGTCACAGGAACCTCAGTGCCTACTAGGCCAGTGCTAGGCTCATGGCTGCTGGCTGTGCTTGTGAGGTCACAGCACACTCACTGCCATCTAGGCCAGTGGCAGGTTTGTGGCTGCTGGCTGTGCTTGTGAGGTCACAGCAGCCTCAGCGCCTCCTAGGCCACTGCCAGGCTCATGGCTGCTGGCAGTGCTTGTGAGGTCACAGCAGCCTCAGTGTCTCCTAGATTACTCTACAGCGCCCCCTGCGGGCTGTGCTTGTGAGGTCACAGCAGACTCAGCGCCTCCGAGGACAGTGGCAGGCTTATGGCTGCTGGCAGTGCTTGTGAGGTCACAGCAGCCTCAGTGTCTCCTAGGTTACACTACAGCGCCCCCTGCGGGCTGTGCTTGTGAGGTCACAGCAGACTCAGTGCCTCCGAGGACAGTGGCAGGCTTATGGCTGATGGCTGTGCTTGTGAGGTCACAGCAGCCTCAGTGCCTCCAAGGCCAGTGGCAGGCTCATGGCTGCTGGCTGTGCTTGTGAGGTCACAGCAGTCTCAGTGCCTCATAGGTTTAGTCTACAGCGCCCCCTGCTGGCTGTGCTTGTGAGGTCACAGCAGCCTGAATGACTCCTAGGCCAGTGCCAGCCTCATGGCTGCTGGCTGTGCTTGGGAGGTCACAGCAGCCTGAATGCCTTCTAGACCAGTGGCAGGCTCATGGCTGCTGGCTGTGCTTGTAAGGTCACAGCAGTCTCAGTGCCTCATAGGTTTAGTCTACAGCGCCCCCTGCTGGCTGTGCTTGTGAGGTCACAGCAGTCTGAATGCCTCCTAGACCAGTGGCAGGCTCATGGCTGCTGGCTGTGCTTGTGACATCACAGCAGCCTCAGTGCCATCTAGGCCAGTGGCAGGCTCATGGCTGCTGGCTGTGCTTGTGATGTCCCAGCGGACGCAGTACCTCCTGCACCAGCGGCAGGGTCATGGCTGCTGGCTGTGCTTGTGACCTCACAGCAGACTCAGTGCCTCCTTGGTTAGTCTACAGAGCCCCCTGTTGCCTGTGGTTGTGACGTCACAGCAGCCTGAGTGCCTTCTAGGCCAGTGGCAGGCTGATGGCTGCTGCCTGTGCTTGTGAGGTTCCAGCGGACTCACTACCTCCTAGGCCAGTGGCAGGCTCATGGCTTTTGCCGGTGCTTGTGAGGTCACAGCAGCCTCAGTGCCTCATAGGTTAAGTCTGCAGCGCCCCCTGCTTGCTGTGCTTATGAGGTCACAGCAGCCTCAGTGCCTCCAAGGCCAGTGTCAGGGTCTTGGCTGCTGGCTGTGCTTGTGAGGTCACAAAAGACTCAGTGTCTCCTAGGCAGTGTCATGCTCCTGGCTGCTGCCTGTGCTTTTGAGGTGAAAGCAGCCTCATTGCCTCCTAGGCCAGTGGCAGACTCATGGCTGCTGACTGTGCTTGTGAGGTCACAGCGGCCTTAGTGCCTCATAGGTTAGTGTCCAGCGCCCCCTGCTGGCTGGGCTTGTGAGTTCACAGCAGACTCAATGCCTCCTAGGCCAGTGGCAGGCTCATGGCTGCAGGCTGTGCTTGTGAGGTCACAGCAGCCTTAGTGCCTCATAGGTTAGTCTCCAGCGCCCCCTACTGGCTGTGCTCATGAGGTCACAGCAGACTCAGTGCCTCATAGGTTATCTCCAGTGGCTCTAGAGAGCCCCCTGTTGCCTGTGGTTGTGACGTCACAGCAGCCTGAGTGCCTTCTAGGCCAGTGGCAGGCTGATGGCTGCTGCCTGTGCTTGTGAGGTTCCAGCGGACTCACTACCTCCTAGACCAGTGGCAGGCTCATGGCTTTTGCCGGTGCTTGTGAGGTCACAGCAGCCTCAGTGCCTCATAGGTTAAGTCTGCAGCGCCCCCTGCTTGCTGTGCTTATGAGGTCACAGCAGCCTCAGTGCCTCCAAGGCCAGTGTCAGGGTCTTGGCTGCTGGCTGTGCTTGTGAGGTCACAAAAGACTCAGTGTCTCCTAGGCAGTGTCATGCTCCTGGCTGCTGCCTGTGCTTTTGAGGTGAAAGCAGCCTCATTGCCTCCTAGGCCAGTGGCAGACTCATGGCTGCTGACTGTGCTTGTGAGGTCACAGCGGCCTTAGTGCCTCATAGGTTAGTGTCCAGCGCCCCCTGCTGGCTGGGCTTGTGAGTTCACAGCAGACTCAATGCCTCCTAGGCCAGTGGCAGGCTCATGGCTGCAGGCTGTGCTTGTGAGGTCACAGCAGCCTTAGTGCCTCATAGGTTAGTCTCCAGCGCCCCCTACTGGCTGTGCTCATGAGGTCACAGCAGACTCAGTGCCTCATAGGTTATCTCCAGTGGCCGCTGCTGGCTGTGCTTGTGAGGTCACAGCAGCCTCAGTGCCCAATAGGCCACTGGCAGGCTGCTGGCTGCTGGCTGTGTTTGTGAGGTCACAGGAACCTCAGTGCCTACTAGGCCAGTGCTAGGCTCATGGCTGCTGGCTGTGCTTGTGAGGTCACAGCACACTCACTGCCATCTAGGCCAGTGGCAGGCTTGTGGCTGCTGGCTGTGCTTGTGAGGTCACAGCAGCCTCAGCGCCTCCTAGGCCACTGCCAGGCTCATGGCTGCTGGCAGTGCTTGTGAGGTCACAGCAGCCTCAGTGTCTCCTAGGTTACTCTACAGCGCCCCCTGCGGGCTGTGCTTGTGAGGTCACAGCAGCCTCAGTGCCTCATAGGTAAGTGTCCAGCGCCCCCTACTGCCTGTGCTTGTAAGGTCACAGCAGCCTCAGTGCCTCATAGTTTAGGGTCCAGCGTCCCCTGCTGGCTGTGCTTGTGAGATCACAGAAGCCTCAGTGCCTCCTAGGCCAGTGCCAGGCTCATGGCTGCTGGCTGTGCTTGGAGGTCACAGCAGCCTGAATGCCTTCTAGACCAGTGGCAGGCTCATGGCTGCTGGCTGTGCTTGTGAGGTCACAGCAGTCTCAGTGCCTCATAGGTTTAGTCTACAGCGCCCCCTGCTTGCTGTGCTTGTGAGGTCACAGCAGCCTGAATGACTCCTAGGCCAGTGCCCGGCTCATGGCTGCTGGCTGTGTTTGTGACATCACAGCAGCCTCAGTGCCATCTAGGCCAGTGGCAGGCTCATGGCTGCTGGCTGTGCTTGTGAGGTCACAGCAGCCTCATTGCCTCCTAGGCCAGTGGCAGGCTCATGGCTGCTGGCTGTGCTTGTGAGGTCCCAGCGGACGCAGTACTTCCTACACCAGCGGCAGGGTCATGGCTGCTGGCTGTGCTTGTGATCTCACAGCAGCCTCAGTGCCTCCAAGGCCAGTGGCAGGCTCATGGCTGCTGGCTGTGCTTGTGAGGTCACAGCAGTCTCAGTGCCTCATAGGTTTAGTCTACAGCGCCCCCTGCTGGCTGTGCTTGTGAGGTCACAGCAGCCTGAATGACTCCTAGGCCAGTGCCAGCCTCATGGCTGCTGGCTGTGCTTGTCAGGTCACAGCAGCCTGAATGCCTTCTAGACCAGTGGCAGGCTCATGGCTGCTGGCTGTGCTTGTGAGGTCACAGCAGTCTCAGTGCCTCATAGGTTTAGTCTACAGCGCCCCCTGCTGGCTGTGCTTGTGAGGTCACAAAAGACTCAGTGCCTCCAAGGCCAGTGTCAGGGTCTTGGCTGCTGGCTGTGCTTCTGAGGTCACAGCAGTCTCAGTGTCTCCTAAGCTTGTAGCAGGCTCGTGGCTGCTGGCAGTGCTTGTGAGGTCACAGCAGCCTCATTGCCTCCTAGGCCAGTGGCAGGCTCATGGCTGCTGGCTGTGCTTGTGAGGTCACAGCAGACTCAGTGCCTCCTAGGTTCCTCAACAGCGCCCCCTGCTGGCTGTGCTTGTGAGGTCACAAAAGACTCAGTGTCTCCTAGGCAGTGTCATGCTCCTGGCTGCTGCCTGTGCTTTTGAGGTGAAAGCAGCCTCAGTGCCTCCTAGGCCAGTGGCAGGCTCATGGCCACTGGCTGTGCTTGTGAGGTCACAGCGGCCTTAGTGCCTCATAGGTTAGTGTCCAGCGCCCCCTGCTGGCTGGGCTTGTGAGTTCACAGCAGACTCAATGCCTCCTAGGCAGTGGCAGGCTCATGGCTGCAGGCTGTGCTTGTGAGGTCACAGCAGCCTTAGTGCCTCATAGGTTAGTCTCCAGCGCCCCCTACTGGCTGTGCTCATGAGGCCACAGCAGACTCAGTGCCTCATAGGTTATCTCCAGTGGCCGCTGCTGGCTGTGCTTGTGAGGTCACAGCAGCCTCAGTGCCCAATAGGCCACTGGCAGGCTGCTGGCTGCTGGCTGTGTTTGTGAGGTCACAGGAACCTCAGTGCCTACTAGGCCAGTGCTAGGCTCATGGCTGCTGGCTGTGCTTGTGAGGTCACAGCACACTCACTGCCATCTAGGCCAGTGGCAGGCTCGTGGCTGCTGGCTGTGCTTGTGAGGTCACAGCAGCCTCAGCGCCTCCTAGGCCACTGCCAGGCTCATGGCTGCTGGCAGTGCTTGTGAGGTCACAGCAGCCTCAGTGTCTCCTAGGTTACTCTACAGCGCCCCCTGCGGGCTGTGCTTGTGAGGTCACAGCAGACTCAGTGCCTCCGAGGACAGTGGCAGGCTTATGGCTGATGGCTGTGCTTGTGAGGTCACAGCAGCCTCAGTGCCTCCAAGGCCAGTGGCAGGCTCATGGCTGCTGGCTGTGCTTGTGAGGTCACAGCAGTCTCAGTGCCTCATAGGTTTAGTCTACAGCGCCCCCTGATGGCTGTGCTTGTGAGGTCACAGCAGCCTGAATGACTCCTAGGCCAGTGCCAGCCTCATGGCTGCTGGCTGTGCTTGTGAGGTCACAGCAGCCTCAGTGCCTCCAAGGCCAGTGGCAGGCTCATGGCTGCTGGCTGTGCTTGTGAGGTCACAGCAGTCTCAGTGCCTCATAGGTTTAGTCTACAGCGCCCCCTGCTGGCTGTGCTTGTGAGGTCACAGCAGTCTGAATGCCTCCTAGACCAGTGGCAGGCTCATGGCTGCTGGCTGTGCTTGTGACATCACAGCAGCCTCAGTGCCATCTAGGCCAGTGGCAGGCTCATGGCTGCTGGCTGTGCTTGTGATGTCCCAGCGGACGCAGTACCTCCTGCACCAGCGGCAGGGTCATGGCTGCTGGCTGTGCTTGTGACCTCACAGCAGACTCAGTGCCTCCTTGGTTAGTCTACAGAGCCCCCTGTTGCCTGTGGTTGTGACGTCACAGCAGCCTGAGTGCCTTCTAGGCCAGTGGCAGGCTGATGGCTGCTGCCTGTGCTTGTGAGGTTCCAGCGGACTCACTACCTCCTAGACCAGTGGCAGGCTCATGGCTTTTGCCGGTGCTTGTGAGGTCACAGCAGCCTCAGTGCCTCATAGGTTAAGTCTGCAGCGCCCCCTGCTTGCTGTGCTTATGAGGTCACAGCAGCCTCAGTGCCTCCAAGGCCAGTGTCAGGGTCTTGGCTGCTGGCTGTGCTTCTGAGGTCACAGCAGTCTCAGTGTCTCCTAGGCTTGTAGCAGGCTCGTGGCTGCTGGCAGTGCTTGTGAGGTCACAGCAGCCTCATTGCCTCCTAGGCCAGTGGCAGGCTCATGGCTGCTGGCTGTGCTTGTGAGGTCACAGCAGACTCAGTGCCTCCTAGGTTCCTCAACAGCGCCCCCTGCTGGCTGAGCTTGTGAGGTCACAAAAGACTCAGTGTCTCCTAGGCAGTGTCATGCTCCTGGCTGCTGCCTGTGCTTTTGAGGTGAAAGCAGCCTCAGTGCCTCCTAGGCCAGTGGCAGGCTCATGGCCGCTGGCTGTGCTTGTGAGGTCACAGCGGCCTTAGTGCCTCATAGGTTAGTGTCCAGCGCCCCCTGCTGGCTGGGCTTGTGAGTTCACAGCAGACTCAATGCCTCCTAGGCCAGTGGCAGGCTCATGGCTGCAGGCTGTGCTTGTGAGGTCACAGCAGCCTTAGTGCCTCATAGGTTAGTCTCCAGCGCCCCCTACTGGCTGTGCTCATGAGGTTACAGCAGACTCAGTGCCTCATAGGTTATCTCCAGTGGCCGCTGCTGGCTCTGCTTGTGAGGTCACAGCAGCCTCAGTGCCCAATAGGCCACTGGCAGGCTGCTGGCTGCTGGCTGTGTTTGTGAGGTCACAGGAACCTCAGTGCCTACTAGGCCAGTGCTAGGCTCATGGCTGCTGGCTGTGCTTATGAGGTCACAGCAGCATGAGTGCCAAATGGATTAGTGTACAGCATCCCCCGCTGGCTGTGCTTGTGAAGTCACACCAGCCTCAGTGCCTCCTATGCCAGTTGCAGGCTGCTGCCTCTGCTTGTGAGGTCACAGCAGCCTCAGTGCCTCCTAGGACAGTGGCAGGGTCGTGGCTGCTGGCTGTGCTTGTGAGGTCACATCTCACTCAGTGCCTCCTAGGTTGGTCAAGGGCGCCCCCTGCTGGCTGTGCTTGTGAGGTCACAGCACACTCACTGCCATCTAGGCCAGTGGCAGGCTTGTGGCTGCTGGCTGTGCTTGTGAGGTCACAGCAGCCTCAGCGCCTCCTAGGCCACTGCCAGGCTCATGGCTGCTGGCAGTGCTTGTGAGGTCACAGCAGCCTCAGTGTCTCCTAGGTTAGTCTACAGCGCCCCCTGCGGGCTGTGCTTGTGAGGTCACAGCAGACTCAGTACCTCCGAGGACAGTGGCAGGCTTATGGCTGCTGGCTGTGCTTGTGAGGTCACAGCAGCCTCAGTGCCTCATAGGTAAGTGTCCAGCGCCGCTTACTGCCTGTGCTTGTGAGATCACAGAAGCCTCAGTGCCTCCTAGGCCAGTGCCATGCTCATGGCTGGTGGCTATGCATCTGACATCACAGCAGCCTCAGTGCCTCCAAGGCCAGCGGCAGGCTCATGGCCGCTGGCTGTGCTTGTGAGGTCACAGCAGTCTCAGTGCCTCATAGGTTTAGTCTACAGCGCCCCCTGCTTGCTGTGCTTGTGAGGTCACAGAAGCCTGAATGACTCCTAGGCCAGTGGCATGCTCATGGCTGCTGGCTATGCTTCTGACGTCACAGCAGCCTCAGTGCCTCCAAGGCCAGTGGCAGGCTCATGGCCGCTGGCTGTGCTTATGAGGTCACAGCAGCCTCAGTGCCTCCAAGGCCAGTGTCAGGGTCTTGGCTGCTGGCTGTGCTTCTGAGGTCACAGCAGTCTCAGTGTCTCCTAAGCTTGTAGCAGGCTCGTGGCTGCTGGCAGTGCTTGTGAGGTCACAGCAGCCTGAATGACTCCTAGGCCAGTGGCAGGCTCATGGCTGCTGGCTGTGCTTGTGAGGTCACAGCAGACTCAGTGCCTCCTAGGTTCCTCAACAGCGCCCCCTGCTGGCTGTGCTTGTGAGGTCACAAAAGACTCAGTGTCTCCTAGGCAGTGTCATGCTCCTGGCTGCTGCCTGTGCTTTTGAGGTGAAAGCAGCCTCAGTGCCTCCTAGGCCAGTGGCAGGCTCATGGCCGCTGGCTGTGCTTGTGAGGTCACAGCGGCCTTAGTGCCTCATAGGTTAGTCTCCAGCGCCCCCTGCTGGCTGTGCTCATGAGGTCACAGCAGACTCAGTGCCTCATAGGTTATCTCCAGTGACCGCTGCTGGCTGTGCTTGTGAGGTCACAGCAGCCTCAGTGCCCAAAAGGCCAGTGGCAGGCTCATGGCTGCTGGCTGTGTTTGTGAGGTCACAGGAACCTCAGTGCCTACTAGGCCAGTGCTAGGCTCATGGCTGCTGGCTGTGCTTGTGAGGTCACAGCACACTCACTGCCATCTAGGCCAGTGGCAGGCTCCTGGCTGCTGGCTGTGCTTGTGAGGTCACAGCAGCCTCAGCGCCTCCTAGGCCACTGCCAGGCTCATGGCTGCTGGCAGTGCTTGTGAGGTCACAGCAGCCTCAGTGTCTCCTAGGTTACTCTACAGCGCCCCCTGCGGGCTGTGCTTGTGAGGTCACAGCAGACTCAGTGCCTCCGAGGACAGTGGCAGGCTTATGGCTGATGGCTGTGCTTGTGAGGTCACAGCAGCCTCAGTGCCTCCAAGGCCAGTGGCAGGCTCATGGCTGCTGGCTGTGCTTGTGAGGTCACAGCAGTCTCAGTGCCTCATAGGTTTAGTCTACAGCGCCCCCTGCTTGCTGTGCTTGTGAGGTCACAGCAGCCTGAATGACTCCTAGGCCAGTGCCAGGCTCATGGCTGCTGGCTGTGCTTGTGAGGTCACAGCAGCCTCAGTGCCATCTAGGCCAGTGGCAGGCTCGTGGCTGCTGTCTGTGCTTGTGAAGTCACAGCAGCCTCATTGCCTCCTAGGCCAGTGGCAGGCTCATGGCTGCTGGCTGTGCTTGTGAGGTCCCAGCGGACGCAGTACCTCCTACACCAGCGGCAGGGTCATGGCTGCTGGCTGTGCTTGTGACCTCACAGCAGACTCAGTGCCTCCTTGGTTAGTCTAGAGAGCCCCCTGTTGCCTGTGGTTGTGACGTCACAGCAGCCTGAGTGCCTTCTAGGCCAGTGGCAGGCTGATGGCTGCTGGCTGTGCTTGTGAGGTTCCAGCGGACTCACTACCTCCTAGACCAGTGGCAGGCTCATGGCTTTTGCCGGTGCTTGTGAGGTCACAGCAGCCTCAGTGCCTCCAAGGCCAGTGGCAGACTCATGGCTTTTGCCGGTGCTTGTGAGGTCACAGCAGCCTCAGTGCCTCATAGGTTAAGTATGCAGCGCCCCCTGCTTGCTGTGCTTCTGAGGTCACAGCAGCCTCAGTGCCTCCAAGGCCAGTGTCAGGGTCTTGGCTGCTGGCTGTGCTTCTGAGGTCACAGCAGTCTCAGTGTCTCCTAGGCTTGTAGCAGGCTCGTGGCTGCTGGCAGTGCTTGTGAGGTCACAGCAGCCTCATTGCCTCCTAGGCCAGTGGCAGGCTCATGGCTGCTGGCTGTGCTTGTGAGGTCACAGCAGACTCAGTGCCTCCTAGGTTCCTCAACAGCGCCCCCTGCTGGCTGTGCTTGTGAGGTCACAAAAGATTCAGTGTCTCCTAGGCAGTGTCATGCTCCTGGCTGCTGCCTGTGCTTTTGAGGTGAAAGCAGCCTCAGTGCCTCCTAGGCCAGTGGCAGGCTCATGGCCGCTGGCTGTGCTTGTGAGGTCACAGCGGCCTTAGTGCCTCATAGGTTAGTGTCCAGCGCCCCCTGCTGGCTGGGCTTGTGAGTTCACAGCAGACTCAATGCCTCCTAGGCCAGTGGCAGGCTCATGGCTGCAGGCTGTGCTTGTGAGGTCACAGCAGCCTTAGTGCCTCATAGGTTAGTCTCCAGCGCCCCCTACTGGCTGTGCTCATGAGGTCACAGCAGACTCAGTGCCTCATAGGTTATCTCCAGTGGCCGCTGCTGGCTGTGCTTGTGAGGTCACAGCAGCCTCAGTGCCCAATAGGCCACTGGCAGGCTGCTGGCTGCTGGCTGTGTTTGTGAGGTCACAGGAACCTCAGTGCCTACTAGGCCAGTGCTAGGCTCATGGCTGCTGGCTGTGCTTATGAGGTCACAGCAGCATGAGTGCCAAATGGATTAGTGTACAGCACCCCCCGCTGGCTGTGCTTGTGAAGTCACACCAGCCTCAGTGCCTCCTATGCCAGTTGCAGGCTGCTGGCTCTGCTTGTGAGGTCACAGCAGCCTCAGTGCCTCCTAGGACAGTGGCAGGGTCGTGGCTGCTGGCTGTGCTTGTGAGGTCACATCTCACTCAGTGCCTCCTAGGTTGGTCAAGGGCGCCCCCTGCTGGCTGTGCTTGTGAGGTCACAGCACACTCACTGCCATCTAGGCCAGTGGCAGGTTCGTGGCTGCTGGCTGTGCTTTTGAGGTCACAGCAGACTCAGCGCCTCCTAGGCTACTGCCAGGCTAATGGCTGCTGGCAGTGCTTGTGAGGTCACAGCAGCCTCAGTGTCTCCTAGGTTACTCTATAGCGCCCCCTGCTGGCTGTGCCTGTGAGGTCACAGCAGACTCAGTGCCTCCGAGGACAGTGGCAGGCTTATGGCTGCTGGCTGTGCTTGTGAGGTCACAGAAGCCTCAGTGCCTCATAGTTTAGGGTCCAGCGTCCCCTGCTGGCTGTGCTTGTGAGATCACAGAAGCCTCAGTGCCTCCTAGGCCAGTGCCATGCTCATGGCTGCTGGCTATGCTTCTGATGTCACAGCAGCCTCAGTGCCTCCAAGGCCAGTGGCAGGCTCATGGCTGCTGGCTGTGCTTGTGAGGTCACAGCAGTCTCAGTGCCTCATAGGTTTAGTCTGCAGCGCCCCCTGCTTGCTGTGCTTGTGAGGTCACAGCAGCCTGAATGACTCCTAGGCCAGTGCCAGGCTCATGGCTGCTGGCTGTGCTTGTGACATCACAGCAGCCTCAGTGCCATCTAGGCCAGTGGCAGGCTCGTGGCTGCTGGCTGTGCTTGTGACGTCACAGCAGCCTGAGTGCCTTCTAGGCCAGTGGAAGGCTGCTGGCTGCTGGCTGTGCTTGTGAGGTTCCAGCGGACTCACTACCTCCTAGACCAGTGGCAGGCTCATGGCTTTTGCCAGTGCTTGTGAGGTCACAGCAGCCTCAGTGCCTCATAGGTTAAGTCTGCAGCGCCCCCTGCTTGCTGTGCTTATGAGGTCACAGCAGCCTCAGTGCCTCCAAGGCCAGTGTCAGGGTCTTGGCTGCTGGCTGTGCTTCTGAGGTCACAGCAGTCTCAGTGTCTCCTAGGCTTGTAGCAGGCTCGTGGCTGCTGGCAGTGCTTGTGAGGTCACAGCAGCCTCATTGCCTCCTAGGCCAGTGGCAGGCTCATGGCTGCTGGCTGTGCTTGTGAGGTCACAGCAGACTCAGTGCCTCCTAGGTTCCTCAACAGCGCCCCCTCCTGGCTGTGCTCATGAGGTCACAGCAGACTCAGTGTCTCCTAGGCAGTGTCATGCTCCTGGCTGCTGCCTGTGCTTTTGAGGTGAAAGCAGCCTCAGTGCCTCCTAGGCCAGTGGCAGGCTCATGGCCGCTGGCTGTGCTTGTGAGGTCACAGCGGCCTTAGTGCCTCATAGGTTAGTCTCCAGCGCCCCCTACTGGCTGTGCTCATGAGGTCACAGCAGACTCAGTGCCTCATAGATGATCTCCAGTGGCCGCTGCTGGCTGTGCTTGTGAGGTCACAGCAGCCTCAGTGCCCAATAGGCCACTGGCAGGCTGCTGGCTGCTGGCTGTGTTTGTGAGGTCACAGGAACCTCAGTGCCTACTAGGCCAGTGCTAGGCTCATGGCTGCTGGCTGTGCTTGTGAGGTCACAGCACACTCACTGCCATCTAGGCCAGTGGCAGGCTCGTGGCTGCTGGCTGTGCTTGTGAGGTCACAGCAGACTCAGTGCCTCCGAGGACAGTGGCAGGCTTATGGCTGATGGCTGTGCTTGTGAGGTCACAGAAGCCTCAGTGCCTCCTAGGCCAGTGCCATGCTCA
The DNA here is from genome assembly GCF_036370855.1 of Dromaius novaehollandiae. Taxonomy (NCBI): domain Eukaryota; kingdom Metazoa; phylum Chordata; class Aves; order Casuariiformes; family Dromaiidae; genus Dromaius; species Dromaius novaehollandiae. The sequence continues at coordinate 1,832,114 of NC_088120.1, read as the reverse complement.
TGGCTGCTGGCTATGCTTCTGACGTCACAGCAGCCTCAGTGCCTCCAAGGCCAGTGGCAGGCTCATGGCCGCTGGCTGTGCTTGTGAGGTCACAGCAGTCTCAGTGCCTCATAGGTTTAGTCTACAGCACCCCCTGCTTGCTGTGCTTGTGAGGTCACAGCAGCCTGAGTGCCTTCTAGGCCAGTGGCAGGCTGCTGGCTGCTGGCTGTGCTTGTGAGGTTCCAGCGGACTCACTACCTCCTAGACCAGTGGCAGGCTCATGGCTTTTGCCGGTGCTTGTGAGGTCACAGCAGACTCATTGCCTCCAAGGCCAGTGGCAGACTCATGGCTTTTGCCGGTGCTTGTGAGGTCACAGCAGCCTCAGTGCCTCATAGGTTAAGTCTGCAGCGCCCCCTGCTTGCTGTGCTTATGAGGTCACAGCAGCCTCAGTGCCTCCAAGGCCAGTGTCAGGGTCTTGGCTGCTGGCTGTGCTTCTGAGGTCACAGCAGTCTCAGTGTCTCCTAGGCTTGTAGCAGGCTCGTGGCTGCTGGCAGTGCTTGTGAGGTCACAGCAGCCTCATTGCCTCCTAGGCCAGTGGCAGGCTCATGGCTGCTGGCTGTGCTTGTGAGGTCACAGCAGACTCAGTGCCTCCTAGGTTCCTCAACAGCGCCCCCTGCTGGCTGTGCTTGTGAGTTCACAGCAGACTCAATGCCTCCTAGGCCAGTGGCAGGCTCATGGCTGCAGGCTGTGCTTTTGAGGTCACAGCAGCCTTAGTGCCTCATAGGTTAGTCTCCAGCGCCCCCTACTGGCTGTGCTCATGAGGTCACAGCAGACTCAGTGCCTCATAGATTATCTCCAGTGGCCGCTGCTGGCTCTGCTTGTGAGGTCACAGCAGCCTCAGTGCCCAATAGGCCACTGGCAGGCTGCTGGCTGCTGGCTGTGTTTGTGAGGTCACAGGAACCTCAGTGCCTACTAGGCCAGTGCTAGGCTCATGGCTGCTGGCTGTGCTTATGAGGTCACAGCAGCATGAGTGCCAAATGGATTAGTGTACAGCACCCCCCGCTGGCTGTGCTTGTGAAGTCACACCAGCCTCAGTGCCTCCTATGCTAGTTGCAGGCTGCTGGCTCTGCTTGTGAGGTCACAGCAGCCTCAGTGCCTCCTAGGACAGTGGCAGGGTCATGGCTGCTGGCTGTGCTTGTGAGGTCACATCTCACTCAGTGCCTCCTAGGTTGGTCAAGGGCGCCCCCTGCTGGCTGTGCTTGTGAGGTCACAGCACACTCACTGCCATCTCGGCCAGTGGCAGGCTCGTGGCTGCTGGCTGTGCTTGTGAGGGCACAGCAGACTCAGTGCCTCTGAGGCCAATGGCAGGGTCATGGCTGCAGGCTGTGCTTGTGAGGTCACAGCAGCCTTAGTGCCTCATAGGTTAGTCTCCAGCGCCCCCTACTGGCTGTGCTCATGAGGTCACAGCAGACTCAGTGCCTCATAGATTATCTCCAGTGGCCGCTGCTGGCTGTGCTTGTGAGGTCACAGCAGCCTCAGTGCCCAATAGGCCACTGGCAGGCTGCTGGCTGCTGGCTGTGTTTGTGAGGTCACAGGAACCTCAGTGCCTACAAGGCCAGTGCTAGGCTCATGGCTGCTGGCTGTGCTTGTGAGGTCACAAAAGACTCAGTGTCTCCTAGGCAGTGTCATGCTCCTGGCTGCTGCCTGTGCTTTTGAGGTGAAAGCAGCCTCAGTGCCTCCTAGGCCAGTGGCAGACTCATGGCTGCTGACTGTGTTTGTGAGGTCACAGCGGCCTTAGTGCCTCATAGGTTAGTGTCCAGCGCCCCCTGCTGGCTGGGCTTGTGAGTTCACAGCAGACTCAGTGCCTCCTAGGCCAGTGCCAGGCCCATGGCTGCTGGCTGTGCTTGTGAGGTCACATCTCACTCAGTGCCTCCTAGGTTGGTCAAGGGCGCCCCCTGCTGGCTGTGCTTTTGAGGTCACAGCACGCTCACTGCCATCTAGGCCAGTGGCTGGCTCGTGGCTGCTGGCTGTGCTTGTGAGGGCACAGCAGACTCAGTGCCTCTGAGGCCAAAGGCAGGGTCATGGCTGCAGGCTGTGCTTGTGAGGTCACAGCAGCCTTAGTGCCTCATAGGTTAGTCTCCAGCGCCCCCTACTGGCTGTGCTCATGAGGTCACAGCAGCCTCAGTGCCTCATAGGTTATCTCCAGTGGCCGCTGCGGGCTGTCCTTGTGAGGTCACAGCAGCCTCAGTGCCTCCTAGGACAGTTGCAGGGTCATGGCTGCTGGCTGTGCTTGTGAGGTCACATCTCACTCAGTGCCTCCTAGGTTGGTCAAGGGCGCCCCCTGCTGGCTGTGCTTGTGAGGTCACAGCACACTCACTGCCATCTCGGCCAGTGGCAGGCTCGTGGCTGCTGGCAGTGCTTGTGAGGTCACAGCAGACTCAGTGTCTCCTAGGTTACTCTACAGCGCCCCCTGCGGGCTGTGCTTGTGAGGTCACAGCAGACTCAGTGCCTCCGAGGACAGTGGCAGGCTTATGGCTGCTGGCAGTGCTTGTGAGGTCACAGCAGCCTCAGTGCCTCATAGGTAAGTGTCCAGCGCCGCATACTGCCTGTGCTTGTGACGTCACAGCAGCCTGAATGACTCCTAGGCCAGTGGCATGCTCATGGCTGCTGGCTATGCTTCTGACGTCACAGCAGCCTCAGTGCCTCCAAGGCCAGTGGCAGGCTCATGGCCGCTGGCTGTGCTTGTGAGGTCACAGCAGTCTCAGTGCCTCATAGGTTTAGTCTACAGCGCCCCCTGCTTGCTGTGCTTGTGAGGTCACAGCAGCCTGAATGACTCCTAGGCCAGTGCCAGGCTCATGGCTGCTGGCTGTGCTTGTGACATCACAGCAGCCTCAGTGCCATCTAGGCCAGTGGCAGGCTCGTGGCTGCTGGCTGTGCTTGTGAAGTCACAGCAGCCTCATTGCCTCCTAGGCCAGTGGCAGGCTCATGGCTGCTGGCTGTGCTTGTGATGTCCCAGCGGACGCAGTACCTCCTACACCAGCGGCAGGGTCATGGCTGCTGGCTGTGCTTGTGACCTCACAGCAGACTCAGTGCCTCCTTGGTTAGTCTACAGAGCCCCCTGTTGCCTGTGGTTGTGACGTCACAGCAGCCTGAGTGCCTTCTAGGCCAGTGGCAGGCTCGTGGCTGCTGGCTGTGCTTGTGAGGTTCCAGCGGACTCACTACCTCCTAGACCAGTGGCAGGCTCATGGCTTTTGCCAGTGCTTGTGAGGTCACAGCAGCCTCATTGCCTCCAAGGCCAGTGGCAGACTCATGGCTTTTGCCGGTGCTTGTGAGGTCACAGCAGCCTCAGTGCCTCATAGGTTAAGTCTGCAGCGCCCCCTGCTTGCTGTGCTTATGAGGTCACAGCAGCCTCAGTGCCTCCAAGGCCAGTGTCAGGGTCTTGGCTGCTGGCTGTGCTTCTGAGGTCACAGCAGACTCAGTGCCTCCTAGGTTCCTCAACAGCGCCCCCTGCTGGCAGTGCTTGTGAGGTCACAGCAGACTCAGTGTCTCCTAGGCAGTGTCATGCTCCTGGCTGCTGCCTGTGCTTTTGAGGTGAAAGCAGCCTCAGTGCCTCCTAGGCCAGTGGTAGGCTCATGGCCGCTGGCTGTGCTTGTAAGGTCACAGCGGCCTCAGTGCCTCATAGGTTAGTGTCCAGTGCCCCCTGCTGGCTGGGCTTGTGAGTTCACAGCAGACTCAATGCCTCCTAGGCCAGTGGCAGGCTCATGGCTGCTGGCTGTGCTTGTGAGGGCACAGCAGACTCAGTGCCTCTGAGGCCAATGGCAGGGTCATGGCTGCAGGCTGTGCTTGTGAAGTCACACCAGCCTCAGTGCCTCCTATGCCAGTTGCAGGCTGCTGGCTCTGCTTGTGAGGTCACAGCAGCCTCAGTGCCTCCTAGGACAGTGGCAGACTCATGGCTTTTGCCGGTGCTTGTGAGGTCACAGCAGCCTCATTGCCTCCAAGGCCAGTGGCAGACTCATGGCTTTTGCCGGTGCTTGTGAGGTCACAGCAGCCTCAGTGCCTCATAGGTTAAGTCTGCAGCGCCCCCTGCTTGCTGTGCTTATGAGGTCACAGCAGCCTCAGTGCCTCCAAGGCCAGTGTCAGGGTCTTGGCTGCTGGCTGTGCTTCTGAGGTCACAGCAGTCTCAGTGTCTCCTAGGCTTGTAGCAGGCTCGTGGCTGCTGGCAGTGCTTGTGAGGTCACAGCAGCCTCATTGCCTCCTAGGCCAGTGGCAGGCTCATGGCTGCTGGCTGTGCTTGTGAGGTCACAGCAGACTCAGTGCCTCCTAGGTTCCTCAACAGCGCCCCCTGCTGGCTGTGCTTGTGAGGTCACAAAAGACTCAGTGTCTCCTAGGCAGTGTCATGCTCCTGGCTGCTGCCTGTGCTTTTGAGGTGAAAGCAGCCTCAGTGCCTCCTAGGCCAGTGGCAGGCTCATGGCCGCTGGCTGTGCTTGTGAGGTCACAGCGGCCTTAGTGCCTCATAGGTTAGTGTCCAGCGCCCCCTGCTGGCTGGGCTTGTGAGTTCACAGCAGACTCAATGCCTCCTAGGCCAGTGGCAGGCTCATGGCTGCAGGCTGTGCTTGTGAGGTCACAGCAGCCTTAGTGCCTCATAGGTTAGTCTCCAGCGCCCCCTACTGGCTGTGCTCATGAGGTCACAGCAGACTCAGTGCCTCATAGGTTATCTCCAGTGGCCGCTGCTGGCTGTGCTTGTGAGGTCACAGCAGCCTCAGTGCCCAATAGGCCACTGGCAGGCTGCTGGCTGCTGGCTGTGTTTGTGAGGTCACAGGAACCTCAGTGCCTACTAGGCCAGTGCTAGGCTCATGGCTGCTGGCTGTGCTTATGAGGTCACAGCAGCATGAGTGCCAAATGGATTAGTGTACAGCACCCCCCGCTGGCTGTGCTTGTGAAGTCACACCAGCCTCAGTGCCTCCTATGCCAGTTGCAGGCTGCTGGCTGTGCTTGTGAGGTCACAGCAGCCTCAGTGCCTCCTCTGCCAGTGTCAGGGTCATGGCTGCTGGCTGTGCTTGTGAGGTCACATCTCACTCAGTGCCTCCTAGGTTGGTCAAGGGCGCCCCCTGCTGGCTGTGCTTGTGAGGTCACAGCACACTCACTGCCATCTAGGCCAGTGGCAGGCTCGTGGCTGCTGGCTGTGCTTGTGAGGTCACAGCAGCCTCAGCGCCTCCTAGGCCACTGCCAGGCTCATGGCTGCTGGCAGTGCTTGTGAGGTCACAGCAGCCTCAGTGTCTCCTAGGTTACTCTACAGCGCCCCCTGCGGGCTGTGCTTGTGAGGTCACAGCAGACTCAGTGCCTCCGAGGACAGTGGCAGGCTTATGGCTGCTGGCTGTGCTTGTGAGGTCACAGAAGCCTCAGTGCCTCATAGTTTAGGGTCCAGCGTCCCCTGCTGGCTGTGCTTGTGAGATCACAGAAGCCTCAGTGCCTCCTAGGCCAGTGCCGTGGTCATGGCTGCTGGCTATGCTTCTGACGTCACAGCAGCCTCAGTGCCTCCAAGGCCAGTGGCAGGCTCATGGCCGCTGGCTGTGCTTGTGAGGTCACAGCAGTCTCAGTGCCTCATAGGTTTAGTCTACAGCGCCCCCTGCTTGCTGTGCTTGTGAGGTCACAGCAGCCTGAATGACTCCTAGGCCAGTGCCAGGCTCATGGCTGCTGGCTGTGCTTGTGACATCACAGCAGCCTCAGTGCCATCTAGGCCACTGGCAGGCTCGTGGCTGCTGGCTGTGCTTGTGACGTCACAGCAGCCTGAGTGCCTTCTAGGCCAGTGGCAGGCTGCTGGCTGCTGGCTGTGCTTGTGAGGTTCCAGCGGACTCACTACCTCCTAGACCAGTGGTAGGCTCATGGCTTTTGCCGGTGCTTGTGAGGTCACTGCAGACTCATTGCCTCCAAGGCCAGTGGCAGACTCATGGCTTTTGCCGGTGCTTGTGAGGTCACAGCAGCCTCAGTGCCTCATAGGTTAAGTCTGCAGCGCCCCCTGCTTGATGTGCTTATGAGGTCACAGCAGCCTCAGTGCCTCCAAGGCCAGTGTCAGGGTCTTGGCTGCTGGCTGTGCTTCTGAGGTCACAGCAGTCTCATTGTCTCCTAGGCTTGTAGCAGGCTCGTGGCTGCTGGCAGTGCTTGTGAGGTCACAGCAGCCTCATTGCCTCCTAGGCCAGTGGCAGGCTCATGGCTGCTGGCTGTGCTTGTGAGGTCACAGCAGACTCAGTGCCTCCTAGGTTCCTCAACAGCGCCCCCTGCTGGCTGTGCTTGTGAGGTCACAGCAGACTCAGTGTCTCCTAGGCAGTGTCATGCTCCTGGCTGCTGCCTGTGCTTTTGAGGTGAAAGCAGCCTCAGTGCCTCCTAGGCCAGTGGCAGGCTCATGGCCGCTGGCTGTGCTTGTGAGGTCACAGCGGCCTTAGTGCCTCATAGGTTAGTGTCCAGCGCCCCCTGCTGGCTGGGCTTGTGAGTTCACAGCAGACTCAATGCCTCCTAGGCCAGTGGCAGGCTCATGGCTGCAGGCTGTGCTTGTGAGGTCAAGCAGCCTTAGTGCCTCATAGGTTAGTCTCCAGCGCCCCCTACTGGCTGTGCTCATGAGGTCACAGCAGACTCAGTGCCTCATAGGTTATCTCCAGTGGCCGCTGCTGGCTGTGCTTGTGAGGTCACAGCAGCCTCAGTGCCCAATAGGCCACTGGCAGGCTGCTGGCTGCTGGCTGTGTTTGTGAGGTCACAGGAACCTCAGTGCCTACTAGGCCAGTGCTAGGCTCATGGCTGCTGGCTGTGCTTATGAGGTCACAGCAGCATGAGTGCCAAATGGATTAGTGTACAGCACCCCCCGCTGGCTGTGCTTGTGAAGTCACACCAGCCTCAGTGCCTCCTATGCCAGTTGCAGGCTGCTGGCTCTGCTTGTGAGGTCACAGCAGCCTCAGTGCCTCCTAGGACAGTGGCAGGGTCATGGCTGTTGGCTGTGCTTGTGAGGTCACATCTCACTCAGTGCCTCCTAGGTTGGTCAAGGGCGCCCCCTGCTGGCTGTGCTTGTGAGGTCACAGCAGACTCAGTGCCTCCGAGGACAGTGGCAGGCTTATGGCTGCTGGCTGTGCTTGTGAGGTCACAGAAGCCTCAGTGCCTCATAGTTTAGGGTCCAGCGTCCCCTGCTGGCTGTGCTTGTGAGATCACAGAAGCCTCAGTGCCTCCTAGGCCAGTGCCGTGGTCATGGCTGCTGGCTATGCTTCTGACGTCACAGCAGCCTCAGTGCCTCCTTGGCCAGTGGCAGGCTCATGGCCGCTGGCTGTGCTTGTGAGGTCACAGCAGTCTCAGTGCCTCATAGGTTTAGTCTACAGCGCCCCCTGCTTGCTGTGCTTGTGAGGTCACAGCAGCCTGAATGACTCCTAGGCCAGTGCCAGGCTCATGGCTGCTGGCTGTGCTTGTGACATCACAGCAGCCTCAGTGCCATCTAGGCCAGTGGCAGGCTCGTGGCTGCTGGCTGTGCTTGTGAAGTCACAGCAGCCTCATTGCCTCCTAGGCCAGTGGCAGGCTCATGGCCGCTGGCTGTGCTTGTGAGGTCCCAGCGGACTCAGTACCTCCTACACCAGCGGCAGGGTCATGGCTGTTGGCTGTGCTTGTGACCTCACAGCAGACTCAGTGCCTCCTTGGTTAGTCTACAGAGCCCCCTGTTGCCTGTGGTTGTGACGTCACAGCAGCCTCATTGCCTTCTAGGCCAGTGGCAGGCTCATGGCTGCTGGCTGTGCTTGTGAGGTCACAGCAGCCTTAGTGCCTCATAGGTTAGTCTCCAGCGCCCCCTACTGGCTGTGCTCATGAGGTCACAGCAGACTCAGTGCCTCATAGCTTATCTCCAGTGGCCGCTGCTGGCTGTGCTTGTGAGGTCACAGCAGCCTCAGTGCCCAATAGGCCACTGGCAGGCTGCTGGCTGCTGGCTGTGTTTGTGAGGTCAGAGGAACCTCAGTGCCTACTAGGCCAGTGCTAGGCTCATGGCTGCTGGCTGTGCTTATGAGGTCACAGCAGCATGAGTGCCAAATGGATTAGTGTACAGCACCCCCTGCTGGCTGTGCTTGTGAAGTCACACCAGCCTCAGTGCCTCCTATGCCAGTTGCAGGCTGCTGGCTCTGCTTGTGAGGTCACAGCAGCCTCAGTGCCTCCTAGGACAGTGGCAGGGTCATGGCTGCTGGCTGTGCTTGTGAGGTCACATCTCACTCAGTGCCTCCTAGGTTGGTCAAGGGCGCCCCCTGCTGGCTGTGCTTGTGAGGTCAAAAAAGACTCAGTGTCTCCTAGGCAGTGGCAGGCTCGTGGCTGCTGCCTGTGCTTTTGAGGTGAAAGTAGCCTCAGTGCCTCCTAGGCCAGTGGCAGGCTGATGGCTGCTGTCTGTGCTTGTGAGGTTCCAGCGGACTCACTACCTCCTAGACCAGTGGCAGGCTGATGGCTTTTGCCGGTGCTTGTGAGGTCACAGCAGCCTCAGTGCCTCCAAGGCCAGTGGCAGACTCATGGCTTTTGCCGGTGCTTGTGAGGTCACAGCAGCCTCAGTGCCTCCTAGGTTAAGTCTGCAGCGCCCCCTGCTGGATGTGCTTATGAGGTCACAGCAGCCTCAGTGCCTCCAAGGCCAGTGTCAGGGTCTTGGCTGCTGGCTGTGCTTCTGAGGTCACAGCAGTCTCAGTGTCTCCTAGGCTTGTAGCAGGCTCGTGGCTGCTGGCAGTGCTTGTGAGGTCACAGCAGCCTCAGTGTCTCCTAGGTTCCTCAACAGCGCCCCTTGCTGGCTGTGCTTGTGAGGTCACAAAAGACTCAGTGTCTCCTAGGCAGTGTCATGCTCCTGGCTGCTGGCTGTGCTTGTGAGGGCACAGCAGCCTCAGTGCCTCCTAGGCCAGTGGCAGGCTCATGGCCGCTGGCTGTGCTTGTGAGGTCACAGCGGCCTTAGTGCCTCATAGGTTAGTCTCCAGCGCCCCCTACTGGCTGTGCTCATGAGGTCACAGCAGACTCAGTGCCTCATAGATTATCTCCAGTGGCCGCTGCTGGCTGTGCTTGTGAGGTCACAGCAGCCTCAGTGCCCAATAGGCCACTGGCAGGCTGCTGGCTGCTGGCTGTGTTTGTGAGGTCACAGGAACCTCAGTGCCTACTAGGCCAGTGCTAGGCTCATGGCTGCTGGCTGTGCTTGTGAGGTCACAGCACACTCACTGCCATCTAGGCCAGTGGCAGGCTCATGGCTGCTGGCAGTGCTTGTGAGGTCACAGCAGCCTCAGTGTCTCCTAGGTTACTCTACAGCGCCCCCTGCGGGCTGTGCTTGGGAGGTCACAGCAGACTCAGTGCCTCCGAGGACAGTGGCAGGCTTATGACTGATGGCTGTGCTTGTGAGGTCACAGCAGCCTCAGTGCCTCATAGGTAAGTGTCCAGCGCGCCCTACTGCCTGTGCTTGTAAGGTCACAGCAGCCTCAGTGCCTCATAGGTAAGTGTCCAGTGTGCCCTGCTGGCTGTGCTTGTGAGATCACAGAAGCCTCAGTGCCTCCTAGGCCAGTGCCATGCTCATGGCTGCTGGCTATGCTTCTGACGTCACAGCAGCCTCAGGGCCTCCAAGGCCAGTGGCATGCTCATGGCTGCTGGCTATGCTTCTGACGTCACAGCAGCCTCAGTGCCTCCAAGGCCAGTGGCAGGCTCATGGCCGCTGGCTGTGCTTGTGAGGTCACAGCAGTCTCAGTGCCTCATAGGTTTAGTCTACAGCGCCCCCTGCTTGCTGTGCTTGTGAGGTCACAGCAGCCTGAATGACTCCTAGGCCAGTGCCAGGCTCATGGCTGCTGGCTGTGCTTGTGACATCACAGCAGCCTCAGTGCCATCTAGGCCAGTGGCAGTCTCGTGGCTGCTGGCTGTGCTTGTGAAGTCACAGCAGCCTCATTGCCTCCTAGGCCAGTGGCAGGCTCATGGCTGCTGGCTGTGCTTGCGAGGTCCCAGCGGACGCAGTACCTCCTACACCAGCGGCAGGGTCATGGCTGCAGGCTGTGCTTGTGAGGTCACAGCAGCCTTAGTGCCTCATAGGTTAGTCTCCAGCGCCCCCTACTGGCTGTGCTCATGAGGTCACAGCAGACTCAGTGCCTCATAGGTTATCTCCAGTGGCCGCTGCTGGCTGTGCTTGTGAGGTCACAGCAGCCTCAGTGCCCAATAGGCCACTGGCAGGCTGCTGGCTGCTGGCTGTGTTTGTGAGGTCACAGGAACCTCAGTGCCTACTAGGCCAGTGCTAGGCTCATGGCTGCTGGCTGTGCTTATGAGGTCACAGCAGCATGAGTGCCAAATGGATTAGTGTACAGCACCCCCTGCTGGCTGTGCTTGTGAAGTCACACCAGCCTCAGTGCCTCCTATGCCAGTTGCAGGCTGCTGGCTGTGCTTGTGAGGTCACAGCAGCCTCAGTGCCTCCTAGGACAGTGGCAAGGTCATGGCTGCTGGCTGTGCTTGTGAGGTCACATCTCACTCAGTGCCTCCTAGGTTGGTCAAGGGCGCCCCCTGCTGGCTGTGCTTGTGAGGTCACAGCACACTCACTGCCATCTAGGCCAGTGGCAGGCTCGTGGCTGCTGGCTGTGCTTGTGAGGTCACAGCAGACTCAGCGCCTCCTAGGCTACTGCCAGGCTAATGGCTGCTGGCAGTGCTTGTGAGGTCACAGCAGCCTCAGTGTCTCCTAGGTTACTCTACAGCGCCCCCTGCTGGCTGTGCCTGTGAGGTCACAGCAGCCTCAGTGCCTCCGAGGAGAGTGGCAGGCTCATGGCTGCTGGCTGTGCTTGTGAGGTCACAGCAGCCTCAGTGCCATCTAGGCCAGTGGCAGGCTCGTGGCTGCTGGCTGTGCTTGTGAAGTCACAGCAGCCTCATTGCCTCCTAGGCCAGTGGCAGGCTCATGGCTGCTGGCTGTGCTTGCGAGGTCCCAGCGGACGCAGTACCTCCTACACCAGCGGCAGGGTCATGGCTGCTGGCTGTGCTTGTGACCTCACAGCAGACTCAGTGCCTCCTTGGTTAGTCTAGAGAGCCCCCTGTTGCCTGTGGTTGTGACGTCACAGCAGCCTGAGTGCCTTCTAGGCCAGTGGCAGGCTGCTAGCTGCTGGCTGTGCTTGTGAGGTTCCAGCGGACTCACTACCTCCTAGACCAGTGGCAGGCTCATGGCTTTTGCCAGTGCTTGTGAGGTCACAGCAGCCTCAGTGCCTCCAAGGCCAGTGTCAGGGTCTTGGCTGCTGGCTGTGCTTGTGAGGTCACAGCAGACTCAGTGCCTCCTAGGTTCCTCAACAGCGCCCCCTGCTGGCTGTGCTTGTGAGGTCACAAAAGACTCAGTGTCTCCTAGGCAGTGTCATGCTCCTGGCTGCTGCCTGTGCTTTTGAGGTGAAAGCAGCCTCAGTGCCTCCTAGGCCAGTGGTAGGCTCATGGCCGCTGGCTGTGCTTGTGAGGTCACAGCGGCCTTAGTGCCTCATAGGTTAGTGTCCAGCACCTCCTGCTGGCTGGGCTTGTGAGTTCACAGCAGACTCAATGCCTCCTAGGCCAGTGGCAGGGTCATGGCTGCAGGCTGTGCTTGTGAGGGCACAGCAGACTCAGTGCCTCTGAGGCCAATGGCAGGGTCATGGCTGCAGGCTGTGCTTGTGAGGTCACAGCAGCCTTAGTGCCTCATAGGTTAGTCTCCAGCGCCCCCTACTGGCTGTGCTCATGAGGTCACAGCAGACTCAGTGCCTCATAGGTTATCTCCAGTGGCCGCTGCTGGCTCTGCTTGTGAGGTCACAGCAGCCTCAGTGCCCAATAGGCCACTGGCAGGCTGCTGGCTGCTGGCTGTGTTTGTGAGGTCACAGGAACCTCAGTGCCTACTAGGCCAGTGCTAGGCTCATGGCTGCTGGCTGTGCTTATGAGGTCACAGCAGCATGAGTGCCAAATGGATTAGTGTACAGCACCCCCTGCTGGCTGTGCTTGTGAAGTCACACCAGCCTCAGTGCCTCCTATGCCAGTTGCAGGCTGCTGGCTGTGCTTGTGAGGTCACAGCAGCCTCAGTGCCTCCTAGGACAGTGGCAGGCTCATGGCTGCTGGCTGTGCTTGTGAGGTCACATCTCACTCAGTGCCTCCTAGGTTGGTCAAGGGCGCCCCCTGCTGGCTGTGCTTGTGAGGTCACAGCACACTCACTGCCATCTAGGCCAGTGGCAGGCTCGTGGCTGCTGGCTGTGCTTGTGAGGTCACAGCAGACTCAGCGCCTCCTAGGCTACTGCCAGGCTAATGGCTGCTGGCAGTGCTTGTGAGGTCACAGCAGCCTCAGTGTCTCCTAGGTTACTCTACAGCGCCCCCTGCTGGCTGTGCCTGTGAGGTCACAGCAGCCTCAGTGCCTCCGAGGACAGTGGCAGGCTTATGGCTGCTGGCTGTGCTTGTGAGGTCACAGCAGCCTCAGTGCCTCATAGGTAAGTGTCCAGCGCCCCCTACTGCCTGTGCTTGTAAGGTCACAGCAGCCTCAGTGCCTCATAGTTTAGGGTCCAGCGTCCCCTGCTGGCTGTGCTTGTGAGATCACAGAAGCCTCAGTGCCTCCTAGGCCAGTGCCATGCTCATGGCTGCTGGCTATGCTTCTGACATCACAGCAGCCTCAGTGCCTCCAAGGCCAGTGGCAGGCTCATGGCCGCTGGCTGTGCTTGTGAGGTCACAGCAGCCTCAGTGTCTCCTAGGTTCCTCAACAGCGCCCCTTGCTGGCTGTGCTTGTGAGGTCACAAAAGACTCAGTGTCTCCTAGGCAGTGTCATGCTCCTGGCTGCTGGCTGTGCTTGTGAGGGCACAGCAGCCTCAGTGCCTCCTAGGCCAGTGGCAGGCTCATGGCCGCTGGCTGTGCTTGTGAGGTCACAGCGGCCTTAGTGCCTCATAGGTTAGTCTCCAGCGCCCCCTACTGGCTGTGCTCATGAGGTCACAGCAGACTCAGTGCCTCATAGATTATCTCCAGTGGCCGCTGCTGGCTGTGCTTGTGAGGTCACAGCAGCCTCAGTGCCCAATAGGCCACTGGCAGGCTGCTGGCTGCTGGCTGTGTTTGTGAGGTCACAGAAACCTCAGTGCCTACTAGGCCAGTGCTAGGCTCATGGCTGCTGGCTGTGCTTGTGAGGTCACAGCACACTCACTGCCATCTAGGCCAGTGGCAGGCTCATGGCTGCTGGCAGTGCTTGTGAGGTCACAGCAGCCTCAGTGTCTCCTAGGTTACTCTACAGCGCCCCCTGCGGGCTGTGCTTGGGAGGTCAGAGCAGACTCAGTGTCTCCTAGGCAGTGTCATGCTCCTGGCTGCTGCCTGTGCTTTTGAGGTGAAAGCAGCCTCAGTGCCTCCTAGGCCAGTGGTAGGCTCATGGCCGCTGGCTGTGCTTGTGAGGTCACAGCGGCCTTAGTGCCTCATAGGTTAGTCTCCAGCGTCCCCTACTGGCTGTGCTCATGAGGTCACAGCAGACTCAGTGCCTCATAGGTTATCTCCAGTGGCCGCTGCTGGCTGTGCTTGTGAGGTCACAGCAGCCTCAGTGCCCAATAGGCCACTGGCAGGCTGCTGGCTGCTGGCTGTGTTTGTGAGGTCACAGGAACCTCAGTGCCTACTAGGCCAGTGCTAGGCTCATGGCTGCTGGCTGTGCTTATGAGGTCACAGCAGCATGAGTGCCAAATGGATTAGTGTACAGCACCCCCTGCTGGCTGTGCTTGTGAAGTCACACCACCCTCAGTGCCTCCTATGCCAGTTGCAGGCTGCTGGCTGTGCTTGTGAGGTCACAGCAGCCTCAGTGCCTCCTAGGACAGTGGCAGGCTCATGGCTGCTGGCTGTGCTTGTGAGGTCACAGCAGTCTCAGTGCCTCATAGGTTTAGTCTACAGCGCCCCCTGCTTGCTGTGCTTGTGAGGTCACAGCAGCCTGAATGACTCCTAGGCCAGTGCCAGGCTCATGGCTGCTGGCTGTGCTTCTGACGTCACAGCAGCCTCAGTGCCATCTAGGCCAGTGGCAGGCTCGTGGCTGCTGGCTGTGCTTGTGAAGTCACAGCAGACTCAATGCCTCCTAGGCCTGTGGCAGGCTCATGGCTGCTGGCTGTACTTGTGAGGGCACAGCAGACTCAGTGCCTCTGAGGCCAATGGCAGGGTCATGGCTGCAGGCTGTGCTTGTGAGGTCACAGCAGCCTTAGTGCCTCATAGGTTAGTCTCCAGCGTCCCCTACTGGCTGTGCTCATGAGGTCACAGCAGACTCAGTGCCTCATAGGTTATCTCCAGTGGCCGCTGCTGGCTCTGCTTGTGAGGTCACAGCAGCCTCAGTGCCCAATAGGCCACTGGCAGGCTCCTGGCTGCTGGCTGTGTTTGTGAGGTCACAGGAACCTCAGTGCCTACAAGGCCAGTGCTAGGCTCATGGCTGCTGGCTGTGCTTATGAGGTCACAGCAGCATGAGTGCCAAATGGATTAGTGTACAGCACCCCCTGCTGGCTGTGCTTGTGAAGTCACACCAGCCTCAGTGCCTCCTATGACAGTTGCAGGCTGCTGGCTCTGCTTGTGAGGTCACAGCAGCCTCAGTGCCTCCTAGGACAGTGGCAGGGTCATGGCTGCTGGCTGTGCTTGTGAGGTCACATCTCACTCAGTGCCTCCTAGGTTGGTCAAGGGCGCCCCCTGCTGGCTGTGCTTGTGAGGTCACAGCACACTCACTGCCATCTAGGCCAGTGGCAGGCTCGTGGCTGCTGGCTGTGCTTGTGAGGTCACAGCAGCCTCAGCGCCTCCTAGGCCACTGCCAGGCTCATGGCTGCTGGCAGTGCTTGTGAGGTCACAGCAGCCTCAGTGTCTCCTAGGTTACTCTACAGCGCCCCCTGCGGGCTGTGCTTGTGAGGTCACAGCAGACTCAGTGCCTCCGAGGACAGTGGCAGGCTTCTGGCTGATGGCTGTGCTTGTGAGGTCACAGCAGCCTCAGTGCCTCATAGGTAAGTGTCCAGCGCCCCCTACTGCCTGTGCTTGTAAGGTCACAGCAGCCTCAGTACCTCATAGTTTAGGGTCCAGCGTCCCCTGCTGGCTGTGCTTGTGAGGTCACAGCAGCCTCAGTGCCTCATAGGTTAAGTCTGCAGCTCCCCCTGCTTGCTGTGCTTATGAGGTCACAGCAGCCTCGTTGCCTCCTAGGCCAGTGGCAGGCTCATGGCTGCTGGCTGTGCTTGTGAGGTCACAGCAGACTCAGTGCCTCATAGGTTATCTCCAGTGGCCGCTGCTGGCTGTGCTTGTGAGGTCACAGCAGCCTCAGTTCCCAAAAGGCCACTGGCAGGCTGCTGGCTGCTGGCTGTGTTTGTGAGGTCACAGGAACCTCAGTGCCTACTAGGCCAGTGCTAGGCTCATGGCTGCTGGCTGTGCTTATGAGGTCACAGCAGCATGAGTGCCAAATGGATTAGTGTACAGCACCCCCTGCTGGCTGTGCTTGTGAAGTCACACCACCCTCAGTGCCTCCTATGCCAGTTGCAGGCTGCTGGCTGTGCTTGTGAGGTCACAGCAGCCTCAGTGCCTCCTAGGACAGTGGCAGGCTCATGGCTGCAGGCTGTGCTTGTGAGGTCACAGCAGCCGTAGTGCCTCATAGGTTAGTCTCCAGCGCCCCCTACTGGCTGTGCTCATGAGGTCACAGCAGACTCAGTGCCTCATAGGTTATCTCCAGTGGCCGCTGCTGGCTGTGCTTGTGAGGTCACAGCAGCCTCAGTGCCCAATAGGCCACTGGCAGGCTGCTGGCTGCTGGCTGTGTTTGTGAGGTCACAGGAACCTCAGTGCCTACTAGGCCAGTGCTAGGCTCATGGCTGCTGGCTGTGCTTATGAGGTCACAGCAGCATGAGTGCCAAATGGATAAGTGTACAGCACCCCCTGCTGGCTGTGCTTGTGAAGTCACACCACCCTCAGTGCCTCCTATGCCAGTTGCAGGCTGCTGGCTGTGCTTGTGAGGTCACAGCAGCCTCAGTGCCTCCTAGGACAGTGGCAGGCTCATGGCTGCTGGCTGTGCTTGTGAGGTCACAGCAGTCTCAGTGCCTCATAGGTTTAGTCTACAGCGCCCCCTGCTTGCTGTGCTTGTGAGGTCACAGCAGCCTGAATGACTCCTAGGCCAGTGCCAGGCTCATGGCTGCTGGCTGTGCTTCTGACGTCACAGCAGCCTCAGTGCCATCTAGGCCAGTGGCAGGCTCGTGGCTGCTGGCTGTGCTTGTGAAGTCACAGCAGACTCAATGCCTCCTAGGCCTGTGGCAGGCTCATGGCCGCTGGCTGTAGTTGTGAGGGCACAGCAGACTCAGTGCCTCTGAGGCCAATGGCAGGGTCATGGCTGCAGGCTGTGCTTGTGAGGTCACAGCAGCCTTAGTGCCTCATAGGTTAGTCTCCAGCGTCCCCTACTGGCTGTGCTCATGAGGTCACAGCAGACTCAGTGCCTCATAGGTTATCTCCAGTGGCCGCTGCTGGCTCTGCTTGTGAGGTCACAGCAGCCTCAGTGCCCAATAGGCCACTGGCAGGCTCCTGGCTGCTGGCTGTGTTTGTGAGGTCACAGGAACCTCAGTGCCTACAAGGCCAGTGCTAGGCTCATGGCTGCTGGCTGTGCTTATGAGGTCACAGCAGCATGAGTGCCAAATGGATTAGTGTACAGCACCCCCTGCTGGCTGTGCTTGTGAAGTCACACCAGCCTCAGTGCCTCCTATGACAGTTGCAGGCTGCTGGCTCTGCTTGTGAGGTCACAGCAGCCTCAGTGCCTCCTAGGACAGTGGCAGGGTCATGGCTGCTGGCTGTGCTTGTGAGGTCACATCTCACTCAGTGCCTCCTAGGTTGGTCAAGGGCGCCCCCTGCTGGCTGTGCTTGTGAGGTCACAGCACACTCACTGCCATCTAGGCCAGTGGCAGGCTCGTGGCTGCTGGCTGTGCTTGTGAGGTCACAGCAGCCTCAGCGCCTCCTAGGCCACTGCCAGGCTCATGGCTGCTGGCAGTGCTTGTGAGGTCACAGCAGCCTCAGTGTCTCCTAGGTTACTCTACAGCGCCCCCTGCGGGCTGTGCTTGTGAGGTCACAGCAGACTCAGTGCCTCCGAGGACAGTGGCAGGCTTCTGGCTGATGGCTGTGCTTGTGAGGTCACAGCAGCCTCAGTGCCTCCTAGGCCAGTGGCAGCGCCCCCTACTGCCTGTGCTTGTAAGGTCACAGCAGCCTCAGTACCTCATAGTTTAGGGTCCAGCGTCCCCTGCTGGCTGTGCTTGTGAGGTCACAGCAGCCTCAGTGCCTCATAGGTTAAGTCTGCAGCTCCCCCTGCTTGCTTTTTTTATGAGGTCACAGCAGCCTCGTTGCCTCCTAGGCCAGTGGCAGGCTCATGGCTGCTGGCTGTGCTTGTGAGGTCACAGCAGACTCAGTGCCTCATAGGTTATCTCCAGTGGCCGCTGCTGGCTGTGCTTGTGAGGTCACAGCAGCCTCAGTTCCCAAAAGGCCACTGGCAGGCTGCTGGCTGCTGGCTGTGTTTGTGAGGTCACAGGAACCTCAGTGCCTACTAGGCCAGTGGCAGGCTCATGGCTGCTGGCTGTGCTTATGAGGTCACAGCAGCATGAGTGCCAAATGGATTAGTGTACAGCACCCCCTGCTGGCTGTGCTTGTGAAGTCACACCAGCCTCAGTGCCTCCTATGCCAGTTGCAGGCTGCTGGCTCTGCTTGTGAGGTCACAGCAGTCTCAGTGCCTCCCAGGACAGTGGCAGGGTCATGGCTGCTGGCTGTGCTTGTGAGGTCACATCTCACTCAGTGCCTCCTGGGTTGGTCAACAGCGCCCCCTGCTGGCTGTGCTTGTGAGGTCAAAAAAGACTCAGTGTCTCCTAGGCAGTGGCAGGCTCGTGGCTGCTGCCTGTGCTTTTGAGGTGAAAGTAGCGTCAGTGCCTCCTAGGCCAGTGGCAGGCTGATGGCTGCTGTCTGTGCTTGTGAGGTTCCAGCGGACTCACTACCTCCTAGACCAGTGGCAGGCTGATGGCTGCTGGCTGTGCTTGTGAGGTCACAGCAGCCTCAGTGCCTCCAAGGCCAGTGGCAGACTCATGGCTTTTGCCGGTGCTTGTGAGGTCACAGCAGCCTCAGTGCCTCATAGGTTAAGTCTGCAGCGCCCCCTGCTTGATGTGCTTATGAGGTCACAGCAGCCTCAGTGCCTCCAAGGCCAGTGTCAGGGTCTTGGCTGCTGGCTGTGCTTCTGAGGTCACAGCAGTCTCAGTGTCTCCTAGGCTTGTAGCAGGCTCGTGGCTGCTGGCAGTGCTTGTGAGGTCACAGCAGACTCAGTGTCTCCTAGGTTCCTCAACAGCGCCCCTTGCTGGCTGTGCTTGTGAGGTCACAAAAGACTCAGTGTCTCCTAGGCAGTGTCATGCTCCTGGCTGCTGGCTGTGCTTGTGAGGTCACAGCGGCCTTAGTGCCTCATAGGTTAGTCTCCAGCGCCCCCTACTGGCTGTGCTCATGAGGTCACAGCAGACTCAGTGCCTCATAGATTATCTCCAGTGGCCGCTGCTGGCTGTGCTTGTGAGGTCACAGCAGCCTCAGTGCCCAATAGGCCACTGGCAGGCTGCTGGCTGCTGGCTGTGTTTGTGAGGTCACAGGAACCTCAGTGCCTACTAGGCCAGTGCTAGGCTCATGGCTGCTGGCTGTGCTTGTGAGGTCACAGCACACTCACTGCCATCTAGGCCAGTGGCAGGCTCATGGCTGCTGGCAGTGCTTGTGAGGTCACAGCAGCCTCAGTGTCTCCTAGGTTACTCTACAGCGCCCCCTGCTTGCTGTGCTTGGGAGGTCACAGCAGACTCAGTGCCTCCGAGGACAGTGGCAGGCTTATGACTGATGGCTGTGCTTGTGAGGTCACAGCAGCCTCAGTGCCTCATAGGTAAGTGTCCAGCGTGCCCTACTGCCTGTGCTTGTAAGGTCACAGCAGCCTCAGTGCCTCATAGGTAAGTGTCCAGTGTGCCCTGCTGGCTGTGCTTGTGAGATCACAGAAGCCTCAGTGCGTCCTAGGCCAGTGCCATGCTCATGGCTGCTGGCTATGCTTCTGACGTCACAGCAGCCTCAGGGCCTCCAAGGCCAGTGGCATGCTCATGGCTGCTGGCTATGCTTCTGACGTCACAGCAGCCTCAGTGCCTCCAAGGCCAGTGGCAGGCTCATGGCCGCTGGCTGTGCTTGTGAGGTCACAGCAGTCTCAGTGCCTCATAGGTTTAGTCTACAGCGCCCCCTGCTTGCTGTGCTTGTGAGGTCACAGCAGCCTGAATGACTCCTAGGCCAGTGCCAGGCTCATGGCTGCTGGCTGTGCTTGTGACATCACAGCAGCCTCAGTGCCATCTAGGCCAGTGGCAGGCTCGTGGCTGCTGGCTGTGCTTGTGAAGTCACAGCAGCCTCATTGCCTCCTAGGCCAGTGGCAGGCTCATGGCTGCTGGCTGTGCTTGCGAGGTCCCAGCGGACGCAGTACCTCCTACACCAGCGGCAGGGTCATGGCTGCTGGCTGTGCTTGTGACCTCACAGCAGACTCAGTGCCTCCTTGGTTAGTCTAGAGAGCCCCCTGTTGCCTGTGGTTGTGACGTCACAGCAGCCTGAGTGCCTTCTAGGCCAGTGGCAGGCTGCTAGCTGCTGGCTGTGCTTGTGAGGTTCCAGCGGACTCACTACCTCCTAGACCAGTGGCAGGCTCATGGCTTTTGCCAGTGCTTGTGAGGTCACAGCAGCCTCAGTGCCTCCAAGGCCAGTGTCAGGGTCTTGGCTGCTGGCTGTGCTTGTGAGGTCACAGCAGCCTCAGTGCCTCCTAGGTTCCTCAACAGCGCCCCCTGCTGGCTGTGCTTGTGAGGTCACAAAGGACTCAGTGTCTCCTAGGCAGTGTCATGCTCCTGGCTGCTGCCTGTGCTTTTGAGGTGAAAGCAGCCTCAGTGCCTCCTAGGCCAGTGGTAGGCTCATGGCCGCTGGCTGTGCTTGTGAGGTCACAGCGGCCTTAGTGCCTCATAGGTTAGTGTCCAGCACCTCCTGCTGGCTGGGCTTGTGAGTTCACAGCAGACTCAATGCCTCCTAGGCCAGTGGCAGGGTCATGGCTGCAGGCCGTGCTTGTGAGGGCACAGCAGACTCAGTGCCTCTGAGGCCAATGGCAGGGTCATGGCTGCAGGCTGTGCTTGTGAGGTCACAGCAGCCTTAGTGCCTCATAGGTTAGTCTCCAGCGCCCCCTACTGGCTGTGCTCATGAGGTCACAGCAGACTCAGTGCCTCATAGGTTATCTCCAGTGGCCGCTGCTGGCTCTGCTTGTGAGGTCACAGCAGCCTCAGTGCCCAATAGGCCACTGGCAGGCTGCTGGCTGCTGGCTGTGTTTGTGAGGTCACAGGAACCTCAGTGCCTACTAGGCCAGTGCTAGGCTCATGGCTGCTGGCTGTGCTTATGAGGTCACAGCAGCATGAGTGCCAAATGGATTAGTGTACAGCACCCCCTGCTGGCTGTGCTTGTGAAGTCACACCAGCCTCAGTGCCTCCTATGCCAGTTGCAGGCTGCTGGCTGTGCTTGTGAGGTCACAGCAGCCTCAGTGCCTCCTAGGACAGTGGCAGGCTCATGGCTGCTGGCTGTGCTTGTGAGGTCACATCTCACTCAGTGCCTCCTAGGTTGGTCAAGGGCGCCCCCTGCTGGCTGTGCTTGTGAGGTCACAGCACACTCACTGCCATCTAGGCCAGTGGCAGGCTCGTGGCTGCTGGCTGTGCTTGTGAGGTCACAGCAGACTCAGCGCCTCCTAGGCTACTGCCAGGCTAATGGCTGCTGGCAGTGCTTGTGAGGTCACAGCAGCCTCAGTGTCTCCTAGGTTACTCTACAGCGCCCCCTGCTGGCTGTGCCTGTGAGGTCACAGCAGACTCAGTGCCTCATAGGTAAGTGTCCAGCGCCCCCTACTGCCTGTGCTTGTAAGGTCACAGCAGCCTCAGTGCCTCATAGTTTAGGGTCCAGCGTCCCCTGCTGGCTGTGCTTGTGAGATCACAGAAGCCTCAGTGCCTCCTAGGCCAGTGCCATGCTCATGGCTGCTGGCTATGCTTCTGACATCACAGCAGCCTCAGTGCCTCCAAGGCCAGTGGCAGGCTCATGGCCGCTGGCTGTGCTTGTGAGGTCACAGCAGCCTCAGTGTCTCCTAGGTTCCTCAACAGCGCCCCTTGCTGGCTGTGCTTGTGAGGTCACAAAAGACTCAGTGTCTCCTAGGCAGTGTCATGCTCCTGGCTGCTGGCTGTGCTTGTGAGGGCACAGCAGCCTCAGTGCCTCCTAGGCCAGTGGCAGGCTCATGGCCGCTGGCTGTGCTTGTGAGGTCACAGCGGCCTTAGTGCCTCATAGGTTAGTCTCCAGCGCCCCCTACTGGCTGTGCTCATGAGGTCACAGCAGACTCAGTGCCTCATAGATTATCTCCAGTGGCCGCTGCTGGCTGTGCTTGTGAGGTCACAGCAGCCTCAGTGCCCAATAGGCCACTGGCAGGCTGCTGGCTGCTGGCTGTGTTTGTGAGGTCACAGAAACCTCAGTGCCTACTAGGCCAGTGCTAGGCTCATGGCTGCTGGCTGTGCTTGTGAGGTCACAGCACACTCACTGCCATCTAGGCCAGTGGCAGGCTCATGGCTGCTGGCAGTGCTTGTGAGGTCACAGCAGCCTCAGTGTCTCCTAGGTTACTCTACAGCGCCCCCTGCGGGCTGTGCTTGGGAGGTCACAGCAGACTCAGTGCCTCCGAAGACAGTGGCAGGCTTATGACTGATGGCTGTGCTTGTGAGGTCACAGCAGCCTCAGTGCCTCATAGGTAACTGTCCAGTGCCCCCTACTGCCTGTGCTTCTAAGGTCACAGCAGCCTCAGTGCCTCATAGGTAAGTGTCCAGTGTGCCCTGCTGGCTGTGCTTGTGAGATCACAGAAGCCTCAGTGCGTCCTAGGCCAGTGCCATGCTCATGGCTGCTGGCTATGCTTCTGACGTCACAGCAGCCTCAGGGCCTCCAAGGCCAGTGGCATGCTCATGGCTGCTGGCTATGCTTCTGACGTCACAGCAGCCTCAGTGCCTCCAAGGCCAGTGGCAGGCTCATGGCCGCTGGCTGTGCTTGTGAGGTCACAGCAGTCTCAGTGCCTCATAGGTTTAGTCTACAGCGCCCCCTGCTTGCTGTGCTTGTGAGGTCACAGCAGCCTGAATGACTCCTAGGCCAGTGCCAGGCTCATGGCTGCTGGCTGTGCTTGTGAGGTCACAGCACACTCACTGCCATCTAGGCCAGTGGCAGGCTCATGGCTGCTGGCAGTGCTTGTGAGGTCACAGCAGCCTCAGTGTCTCCTAGGTTACTCTACAGCGCCCCCTGCGGGCTGTGCTTGTGAGGTCACAGCAGACTCAGTGCCTCCGAGGACAGTGGCAGGCTTATGACTGATGGCTGTGCTTGTGAGGTCACAGCAGCCTCAGTGCCTCCAAGGCCAGTGGCAGGCTCATGGCTTTTGCCGGTGCTTGTGAGGTCACAGCAGTCTCAGTGCCTCATAGGTTTAGTCTACAGCGCCCCCTGCTTGCTGTGCTTGTGAGGTCACAGCGGCCTTAGTGCCTCATAGGTTAGTGTCCAGCACCTCCTGCTGGCTGGGCTTGTGAGTTCACAGCAGACTCAATGCCTCCTAGGCCAGTGGCAGGGTCATGGCTGCAGGCTGTAGTTGTGAGGGCACAGCAGACTCAGTGCCTCTGAGGCCAATGGCAGGGTCATGGCTGCAGGCTGTGCTTGTGAGGTCACAGCAGCCTTAGTGCCTCATAGGTTAGTCTCCAGCGCCCCCTACTGGCTGTGCTCATGAGGTCACAGCAGACTCAGTGCCTCATAGGTTATCTCCAGTGGCCGCTGCTGGCTCTGCTTGTGAGGTCACAGCAGCCTCAGTGCCCAATAGGCCACTGGCAGGCTGCTGGCTGCTGGCTGTGTTTGTGAGGTCACAGGAACCTCAGTGCCTACTAGGCCAGTGCTAGGCTCATGGCTGCTGGCTGTGCTTATGAGGTCACAGCAGCATGAGTGCCAAATGGATTAGTGTACAGCACCCCCTGCTGGCTGTGCTTGTGAAGTCACACCAGCCTCAGTGCCTCCTATGCCAGTTGCAGGCTGCTGGCTGTGCTTGTGAGGTCACAGCAGCCTCAGTGCCTCCTAGGACAGTGGCAGGGTCATGGCTGCTGGCTGTGCTTGTGAGGTCACATCTCACTCAGTGCCTCCTAGGTTGGTCAAGGGCGCCCCCTGCTGGCTGTGCTTGTGAGGTCACAGCACACTCACTGCCATCTAGGCCAGTGGCAGGCTCGTGGCTGCTGGCTGTGCTTGTGAGGTCACAGCAGACTCAGCGCCTCCTAGGCTACTGCCAGGCTAATGGCTGCTGGCAGTGCTTGTGAGGTCACAGCAGCCTCAGTGTCTCCTAGGTTACTCTACAGCGCCCCCTGCTGGCTGTGCCTGTGAGGTCACAGCAGCCTCAGTGCCTCCGAGGACAGTGGCAGGCTCATGGCTGCTGGCTGTGCTTGTGAGGTCACAGCAGCCTCAGTGCCATCTAGGCCAGTGGCAGGCTCGTGGCTGCTGGCTGTGCTTGTGAAGTCACAGCAGCCTCATTGCCTCCTAGGCCAGTGGCAGGCTCATGGCTGCTGGCTGTGCTTGCGAGGTCCCAGCGGACGCAGTACCTCCTACACCAGCGGCAGGGTCATGGCTGCTGGCTGTGCTTGTGACCTCACAGCAGACTCAGTGCCTCCTTGGTTAGTCTAGAGAGCCCCCTGTTGCCTGTGGTTGTGACGTCACAGCAGCCTGAGTGCCTTCTAGGCCAGTGGCAGGCTGCTAGCTGCTGGCTGTGCTTGTGAGGTTCCAGCGGACTCACTACCTCCTAGACCAGTGGCAGGCTCATGGCTTTTGCCAGTGCTTGTGAGGTCACAGCAGCCTCAGTGCCTCCAAGGCCAGTGTCAGGGTCTTGGCTGCTGGCTGTGCTTGTGAGGTCACAGCAGCCTCAGTGCCTCCTAGGTTCCTCAACAGCGCCCCCTGCTGGCTGTGCTTGTGAGGTCACAAAGGACTCAGTGTCTCCTAGGCAGTGTCATGCTCCTGGCTGCTGCCTGTGCTTTTGAGGTGAAAGCAGCCTCAGTGCCTCCTAGGCCAGTGGTAGGCTCATGGCCGCTGGCTGTGCTTGTGAGGTCACAGCGGCCTTAGTGCCTCATAGGTTAGTGTCCAGCACCTCCTGCTGGCTGGGCTTGTGAGTTCACAGCAGACTCAATGCCTCCTAGGCCAGTGGCAGGGTCATGGCTGCAGGCCGTGCTTGTGAGGGCACAGCAGACTCAGTGCCTCTGAGGCCAATGGCAGGGTCATGGCTGCAGGCTGTGCTTGTGAGGTCACAGCAGCCTTAGTGCCTCATAGGTTAGTCTCCAGCGCCCCCTACTGGCTGTGCTCATGAGGTCACAGCAGACTCAGTGCCTCATAGGTTATCTCCAGTGGCCGCTGCTGGCTCTGCTTGTGAGGTCACAGCAGCCTCAGTGCCCAATAGGCCACTGGCAGGCTGCTGGCTGCTGGCTGTGTTTGTGAGGTCACAGGAACCTCAGTGCCTACTAGGCCAGTGCTAGGCTCATGGCTGCTGGCTGTGCTTATGAGGTCACAGCAGCATGAGTGCCAAATGGATTAGTGTACAGCACCCCCTGCTGGCTGTGCTTGTGAAGTCACACCAGCCTCAGTGCCTCCTATGCCAGTTGCAGGCTGCTGGCTGTGCTTGTGAGGTCACAGCAGCCTCAGTGCCTCCTAGGACAGTGGCAGGCTCATGGCTGCTGGCTGTGCTTGTGAGGTCACATCTCACTCAGTGCCTCCTAGGTTGGTCAAGGGCGCCCCCTGCTGGCTGTGCTTGTGAGGTCACAGCACACTCACTGCCATCTAGGCCAGTGGCAGGCTCGTGGCTGCTGGCTGTGCTTGTGAGGTCACAGCAGACTCAGCGCCTCCTAGGCTACTGCCAGGCTAATGGCTGCTGGCAGTGCTTGTGAGGTCACAGCAGCCTCAGTGTCTCCTAGGTTACTCTACAGCGCCCCCTGCTGGCTGTGCCTGTGAGGTCACAGCAGACTCAGTGCCTCATAGGTAAGTGTCCAGCGCCCCCTACTGCCTGTGCTTGTAAGGTCACAGCAGCCTCAGTGCCTCATAGTTTAGGGTCCAGCGTCCCCTGCTGGCTGTGCTTGTGAGATCACAGAAGCCTCAGTGCCTCCTAGGCCAGTGCCATGCTCATGGCTGCTGGCTATGCTTCTGACATCACAGCAGCCTCAGTGCCTCCAAGGCCAGTGGCAGGCTCATGGCCGCTGGCTGTGCTTGTGAGGTCACAGCAGCCTCAGTGTCTCCTAGGTTCCTCAACAGCGCCCCTTGCTGGCTGTGCTTGTGAGGTCACAAAAGACTCAGTGTCTCCTAGGCAGTGTCATGCTCCTGGCTGCTGGCTGTGCTTGTGAGGGCACAGCAGCCTCAGTGCCTCCTAGGCCAGTGGCAGGCTCATGGCCGCTGGCTGTGCTTGTGAGGTCACAGCGGCCTTAGTGCCTCATAGGTTAGTCTCCAGCGCCCCCTACTGGCTGTGCTCATGAGGTCACAGCAGACTCAGTGCCTCATAGATTATCTCCAGTGGCCGCTGCTGGCTGTGCTTGTGAGGTCACAGCAGCCTCAGTGCCCAATAGGCCACTGGCAGGCTGCTGGCTGCTGGCTGTGTTTGTGAGGTCACAGAAACCTCAGTGCCTACTAGGCCAGTGCTAGGCTCATGGCTGCTGGCTGTGCTTGTGAGGTCACAGCACACTCACTGCCATCTAGGCCAGTGGCAGGCTCATGGCTGCTGGCAGTGCTTGTGAGGTCACAGCAGCCTCAGTGTCTCCTAGGTTACTCTACAGCGCCCCCTGCGGGCTGTGCTTGGGAGGTCACAGCAGACTCAGTGCCTCCGAAGACAGTGGCAGGCTTATGACTGATGGCTGTGCTTGTGAGGTCACAGCAGCCTCAGTGCCTCATAGGTAAGTGTCCAGCGCGCCCTACTGCCTGTGCTTGTAAGGTCACAGCAGCCTCAGTGCCTCATAGGTAAGTGTCCAGTGTGCCCTGCTGGCTGTGCTTGTGAGATCACAGAAGCCTCAGTGCGTCCTAGGCCAGTGCCATGCTCATGGCTGCTGGCTATGCTTCTGACGTCACAGCAGCCTCAGGGCCTCCAAGGCCAGTGGCATGCTCATGGCTGCTGGCTATGCTTCTGACGTCACAGCAGCCTCAGTGCCTCCAAGGCCAGTGGCAGGCTCATGGCCGCTGGCTGTGCTTGTGAGGTCACAGCAGTCTCAGTGCCTCATAGGTTTAGTCTACAGCGCCCCCTGCTTGCTGTGCTTGTGAGGTCACAGCAGCCTGAATGACTCCTAGGCCAGTGCCAGGCTCATGGCTGCTGGCTGTGCTTGTGAGGTCACAGCACACTCACTGCCATCTAGGCCAGTGGCAGGCTCATGGCTGCTGGCAGTGCTTGTGAGGTCACAGCAGCCTCAGTGTCTCCTAGGTTACTCTACAGCGCCCCCTGCGGGCTGTGCTTGTGAGGTCACAGCAGACTCAGTGCCTCCGAGGACAGTGGCAGGCTTATGACTGATGGCTGTGCTTGTGAGGTCACAGCAGCCTCAGTGCCTCCAAGGCCAGTGGCAGGCTCATGGCTTTTGCCGGTGCTTGTGAGGTCACAGCAGTCTCAGTGCCTCATAGGTTTAGTCTACAGCGCCCCCTGCTTGCTGTGCTTGTGAGGTCACAGCAGCCTGAATGACTCCTAGGCCAGTGCCAGGCTCATGGCTGCTGGCTGTGCTTGTGACATCACAGCAGCCTCAGTGCCATCTAGGCCAGTGGCAGGCTCGTGGCTGCTGGCTGTGCTTGTGAAGTCACAGCAGCCTCATTGCCTCCTAGGCCAGTGGCAGGCTCATGGCTGCTGGCTGTGCTTGCGAGGTCCCAGCGGACGCAGTACCTCCTACACCAGCGGCAGGGTCATGGCTGCTGGCTGTGCTTGTGACCTCACAGCAGACTCAGTGCCTCCTTGGTTAGTCTACAGAGCCCCCTGTTGCCTGTGGTTGTGACGTCACAGCAGCCTGAGTGCCTTCTAGGCCAGTGGCAGGCTGCTGGCTGCTGGCTGTGCTTGTGAGGTTCCAGCGGACTCACTACCTCCTAGACCAGTGGCAGGCTCATGGCTTTTGCCGGTGCTTGTGAGGTCACAGCAGCCTCAGTGCCTCCAAGGCCAGTGGCAGACTCATGGCTTTTGCCGGTGCTTGTGAGATCACAGCAGCCTCAGTGCCTCATAGGTTAAGTCTGCAGCGCCCCCTGCTTGCTGTGCTTATGAGGTCACAGCAGCCTCATTGCCTCCTAGGCCAGTGGCAGGCTCATGGCTGCTGGCTGTGCTTGTGAGGTCACAGCAGACTCAGTGCCTCCTAGGTTCCTCAACAGCGCCCCATGCTGGCTGAGCTTGTGAGGTCACAAAATACTCAGTGTCTCCTAGGCAGTGTCATGCTCCTGGCTGCTGCCTGTGCTTTTGAGGTGGAAGCAGCCTCAGTGCCTCCTAGGCCAGTGGCAGGCTCATGGCCGCTGGCTGTGCTTGTGAGGTCACAGCGGCCTTAGTGCCTCATAGGTTAGTCTCCAGCGCCCCCTACTGGCTGTGCTCATGAGGTCACAGCAGACTCAGTGCCTCATAGATTATCTCCAGTGGCTGCTGCTGGCTGTGCTTGTGAGGTCACAGCAGCCTCAGTGCCCAATAGGCCACTGGCAGGCTGCTGGCTGCTGGCTGTGTTTGTGAGGTCACAGAAACCTCAGTGCCTACTAGGCCAGTGCTAGGCTCATGGCTGCTGGCTGTGCTTGTGAGGTCACAGCACACTCACTGCCATCTAGGCCAGTGGCAGGCTCATGGCTGCTGGCAGTGCTTGTGAGGTCACAGCAGCCTCAGTGTCTCCTAGGTTACTCTACAGCGCCCCCTGCGGGCTGTGCTTGGGAGGTCACAGCAGACTCAGTGCCTCCGAGGACAGTGGCAGGCTTATGACTGATGGCTGTGCTTGTGAGGTCACAGCAGCCTCAGTGCCTCATAGGTAAGTGTCCAGCGCGCCCTACTGCCTGTGCTTGTAAGGTCACAGCAGCCTCAGTGCCTCATAGGTAAGTGTCCAGTGTGCCCTGCTGGCTGTGCTTGTGAGATCACAGAAGCCTCAGTGCCTCCTAGGCCAGTGCCATGCTCATGGCTGCTGGCTATGCTTCTGACGTCACAGCAGCCTCAGGGCCTCCAAGGCCAGTGGCATGCTCATGGCTGCTGGCTATGCTTCTGACGTCACAGCAGCCTCAGTGCCTCCAAGGCCAGTGGCAGGCTCATGGCCGCTGGCTGTGCTTGTGAGGTCACAGCAGTCTCAGTGCCTCATAGGTTTAGTCTACAGCGCCCCCTGCTTGCTGTGCTTGTGAGGTCACAGCAGCCTGAATGACTCCTAGGCCAGTGGCAGGCTCATGGCTGCTGGCTGTGCTTGTGACATCACAGCAGCCTCAGTGCCATCTAGGCCAGTGGCAGGCTCGTGGCTGCTGGCTGTGCTTGTGAAGTCACAGCAGCCTCATTGCCTCCTAGGCCAGTGGCAGGCTCATGGCTGCTGGCTGTGCTTGCGAGGTCCCAGCGGACGCAGTACCTCCTACACCAGCGGCAGGGTCATGGCTGCTGGCTGTGCTTGTGACCTCACAGCAGACTCAGTGCCTCCTTGGTTAGTCTACAGAGCCCCCTGTTGCCTGTGGTTGTGACGTCACAGCAGCCTGAGTGCCTTCTAGGCCAGTGGCAGGCTGCTGGCTGCTGGCTGTGCTTGTGAGGTTCCAGCGGACTCACTACCTCCTAGACCAGTGGCAGGCTCATGGCTTTTGCCGGTGCTTGTGAGGTCACAGCAGCCTCAGTGCCTCCAAGGCCAGTGGCAGACTCATGGCTTTTGCCGGTGCTTGTGAGATCACAGCAGCCTCAGTGCCTCATAGGTTAAGTCTGCAGCGCCCCCTGCTTGCTGTGCTTATGAGGTCACAGCAGCCTCATTGCCTCCTAGGCCAGTGGCAGGCTCATGGCTGCTGGCTGTGCTTGTGAGGTCACAGCAGACTCAGTGCCTCCTAGGTTCCTCAACAGCGCCCCATGCTGGCTGAGCTTGTGAGGTCACAAAATACTCAGTGTCTCCTAGGCAGTGTCATGCTCCTGGCTGCTGCCTGTGCTTTTGAGGTGAAAGCAGCCTCAGTGCCTCCTAGGCCAGTGGCAGGCTCATGGCCGCTGGCTGTGCTTGTGAGGTCACAGCGGCCTTAGTGCCTCATAGGTTAGTCTCCAGCGCCCCCTACTGGCTGTGCTCATGAGGTCACAGCAGACTCAGTGCCTCATAGATTATCTCCAGTGGCCGCTGCTGGCTGTGCTTGTGAGGTCACAGCAGCCTCAGTGCCCAATAGGCCACTGGCAGGCTGCTGGCTGCTGGCTGTGTTTGTGAGGTCACAGAAACCTCAGTGCCTACTAGGCCAGTGCTAGGCTCATGGCTGCTGGCTGTGCTTGTGAGGTCACAGCACACTCACTGCCATCTAGGCCAGTGGCAGGCTCATGGCTGCTGGCAGTGCTTGTGAGGTCACAGCAGCCTCAGTGTCTCCTAGGTTACTCTACAGCGCCCCCTGCGGGCTGTGCTTGGGAGGTCACAGCAGACTCAGTGCCTCCGAGGACAGTGGCAGGCTTATGACTGATGGCTGTGCTTGTGAGGTCACAGCAGCCTCAGTGCCTCATAGGTAAGTGTCCAGCGCGCCCTACTGCCTGTGCTTGTAAGGTCACAGCAGCCTCAGTGCCTCATAGGTAAGTGTCCAGTGTGCCCTGCTGGCTGTGCTTGTGAGATCACAGAAGCCTCAGTGCCTCCTAGGCCAGTGCCATGCTCATGGCTGCTGGCTATGCTTCTGACGTCACAGCAGCCTCAGGGCCTCCAAGGCCAGTGGCATGCTCATGGCTGCTGGCTATGCTTCTGACGTCACAGCAGCCTCAGTGCCTCCAAGGCCAGTGGCAGGCTCATGGCCGCTGGCTGTGCTTGTGAGGTCACAGCAGTCTCAGTGCCTCATAGGTTTAGTCTACAGCGCCCCCTGCTTGCTGTGCTTGTGAGGTCACAGCGGCCTGAATGACTCCTAGGCCAGTGCCAGGCTCATGGCTGCTGGCTGTGCTTGTGAGGTCACAGCAGCCTCAGTGCCATCTAGGCCAGTGGCAGTCTCGTGGCTGCTGTCTGTGCTTGTGAAGTCACAGCAGCCTCATTGCCTCCTAGGCCAGTGGCAGGCTCATGGCTGCTGGCTGTGCTTGCGAGGTCCCAGCGGACGCAGTACCTCCTACACCAGCGGCAGGGTCATGGCTGCTGGCTGTGCTTGTGACCTCACAGCAGACTCAGTGCCTCCTTGGTTAGTCTAGAGAGCCCCCTGTTGCCTGTGGTTGTGACGTCACAGCAGCCTGAGTGCCTTCTAGGCCAGTGGCAGGCTCGTGGCTGCTGGCTGTGCTTGTGAGGTTCCAGCGGACTCACTACCTCCTAGACCAGTGGCAGGCTCATGGCTTTTGCCAGTGCTTGTGAGGTCACAGCAGCCTCAGTGCCTCCAAGGCCAGTGGCAGGGTCTTGGCTGCTGGCTGTGCTTGTGAGGTCACAGCAGACTCAGTGCCTCCTAGGTTCCTCAACAGCGCCCCCTGCTGGCTGTGCTTGTGAGGTCAGAGCAGACTCAGTGTCTCCTAGGCAGTGTCATGCTCCTGGCTGCTGCCTGTGCTTTTGAGGTGAAAGCAGCCTCAGTGCCTCCTAGGCCAGTGGTAGGCTCATGGCCGCTGGCTGTGCTTGTGAGGTCACAGCGGCCTTAGTGCCTCATAGGTTAGTGTCCAGCACCTCCTGCTGGCTGGGCTTGTGAGTTCACAGCAGACTCAATGCCTCCTAGGCCAGTGGCAGGGTCATGGCTGCAGGCTGTGCTTGTGAGGGCACAGCAGACTCAGTGCCTCTGAGGCCAATGGCAGGCTCATGGCCGCTGGCTGTGCTTGTGAGGTCACAGCAGTCTCAGTGCCTCATAGGTTTAGTCTACAGCGCCCCCTGCTTGCTGTGCTTGTGAGGTCACAGCAGCCTGAATGACTCCTAGGCCAGTGCCAGGCTCATGGCTGCTGGCTGTGCTTGTGACATCACAGCAGCCTCAGTGCCATCTAGGCCAGTGGCAGGCTCATGGCTGCTGGCTGTGCTTGTGAGGTCACAGCAGTCTCAGTGCCTCATAGGTTTAGTCTACAGCGCCCCCTGTTGCCTGTGGTTGTGACGTCACAGCAGCCTGAGTGCCTTCTAGGCCAGTGGCAGGCTGCTGGCTGCTGGCTGTGCTTGTGAGGTTCCAGCGGACTCACTACCTCCTAGACCAGTGGCAGGCTCATGGCTTTTGCCGGTGCTTGTGAGGTCACAGCAGCCTCAGTGCCTCCAAGGCCAGTGGCAGACTCATGGCTTTTGCCGGTGCTTGTGAGATCACAGCAGCCTCAGTGCCTCATAGGTTAAGTCTGCAGCGCCCCCTGCTTGCTGTGCTTATGAGGTCACAGCAGCCTCATTGCCTCCTAGGCCAGTGGCAGGCTCATGGCTGCTGGCTGTGCTTGTGAGGTCACAGCAGACTCAGTGCCTCCTAGGTTCCTCATCAGCGCCCCATGCTGGCTGAGCTTGTGAGGTCACAAAATACTCAGTGTCTCCTAGGCAGTGTCATGCTCCTGGCTGCTGCCTGTGCTTTTGAGGTGAAAGCAGCCTCAGTGCCTCCTAGGCCAGTGGCAGGCTCATGGCCGCTGGCTGTGCTTGTGAGGTCACAGCGGCCTCAGTGCCTCATAGGTTAGTGTCCAGCGCCCCCTGCTGGCTGGGCTTGTGAGTTCACAGCAGACTCAATGCCTCCTAGGCCAGTGGCAGGCTCATGGCTGCAGGCTGTGCTTGTGAGGTCACAGCAGCCTTAGTGCCTCATAGGTTAGTCTACAGCGCCCCCTACTGGCTGTGCTCATGAGGTCACAGCAGACTCAGTGCCTCATAGGTTATCTCCAGTGGCTGCTGCTGGCTGTGCTTGTGAGGTCACAGCAGCCTCAGTGCCCAATAGGCCACTGGCAGGCTGCTGGCTGCTGGCTGTGTTTGTGAGGTCACAGGAACCTCAGTGCCTACTAGGCCAGTGCTCGGCTCATGGCTGCTGGCTGTGCTTATGAGGTCACAGCAGCATGAGTGCCAAATGGATTAGTGTACAGCACCCCCTGCTGGCTGTGCTTGTGAAGTCACACCAGCCTCAGTGCCTCCTATGCCAGTTGCAGGCTGCTGGCTGTGCTTGTGAGGTCACAGCAGCCTCATTGCCTCCCAGGACAGTGGCAGGCTCATGGCTGCTGGCTGTGCTTGTGAGGTCACATCTCACTCAGTGCCTCCTAGGTTGGTCAACAGCGCCCCCTGCTGGCTGTGCTTGTGAGGTCAAAAAAGACTCAGTGTCTCCTAGGCAGTGGCAGGCTCGTGGCTGCTGCCTGTGCTTTTGAGGTGAAAGTAGCCTCAGTGCCTCCTAGGCCAGTGGCAGGCTGATGGCTGCTGTCTGTGCTTGTGAGGTTCCAGCGGACTCACTACCTCCTAGACCAGTGGCAGGCTGATGGCTTTTGCCGGTGCTTGTGAGGTCACAGCAGCCTCAGTGTCACCTAGGCCAGTGGCAGACTCATGGCTTTTGCCGGTGCTTGTGAGGTCACAGCAGCCTCAGTGCCTCATAGGTTAAGTCTGCAGCGCCCCCTGCTTGATGTGCTTATGAGGTCACAGCAGCCTCAGTGCCTCCAAGGCCAGTGTCAGGGTCTTGGCTGCTGGCTGTGCTTCTGAGGTCACAGCAGTCTCAGTGTCTCCTAGGCTTGTAGCAGGCTCGTGGCTGCTGGCAGTGCTTGTGAGGTCACAGCAGCCTCAGTGTCTCCTAGGTTCCTCAACAGCGCCCCTTGCTGGCTGTGCTTGTGAGGTCACAAAAGACTCAGTGTCTCCTAGGCAGTGTCATGCTCCTGGCTGCTGGCTGTGCTTGTGAGGGCACAGCAGCCTCAGTGCCTCCTAGGCCAGTGGCAGGCTCATGGCCGCTGGCTGTGCTTGTGAGGTCACAGCGGCCTTAGTGCCTCATAGGTTAGTCTCCAGCGCCCCCTACTGGCTGTGCTCATGAGGTCAAAGCAGACTCAGTGCCTCATAGATTATCTCCAGTGGCCGCTGCTGGCTGTGCTTGTGAGGTCACAGCAGCCTCAGTGCCCAATAGGCCACTGGCAGGCTGCTGGCTGCTGGCTGTGTTTGTGAGGTCACAGAAACCTCAGTGCCTACTAGGCCAGTGCTAGGCTCATGGCTGCTGGCTGTGCTTGTGAGGTCACAGCACACTCACTGCCATCTAGGCCAGTGGCAGGCTCATGGCTGCTGGCAGTGCTTGTGAGGTCACAGCAGCCTCAGTGTCTCCTAGGTTACTCTACAGCGCCCCCTGCGGGCTGTGCTTGGGAGGTCACAGCAGACTCAGTGCCTCCGAGGACAGTGGCAGGCTTATGACTGATGGCTGTGCTTGTGAGGTCACAGCAGCCTCAGTGCCTCATAGGTAAGTGTCCAGTGTGCCCTGCTGGCTGTGCTTGTGAGATCACAGAAGCCTCAGTGCCTCCTAGGCCAGTGCCATGCTCATGGCTGCTGGCTATGCTTCTGACGTCACAGCAGCCTCAGGGCCTCCAAGGCCAGTGGCATGCTCATGGCTGCTGGCTATGCTTCTGACGTCACAGCAGCCTCAGTGCCTCCAACGCCAGTGGCAGGCTCATGGCCGCTGGCTGTGCTTGTGAGGTCACAGCAGTCTCAGTGCCTCATAGGTTTAGTCTACAGCGCCCCCTGCTTGCTGTGCTTGTGAGGTCACAGCAGCCTGAATGACTCCTAGGCCAGTGCCAGGCTCATGGCTGCTGGCTGTGCTTGTGACATCACAGCAGCCTCAGTGCCATCTAGGCCAGTGGCAGTCTCGTGGCTGCTGGCTGTGCTTGTGAAGTCACAGCAGCCTCATTGCCTCCTAGGCCAGTGGCAGGCTCATGGCTGCTGGCTGTGCTTGCGAGGTCCCAGCGGACGCAGTACCTCCTACACCAGCGGCAGGGTCAAGGCTGCTGGCTGTGCTTGTGACCTCACAGCAGACTCAGTGCCTCCTTGGTTAGTCTAGAGAGCCCCCTGTTGCCTGTGGTTGTGACGTCACAGCAGCCTGAGTGCCTTCTAGGCCAGTGGCAGGCTGCTAGCTGCTGGCTGTGCTTGTGAGGTTCCAGCGGACTCACTACCTCCTAGACCAGTGGCAGGCTCATGGCTTTTGCCAGTGCTTGTGAGGTCACAGCAGCCTCAGTGCCTCCAAGGCCAGTGGCAGACTCATGGCTTTTGCCGGTGCTTGTGAGGTCACAGCAGCCTCAGTGCCTCCTAGGTTAAGTCTGCAGCGCCCCCTGCTTGATGTGCTTATGAGGTCACAGCAGCCTCAGTGCCTCCAAGGCCAGTGTCAGGGTCTTGGCTGCTGGCTGTGCTTCTGAGGTCACAGCAGTCTCAGTGTCTCCTAGGCTTGTAGCAGGCTCGTGGCTGCTGGCAGTGCTTGTGAGGTCACAGCAGCCTCAGTGTCTCCTAGGTTCCTCAACAGCGCCCCTTGCTGGCTGTGCTTGTGAGGTCACAAAAGACTCAGTGTCTCCTAGGCAGTGTCATGCTCCTGGCTGCTGGCTGTGCTTGTGAGGGCACAGCAGCCTCAGTGCCTCCTAGGCCAGTGGCAGGCTCATGGCCGCTGGCTGTGCTTGTGAGGTCACAGCGGCCTTAGTGCCTCATAGGTTAGTCTCCAGCGCCCCCTACTGGCTGTGCTCATGAGGTCACAGCAGACTCAGTGCCTCATAGATTATCTCCAGTGGCCGCTGCTGGCTGTGCTTGTGAGGTCACAGCAGCCTCAGTGCCCAATAGGCCACTGGCAGGCTGCTGGCTGCTGGCTGTGTTTGTGAGGTCACAGAAACCTCAGTGCCTACTAGGCCAGTGCTAGGCTCATGGCTGCTGGCTGTGCTTGTGAGGTCACAGCACACTCACTGCCATCTAGGCCAGTGGCAGGCTCATGGCTGCTGGCAGTGCTTGTGAGGTCACAGCAGCCTCAGTGTCTCCTAGGTTACTCTACAGCGCCCCCTGCGGGCTGTGCTTGGGAGGTCACAGCAGACTCAGTGCCTCCGAGGACAGTGGCAGGCTTATGACTGATGGCTGTGCTTGTGAGGTCACAGCAGCCTCAGTGCCTCATAGGTAAGTGTCCAGCGCGCCCTACTGCCTGTGCTTGTAAGGTCACAGCAGCCTCAGTGCCTCATAGGTAAGTGTCCAGTGTGCCCTGCTGGCTGTGCTTGTGAGATCACAGAAGCCTCAGTGCCTCCTAGGCCAGTGCCATGCTCATGGCTGCTGGCTATGCTTCTGACGTCACAGCAGCCTCAGGGCCTCCAAGGCCAGTGGCATGCTCATGGCTGCTGGCTATGCTTCTGACGTCACAGCAGCCTCAGTGCCTCCAAGGCCAGTGGCAGGCTCATGGCCGCTGGCTGTGCTTGTGAGGTCACAGCAGTCTCAGTGCCTCATAGGTTTAGTCTACAGCGCCCCCTGCTTGCTGTGCTTGTGAGGTCACAGCAGCCTGAATGACTCCTAGGCCAGTGCCAGGCTCATGGCTGCTGGCTGTGCTTGTGACATCACAGCAGCCTCAGTGCCATCTAGGCCAGTGGCAGTCTCGTGGCTGCTGGCTGTGCTTGTGAAGTCACAGCAGCCTCATTGCCTCCTAGGCCAGTGGCAGGCTCATGGCTGCTGGCTGTGCTTGCGAGGTCCCAGCGGACGCAGTACCTCCTACACCAGCGGCAGGGTCAAGGCTGCTGGCTGTGCTTGTGACCTCACAGCAGACTCAGTGCCTCCTTGGTTAGTCTAGAGAGCCCCCTGTTGCCTGTGGTTGTGACGTCACAGCAGCCTGAGTGCCTTCTAGGCCAGTGGCAGGCTGCTAGCTGCTGGCTGTGCTTGTGAGGTTCCAGCGGACTCACTACCTCCTAGACCAGTGGCAGGCTCATGGCTTTTGCCAGTGCTTGTGAGGTCACAGCAGCCTCAGTGCCTCCAAGGCCAGTGGCAGACTCATGGCTTTTGCCGGTGCTTGTGAGGTCACAGCAGCCTCAGTGCCTCATAGGTTAAGTCTGCAGCGCCCCCTGCTTGATGTGCTTATGAGGTCACAGCAGCCTCAGTGCCTCCAAGGCCAGTGTCAGGGTCTTGGCTGCTGGCTGTGCTTCTGAGGTCACAGCAGTCTCAGTGTCTCCTAGGCTTGTAGCAGGCTCGTGGCTGCTGGCAGTGCTTGTGAGGTCACAGCAGCCTCAGTGTCTCCTAGGTTCCTCAACAGCGCCCCTTGCTGGCTGTGCTTGTGAGGTCACAAAAGACTCAGTGTCTCCTAGGCAGTGTCATGCTCCTGGCTGCTGGCTGTGCTTGTGAGGGCACAGCAGCCTCAGTGCCTCCTAGGCCAGTGGCAGGCTCATGGCCGCTGGCTGTGCTTGTGAGGTCACAGCGGCCTTAGTGCCTCATAGGTTAGTCTCCAGCGCCCCCTACTGGCTGTGCTCATGAGGTCACAGCAGACTCAGTGCCTCATAGATTATCTCCAGTGGCCGCTGCTGGCTGTGCTTGTGAGGTCACAGCAGCCTCAGTGCCCAATAGGCCACTGGCAGGCTGCTGGCTGCTGGCTGTGTTTGTGAGGTCACAGAAACCTCAGTGCCTACTAGGCCAGTGCTAGGCTCATGGCTGCTGGCTGTGCTTGTGAGGTCACAGCACACTCACTGCCATCTAGGCCAGTGGCAGGCTCATGGCTGCTGGCAGTGCTTGTGAGGTCACAGCAGCCTCAGTGTCTCCTAGGTTACTCTACAGCGCCCCCTGCGGGCTGTGCTTGGGAGGTCACAGCAGACTCAGTGCCTCCGAGGACAGTGGCAGGCTTATGACTGATGGCTGTGCTTGTGAGGTCACAGCAGCCTCAGTGCCTCATAGGTAAGTGTCCAGCGCGCCCTACTGCCTGTGCTTGTAAGGTCACAGCAGCCTCAGTGCCTCATAGGTAAGTGTCCAGTGTGCCCTGCTGGCTGTGCTTGTGAGATCACAGAAGCCTCAGTGCCTCCTAGGCCAGTGCCATGCTCATGGCTGCTGGCTATGCTTCTGACGTCACAGCAGCCTCAGGGCCTCCAAGGCCAGTGGCATGCTCATGGCTGCTGGCTATGCTTCTGACGTCACAGCAGCCTCAGTGCCTCCAAGGCCAGTGGCAGGCTCATGGCCGCTGGCTGTGCTTGTGAGGTCACAGCAGTCTCAGTGCCTCATAGGTTTAGTCTACAGCGCCCCCTGCTTGCTGTGCTTGTGAGGTCACAGCAGCCTGAATGACTCCTAGGCCAGTGCCAGGCTCATGGCTGCTGGCTGTGCTTGTGACATCACAGCAGCCTCAGTGCCATCTAGGCCAGTGGCAGTCTCGTGGCTGCTGGCTGTGCTTGTGAAGTCACAGCAGCCTCATTGCCTCCTAGGCCAGTGGCAGGCTCATGGCTGCTGGCTGTGCTTGCGAGGTCCCAGCGGACGCAGTACCTCCTACACCAGCGGCAGGGTCAAGGCTGCTGGCTGTGCTTGTGACCTCACAGCAGACTCAGTGCCTCCTTGGTTAGTCTAGAGAGCCCCCTGTTGCCTGTGGTTGTGACGTCACAGCAGCCTGAGTGCCTTCTAGGCCAGTGGCAGGCTGCTAGCTGCTGGCTGTGCTTGTGAGGTTCCAGCGGACTCACTACCTCCTAGACCAGTGGCAGGCTCATGGCTTTTGCCAGTGCTTGTGAGGTCACAGCAGCCTCAGTGCCTCCAAGGCCAGTGTCAGGGTCTTGGCTGCTGGCTGTGCTTGTGAGGTCACAGCAGACTCAGTGCCTCCTAGGTTCCTCAACAGCGCCCCCTGCTGGCTGTGCTTGTGAGGTCAGAGCAGACTCAGTGTCTCCTAGGCAGTGTCATGCTCCTGGCTGCTGCCTGTGCTTTTGAGGTGAAAGCAGCCTCAGTGCCTCCTAGGCCAGTGGTAGGCTCATGGCCGCTGGCTGTGCTTGTGAGGTCACAGCGGCCTTAGTGCCTCATAGGTTAGTGTCCAGCACCTCCTGCTGGCTGGGCTTGTGAGTTCACAGCAGACTCAATGCCTCCTAGGCCAGTGGCAGGGTCATGGCTGCAGGCTGTGCTTGTGAGGGCACAGCAGACTCAGTGCCTCTGAGGCCAATGGCAGGGTCATGGCTGCAGGCTGTGCTTGTGAGGTCACAGCAGCCTTAGTGCCTCATAGGTTAGTCTCCAGCGCCCCCTACTGGCTGTGCTCATGAGGTCACAGCAGACTCAGTGCCTCATAGCTTATCTCCAGTGGCCGCTGCTGGCTGTGCTTGTGAGGTCACAGCAGCCTCAGTGCCCAATAGGCCACTGGCAGGCTGCTGGCTGCTGGCTGTGTTTGTGAGGTCACAGGAACCTCAGTGCCTACTAGGCCAGTGCTAGGCTCATGGCTGCTGGCTGTGCTTATGAGGTCACAGCAGCATGAGTGCCAAATGGATTAGTGTGCAGCACCCCCTGCTGGCTGTGCTTGTGAAGTCACACCAGCCTCAGTGCCTCCTATGCCAGTTGCAGGCTGCTGGCTGTGCTTGTGAGGTCACAGCAGCCTCAGTGCCTCCTAGGACAGTGACAGGGTCATGGCTGCTGGCTGTGCTTGTGAGGTCACATCTCACTCAGTGCCTCCTAGGTTGGTCAAGGGCGCCCCCTGCTGGCTGTGCTTGTGAGGTCACAGCACACTCACTGCCATCTAGGCCAGTGGCAGGCTCGTGGCTGCTGGCTGTGCTTGTGAGGTCACAGCAGACTCAGCGCCTCCTAGGCTACTGCCAGGCTAATGGCTGCTGGCAGTGCTTGTGAGGTCACAGCAGCCTCAGTGCCCAATAGGCCACTGGCAGGCTGCTGGCTGCTGGCTGTGTTTGTGAGGTCACAGAAACCTCAGTGCCTACTAGGCCAGTGCTAGGCTCATGGCTGCTGGCTGTGCTTGTGAGGTCACAGCACACTCACTGCCATCTAGGCCAGTGGCAGGCTCATGGCTGCTGGCAGTGCTTGTGAGGTCACAGCAGCCTCAGTGTCTCCTAGGTTACTCTACAGCGCCCCCTGCGGGCTGTGCTTGGGAGGTCACAGCAGACTCAGTGCCTCCGAGGACAGTGGCAGGCTAATGACTGATGGCTGTGCTTGTGAGGTCACAGCAGCCTCAGTGCCTCATAGGTAAGTGTCCAGTGTGCCCTGCTGGCTGTGCTTGTGAGATCACAGAAGCCTCAGTGCCTCCTAGGCCAGTGCCATGCTCATGGCTGCTGGCTATGCTTCTGACGTCACAGCAGCCTCAGGGCCTCCAAGGCCAGTGGCATGCTCATGGCTGCTGGCTATGCTTCTGACGTCACAGCAGCCTCAGTGCCTCCAAGGCCAGTGGCAGGCTCATGGCCGCTGGCTGTGCTTGTGAGGTCACAGCAGTCTCAGTGCCTCATAGGTTTAGTCTACAGCGCCCCCTGCTTGCTGTGCTTGTGAGGTCACAGCAGCCTGAATGACTCCTAGGCCAGTGCCAGGCTCATGGCTGCTGGCTGTGCTTGTGACATCACAGCAGCCTCAGTGCCATCTAGGCCAGTGGCAGTCTCGTGGCTGCTGGCTGTGCTTGTGAGGTCACAGCAGTCTCAGTGCCTCATAGGTTTAGTCTACAGCGCCCCCTGCTTGCTGTGCTTGTGAAGTCACAGCAGCCTCATTGCCTCCTAGGCCAGTGGCAGGCTCATGGCTGCTGGCTGTGCTTGCGAGGTCCCAGCGGACGCAGTACCTCCTACACCAGCGGCAGGGTCAAGGCTGCTGGCTGTGCTTGTGACCTCACAGCAGACTCAGTGCCTCCTTGGTTAGTCTAGAGAGCCCCCTGTTGCCTGTGGTTGTGACGTCACAGCAGCCTGAGTGCCTTCTAGGCCAGTGGCAGGCTGCTAGCTGCTGGCTGTGCTTGTGAGGTTCCAGCGGACTCACTACCTCCTAGACCAGTGGCAGGCTCATGGCTTTTGCCAGTGCTTGTGAGGTCACAGCAGCCTCAGTGCCTCCAAGGCCAGTGGCAGACTCATGGCTTTTGCCGGTGCTTGTGAGGTCACAGCAGCCTCAGTGCCTCCTAGGTTAAGTCTGCAGCGCCCCCTGCTTGATGTGCTTATGAGGTCACAGCAGCCTCAGTGCCTCCAAGGCCAGTGTCAGGGTCTTGGCTGCTGGCTGTGC
The DNA here is from genome assembly GCF_036370855.1 of Dromaius novaehollandiae. NCBI lineage: Eukaryota > Metazoa > Chordata > Aves > Casuariiformes > Dromaiidae > Dromaius > Dromaius novaehollandiae. Next base: position 1,791,969 of record NC_088120.1, on the reverse strand, counting down.
TTCTGAGGTCACAGCAGTCTCAGTGTCTCCTAGGCTTGTAGCAGGCTCGTGGCTGCTGGCAGTGCTTGTGAGGTCACAGCAGCCTCAGTGTCTCCTAGGTTCCTCAACAGCGCCCCTTGCTGGCTGTGCTTGTGAGGTCACAAAAGACTCAGTGTCTCCTAGGCAGTGTCATGCTCCTGGCTGCTGGCTGTGCTTGTGAGGGCACAGCAGCCTCAGTGCCTCCTAGGCCAGTGGCAGGCTCATGGCCGCTGGCTGTGCTTGTGAGGTCACAGCGGCCTTAGTGCCTCATAGGTTAGTCTCCAGCGCCCCCTACTGGCTGTGCTCATGAGGTCACAGCAGACTCAGTGCCTCATAGATTATCTCCAGTGGCCGCTGCTGGCTGTGCTTGTGAGGTCACAGCAGCCTCAGTGCCCAATAGGCCACTGGCAGGCTGCTGGCTGCTGGCTGTGTTTGTGAGGTCACAGAAACCTCAGTGCCTACTAGGCCAGTGCTAGGCTCATGGCTGCTGGCTGTGCTTGTGAGGTCACAGCACACTCACTGCCATCTAGGCCAGTGGCAGGCTCATGGCTGCTGGCAGTGCTTGTGAGGTCACAGCAGCCTCAGTGTCTCCTAGGTTACTCTACAGCGCCCCCTGCGGGCTGTGCTTGGGAGGTCACAGCAGACTCAGTGCCTCCGAGGACAGTGGCAGGCTTATGACTGATGGCTGTGCTTGTGAGGTCACAGCAGCCTCAGTGCCTCATAGGTAAGTGTCCAGCGCGCCCTACTGCCTGTGCTTGTAAGGTCACAGCAGCCTCAGTGCCTCATAGGTAAGTGTCCAGTGTGCCCTGCTGGCTGTGCTTGTGAGATCACAGAAGCCTCAGTGCCTCCTAGGCCAGTGCCATGCTCATGGCTGCTGGCTATGCTTCTGACGTCACAGCAGCCTCAGGGCCTCCAAGGCCAGTGGCATGCTCATGGCTGCTGGCTATGCTTCTGACGTCACAGCAGCCTCAGTGCCTCCAAGGCCAGTGGCAGGCTCATGGCCGCTGGCTGTGCTTGTGAGGTCACAGCAGTCTCAGTGCCTCATAGGTTTAGTCTACAGCGCCCCCTGCTTGCTGTGCTTGTGAGGTCACAGCAGCCTGAATGACTCCTAGGCCAGTGCCAGGCTCATGGCTGCTGGCTGTGCTTGTGACATCACAGCAGCCTCAGTGCCATCTAGGCCAGTGGCAGTCTCGTGGCTGCTGGCTGTGCTTGTGAAGTCACAGCAGCCTCATTGCCTCCTAGGCCAGTGGCAGGCTCATGGCTGCTGGCTGTGCTTGCGAGGTCCCAGCGGACGCAGTACCTCCTACACCAGCGGCAGGGTCAAGGCTGCTGGCTGTGCTTGTGACCTCACAGCAGACTCAGTGCCTCCTTGGTTAGTCTACAGAGCCCCCTGTTGCCTGTGGTTGTGACGTCACAGCAGCCTGAGTGCCTTCTAGGCCAGTGGCAGGCTGCTAGCTGCTGGCTGTGCTTGTGAGGTTCCAGCGGACTCACTACCTCCTAGACCAGTGGCAGGCTCATGGCTTTTGCCAGTGCTTGTGAGGTCACAGCAGCCTCAGTGCCTCCAAGGCCAGTGGCAGACTCATGGCTTTTGCCGGTGCTTGTGAGGTCACAGCAGCCTCAGTGCCTCCTAGGTTAAGTCTGCAGCGCCCCCTGCTTGATGTGCTTCTGAGGTCACAGCAGCCTCAGTGCCTCCAAGGCCAGTGTCAGGGTCTTGGCTGCTGGCTGTGCTTGTGAGGTCACAGCAGTCTCAGTGTCTCCTAGGCTTGTAGCAGGCTCGTGGCTGCTGGCAGTGCTTGTGAGGTCACAGCAGCCTCAGTGTCTCCTAGGTTCCTCAACAGCGCCCCTTGCTGGCTGTGCTTGTGAGGTCACAAAAGACTCAGCGTCTCCTAGGCAGTGTCATGCTCCTGGCTGCTGGCTGTGCTTGTGAGGGCACAGCAGCCTCAGTGCCTCCTAGGCCAGTGGCAGGCTCATGGCCGCTGGCTGTGCTTGTGAGGTCACAGCGGCCTTAGTGCCTCATAGGTTAGTCTCCAGCGCCCCCTACTGGCTGTGCTCATGAGGTCACAGCAGACTCAGTGCCTCATAGATTATCTCCAGTGGCCGCTGCTGGCTGTGCTTGTGAGGTCACAGCAGCCTCAGTGCCCAATAGGCCACTGGCAGGCTGCTGGCTGCTGGCTGTGTTTGTGAGGTCACAGAAACCTCAGTGCCTACTAGGCCAGTGCTAGGCTCATGGCTGCTGGCTGTGCTTGTGAGGTCACAGCACACTCACTGCCATCTAGGCCAGTGGCAGGCTCATGGCTGCTGGCAGTGCTTGTGAGGTCACAGCAGCCTCAGTGTCTCCTAGGTTACTCTACAGCGCCCCCTGCGGGCTGTGCTTGGGAGGTCACAGCAGACTCAGTGCCTCCGAGGACAGTGGCAGGCTTATGACTGATGGCTGTGCTTGTGAGGTCACAGCAGCCTCAGTGCCTCATAGGTAAGTGTCCAGCGCGCCCTACTGCCTGTGCTTGTAAGGTCACAGCAGCCTCAGTGCCTCATAGGTAAGTGTCCAGTGTGCCCTGCTGGCTGTGCTTGTGAGATCACAGAAGCCTCAGTGCCTCCTAGGCCAGTGCCATGCTCATGGCTGCTGGCTATGCTTCTGACGTCACAGCAGCCTCAGGGCCTCCAAGGCCAGTGGCATGCTCATGGCTGCTGGCTATGCTTCTGACGTCACAGCAGCCTCAGTGCCTCCAAGGCCAGTGGCAGGCTCATGGCCGCTGGCTGTGCTTGTGAGGTCACAGCAGTCTCAGTGCCTCATAGGTTTAGTCTACAGCGCCCCCTGCTTGCTGTGCTTGTGAGGTCACAGCAGCCTGAATGACTCCTAGGCCAGTGCCAGGCTCATGGCTGCTGGCTGTGCTTGTGACATCACAGCAGCCTCAGTGCCATCTAGGCCAGTGGCAGTCTCGTGGCTGCTGGCTGTGCTTGTGAAGTCACAGCAGCCTCATTGCCTCCTAGGCCAGTGGCAGGCTCATGGCTGCTGGCTGTGCTTGCGAGGTCCCAGCGGACGCAGTACCTCCTACACCAGCGGCAGGGTCAAGGCTGCTGGCTGTGCTTGTGACCTCACAGCAGACTCAGTGCCTCCTTGGTTAGTCTAGAGAGCCCCCTGTTGCCTGTGGTTGTGACGTCACAGCAGCCTGAGTGCCTTCTAGGCCAGTGGCAGGCTGCTAGCTGCTGGCTGTGCTTGTGAGGTTCCAGCGGACTCACTACCTCCTAGACCAGTGGCAGGCTCATGGCTTTTGCCAGTGCTTGTGAGGTCACAGCAGCCTCAGTGCCTCCAAGGCCAGTGTCAGGGTCTTGGCTGCTGGCTGTGCTTGTGAGGTCACAGCAGACTCAGTGCCTCCTAGGTTCCTCAACAGCGCCCCCTGCTGGCTGTGCTTGTGAGGTCACAAAAGACTCAGTGTCTCCTAGGCAGTGTCATGCTCCTGGCTGCTGCCTGTGCTTTTGAGGTGAAAGCAGCCTCAGTGCCTCCTAGGCCAGTGGTAGGCTCATGGCCGCTGGCTGTGCTTGTGAGGTCACAGCGGCCTTAGTGCCTCATAGGTTAGTGTCCAGCACCTCCTGCTGGCTGGGCTTGTGAGTTCACAGCAGACTCAATGCCTCCTAGGCCAGTGGCAGGGTCATGGCTGCAGGCTGTGCTTGTGAGGGCACAGCAGACTCAGTGCCTCTGAGGCCAATGGCAGGGTCATGGCTGCAGGCTGTGCTTGTGAGGTCACAGCAGCCTTAGTGCCTCATAGGTTAGTCTCCAGCGCCCCCTACTGGCTGTGCTCATGAGGTCACAGCAGACTCAGTGCCTCATAGGTTATCTCCAGTGGCCGCTGCTGGCTGTGCTTGTGAGGTCACAGCAGCCTCAGTGCCCAATAGGCCACTGGCAGGCTGCTGGCTGCTGGCTGTGTTTGTGAGGTCACAGGAACCTCAGTGCCTACTAGGCCAGTGCTAGGCTCATGGCTGCTGGCTGTGCTTATGAGGTCACAGCAGCATGAGTGCCAAATGGATTAGTGTGCAGCACCCCCTGCTGGCTGTGCTTGTGAAGTCACACCAGCCTCAGTGCCTCCTATGCCAGTTGCAGGCTGCTGGCTGTGCTTGTGAGGTCACAGCAGCCTCAGTGCCTCCTAGGACAGTGGCAGGGTCATGGCTGCTGGCTGTGCTTGTGAGCTCACATCTCACTCAGTGCCTCCTAGGTTGGTCAAGGGCGCCCCCTGCTGGCTGTGCTTGTGAGGTCACAGCACACTCACTGCCATCTAGGCCAGTGGCAGGCTCGTGGCTGCTGGCTGTGCTTGTGAGGTCACAGCAGACTCAGCGCCTCCTAGGCTACTGCCAGGCTAATGGCTGCTGGCAGTGCTTGTGAGGTCACAGCAGCCTCAGTGTCTCCTAGGTTACTCTACAGCGCCCCCTGCTGGCTGTGCCTGTGAGGTCACAGCAGACTCAGTGCCTCCGAGGACAGTGGCAGGCTTATGGCTGCTGGCTGTGCTTGTGAGGTCACAGCAGCCTCAGTGCCTCATAGGTAAGTGTCCAGCGCCCCCTACTGCCTGTGCTTGTAAGGTCACAGCAGCCTCAGTGCCTCATAGTTTAGGGTCCAGCGTCCCCTGCTGGCTGTGCTTGTGAGATCACAGAAGCCTCAGTGCCTCCAAGGCCAGTGGCAGGCTCATGGCCGCTGGCTGTGCTTGTGAGGTCACAGCAGTCTCAGTGCCTCATAGGTTTAGTCTACAGCGCCCCCTGCTTGCTGTGCTTGTGACGTCACAGCAGCCTGAATGACTCCTAGGCCAGTGGCATGCTCATGGCTGCTGGCTATGCTTCTGACGTCACAGCAGCCTGAGTGCCTTCTAGGCCAGTGGCAGGCTGCTGGCTGCTGGCTGTGCTTGTGAGGTTCCAGCGGACTCACTACCTCCTAGACCAGTGGCAGGCTCATGGCTTTTGCCAGTGCTTGTGAGGTCACAGCAGCCTCAGTGCCTCCAAGGCCAGTGGCAGGCTCATGGCTTTTGCCGGTGCTTGTGAGGTCACAGCAGCCTCAGTGCCTCATAGGTTAAGTCTGCAGCGCCCCCTGCTTGCTGTGCTTATGAGGTCACAGCAGCCTCAGTGCCTCCAAGGCCAGTGTCAGGGTTTTGGCTGCTGGCTGTGCTTCTGAGGTCACAGCAGTCTCAGTGTCTCCTAGGCTTGTAGCAGGCTCGTGGCTGCTGGCAGTGCTTGTGAGGTCACAGCAACCTCATTGCCTCCTAGGCCAGTGGCAGGCTCATGGCTGCTGGCTGTGCTTGTGAGGTCACAGCAGACTCAGTGCCTCCTAGGTTCCTCAACAGCGCCCCCTGCTGGCTGTGCTTGTGAGGTCACAAAAGACTCAGTGTCTCCTAGGCAGTGTCATGCTCCTGGCTGCTGCCTGTGCTTTTGAGGTGAAAGCAGCCTCAGTGCCTCCTAGGCCAGTGGCAGACTCATGGCCGCTGGCTGTGCTTGTGAGGTCACAGCGGCCTTAGTGCCTCATAGGTTAGTGTCCAGCGCCCCCTACTGGCTGTGCTCATGAGGTCACAGCAGACTCAGTGCCTCATAGATTATCTCCAGTGGCCGCTGCTGGCTGTGCTTGTGAGGTCACAGCAGACTCAGTGCCCAATAGGCCAGTGCTAGGCTCATGGCTGCTGGCTGTGCTTGTGAGGTTACAGCACACTCACTGCCATCTAGGCCAGTGGCAGGCTCGTGGCTGCTGGCTGTGCTTGTGAGGTCACAGCAGCCTCAGTGTCTCCTAGGTTACTCCACAGCGCCCCCTGCGGGCTGTGCTTGTGAGGTCAAAGCAGACTCAGTGCCTCCGAGGACACTGTCAGGCTTATGGCTGATGGCTGTGCTTGTGAGGTCACAGCAGCCTCAGTGCCTTCAAGGCCAGTGGCAGGCTCATGGCTGCTGGCTGTGCTTGTGAGGTCACAGCAGCCTCAGCGCCTCATAGGTTTAGTCTACAGCGCCGCCTGCTTGCTGTGCTTGTGAGGTCACAGCAGCCTCAGTGCCATCTAGGCCAGTGGCAGGCTCGTGGCTGCTGGTTGTGCTTGTGAAGTCACAGCAGCCTCATTGCCTCCTAGGCCAGTGGCAGGCTCATGGCTGCTGGCTGTGCTTGTGAGGTCCCAGCGGACGCAGTACCTCCTACACCAGCGGCAGGGTCATGGCTGCTGGCTGTGCTTGTGACCTCACAGCAGACTCAGTGCCTCCTTGGTTAATCTACAGAGCCCCCTGTTGCCTGTGGTTGTGACGTCACAGCAGCCTGAGTGCCTTCTAGGCCAGTGGCAGGCTGCTGGCTGCTGGCTGTGCTTGTGAGGTTCCAGCGGACTCACTACCTCCTAGACCAGTGGCAGGCTCATGGCTTTTGCCGGTGCTTGTGAGGTCACAGCAGCCTCAGTGCCTCCAAGGCCAGTGGCAGACTCATGGCTTTTGCCGGTGCTTGTGAGGTCACAGCAGCCTCAGTGCCTCATAGGTTAAGTCTGCAGCGCCCCCTGCTTGCTGTGCTTATGAGGTCACAGCAGCCTCAGTGCCTCCAAGGCCAGTGTCAGGGTCTTGGCTGCTGGCTGTGCTTCTGAGGTCACAGCAGTCTCAGTGTCTCCTAGGTTTGTAGCAGGCTCGTGGCTGCTGGCAGTGCTTGTGAGGTCACAGCAGCCTCATTGCCTCCTAGGCCAGTGGCAGGCTCATGGCTGCTGGCTGTGCTTGTGAGGTCACAGCAGACTCAGTGCCTCCTAGGTTCCTCAACAGCGCCCCCTGCTGGCTGTGCTTGTGAGGTCACAAAAGACTCAGTGTCTCCTAGGCAGTGTCATGCTCCTGGCTGCTGCCTGTGCTTTTGAGGTGAAAGCAGCCTCAGTGCCTCCTAGGCCAGTGGCAGACTCATGGCCGCTGGCTGTGCTTGTGAGGTCATAGCGGCCTTAGTGCCTCATAGGTTAGTGTCCAGCGCCCCCTACTGGCTGTGCTCATGAGGTCACAGCAGACTCAGTGCCTCATAGATTATCTCCAGTGGCCGCTGCTGGCTGTGCTTGTGAGGTCACAGCAGACTCAGTGCCCAATAGGCCAGTGCTAGGCTCATGGCTGCTGGCTGTGCTTGTGAGGTTACAGCACACTCACTGCCATCTAGGCCAGTGGCAGGCTCGTGGCTGCTGGCTGTGCTTGTGAGGTCACAGCAGCCTCAGCGCCTCCTAGGCCACTGCCAGGCTCATGGCTGCTGGCAGTGCTTGTGAGGTCACAGCAGCCTCAGTGTCTCCTAGGTTACTCCACAGCGCCCCCTGCGGGCTGTGCTTGTGAGGTCACAGCAGACTCAGTGCCTCCGAGGACACTGTCAGGCTTATGGCTGATGGCTGTGCTTGTGAGGTCACAGCAGCCTCAGTGCCTCATAGGTTTAGTCTACAGCGCCGCCTGCTTGCTGTGCTTGTGAGGTCACAGCAGCCTCAGTGCCATCTAGGCCAGTGGCAGGCTCGTGGCTGCTGGTTGTGCTTGTGAAGTCACAGCAGCCTCATTGCCTCCTAGGCCAGTGGCAGGCTCATGGCTGCTGGCTGTGCTTGTGAGGTCCCAGCGGACGCAGTACCTCCTACACCAGCGGCAGGGTCATGGCTGCTGGCTGTGCTTGTGACCTCACAGCAGACTCAGTGCCTCCTTGGTTAGTCTACAGAGCCCCCTGTTGCCTGTGGTTGTGACGTCACAGCAGCCTGAGTGCCTTCTAGGCCAGTGGCAGGCTGCTGGCTGCTGGCTGTGCTTGTGAGGTTCCAGCGGACTCACTACCTCCTAGACCAGTGGCAGGCTCATGGCTTTTGCCGGTGCTTGTGAGGTCACAGCAGCCTCAGTGCCTCCAAGGCCAGTGGCAGACTCATGGCTTTTGCCGGTGCTTGTGAGGTCACAGCAGCCTCAGTGCCTCATAGGTTAAGTCTGCAGCGCCCCCTGCTTGCTGTGCTTATGAGGTCACAGCAGCCTCAGTGCCTCCAAGGCCAGTGTCAGGGTCTTGGCTGCTGGCTGTGCTTCTGAGGTCACAGCAGTCTCAGTGTCTCCTAGGCTTGTAGCAGGCTCGTGGCTGCTGGCAGTGCTTGTGAGGTCACAGCAGCCTCATTGCCTCCTAGGCCAGTGGCAGGCTCATGGCTGCTGGCTGTGCTTGTGAGGTCACAGCAGACTCAGTGCCTCCTAGGTTCCTCAACAGCGCCCCCTGCTGGCTGTGCTTGTGAGGTCACAAAAGACTCAGTGTCTCCTAGGCAGTGTCATGCTCCTGGCTGCTGCCTGTGCTTTTGAGGTGAAAGCAGCCTCAGTGCCTTCTAGGCCAGTGGCAGGCTCATGGCCGCTGGCTGTGCTTGTGAGGTCACAGCGGCCTCAGCGCCTCATAGGTTAGTGTCCAGCGCCCCCTGCTGGCTGGGCTTGTGAGTTCACAGCAGACTCAATGCCTCCTAGGCCAGTGGCAGGCTCATGGCTGCTGGCTGTGCTTGTGAGGTCACTGCAGCCTTAGTGCCTCATAGGTTAGTCTCCAGCGCCCCCTACTGGCTGTGCTCATGAGGTCACAGGAGACTCAGTGCCTCATAGCTTATCTCCAGTGGCCGCTGCTGGCTGTGCTTGTGAGGTCACAGCAGCCTCAGTGCCCAATAGGCCACTGGCAGGCTGCTGGCTGCTGGCTGTGTTTGTGAGGTCACAGGAACCTCAGTGCCTACTAGGCCAGTGCTAGGCTCATGGCTGCTGGCTGTGCTTGTGAGGTCACAGCACACTCACTGCCATCTAGGCCAGTGGCAGGCTCATGACTGCTGGCAGTGCTTGTGAGGTCACAGCAGACTCAATGCCTCCTAGGTTACTCTACAGCGCCCCCTGCGGGCTGTGCTTGTGAGGTCACAGCAGACTCAGTGCCTCCGAGGACAGTGGCAGGCTCATGACTGATGGCTGTGTTTGTGAGGTCACAGCAGCCTCAGTGCCTCATAGGTAAGTGTCCAGCGCCCCCTACTGCCTGTGCTTGTGAGATCACAGAAGCCTCAGTGCCTCCTAGGCCAGTGCCATGCTCATGGATGCTGGCTATGCTTATGAGGTCACAGCAGCCTCAGTGCCTCATAGGTAAGTGTCCAGCGCCCCCTACTGCCTGTGCTTGTGAGATCACAGCAGCCTCAGTGCCTCCAAGGGCAGTGGCAGGCTCATGGCTGCTGGCTGTGCTTATGAGGTCACAGCAGCATGAGTGCCAAATGGATTAGTGTACAGCACCCCCTGCTGGCTGTGCTTGTGAAGTCACACCAGCCTCAGTGCCTCCTATGCCAGTTGCAGGCTGCTGGCTGTGCTTGTGAGGTCACAGCAGCCTCAGTGCCTCCTAGGACAGTGGCAGGGTCATGGCTGCTGGCTGTGCTTGTGAGCTCACATCTCACTCAGTGCCTCCTAGGTTGGTCAAGGGCGCCCCCTGCTGGCTGTGCTTGTGAGGTCACAGCACACTCACTGCCATCTAGGCCAGTGGCAGGCTCATGACTGCTGGCAGTGCTTGTGAGGTCACAGCAGACTCAGTGTCTCCTAGGTTACTCTACAGCGCCCCCTGCTGGCAGTGCTTGTGAGGTCACAGCAGACTCAGTGCCTCCGAGGACAGTGGCAGGCTTATGGCTGATGGCTGTGCTTGTGAGGTCACAGCAGCCTCAGTGCCTCCTAGGCCAGTGGCAGGCTCATGGCTGCTGGCTGTGCTTGTGAGGTCACAGCAGCCTCAGTGCCTCATAGGTTTAGTCTACAGCGCCCCCTGCTTGCTGTGCTTGTGAGGTCAGAGCAGCCTCAGTGCCATCTAGGCCAGTGGCAGGCTCGTGGCTGCTGGTTGTGCTTGTGAAGTCACAGCAGCCTCATTGCCTCCTAGGCCAGTGGCAGGCTCATGGCTGCTGGCTGTGCTTGTGAGGTCCCAGCGGACGCAGTACCTCCTACACCAGCGGCAGGGTCATGGCTGCTGGCTGTGCTTGTGACCTCACAGCAGACTCAGTGCCTCATAGGTTAGTCTACAGAGCCCCCTCTTGCCTGTGGTTGTGACGTCACAGCAGCCTGAGTGCCTTCTAGGCCAGTGGCAGGCTGCTGGCTGCTGGCTGTGCTTGTGAGGTTCCAGCGGACTCACTACCTCCTAGACCAGTGGCAGGCTCATGGCTTTTGCCGGTGCTTGTGAGGTCACAGCAGCCTCAGTGCCTCATAGGTTAAGTCTGCAGCGCCCCCTGCTTGCTCTGCTTATGAGGTCACAGCAGCCTCAGTGCCTCCAAGGCCAGTGGCAGGGTCTTGGCTGCTGGCTGTGCTTGTGAGGTCACAGCAGACTCAGTGCCTCCTAGGTTCCTCAACAGCGCCCCCTGCTGGCTGTGCTTGTGAGGTCACAAAAGACTCAGTGTCTCCTAGGCAGTGTCATGCTCCTGGCTGCTGCCTGTGCTTTTGAGGTGAAAGCAGCCTCAGTGCCTCCTAGGCCAGTGGCAGGCTCATGGCCACTGGCTGTGCTTGTGAGGTCACAGCAGCCTTAGTGCCTCATAGGTTAGTGTCCAGCGCCCCCTGCTGGCTGGGCTTGTGAGTTCACAGCAGACTCAATGCCTCCTAGGCCAGTGGCAGGCTCATGGCTGCTAGCTGTGCTTGTGAGGTCACAGCAGCCTTAGTGCCTCATAGGTTAGTCTCCAGCGCCCCCTACTGGCTGTGCTCATGAGGTCACAGCAGACTCAGTGCCTCATAGCTTATCTCCAGTGGCCGCTGCTGGCTGTGCTTGTGAGGTCACAGCAGCCTCAGTGCCCAATAGGCCACTGGCAGGCTCCTGGCTGCTGGCTGTGTTTGTGAGGTCACAGAAACCTCAGTGCCTACTAGGCCAGTGCTAGGCTCATGGCTGCTGGCTGTGCTTATGAGGTCACAGCAGCATGAGTGCCAAATGGATTAGTGTACAGCACCCCCGGCTGGCTCTGCTTGTGAGGTCACAGCAGCCTCAGTGCCTCCTAGGCCACTGCCAGGCTCATGGCTGCTGGCAGTGCTTGTGAGGTCACAGCAGCCTCAGTGTCTCCTAGGTTACTCTACAGCGCCCCCTGCGGGCTGTGCTTGTGAGGTCACAGCAGACTCAGTGCCTCCGAGGACAGTGGCAGGCTCGTGGCTGCTGGCTGTGCTTGTGAGGTCACTGCAGCCTTAGTGCCTCATAGGTTAGTCTCCAGCGCCCCCTACTGGCTGTGCTCATGAGGTCACAGGAGACTCAGTGCCTCATAGCTTATCTCCAGTGGCCGCTGCTGGCTGTGCTTGTGAGGTCACAGCAGCCTCAGTGCCCAATAGGCCACTGGCAGGCTCCTGGCTGCTGGCTGTGTTTGTGAGGTCACAGGAACCTCAGTGCCTACTAGGCCAGTGCTAGGCTCATGGCTGCTGGCTGTGCTTGTGAGGTCACAGCACACTCACTGCCATCTAGGCCAGTGGCAGGCTCATGACTGCTGGCAGTGCTTGTGAGGTCACAGCAGACTCAGTGTCTCCTAGGTTACTCTACAGCGCCCCCTGCGGGCTGTGCTTGTGAGGTCACAGCAGACTCAGTGCCTCCGAGGACAGTGGCAGGCTCATGACTGATGGCTGTGTTTGTGAGGTCACAGCAGCCTCAGTGCCTCATAGGTAAGTGTCCAGCGCCCCCTACTGCCTGTGCTTGTGAGATCACAGAAGCCTCAGTGCCTCCTAGGCCAGTGCCATGCTCATGGATGCTGGCTATGCTTATGAGGTCACAGCAGCCTCAGTGCCTCAAAGGTAAGTGTCCAGCGCCCCCTACTGCCTGTGCTTGTGAGATCACAGCAGCCTCAGTGCCTCCAAGGGCAGTGGCAGGCTCATGGCTGCTGGCTGTGCTTATGAGGTCACAGCAGCATGAGTGCCAAATGGATTAGTGTACAGCACCCCCTGCTGGCTGTGCTTGTGAAGTCACACCAGCCTCAGTGCCTCCTATGCCAGTTGCAGGCTGCTGGCTGTGCTTGTGAGGTCACAGCAGCCTCAGTGCCTCCTAGGACAGTGGCAGGGTCATGGCTGCTGGCTGTGCTTGTGAGCTCACATCTCACTCAGTGCCTCCTAGGTTGGTCAAGGGCGCCCCCTGCTGGCTGTGCTTGTGAGGTCACAGCACACTCACTGCCATCTAGGCCAGTGGCAGGCTCATGACTGCTGGCAGTGCTTGTGAGGTCACAGCAGACTCAGTGTCTCCTAGGTTACTCTACAGCGCCCCCTGCGGGCTGTGCTTGTGAGGTCACAGCAGACTCAGTGCCTCCGAGGACAGTGGCAGGCTTACGGCTGATGGCTGTGCTTGTGAGGTCACAGCAGCCTCAGTGCCTCCTAGGCCAGTGGCAGGCTCATGGCTGCTGGCTGTGCTTGTGAGGTCACAGCAGCCTCAGTGCCTCATAGGTTTAGTCTACAGCGCCCCCTGCTTGCTGTGCTTGTGAGGTCAGAGCAGCCTCAGTGCCATCTAGGCCAGTGGCAGGCTCGTGGCTGCTGGTTGTGCTTGTGAAGTCACAGCAGCCTCATTGCCTGCTAGGCCAGTGGCAGGCTCATGGCTGCTGGCTGTGCTTGTGAGGTCCCAGCGGACGCAGTACCTCCTACACCAGCGGCAGGGTCATGGCTGCTGGCTGTGCTTGTGACCTCACAGCAGACTCAGTGCCTCCTTGGTTAGTCTACAGAGCCCCCTCTTGCCTGTGGTTGTGACGTCACAGCAGCCTGAGTGCCTTCTAGGCCAGTGGCAGGCTGCTGGCTGCTGGCTGTGCTTGTGAGGTTCCAGCGGACTCACTACCTCCTAGACCAGTGGCAGGCTCATGGCTTTTGCCGGTGCTTGTGAGGTCACAGGAGCCTCAGTGCCTCATAGGTTAAGTCTGCAGCGCCCCCTGCTTGCTGTGCTTATGAGGTCACAGCAGCCTCAGTGCCTCCAAGGCCAGTGTCAGGGTCTTGGCTGCTGGCTGTGCTTGTGAGGTCACAGCAGACTCAGTGCCTCCTAGGTTCCTCAACAGCGCCCCCTGCTGGCTGTGCTTGTGAGGTCACAAAAGACTCAGTGTCTCCTAGGCAGTGTCATGCTCCTGGCTGCTGCCTGTGCTTTTGAGGTGAAAGCAGCCTCAGTGCCTCCTAGGCCAGTGGCAGGCTCATGGCCACTGGCTGTGCTTGTGAGGTCACAGCAGCCTTAGTGCCTCATAGGTTAGTGTCCAGCGCCCCCTGCTGGCTGGGCTTGTGAGTTCACAGCAGACTCAATGCCTCCTAGGCCAGTGGCAGGCTCATGGCTGCTAGCTGTGCTTGTGAGGTCACAGCAGCCTTAGTGCCTCATAGGTTAGTCTCCAGCGCCCCCTACTGGCTGTGCTCATGAGGTCACAGCAGACTCAGTGCCTCATAGCTTATCTCCAGTGGCCGCTGCTGGCTGTGCTTGTGAGGTCACAGCAGCCTCAGTGCCCAATAGGCCACTGGCAGGCTCCTGGCTGCTGGCTGTGTTTGTGAGGTCACAGAAACCTCAGTGCCTACTAGGCCAGTGCTAGGCTCATGGCTGCTGGCTGTGCTTATGAGGTCACAGCAGCATGAGTGCCAAATGGATTAGTGTACAGCACCCCCGGCTGGCTCTGCTTGTGAGGTCACAGCAGCCTCAGTGCCTCCTAGGCCACTGCCAGGCTCATGGCTGCTGGCAGTGCTTGTGAGGTCACAGCAGCCTCAGTGTCTCCTAGGTTACTCTACAGCGCCCCCTGCGGGCTGTGCTTGTGAGGTCACAGCAGACTCAGTGCCTCCGAGGACAGTGGCAGGCTCGTGGCTGCTGGCTGTGCTTGTGAGGTCACTGCAGCCTTAGTGCCTCATAGGTTAGTCTCCAGCGCCCCCTACTGGCTGTGCTCATGAGGTCACAGGAGACTCAGTGCCTCATAGCTTATCTCCAGTGGCCGCTGCTGGCTGTGCTTGTGAGGTCACAGCAGCCTCAGTGCCCAATAGGCCACTGGCAGGCTCCTGGCTGCTGGCTGTGTTTGTGAGGTCACAGGAACCTCAGTGCCTACTAGGCCAGTGCTAGGCTCATGGCTGCTGGCTGTGCTTGTGAGGTCACAGCACACTCACTGCCATCTAGGCCAGTGGCAGGCTCATGACTGCTGGCAGTGCTTGTGAGGTCACAGCAGACTCAGTGTCTCCTAGGTTACTCTACAGCGCCCCCTGCGGGCTGTGCTTGTGAGGTCACAGCAGACTCAGTGCCTCCGAGGACAGTGGCAGGCTCATGACTGATGGCTGTGTTTGTGAGGTCACAGCAGCCTCAGTGCCTCATAGGTAAGTGTCCAGCGCCCCCTACTGCCTGTGCTTGTGAGATCACAGAAGCCTCAGTGCCTCCTAGGCCAGTGCCATGCTCATGGATGCTGGCTATGCTTATGAGGTCACAGCAGCCTCAGTGCCTCATAGGTAAGTGTCCAGCGCCCCCTACTGCCTGTGCTTGTGAGATCACAGCAGCCTCAGTGCCTCCAAGGGCAGTGGCAGGCTCATGGCTGCTGGCTGTGCTTATGAGGTCACAGCAGCATGAGTGCCAAATGGATTAGTGTACAGCACCCCCTGCTGGCTGTGCTTGTGAAGTCACACCAGCCTCAGTGCCTCCTATGCCAGTTGCAGGCTGCTGGCTGTGCTTGTGAGGTCACAGCAGCCTCAGTGCCTCCTAGGACAGTGGCAGGGTCATGGCTGCTGGCTGTGCTTGTGAGCTCACATCTCACTCAGTGCCTCCTAGGTTGGTCAAGGGCGCCCCCTGCTGGCTGTGCTTGTGAGGTCACAGCACACTCACTGCCATCTAGGCCAGTGGCAGGCTCATGACTGCTGGCAGTGCTTGTGAGGTCACAGCAGACTCAGTGTCTCCTAGGTTACTCTACAGCGCCCCCTGCGGGCTGTGCTTGTGAGGTCACAGCAGACTCAGTGCCTCCGAGGACAGTGGCAGGCTTACGGCTGATGGCTGTGCTTGTGAGGTCACAGCAGCCTCAGTGCCTCCTAGGCCAGTGGCAGGCTCATGGCTGCTGGCTGTGCTTGTGAGGTCACAGCAGCCTCAGTGCCTCATAGGTTTAGTCTACAGCGCCCCCTGCTTGCTGTGCTTGTGAGGTCAGAGCAGCCTCAGTGCCATCTAGGCCAGTGGCAGGCTCGTGGCTGCTGGTTGTGCTTGTGAAGTCACAGCAGCCTCATTGCCTGCTAGGCCAGTGGCAGGCTCATGGCTGCTGGCTGTGCTTGTGAGGTCCCAGCGGACGCAGTACCTCCTACACCAGCGGCAGGGTCATGGCTGCTGGCTGTGCTTGTGACCTCACAGCAGACTCAGTGCCTCCTTGGTTAGTCTACAGAGCCCCCTCTTGCCTGTGGTTGTGACGTCACAGCAGCCTGAGTGCCTTCTAGGCCAGTGGCAGGCTGCTGGCTGCTGGCTGTGCTTGTGAGGTTCCAGCGGACTCACTACCTCCTAGACCAGTGGCAGGCTCATGGCTTTTGCCGGTGCTTGTGAGGTCACAGCAGCCTCAGTGCCTCATAGGTTAAGTCTGCAGCGCCCCCTGCTTGCTGTGCTTATGAGGTCACAGCAGCCTCAGTGCCTCCAAGGCCAGTGGCAGGGTCTTGGCTGCTGGCTGTGCTTGTGAGGTCACAGCAGACTCAGTGCCTCCTAGGTTCCTCAACAGCGCCCCATGCTGGCTGAGCTTGTGAGGTCACAAAAGACTCAGTATCTCCTAGGCAGTGTCATGCTCCTGGCTGCTGCCTGTGCTTTTGAGGTGAAAGCAGCCTCAGTGCCTCCTAGGCCAGTGGCAGGCTCATGGCCACTGGCTGTGCTTGTGAGGTCACAGCAGCCTTAGTGCCTCATAGGTTAGTGTCCAGCGCCCCCTGCTGGCTGGGCTTGTGAGTTCACAGCAGACTCAATGCCTCCTAGGCCAGTGGCAGGCTCATGGCTGCTAGCTGTGCTTGTGAGGTCACAGCAGCCTTAGTGCCTCATAGGTTAGTCTCCAGCGCCCCCTACTGGCTGTGCTCATGAGGTCACAGCAGACTCAGTGCCTCATAGCTTATCTCCAGTGGCCGCTGCTGGCTGTGCTTGTGAGGTCACAGCAGCCTCAGTGCCCAATAGGCCACTGGCAGGCTGCTGGCTGCTGGCTGTGTTTGTGAGGTCACAGGAACCTCAGTGCCTACTAGGCCAGTGCTAGGCTCATGGCTGCTGGCTGTGCTTATGAGGTCACAGCAGCATGAGTGCCAAATGGATTAGTGTACAGCACCCCCGGCTGGCTCTGCTTGTGAGGTCACAGCAGCCTCAGTGCCTCCTAGGCCAGTGGCAGGCTCATGGCTGCTGGCAGTGCTTGTGAGGTCACAGCAGCCTCAGTGTCTCCTAGGTTACTCTACAGCGCCCCCTGCGGGCTGTGCTTGTGAGGTCACAGCAGACTCAGTGCCTCCGAGGACAGTGGCAGGCTCGTGGCTGCTGGCTGTGCTTGTGAAGTCACAGCAGACTCAATGCCTCCTAGGCCAGTGGCAGGCTCATGGCTGCTGGCTGTGCTTGTGAGGGCACAGCAGACTCAGTGCCTCTGAGGCCAATGGCAGGGTCATGGCTGCAGGCTGTACTTGTGAGGTCACAGCAGCCTTAGTGCCTCATAGGTTAGTCTCCAGCGCCCCCTACTGGCTGTGCTCATGAGGTCTCAGCAGACTCAGTGCCTCATAGGTTATCTCCAGTGGCCGCTGCTGGCTGTGCTTGTGAGGTCACAGCAGCCTCAGTGCCCAATAGGCCACTGGCAGGCTGCTGGCTGCTGGCTGTGTTTGTGAGGTCACAGGAACCTCAGTGCCTACTAGGCCAGTGCTAGGCTCATGGCTGCTGGCTGTGCTTGTGAGGTCACAGCACACTCACTGCCATCTAGGCCAGTGGCAGGCTCGTGGCTGCTGGCTGTGCTTGTGAGGTCACAGCAGCCTCAGCGCCTCCTAGGCCACTGCCAGGCTCATGGCTGCTGGCAGTGCTTGTGAGGTCACAGCAGCCTCAGTGTCTCCTAGGTTACTCTACAGCGCCCCCTGCGGGCTGTGCTTGTGAGGTCACAGCAGACTCAGTGCCTCCGAGGACAGTGGCAGGCTTAGGGCTGATGGCTGTGCTTGTGAGGTCACAGCAGTCTCAGTGCCTCATAGGTTTAGTCTACAGCGCCCCCTGCTTGCTGTGCTTGTGAGGTCACAGCAGCCTGAATGACTCCTAGGCCAGTGCCAGGCTCATGGCTGCTGGCTGTGCTTGTGACATCACAGCAGCCTCAGTGCCATCTAGGCCAGTGGCAGGCTCGTGGCTGCTGGCTGTGCTTGTGAAGTCACAGCAAACTCAATGCCTCCTAGGCCAGTGGCAGGCTCATGGCTGCTGGCTGTGCTTGTGAGGGCACAGCAGACTCAGTGCCTCTGAGGCCAATGGCAGGGTCATGGCTGCAGGCTGTGCTTGTGACGTCACAGCAGCCTTAGTGCCTCATAGGTTAGTCTCCAGCGCCCCCTACTGGCTGTGCTCATGAGGTCACAGCAGACTCAGTGCCTCATAGGTTATCTCCAGTGGCCGCTGCTGGCTGTGCTTGTGAGGTCACAGCAGCCTCAGTGCCCAATAGGCCACTGGCAGGCTGCTGGCTGCTGGCTGTGTTTATGAGGTCACAGGAAGCTCAGTGCCTACTAGGCCAGTGCTAGGCTCATGGCTGCTGGCTGTGCTTGTGAGGTCACAGCACACTCACTGCCATCTAGGCCAGTGGCAGGCTCGTGGCTGCTGGCTGTGCTTGTGAGGTCACAGCAGCCTCAGCGCCTCCTAGGCCACTGCCAGGCTCATGGCTGCTGGCAGTGCTTGTGAGGTCACAGCAGCCTCAGTGTCTCCTAGGTTACTCTACAGCGCCCCCTGCGGGCTGTGCTTGTGAGGTCACAGCAGACTCAGTGCCTCCGAGGACAGTGGCAGGCTTAGGGCTGATGGCTGTGCTTGTGAGGTCACAGCAGTCTCAGTGCCTCATAGGTTTAGTCTACAGCGCCCCCTGCTTGCTGTGCTTGTGAGGTCACAGCAGCCTGAATGACTCCTAGGCCAGTGCCAGGCTCATGGCTGCTGGCTGTACTTGTGACATCACAGCAGCCTCAGTGCCTCTGAGGCCAGTGGCAGGGTCATGGCTGCAGGCTGTGCTTGTGAGGTCACAGCAGCCTTAGTGCCTCATAGGTTAGTCTCCAGCGCCCCCTACTGGCTGTGCTCATGAGGTCACAGCAGACTCAGTGCCTCATAGGTTATCTCCAGTGGCCGCTGCTGGCTGTGCTTGTGAGGTCACAGCAGCCTCAGTGCCCAATAGGCCACTGGCAGGCTCCTGGCTGCTGGCTGTGTTTGTGAGGTCACAGGAACCTCAGTGCCTACCAGGCCAGTGCTAGGCTCATGGCTGCTGGCTGTGCTTATGAGGTCACAGCAGCATGAGTGCCAAATGGATTAGTGTACAGCACCCCCTGCTGGCTGTGCTTGTGAAGTCACACCAGCCTCAGTGCCTCCTATGCCAGTTGCAGGCTGCTGGCTGTGCTTGTGAGGTCACAGCAGCCTCAGTGCCTCCTAGGACAGTGGCAGGCTCATGGCTGCTGGCAGTGCTTGTGAGGTCACAGCAGCCTCAGTGCCTCATAGGTAAGTGTCCAGCGCCCCCTACTGCCTGTGCTTGTAAGGTCACAGCAGCCTCAGTGCCTCATAGTTTAGGGTCCAGCGTCCCCTGCTGGCTGTGCTTGTGAGATCACAGAAGCCTCAGTGCCTCCTAGGCCAGTGCCATGCTCATGGCTGCTGGCTATGCTTCTGACGTCACAGCAGCCTCAGTGCCTCCAAGGCCAGTGGCAGGCTCATGGCCGCTGGCTGTGCTTGTGAGGTCACAGCAGTCTCAGTGCCTCATAGGTTTAGTCTACAGCGCCCCCTGCTTGCTGTGCTTGTGAGGTCACAGCAGCCTGAATGACTCCTAGGCCAGTGCCAGGCTCATGGCTGCTGGCTGTGCTTGTGACATCACAGCAGCCTCAGTGCCATCTAGGCCAGTGGCAGGCTCGTGGCTGCTGGCTGTGCTTGTGAAGTCACAGCAGCCTCATTGCCTCCTAGGCTAGTGGCAGGCTCATGGCTGCTGGCTGTGCTTGTGATGTCCCAGCGGACGCAGTACCTCCTACACCAGCGGCAGGGTCATGGCTGCTGGCTGTGCTTGTGACCTCACAGCAGACTCAGTGCCTCCTTGGTTAGTCTACAGAGCCCCCTGTTGCCTGTGGTTGTGACGTCACAGCAGCCTGAGTGCCTTCTAGGCCAGTGGCAGGCTGATGGCTGCTGGCTGTGCTTGTGAGGTTCCAGCGGACTCACTACCTCCTAGACCAGTGGCAGGCTCATGGCTTTTGCCGGTGCTTGTGAGGTCACAGCAGCCTCATTGCCTCCAAGGCCAGTGGCAGACTCATGGCTTTTGCCGGTGCTTGTGAGGTCACAGCAGCCTCAGTGCCTCATAGGTTAAGTCTGCAGCGCCCCCTGCTTGCTGTGCTTATGAGGTCACAGCAGCCTCAGTGCCTCCAAGGCCAGTGTCAGGGTCTTGGCTGCTGGCTGTGCTTCTGAGGTCACAGCAGTCTCAGTGTCTCCTAGGCTTGTAGCAGGCTCGTGGCTGCTGGCAGTGCTTGTGAGGTCACAGCAGCCTCATTGCCTCCTAGGCCAGTGGCAGGCTCATGGCTGCTGGCTGTGCTTGTGAGGTCACAGCACACTCAGTGCCTCCTAGGTTCCTCAACAGCGCCCCCTGCTGGCTGTGCTTGTGAGGTCACAAAAGACTCAGTGT
This sequence comes from Dromaius novaehollandiae, assembly GCF_036370855.1. NCBI lineage: Eukaryota > Metazoa > Chordata > Aves > Casuariiformes > Dromaiidae > Dromaius > Dromaius novaehollandiae. The sequence continues at coordinate 1,772,269 of NC_088120.1, read as the reverse complement.
CTCCTAGGCAGTGTCATGCTCCTGGCTGCTGCCTGTGCTTTTGAGGTGAAAGCAGCCTCAGTGCCTCCTAGGCCAGTGTCAGGCTCATGGCCGCTGGCTGTGCTTGTGAGGTCACAGCGGCCTTAGTGCCTCATAGGTTAGTGTCCAGCGCCCCCTGCTGGCTGGGCTTGTGAATTCACAGCAGATTCAATGCCTCCTAGGCCAGTTGCAGGCTGCTGGCTCGGCTTGTGAGGTCACAGCAGCATGAGTGCCAAAAGGATTAGTGTACAGCACCCCCTGCTGGCTGTGCTTGTGAAGTCACACCAGCCTCAGTGCCTCCTATGCCAGTTGCAGGCTGCTGGCTGTGCTTGTGAGGTCACAGCAGCCTCAGCGCCTCCTAGGCTACTGCCAGGCTCATGGCTGCTGGCAGTGCTTCTGAGGTCACAGCAGCCTCAGTGTCTCCTAGGTTACTCTACAGCGCCCCCTGCGGGCTGTGCCTGTGAGGTCACAGCAGACTCAGTGCCTCCGAGGACAGTGGCAGGCTTATGGCTGCTGGCTGTGCTTGTGAGGTCACAGCACCCTCAGTGCCTCATAGGTAAGTGTCCAGCGCCCCCTACTGCCTGTGCTTGTAAGGTCACAGCAGCCTGAGTGCCTCATAGTTTAGGGTCCTGCGTCCCCTGCTGGCTGTGCTTGTGAGATCACAGAAGATCCAGTGTCTCCTAGGCCAGTGCCATGCTCATGGCTGCTGGCTATGCTTCTGATGTCACAGCAGCCTCAGTGCCTCCAAGGCCAGTGGCACGCTCATGGCCACTGGCTGTGCTTGTGAGGTCACAGCAGTCTCAGTGCCTCATAGGTTTAGTCTACAGCGCCCCCTGCTTGCTGTGCTTGTGAGGTCACAGCAGCCTGAATGACTCCTAGGCCAGTGCCAGGCTCATGGCTGCTGGCTGTGCTTGTGACATCACAGCAGCCTCAGTGCCATCTAGGCCAGTGGCAGGCTCGTGGCTGCTGGCTGTGCTTGTGAAGTCACAGCAGCCTCATTGCCTCCTAGGCCAGTGGCAGGCTCATGGCTGCTGGCTGTGCTTGTGATGTCCCAGCGGACGCAGTACCTCCTACACCAGCGGCAGGGTCATGGCTGCTGGCTGTGCTTGTGACCTCACAGCAGACTCAGTGCCTCCTTGGTTAGTCTACAGAGCCCCCTGTTGCCTGTGGTTGTGACGTCACAGCAGCCTGAGTGCCTTCTAGGCCAGTGGCAGGCTGATGGCTGCTGGCTGTGCTTGTGAGGTTCCAGCGGACTCACTACCTCCTAGACCAGTGGCAGGCTCATGGCTTTTGCCGGTGCTTGTGAGGTCACAGCAGCCTCAGTGTCTCCAAGGCCAGTGGCAGACTCATGGCTTTTGCCGGTGCTTGTGAGGTCACAGCAGCCTCAGTGCCTCATAGGTTAAGTCTGCAGCGCCCCCTGCTTGCTGTGCTTATGAGGTCACAGCAGCCTCAGTGCCTCCAAGGCCAGTGTCAGGGTCTTGGCTGCTGGCTGTGCTTCTGAGGTCACAGCAGTCTCAGTGTCTCCTAGGCTTGTAGCAGGCTCGTGGCTGCTGGCTGTGCTTGTGAAGTCACAGCAGCCTCATTGCCTCCTAGGCCAGTGGCAGGCTCATGGCTGCTGGCTGTGCTTGTGATGTCCCAGCGGACGCAGTACCTCCTACACCAGCGGCAGGGTCATGGCTGCTGGCTGTGCTTGTGACCTCACAGCAGACTCAGTGCCTCCTTGGTTAGTCTACAGAGCCCCCTGTTGCCTGTGGTTGTGACGTCACAGCAGCCTGAGTGCCTTCTAGGCCAGTGGCAGGCTGATGGCTGCTGGCTGTGCTTGTGAGGTTCCAGCGGACTCACTACCTCCTAGACCAGTGGCAGGCTCATGGCTTTTGCCGGTGCTTGTGAGGTCACAGCAGCCTCAGTGTCTCCAAGGCCAGTGGCAGACTCATGGCTTTTGCCGGTGCTTGTGAGGTCACAGCAGCCTCAGTGCCTCATAGGTTAAGTCTGCAGCGCCCCCTGCTTGCTGTGCTTCTGAGGTCACAGCAGTCTCAGTGTCTCCTAGGCTTGTAGCAGGCTCGTGGCTGCTGGCAGTGCTTGTGAGGTCACAGCAGCCTCATTGCCTCCTAGGCCAGTGGCAGGCTCATGGCTGCTGGCTGTGCTTGTGAGGTCACAGCAGACTCAGTGCCTCCTAGGTTCCTCAACAGCGCCCCCTGCTGGCTGTGCTTGTGAGGTCACAAAAGACTCAGTGTCTCCTAGGCAGTGTCATGCTCCTGGCTGCTGCCTGTGCTTTTGAGGTGAAAGCAGCCTCAGTGCCTCCTAGGCCAGTGGCAGGCTCATGGCCGCTGGCTGTGCTTGTGAGGTCACAGCGGCCTTAGTGCCTCATAGGTTAGTGTCCAGCGCCCCGTGCTGGCTGGGCTTGTGAGTTCACAGCAGACTCAATGCCTCCTAGGCCAGTTGCAGGCTGCTGGCTCTGTTTGTGAGGTCACAGCAGCATGAGTGCCAAATGGATTAGTGTACAGCACCCCCTGCTGGCTGTGCTTGTGAAGTCACACCAGCCTCAGTGCCTCCTATGCCAGTTGCAGGCTGCTGGCTCTGCTTGTGAGGTCACAGCAGCCTCAGTGCCTCCTAGGACAGTGGCAGGGTCATGATGCTGGCTGTGCTTGTGAGGTCACATCTCACTCAGTGCCTCCTAGGTTGGTCAAGGGCGCCCCCTGCTGGCTGTGCTTGTGAGGTCACAGCACACTCACTGCCATCTAGGCCAGTGGCAGGCTCGTGGCTGCTGGCTGTGCTTGTGAGGTCACAGCAGCCTCAGCGCCTCCTAGGCTACTGCCAGGCTCATGGCTGCTGGCAGTGCTTGTGAGGTCACAGCAGCCTCAGTGTCTCCTAGGTTACTCTACAGCGCCCCCTGCGGGCTGTGCCTGTGAGGTCACAGCAGACTCAGTGCCTCCGAGGACAGTGGCAGGCTTATGGCTGCTGGCTGTGCTTGTGAGGTCACAGCAGCCTCAGTGCCTCATAGGTAAGTGTCCAGCGCCCCCTACTGCCTGTGCTTGTAAGGTCACAGCAGCCTCAGTGCCTCATAGTTTAGGGTCCAGCGTCCCCTGCTGGCTGTGCTTGTGAGATCACAGAAGCTTCAGTGTCTCCTAGGCCAGTGCCATGCTCATGGCTGCTGGCTATGCTTCTGACGTCACAGCAGTCTCAGTGCCTCAGAGGTTTAGTCTACAGCGCCCCCTGCTTGCTGTGCTTGTGAGGTCACAGCAGCCTGAATGACTCCTAGGCCAGTGCCAGGCTCATGGCTGCTGGCTGTGCTTGTGACATCACAGCAGCCTCAGTGCCATCTAGGCCAGTGGCAGGCTCGTGGCTGCTGGCTGTGCTTGTGAAGTCACAGCAGCCTCATTGCCTGCTAGGCCAGTGGCAGGCTCATGGCTGCTGGCTGTGCTTGTGATGTCCCAGCGGACGCAGTACCTCCTGCACCAGCGGCAGGGTCATGGCTGCTGGCTGTGCTTGTGACCTCACAGCAGACTCAGTGCCTCCTTGGTTAGTCTACAGAGCCCCCTGTTGCCTGTGGTTGTGACGTCACAGCAGCCTGAGTGCCTTCTAGGCCAGTGGCAGGCTGCTGGCTGCTGGCTGTGGTTGTGAGGTTCCAGCGGACTCACTACCTCCTAGACCAGTGGCAGGCTCATGGCTTTTGCCGGTGCTTGTGAGGTCACAGCAGCCTCATTGCCTCCAAGGCCAGTGGCAGACTCATGGCTTTTGCCGGTGCTTGTGAGGTCACAGCAGCCTCAGTGCCTCATAGGTTAAGTCTGCAGCGCCCCCTGCTTGCTGTGCTTATGAGGTCACAGCAGCCTCAGTGCCTCCAAGGCCAGTGTCAGGGTCTTGGCTGCTGGCTGTGCTTCTGAGGTCACAGCAGCCTCATTGCCTCCTATGCCAGTGGCAGGCTCATGGCTGCTGGCTGTGTTTGTGAGGTCACAGGAACCTCAGTGCCTACTAGGCCAGTGCTAGGCTCATGGCTGCTGGCTGTGCTTGTGAGGTCACAGCACACTCTCTGCCATCTAGGCCACTGCCAGGCTCATGGCTGCTGGCTCTGATTGTGAGGTCACAGCAGCCTCAGTATCTCCTAGGTTACTCTACAGAGACCCCTGCGTGCTGTGCTTGTGAGGTCACAGCAGACTCAGTGCCTCCGAGGACAGTGGCAGGCTTATGGCTGATGGCTGTGCTTGTGAGGTCACAGCAGCCTCAGTGCCTCATAGGTAAGTGTCCAGCACCCCCTACTGCCTGTGCTTGTGAGATCACAGAAGCCTCAGTGCCTCCTAGGCCAGTGCCATGCTCATGGCTGCTGGCTATGCTTCTGACGTCACAGCAGCCTCAGTGCCTCCAAGGCCAGTGGCAGGCTCATGGCCGCTGGCTGTGCTTGTGAGGTCACAGCAGTCTCAGTGCCTCATAGGTTTAGTCTACAGCGCCCCCTGCTTGCTGTGCTTGTGAGGTCACAGCAGCCTGAATGACTCCTAGGCCAGTGCCAGGCTCATGGCTGCTGGCTGTGCTTGTGACATCACAGCAGCCTCAGTGCCATCTAGGCCAGTGGCAGGCTCGTGGCTGCTGGCTGTGCTTGTGAAGTCACAGCAGCCTCATTGCCTCCTAGGCCAGTGGCAGGCTCATGGCTGCTGGCTGTGCTTGTGAGGTCCCAGCGGACGCAGTACCTCCTACACCAGCGGCAGGGTCATGGCTGCTGGCTGTGCTTGTGACCTCACAGCAGACTCAGTGCCTCCTTGGTTAGTCTACAGAGCCCCCTGTTGCCTGTGGTTGTGACGTCACAGCAGCCTGAGTGCCTTCTAGGCCAGTGGCAGGCTGATGGCTGCTGGCTGTGCTTGTGAGGTTCCAGCGGACTCACTACCTCCTAGACCAGTGGCAGGCTCATGGCTTTTGCCGGTGCTTGTGAGGTCACAGCAGCCTCATTGCCTCCAAGGCCAGTGGCAGACTCATGGCTTTTGCCGGTGCTTGTGAGGTCACAGCAGCCTCAGTGCCTCATAGGTTAAGTCTGCAGCGCCCCCTGCTTGCTGTGCTTCTGAGGTCACAGCAGCCTCAGTGCCTCCAAGGCCAGTGTCAGGGTCTTGGCTGCTGGCTGTGCTTCTGAGGTCACAGCAGTCTCAGTGTCTCCTAGGCTTGTAGCAGGCTCGTGGCTGCTGGCACTGCTTGTGAGGTCACAGCAGCCTCATTGCCTCCTAGGCCAGTGGCAGGCTCATGGCTGCTGGCTGTGCTTGTGAGGTCACAGCACACTCAGTGCCTCCTAGGTTCCTCAACAGCGCCCCCTGCTGGCTGTGCTTGTGAGGTCACAAAAGACTCAGTGTCTCCTAGGCCAGTGCCAGGCTCCTGGCTGCTGCCTGTGCTTTTGAGGTGAAAGCAGCCTCAGTGCCTCCTAGGCCACTGCCAGGCTCATGGCCGCTGGCTGTGCTTGTGAGGTCACAGCGGCCTTAGTGCCTCATAGGTTAGTGTCCAGCGCCCCCTGCTGGCTGGGCTTGTGAGTTCACAGCAGATTCAATGCCTCCTAGGCCAGTGGCAGGCTGCAGGCTGTGCTTGTGAGGTCACAGCAGCATGAGTGCCAAATGGATTAGTGTACAGCACCCCCTGCTGGCTGTGCTTGTGAAGTCACACCAGCCTCAGTGCCTCCTATGCCAGTTGCAGGCTGCTGGCTGTGCTTGTGAGGTCACAGCAGCCTCAGTGCCTCCTAGGACAGTGGCAGGGTCATGGCTGCTGGCTGTGCTTGTGAGGTCACATCTCACTCAGTGCCTCCTAGGTTGGTCAAGGGCGCCCCCTGCTGGCTGTGCTTGTGAGGTCACAGCACACTCACTGCCATCTAGGCCAGTGGCAGGCTCGTGGCTGCTGCCTGTGCTTTTGAGGTCACAGCAGCCTCAGCGCCTCCTAGGCTACTGCCAGGCTCATGGCTGCTGGCAGTGCTTGTGAGGTCACAGCAGCCTCAGTGTCTCCTAGGTTACTCTACAGCGCCCCCTGCGGGCTGTGCCTGTGAGGTCACAGCAGACTCAGTGCCTCCGAGGACAGTGGCAGGCTCATGGCCGCTGGCTGTGCTTGTGAGGTCACAGCAGTCTCAGTGCCTCATAGGTTTAGTCTACAGCGCCCCCTGCTTGCTGTGCTTGTGAGGTCACAGCAGCCTGAATGACTCCTAGGCCAGTGCCAGGCTCATGGCTGCTGGCTGTGCTTGTGAGGTCACAGCAGCCTCAGTGCCATCTAGGCCAGTGGCAGGCTGCTGGCTGCTGGCTGTGCTTGTGAAGTCACAGCAGCCTCATTGCCTCCTAGGCCAGTGTCAGGCTCATGGCTGCTGGCTGTGCTTGTGATGTCCCAGCGGACGCAGTACCTCCTACACCAGCGGCACGGTCATGGCTGCTGGCTGTGCTTGTGACCTCACAGCAGACTCAGTGCCTCCTTGGTTAGTCTACAGAGCCCTCTGTTGCCTGTGGTTGTGACGTCACAGCAGCCTGAGTGCCTTCTAGGCCAGTGGCAGGCTGCTGGCTGCTGGCTCTGCTTGTGAGGTCACAGCAGCCTCATTGCCTCCAAGGCCAGTGGCAGACTCATGGCTTTTGCCGGTGCTTGTGAGGTCACAGCAGCCTCAGTGCCTCATAGGTTAAGTCTGCAGCGCCCCCTGCTTGCTGTGCTTCTGAGGTCACAGCAGCCTCAGTGCCTCCAAGGCCAGTGTCAGGGTCTTGGCTGCTGGCTGTGCTTCTGAGGTCACAGCAGTCTCAGTGTCTCCTAGGCTTGTAGCAGGCTCGTGGCTGCTGGCAGTGCTTGTGAGGTCACAGCAACCTCATTGCCTCCTAGGCCAGTGGCAGGCTCATGGCTGCTGGCTGTGCTTGTGAGGTCACAGCAGACTCAGTGCCTCCTAGGTTCCTCAACAGCGCCCCCTGCTGGCTGTGCTTGTGAGGTCACAAAAGACTCAGTGTCTCCTAGGCAGTGTCATGCTACTGGCTGCTGGCTGTGCTTGTGAGGGCACAGCAGACTCAGTGCCTCCTAGGCCAGTGGCAAGCTCATGGCCGCTGGCTGTGCTTGTGAGGTCACAGCGGCCTTAGTGCCTCAAAGGTTAGTCTCCAGCGCCCCCTACTGGCTGTGCTCATGAGGTCACATCAGACTCAGTGCCTCATAGGTTATCTCCAGTGGCCGCTGCTGGCTGTGCTTGTGAGGTCACAGCAGCCTCAGTGCCCAATAGGCCAGTGCTAGGCTCATGGCTGCTGGCTGTGCTTTTGAGGTCACAGCAGACTCTGTGCCTCCGAGGACAGTGGCAGGCTCCTGGCTGCTGGCTGTGCTTGTGAGGTCACAGCAGACTCAGCGCCTCCTAGGCCACTGCCAGGCTCATGGCTGCTGGCAGTGCTTGTGAGGTCACAGCAGCCTCAGTGCCTCATAGGTTTAATCTACAGCGCCCCCTGCTTGCTGTGCTTGTGAGGTCACAGCAGCCTCAGTGCCATCTAGGCCAGTGGCAGGCTCGTGGCTGCTGGTTGTGCTTGTGAAGTCACAGCAGCCTCATTGCCTCCTAGGCCAGTGGCAGGCTCATGGCTGCTGGCTGTGCTTGTGAGGTCCCAGCGGACGCAGTACCTCCTACACCAGCGGCAGGGTCATGGCTGCTGGCTGTGCTTGTGACCTCACAGCAGACTCAGTGCCTCCTTGGTTAGTCTACAGAGCCCCCTGTTGCCTGTGGTTGTGACGTCACAGCAGCCTCAGTGCCTTCTAGGCCAGTGGCAGGCTGATGGCTGCTGGCTGTGCTTGTGAGGTTCCAGCGGACTCACTACCTCCTAGACCAGTGGCAGGCTCATGGCTTTTGCCGGTGCTTGTGAGGTCACAGCAGCCTCAGTGCCTCCAAGGCCAGTGGCAGACTCATGGCTTTTGCCGGTGCTTGTGAGGTCACAGCAGCCTCAGTGCCTCATAGGTTAAGTCTGCAGCGCCCCCTGCTTGCTGTGCTTATGAGGTCACAGCAGCCTCAGTGCCTCCAAGGCCAGTGTCAGGGTCTTGGCTGCTGGCTGTGCTTCTGAGGTCACAGCAGTCTCAGTGTCTCCTAGGCTTGTAGCAGGCTCGTGGCTGCTGGCAGTGCTTGTGAGGTCACAGCAGCCTCATTGCCTCCTAGGCCAGTGGCAGGCTCATGGCTGCTGGCTGTGCTTGTGAGGTCACAGCAGACTCAGTGCCTCCTAGGTTCCTCAACAGCGCCCCCTGCTGGCTGTGCTTGTGAGGTCACAAAAGACTCAGTGTCTCCTAGGCAGTGTCATGCTCCTGGCTGTTGCCTGTGCTTTTGAGGTGAAAGCAGCCTCAGTGCCTCCTAGGCCAGTGGCAGGCTCATGGCCGCTGGCTGTGCTTGTAAGGTCACAGCGGCCTCAGTGCCTCATAGGTTAGTGTCCAGCGCCCCCTGCTGGCTGGGCTTGTGAGTTCACAGCAGACTCAATGCCTCCTAGGCCAGTGGCAGGCTCATGGCTGCAGGCTGTGCTTGTGAGGTCACAGCAGCCTTAGTGCCTCATAGGTTAGTCTCCAGCGCCCCCTACTGGCTGTGCTCATGAGGTCACAGCAGACTCAGTGCCTCATAGATTATCTCCAGTGGCCGCTGCTGGCTGTGCTTGTGAGGTCACAGCAGCCTCAGTGCCCAATAGGCCACTGGCAGGCTGCTGGCTGCTGGCTGTGTTTGTGAGGTCACAGGAACCTCAGTGCCTACTAGGCCAGTGCTAGGCTCATCGCTGCAGGCTGTGCTTATGAGGTCACAGCAGCATGAGTGCCAAATGGATTAGTGTACAGCACCCCCTGCTGGCTGTGCTTGTGAAGTCACACCAGCCTCAGTGCCTCCTATGCCAGTTGCAGGCTGCTGGCTCTGCTTGTGAGGTCACAGCAGCCTCAGTGCCTCCTAGGACAGTGGCAGGGTCATGGCTGCTGGCTGTGCTTGTGAGGTCACATCTCACTCAGTGCCTCCTAGGTTGGTCAAGGGCGCCCCCTGCTGGCTGTGCTTGTGAGGTCACAGCACACTCACTGCCATCTAGGCCAGTGGCAGGCTCGTGGCTGCTGCCTCTGCTTTTGAGGTCACAGCAGCCTCAGCGCCTCCTAGGCTACTGCCAGGCTCATGGCTGCTGGCAGTGCTTGTGAGGTCACAGCAGCCTCAGTGTCTCCTAGGTTACTCTACAGCGCCCCCTGCTTGCTGTGCCTGTGAGGTCACAGCAGACTCAGTGCCTCCGAGGACAGTGGCAGGCTTATGGCTGCTGGCTGTGCTTGTGAGGTCACAGCAGCCTCAGTGCCTCATAGGTAAGTGTCCAGCGCCCCCTACTGCCTGTGCTTGTGAGGTCACAGCAGCCTGAGTGCCTCATAGTTTAGGGTCCAGCGTCCCCTGCTGGCTGTGCTTGTGAGATCACAGAAGCCTCAGTGTCTCCTAGGCCGGTGCCATGCTCATGGCTGCTGGCTATGCTTCTGATGTCACAGCAGCCTCAGTGCCTCCAAGGCCAGTGGCAGGCTCATGGCCGCTGGCTGTGCTTGTGAGGTCACAGCAGGCTCAGTGCCTCATAGGTTTAGTCTACAGCGCCCCCTGCTTGCTGTGCTTGTGAGGTCACAGCAGCCTGAATGACTCCTAGGCCAGTGCCAGGCTCATGGCTGCTGGCTGTGCTTGTGACGTCACAGCAGCCTCAGTGCCATCTAGGCCAGTGGCAGGCTGCTGGCTGCTGGCTGTGCTTGTGAAGTCACAGCAGCCTCATTGCCTCCTAGGCCAGTGTCAGGCTCATGGCTGCTGGCTGTGCTTGTGATGTCCCAGCGGACGCAGTACCTCCTACACCAGCGGCACGGTCATGGCTGCTGGCTGTGCTTGTGACCTCACAGCAGACTCAGTGCCTCCTTGGTTAGTCTACAGAGCCCTCTGTTGCCTGTGGTTGTGACGTCACAGCAGCCTGAGTGCCTTCTAGGCCAGTGGCAGGCTGCTGGCTGCTGGCTCTGCTTGTGAGGTCACAGCAGCCTCATTGCCTCCAAGGCCAGTGGCAGACTCATGGCTTTTGCCGGTGCTTGTGAGGTCACAGCAGCCTCAGTGCCTCCTAGGCCAGTGGCAGGCTCATGGCCGCTGGCTGTGCTTGTGAGGTCACAGCGGCCTTAGTGCCTCATAGGTTAGTGTCCAGCGCCCCGTGCTGGCTGGGCTTGTGAGTTCACAGCAGATTCAATGCCTCCTAGGCCAGTTGCAGGCTGCTGGCTCTGTTTGTGAGGTCACAGCAGCATGAGTGCCAAATGGATTAGTGTACAGCACCCCCTGCTGGCTGTGCTTGTGAAGTCACACCAGCCTCAGTGCCTCCTATGCCAGTTGCAGGCTGCTGGCTCTGCTTGTGAGGTCACAGCAGCCTCAGTGCCTCCTAGGACAGTGGCAGGGTCATGATGCTGGCTGTGCTTGTGAGGTCACATCTCACTCAGTGCCTCCTAGGTTGGTCAAGGGCGCCCCCTGCTGGCTGTGCTTGTGAGGTCACAGCACACTCACTGCCATCTAGGCCAGTGGCAGGCTCGTGGCTGCTGGCTGTGCTTGTGAGGTCACAGCAGCCTCAGCGCCTCCTAGGCTACTGCCAGGCTCATGGCTGCTGGCAGTGCTTGTGAGGTCACAGCAGCCTCAGTGTCTCCTAGGTTACTCTACAGCGCCCCCTGCGGGCTGTGCCTGTGAGGTCACAGCAGACTCAGTGCCTCCGAGGACAGTGGCAGGCTTATGGCTGCTGGCTGTGCTTGTGAGGTCACAGCAGCCTCAGTGCCTCATAGGTAAGTGTCCAGCGCCCCCTACTGCCTGTGCTTGTAAGGTCACAGCAGCCTCAGTGCCTCATAGTTTAGGGTCCAGCGTCCCCTGCTGGCTGTGCTTGTGAGATCACAGAAGCTTCAGTGTCTCCTAGGCCAGTGCCATGCTCATGGCTGCTGGCTATGCTTCTGACGTCACAGCAGTCTCAGTGCCTCAGAGGTTTAGTCTACAGCGCCCCCTGCTTGCTGTGCTTGTGAGGTCACAGCAGCCTGAATGACTCCTAGGCCAGTGCCAGGCTCATGGCTGCTGGCTGTGCTTGTGACATCACAGCAGCCTCAGTGCCATCTAGGCCAGTGGCAGGCTCGTGGCTGCTGGCTGTGCTTGTGAAGTCACAGCAGCCTCATTGCCTGCTAGGCCAGTGGCAGGCTCATGGCTGCTGGCTGTGCTTGTGATGTCCCAGCGGACGCAGTACCTCCTGCACCAGCGGCAGGGTCATGGCTGCTGGCTGTGCTTGTGACCTCACAGCAGACTCAGTGCCTCCTTGGTTAGTCTACAGAGCCCCCTGTTGCCTGTGGTTGTGACGTCACAGCAGCCTGAGTGCCTTCTAGGCCAGTGGCAGGCTGATGGCTGCTGGCTGTGGTTGTGAGGTTCCAGCGGACTCACTACCTCCTAGACCAGTGGCAGGCTCATGGCTTTTGCCGGTGCTTGTGAGGTCACAGCAGCCTCATTGCCTCCAAGGCCAGTGGCAGACTCATGGCTTTTGCCGGTGCTTGTGAGGTCACAGCAGCCTCAGTGCCTCATAGGTTAAGTCTGCAGCGCCCCCTGCTTGCTGTGCTTATGAGGTCACAGCAGCCTCAGTGCCTCCAAGGCCAGTGTCAGGGTCTTGGCTGCTGGCTGTGCTTCTGAGGTCACAGCAGCCTCATTGCCTCCTATGCCAGTGGCAGGCTCATGGCTGCTGGCTGTGTTTGTGAGGTCACAGGAACCTCAGTGCCTACTAGGCCAGTGCTAGGCTCATGGCTGCTGGCTGTGCTTGTGAGGTCACAGCACACTCTCTGCCATCTAGGCCACTGCCAGGCTCATGGCTGCTGGCTCTGATTGTGAGGTCACAGCAGCCTCAGTATCTCCTAGGTTACTCTACAGAGACCCCTGCGTGCTGTGCTTGTGAGGTCACAGCAGACTCAGTGCCTCCGAGGACAGTGGCAGGCTTATGGCTGATGGCTGTGCTTGTGAGGTCACAGCAGCCTCAGTGCCTCATAGGTAAGTGTCCAGCACCCCCTACTGCCTGTGCTTGTGAGATCACAGAAGCCTCAGTGCCTCCTAGGCCAGTGCCATGCTCATGGCTGCTGGCTATGCTTCTGACGTCACAGCAGCCTCAGTGCCTCCAAGGCCAGTGGCAGGCTCATGGCCGCTGGCTGTGCTTGTGAGGTCACAGCAGTCTCAGTGCCTCATAGGTTTAGTCTACAGCGCCCCCTGCTTGCTGTGCTTGTGAGGTCACAGCAGCCTGAATGACTCCTAGGCCAGTGCCAGGCTCATGGCTGCTGGCTGTGCTTGTGACATCACAGCAGCCTCAGTGCCATCTAGGCCAGTGGCAGGCTCGTGGCTGCTGGCTGTGCTTGTGAAGTCACAGCAGCCTCATTGCCTCCTAGGCCAGTGGCAGGCTCATGGCTGCTGGCTGTGCTTGTGAGGTCCCAGCGGACGCAGTACCTCCTACACCAGCGGCAGGGTCATGGCTGCTGGCTGTGCTTGTGACCTCACAGCAGACTCAGTGCCTCCTTGGTTAGTCTACAGAGCCCCCTGTTGCCTGTGGTTGTGACGTCACAGCAGCCTGAGTGCCTTCTAGGCCAGTGGCAGGCTGATGGCTGCTGGCTGTGCTTGTGAGGTTCCAGCGGACTCACTACCTCCTAGACCAGTGGCAGGCTCATGGCTTTTGCCGGTGCTTGTGAGGTCACAGCAGCCTCATTGCCTCCAAGGCCAGTGGCAGACTCATGGCTTTTGCCGGTGCTTGTGAGGTCACAGCAGCCTCAGTGCCTCATAGGTTAAGTCTGCAGCGCCCCCTGCTTGCTGTGCTTCTGAGGTCACAGCAGCCTCAGTGCCTCCAAGGCCAGTGTCAGGGTCTTGGCTGCTGGCTGTGCTTCTGAGGTCACAGCAGTCTCAGTGTCTCCTAGGCTTGTAGCAGGCTCGTGGCTGCTGGCAGTGCTTGTGAGGTCACAGCAGCCTCATTGCCTCCTAGGCCAGTGGCAGGCTCATGACTGCTGGCTGTGCTTGTGAGGTCACAGCACACTCAGTGCCTCCTAGGTTCCTCAACAGCGCCCCCTGCTGGCTGTGCTTGTGAGGTCACAAAAGACTCAGTGTCTCCTAGGCCAGTGCCAGGCTCCTGGCTGCTGCCTGTGCTTTTGAGGTGAAAGCAGCCTCAGTGCCTCCTAGGCCACTGCCAGGCTCATGGCCGCTGGCTGTGCTTGTGAGGTCACAGCGGCCTTAGTGCCTCATAGGTTAGTGTCCAGCGCCCCCTGCTGGCTGGGCTTGTGAGTTCACAGCAGATTCAATGCCTCCTAGGCCAGTGGCAGGCTGCAGGCTGTGCTTGTGAGGTCACAGCAGCATGAGTGCCAAATGGATTAGTGTACGGCACCCCCTGCTGGCTGTGCTTGTGAAGTCACACCAGCCTCAGTGCCTCCTATGCCAGTTGCAGGCTGCTGGCTGTGCTTGTGAGGTCACAGCAGCCTCAGTGCCTCCTAGGACAGTGGCAGGGTCATGGCTGCTGGCTGTGCTTGTGAGGTCACATCTCACTCAGTGCCTCCTAGGTTGGTCAAGGGCGCCCCCTGCTGGCTGTGCTTGTGAGGTCACAGCACACTCACTGCCATCTAGGCCAGTGGCAGGCTCGTGGCTGCTGCCTGTGCTTTTGAGGTCACAGCAGCCTCAGCGTCTCCTAGGCTACTGCCAGGCTCATGGCTGCTGGCAGTGCTTGTGAGGTCACAGCAGCCTCAGTGTCTCCTAGGTTACTCTACAGCGCCCCCTGCGGGCTGTGCCTGTGAGGTCACAGCAGACTCAGTGCCTCCGAGGACAGTGGCAGGCTCATGGCCGCTGGCTGTGCTTGTGAGGTCACAGCAGTCTCAGTGCCTCATAGGTTTAGTCTACAGCGCCCCCTGCTTGCTGTGCTTGTGAGGTCACAGCAGCCTGAATGACTCCTAGGCCAGTGCCAGGCTCATGGCTGCTGGTTGTGCTTGTGACGTCACAGCAGCCTCAGTGCCATCTAGGCCAGTGGCAGGCTGCTGGCTGCTGGCTGTGCTTGTGAAGTCACAGCAGCCTCATTGCCTCCTAGGCCAGTGTCAGGCTCATGGCTGCTGGCTGTGCTTGTGATGTCCCAGCGGACGCAGTACCTCCTACACCAGCGGCACGGTCATGGCTGCTGGCTGTGCTTGTGACCTCACAGCAGACTCAGTGCCTCCTTGGTTAGTCTACAGAGCCCTCTGTTGCCTGTGGTTGTGACGTCACAGCAGCCTGAGTGCCTTCTAGGCCAGTGGCAGGCTGCTGGCTGCTGGCTCTGCTTGTGAGGTCACAGCAGCCTCATTGCCTCCAAGGCCAGTGGCAGACTCATGGCTTTTGCCGGTGCTTGTGAGGTCACAGCAGCCTCAGTGCCTCATAGGTTAAGTCTGCAGCGCCCCCTGCTTGCTGTGCTTCTGAGGTCACAGCAGCCTCAGTGCCTCCAAGGCCAGTGTCAGGGTCTTGGCTGCTGGCTGTGCTTCTGAGGTCACAGCAGTCTCAGTGTCTCCTAGGCTTGTAGCAGGCTCGTGGCTGCTGGCAGTGCTTGTGAGGTCACAGCAACCTCATTGCCTCCTAGGCCAGTGGCAGGCTCATGGCTGCTGGCTGTGCTTGTGAGGTCACAGCAGACTCAGTGCCTCCTAGGTTCCTCAACAGCGCCCCCTGCTGGCTGTGCTTGTGAGGTCACAAAAGACTCAGTGTCTCCTAGGCAGTGTCATGCTACTGGCTGCTGGCTGTGCTTGGGAGGGCACAGCAGACTCTGTGCCTCCTAGGCCAGTGGCAAGCTCATGGCCGCTGGCTGTGCTTGTGAGGTCACAGCGGCCTTAGTGCCTCATAGGTTAGTCTCCAGCGCCCCCTACTGGCTGTGCTCATGAGGTCACAGCAGACTCAGTGCCTCATAGGTTATCTCCAGTGGCCGCTGCTGGCTGTGCTTGTGAGGTCACAGCAGCCTCAGTGCCCAATAGGCCAGTGCTAGGCTCATGGCTGCTGGCTGTGCTTTTGAGGTCACAGCAGACTCTGTGCCTCCGAGGACAGTGGCAGGCTCCTGGCTGCTGGCTGTGCTTGTGAGGTCACAGCAGACTCAGCGCCTCCTAGGCCACTGCCAGGCTCATGGCTGCTGGCAGTGCTTGTGAGGTCACAGCAGCCTCAGTGCCTCATAGGTTTAATCTACAGCGCCCCCTGCTTGCTGTGCTTGTGAGGTCACAGCAGCCTCAGTGCCATCTAGGCCAGTGGCAGGCTCGTGGCTGCTGGTTGTGCTTGTGAAGTCACAGCAGCCTCATTGCCTCCTAGGCCAGTGGCAGGCTCATGGCTGCTGGCTGTGCTTGTGAGGTCCCAGCGGAAGCAGTACCTCCTACACCAGCGGCAGGGTCATGGCTGCTGGCTGTGCTTGTGACCTCACAGCAGACTCAGTGCCTCCTTGGTTAGTCTACAGAGCCCCCTGTTGCCTGTGGTTGTGACGTCACAGCAGCCTCAGTGCCTTCTAGGCCAGTGGCAGGCTGATGGCTGCTGGCTGTGCTTGTGAGGTTCCAGCGGACTCACTACCTCCTAGACCAGTGGCAGGCTCATGGCTTTTGCCGGTGCTTGTGAGGTCACAGCAGCCTCAGTGCCTCCAAGGCCAGTGGCAGACTCATGGCTTTTGCCGGTGCTTGTGAGGTCACAGCAGCCTCAGTGCCTCATAGGTTAAGTCTGCAGCGCCCCCTGCTTGCTGTGCTTATGAGGTCACAGCAGCCTCAGTGCCTCCAAGGCCAGTGTCAGGGTCTTGGCTGCTGGCTGTGCTTCTGAGGTCACAGCAGTCTCAGTGTCTCCTAGGCTTGTAGCAGGCTCGTGGCTGCTGGCAGTGCTTGTGAGGTCACAGCAGCCTCATTGCCTCCTAGGCCAGTGGCAGGCTCATGGCTGCTGGCTGTGCTTGTGAGGTCACAGCAGACTCAGTGCCTCCTAGGTTCCTCAACAGCGCCCCCTGCTGGCTGTGCTTGTGAGGTCACAAAAGACTCAGTGTCTCCTAGGCAGTGTCATGCTCCTGGCTGTTGCCTGTGCTTTTGAGGTGAAAGCAGCCTCAGTGCCTCCTAGGCCAGTGGCAGGCTCATGGCCGCTGGCTGTGCTTGTAAGGTCACAGCGGCCTCAGTGCCTCATAGGTTAGTGTCCAGCGCCCCCTGCTGGCTGGGCTTGTGAGTTCACAGCAGACTCAATGCCTCCTAGGCCAGTGGCAGGCTCATGGCTGCAGGCTGTGCTTGTGAGGTCACAGCAGCCTTAGTGCCTCATAGGTTAGTCTCCAGCGCCCCCTACTGGCTGTGCTCATGAGGTCACAGCAGACTCAGTGCCTCATAGATTATCTCCAGTGGCCGCTGCTGGCTGTGCTTGTGAGGTCACAGCAGCCTCAGTGCCCAATAGGCCACTGGCAGGCTGCTGGCTGCTGGCTGTGTTTGTGAGGTCACAGGAACCTCAGTGCCTACTAGGCCAGTGCTAGGCTCATCGCTGCAGGCTGTGCTTATGAGGTCACAGCAGCATGAGTGCCAAATGGATTAGTGTACAGCACCCCCTGCTGGCTGTGCTTGTGAAGTCACACCAGCCTCAGTGCCTCCTATGCCAGTTGCAGGCTGCTGGCTCTGCTTGTGAGGTCACAGCAGCCTCAGTGCCTCCTAGGACAGTGGCAGGGTCATGGCTGCTGGCTGTGCTTGTGAGGTCACATCTCACTCAGTGCCTCCTAGGTTGGTCAAGGGCGCCCCCTGCTGGCTGTGCTTGTGAGGTCACAGCACACTCACTGCCATCTAGGCCAGTGGCAGGCTCGTGGCTGCTGCCTCTGCTTTTGAGGTCACAGCAGCCTCAGCGCCTCCTAGGCTACTGCCAGGCTCATGGCTGCTGGCAGTGCTTGTGAGGTCACAGCAGCCTCAGTGTCTCCTAGGTTACTCTACAGCGCCCCCTGCTTGCTGTGCCTGTGAGGTCACAGCAGACTCAGTGCCTCCGAGGACAGTGGCAGGCTTATGGCTGCTGGCTGTGCTTGTGAGGTCACAGCAGCCTCAGTGCCTCATAGGTAAGTGTCCAGCGCCCCCTACTGCCTGTGCTTGTGAGGTCACAGCAGCCTGAGTGCCTCATAGTTTAGGGTCCAGCGTCCCCTGCTGGCTGTGCTTGTGAGATCACAGAAGCCTCAGTGTCTCCTAGGCCGGTGCCATGCTCATGGCTGCTGGCTATGCTTCTGATGTCACAGCAGCCTCAGTGCCTCCAAGGCCAGTGGCAGGCTCATGGCCGCTGGCTGTGCTTGTGAGGTCACAGCAGGCTCAGTGCCTCATAGGTTTAGTCTACAGCGCCCCCTGCTTGCTGTGCTTGTGAGGTCACAGCAGCCTGAATGACTCCTAGGCCAGTGCCAGGCTCATGGCTGCTGGCTGTGCTTGTGACGTCACAGCAGCCTCAGTGCCATCTAGGCCAGTGGCAGGCTGCTGGCTGCTGGCTGTGCTTGTGAAGTCACAGCAGCCTCATTGCCTCCTAGGCCAGTGCCAGGCTCATGGCTGCTGGCTGTGCTTGTGATGTCCCAGCGGACGCAGTACCTCCTACACCAGCGGCACGGTCATGGCTGCTGGCTGTGCTTGTGACCTCACAGCAGACTCAGTGCCTCCTTGGTTAGTCTACAGAGCCCTCTGTTGCCTGTGGTTGTGACGTCACAGCAGCCTGAGTGCCTTCTAGGCCAGTGGCAGGCTGCTGGCTGCTGGCTCTGCTTGTGAGGTCACAGCAGCCTCATTGCCTCCAAGGCCAGTGGCAGACTCATGGCTTTTGCCGGTGCTTGTGAGGTCACAGCAGCCTCAGTGCCTCATAGGTTAAGTCTGCAGCGCCCCCTGCTTGCTGTGCTTCTGAGGTCACAGCAGCCTCAGTGCCTCCAAGGCCAGTGTCAGGGTCTTGGCTGCTGGCTGTGCTTCTGAGGTCACAGCAGCCTCATTGCCTCCTAGGCCAGTGGCAGGCTCATGGCTGCTGGCTGTGCTTGTGAGGACACAGCAGACTCAGTGCCTCCTAGGTTCCTCAACAGCGCCCCCTGCTGGCTGTGCTTGTGAGGTCACAAAAGACTCAGTGTCTCCTAGGCAGTGTCATGCTCCTGGCTGCTGGCTGTGCTTGTGAGGGCACAGCAGACTAAGTGCCTCCTAGGCCAGTGGCAGGCTCATGGCCGCTGCCTGTGCTTGTGAGGTCACAGCGGCCTTAGTGCCTCATAGGTTAGTCTCCAGCGCCCCCTACTGGCTGTGCTCATGAGGTCACATCAGACTCAGTGCCTCATAGATTATCTCCATTGTCCCCTGCTGGCTGTGCTTGTGACGTCACAGCAGCCTCAGTGCCCAATAGGCCAGTGCTAGGCTCATGGCTGCTGGCTGTGCTTGTGAGGTCACAGCAGACTCTGTGCCTCCTAGGCCAGTGGCAGGCTCGTGGCTGCTGGCTGTGCTTGTGAGGTCACAGCAGCCTCATTGCCTCCTAGGCCAGTGGCAGGCTCATGGCTGCTGGCAGTGCTTGTGAGGTCACAGCAGCCTCAGTGTCTCCTAGGTTACTCTACAGCGCCCCCTGCGGGCTGTGCTTGTGAGGTCACAGCAGACTCAGTGCCTCCGAGGACAGTGGCAGGCTTATGGCTGATGGCTGTGCTTGTGAGGTCACAGCAGCCTCAGTGCCTCCAAGGCCAGTGGCTGACTCATGGCTGCTGGCTGTGCTTGTGAGGTCACAGCAGTCTCAGTGCCTCATAGGTTTAGTCTACAGCGCCCCCTGCTTGCTGTGCTTGTGAGGTCACAGCAGCCTCAGTGCCATCTGGGCCAGTGGCAGGCTCGTGGCTGCTGGTTGTGCTTGTGAAGTCACAGCAGCCTCATTGCCTCCTAGGCCAGTGGCAGGCTCATGGCTTTTGCCGGTGCTTGTGAGGTCACAGCAGCCTCATTGCCTCCAAGGCCAGTGGCAGACTCATGGCTTTTGCCGGTGCTTGTGAGGTCACAGCAGCCTCAGTGCCTCATAGGTTAAGTCTGCACCGCCCCCTGCTTGCTGTGCTTATGAGGTCACAGCAGCCTCAGTGCCTCCAAGGCCAGTGTCAGGGTCTTGGCTGCTGGCTGTGCTTCTGAGGTCACAGCAGTCTCAGTGTCTCCTAGGCTTGTAGCAGGCTCGTGGCTGCTGCCTGTGCTTGTGAGGTGAAAGCAGCCTCAGTGCCTCCTAGGCCAGTGGCAGGCTCATGGCCGCTGGCTGTGCTTGTGAGGTCACAGCGGCCTTAGTGCCTCATAGGTTAGTGTCCAGCGCCCCCTGCTGGCTGGGCTTGTGAGTTCACAGCAGACTCAATGCCTCCTAGGCCAGTGGCAGGCTCATGGCTGCAGGCTGTGCTTGTGAGGGCACAGCAGCCTTAGTGCCTCATAGGTTAGTCTCCAGCGCCCCCTACTGGCTGTGCTCATGAGGTCACAGCAGACTCAGTGCCTCATAGATTATCTCCAGTGGCCGCTGCTGGCTGTGCTTGTGAGGTCACAGCAGCCTCAGTGCCCAATAGGCCACTGGCAGGCTCCTGGCTGCTGGCTGTGTTTGTGAGGTCACAGCAGCATGAGTGCCTACTAGGCCAGTGCTAGGCTCATGGCTGCTGGCTGTGCTTATGAGGTCACAGCAGCATGAGTGCCAAATGGATTAGTGTACAGCACCCCCTGCTGGCTGTGCTTGTGAGGTCACACCAGCCTCAGTGCCTCCTATGCCAGTTGCAGGCTGCTGCCTCTGCTTGTGAGGTCACAGCAGCCTCAGTGCCTCCTAGGACAGTGGCAGGGTCATGGCTGCTGGCTGTGCTTGTGAGGTCACATCTCACTCAGTGCCTCCTAGGTTTGTCAAGGGCGCCCCCTGCTGGCTGTGCTTGTGAGGTCACAGCACACTCACTGCCATCTAGGCCAGTGGCAGGCTCGTGGCTGCTGGCTGTGCTTGTGAGGGCACAGCAGACTCAGTGCCTCTGAGGCCAATGGCAGGGTCATGGCTGCAGGCTGTGCTTGTGAGGTCACAGCAGCCTTAGTGCCTCATAGGTTACTCTCCAGCGCCCCCTACTGGCTGTGCTCATGAGGTCACAGCAGACTCAGTGCCCAATAGGCCACTGGCAGGCTGCTGGCTGCTGGCTGTGTTTGTGAGGTCACAGGAACCTCAGTGCCTACTAGGCCAGTGCTAGGCTCATGGCTGCTGGCTGTGCTTGTGAGGTCACAGCACACTCACTGCCATCTAGGCCAGTGGCAGGCTCATGGCTGCTGACAGTGCTTGTGAGGTCACAGCAGCCTCAGTGTCTCCTAGGTTACTCCACAGCGCCCCCTGCGGGCTGTGCTTGTGAGGTCACAGCAGACTCAGTGCCTCCGAGGACAGTGGCAGGCTTATGGCTGCTGGCTGTGCTTGTGAGGTCACAGCAGCCTCAGTGCCTCATAGGAAAGTGTCCAGCGCCCCCTACTGCCTGTGCTTGTAAGGTCACAGCAGCCTCAGTGTCTCATAGGTAAGTGTCCAGTGTGCCCTGCTGGCTGTGCTTGTGAGATCACAGAAGCCTCAGTGCCTCCTAGGCCAGTGCCAGGCTCATGGCTGCTGGCTGTGCTTGTGAGGTCACAGCAGCCTGAATGCCTCCAAGGCCAGTGTCAGGCTCATGGCCGCTGGCTGTGCTTGTGAGGTCACAGCAGTCTCAGTGCCTCATAGGTTTAGTCTACAGCGCCCCCTGCTTGCTGTGCTTGTGAGGTCACAGCAGCCTGAATGACTCTTAGGCCAGTGCCAGGCTCATGGCTGCTCGCTGTGCTTGTGACATCACAGCAGCCTCAGTGCCATCTAGGCCAGTGGCAGGCTCGTGGCTGCTGGCTGTGCTTGTGAAGTCACAGCAGCCTCATTGCCTCCTAGGCCAGTGTCAGGCTCATGGCTGCTGGCTGTGCTTGTGAGGTCACAGCGGACGCAGTACCTCCTACACCAGCGGCAGGGTCATGGCTGCTGGCTGTGCTTGTGACCTCACAGCAGACTCAGTGCCTCCTGGCTGTGCTTGTGACCTCACAGCAGACTCAGTGCCTCCTTGGTTAGTCTACAGAGCCCCCTGTTGCCTGTGGTTGTGATGTCACAGCAGCCTGAGTGCCTTCTAGGCCAGTGGCAGGCTGATGGCTGCTGGCTGTGCTTGTGAGGTTCCAGCGGACTCACTACCTCCTAGACCAGTGGCAGGCTCATGGCTTTTGCCGGTACTTGTGAGGTCACAGCAGCCTCAGTGCCTCATAGGTTAAGTCTGCAGCGCCCCCTGCTTGCTGTGCTTATGAGGTCACAGCAGCCTCAGTGCCTCCAAGGCCAGTGTCAGGGTCTTGGCTGCTGGCTGTGCTTCTGAGGTCACAGCAGTCTCAGTGTCTCCTAGGCAGTGTCATGCTCCTGGCTGCTGCCTGTGATTTTGAGGTGAAAGCAGCCTCAGTGCCTGCTAGGCCAGTGGTAGGCTCATGGCTGCTGGCTGTGCTTGTGAGGTCACAGCACACTCAGTGCCTCCTAGGTTAGTCTCCAGCGCCCCCTGCTGGCTGTGCTTGTGAGTTCACAGCAGACTCAATGCCTCTGAGGCCAATGGCAGGGTCATGGCTGCAGGCTGTGCTTGTGAGGTCACAGCAGCCTCAGTGCCCAATAGGCCACTGGCAGGCTGCTGGCTGCTGGCTGTGTTTGTGAGGTCACAGGAACCTCAGTGCCTACTAGGCCAGTGCTAGGCTCATGCCTGCTGGCTGTGCTTATGAGGTCACAGCAGCATGAGTGCCAAATGGATTAGTGTACAGCACCCCCTGCTGGCTGTGCTTGTGAAGTCACACCAGCCTCAGTGCCTCCTATGCCAGTTGCAGGCTGCTGGCTCTGCTTGTGAGGTCACAGCAGCCTCAGTGCCTCCTAGGCCAGTGGCAGGGTCATGGCTGCTGGCTGTGCTTGTGAGGTCACATCTCACTCAGTGCCTCCTAGGTTGGTCAAGGGCGCCCCCTGCTGGCTGTGCTTGTGAGGTCACAGCACACTCACTGCCATCTAGGCCAGTGGCAGGCTCGTGGCTGCTGGCTGTGCTTGTGAGGTCACAGCAGCCTCAGCGCCTCCTAGGCCACTGCCAGGCTCATGGCTGCTGGCAGTGCTTGTGAGGTCACAGCAGCCTCAGTGTCTCCTAGGTTACTCTACAGCGCCCCCTGCGGGCTGTGCTTGTGAGGTCACAGCAGACTCAGTGCCTCCGAGGACAGTGGCAGGCTTATGGCTGCTGGCTGTGCTTGTGAGGTCACAGCAGCCTCAGTGCCTCATAGGTAAGTGTCCAGCGCCCCCTACTGCCTGTGCTTGTGAGGTCACAGCAGCCTCAGTGCCTCATAGCTAAGTGTCCAGTGTGCCCTGCTGGCTGTGCTTGTGAGATCACAGAAGCCTCAGTGCCTCCTAGGCCAGTGCCATGCTCATGGCTGCTGGCTATGCTTCTGACGTCACATCAGCCTCAGTGCCTCCAAGGCCAGTGGCAGGCTCATGGCCGCTGGCTGTGCTTGTGAGGTCACAGCAGTCTCAGTGCCTCATAGGTTTAGTCTACAGCGCCCCCTGCTTGCTGTGCTTGTGAGGTCACAGCAGCCTGAATGACTCCTAGGCCAGTGCCAGGCTCATGGCTGCTGGCTGTGCTTGTGAGGTCACAGCAGCCTCAGCGCCTCCTAGGCCACTGCCAGGCTCATGGCTGCTGGCAGTGCTTGTGAGGTCACAGCAGCCTCAGTGTCTCCTAGGTTACTCTACAGCGCCCCCTGCGGGCTGTGCTTGTGAGGTCACAGCAGACTCAGTGCCTCCGAGGACAGTGGCAGGCTTATGGCTGCTGGCTGTGCTTGTGAGGTCACAGCAGCCTCAGTGCCTCATAGGTAAGTGTCCAGCGCCCCCTACTGCCTGTGCTTGTGAGGTCACAGCAGCCTCAGTGCCTCATAGCTAAGTGTCCAGTGTGCCCTGCTGGCTGTGCTTGTGAGATCACAGAAGCCTCAGTGCCTCCTAGGCCAGTGCCATGCTCATGGCTGCTGGCTATCCTTCTGACGTCACATCAGCCTCAGTGCCTCCAAGGCCAGTGGCAGGCTCATGGCCGCTGGCTGTGCTTGTGAGGTCACAGCAGTCTCAGTGCCTCATAGGTTTAGTCTACAGCGCCCCCTGCTTGCTGTGCTTGTGAGGTCACAGCAGCCTGAATGACTCCTAGGCCAGTGCCAGGCTCATGGCTGCTGGCTGTGCTTGTGAGGTCACAGCAGCCTCATTGCCTCCTAGACCAGTGGCAGGCTCATGGCTGCTGGCTGTGCTTGTGATGTCCCAGCGGACGCAGTACCTCCTACACCAGCGGCAGGGTTATGGCTGCTGGCTGTGCTTGTGACCTCACAGCAGACTCAGTGCCTCCTTGGTTAGTCTACAGAGCCCCCTGTTGCCTGTGGTTGTGACGTCACAGCAGCCTGAGTGCCTTCTAGGCCAGTGGCAGGCTGCTGGCTGCTGGCTGTGCTTGTGAGGTTCCAACGGACTCACTACCTCCTAGACCAGTGGCAGGCTCATGGCTTTTGCCGGTGCTTGTGAGGTCACAGCAGCCTCATTGCCTCCAAGGCCAGTGGCAGACTCATGGCTTTTGCCGGTGCTTGTGAGGTCACAGCAGCCTCAGTGCCTCATAGGTTAAGTCTGCAGCGCCCCCTGCTTGCTGTGCTTATGAGGTCACAGCAGCCTCAGTGCCTCCAAGGCCAGTGTCAGGGACTTGGCTGCTGGCTGTGCTTCTGAGGTCACAGCAGTCTCAGTGTCTCCTAGGCTTGTAGCAGGCTCGTGGCTGCTGGCAGTGCTTGTGAGGTCACAGCAGCCTCATTGCCTCCTAGGCCAGTGGCAGGCTCATGGCTGCTGGCTGTGCTTGTGAGGTCACAGCAGACTCAGTGCCTCCTAGGTTCCTCAACAGCGCCCCCTGCTGGCTGTGCTTGTGAGGTCACAAAAGACTCAGTGTCTCCTAGGCAGTGTCATGCACCTGGCTGCTGCCTGTGCTTTTGAGGTGAAAGCAGCCTCAGTGCCTCCTAGGCCAGTGGCAGGCTCATGGCCGCTGGCTGTGCTTGTGAGGTCACAGCGGCCTCAGTGCCTCATAGGTTAGTGTCCAGCGCCCCCTGCTGGCTGGGCTTGTGAGTTCACAGCAGACTCAATGCCTCCTAGGCTAGTGGTAGGCTCATGGCTGCAGGCTGTGCTTGTGAGGTCACAGCAGCCTTAGTGCCTCATAGGTTAGTCTCCAGAGCCCCCTACTGGCTGTGCTCATGAGGTCGCAGCAGACTCAGTGCCTCATAGGTTATCTCCAGTGGCCGCTGCTGGCTGTGCTTGTGAGGTCACAGCAGCCTCAGTGCCCAATAGGCCACTGGCAGGCTGCTGGCTGCTGGCTGTGTTTGTGAGGTCACAGGCACCTCAGTGCCTACTAGGCCAGTGCTAGGCTCATGGCTGCTGGCTGTGCTTATGAGGTCACAGCAGCATGAGTGCCAAATGGATTAGTGTACAGCACCCCCTGCTGGCTGTGCTTGTGAGGTCACACCAGCCTCAGTGCCTCCTATGCCAGTTGCAGGCTGCTGGCTCTGCTTGTGAGGTCACAGCAGCCTCAATGCCTCCTAGGACAGTGGCAGGGTCATGGCTGCTGGCTGTGCTTGTGAGGTCACATCTCACTCAGTGCCTCCTAGGTTTGTCAAGGGCGCCCCCTGCTGGCTGTGCTTGTGAGGTCACAGCACACTCACTGCCATCTAGGCCAGTGGCAGGCTCGTGGCTGCTGGCTGTGCTTGTGAGGGCACTGCAGACTCAGTGCCTCTGAGGCCAATGGCAGGGTCATGGCTGCAGGCTGTGCTTGTGAGGTCACAGCAGCCTTAGTGCCTCATAGGTTAGTCTCCAGCGCCCCCTACTGGCTGTGCTCATGAGGTCACAGCAGCCTCAGTGCCTCTCTGACCAGTATCAGGCTCATGGCTGCTGGCTGTGCTTCTGAGGTCACAGCAGCCTCAGTGCCTCATAGCTTAGTGTCCAGCGTCCCCTGCTGGCTCTGCTTGTGAGGTCACAGCAGAGTCAGTGCCTCATAGGTTAGCGTGCAGCGCCCCCTGCTGGCTGTGCTTGTGAGGTCATAGCAGCCTCAGTGCCTCTCAGGCCAGTATCATGCTCATGTCTGCTGGCTATGCTTCTGAGGTCACAGAAGCCTGAATGCCTCCTAGGCCAGTGGCAGGCTCATGGCTGCTGGCTGTGCTTGTGAGGTCACAGCAGCCTCAGTGCCTCTGAGGCCAGTGGGAGTCTCATGGCTGCTGGCTGTGCTTGTGAGGTCACAGCAGCCTCAGTGCCTCCTCTGCCAGTTGCAGTGTCATGGCTGCTGGCTGTGCTTCTGAGGTCACAGAAGCCTGAATGCCTCCTAGGCAAGTGGCAGGCTCCTGGCTGCTGGCTATGATTGTGAGGTCACAGCAGCCTCAGTGCCTCATCGTTTAGTGTGCAGCGTCCCCTGCTGGCTGTGCTTGTGAGGTCACAGCAGCCTCAGTGCCTCCTCTGCCAGTGGTAGTCTCATGGCTGCTGGCTGTGATTGTGAGGTCACAGCAGCCTCAGTTCCTCCTAGGTTAGTCTCCATCGCCGCCTACTGGCTGTGCTTGTGAGGTCACAGCAGACTCAGTGCCTCATAGGTAAGTGTGCAGTGCACCCTGCTGGCTGTGCTTGTGAGGTCACAGCAGCCTCAGTGCCTCTCAGGCCAGTATCAGGCTCATGGCTGCTGGCTGTGCTTGTGAGGTCACAGCAGCCTCAGTGCATCTCAGGCCGGTATCATGCTCATGGTTGCTGGCTATGTTTCTGAGGTCACAGAAGCCTGAATGCCTCCTCTGCCAGTGCCAGGCTCATGGCTGCTGGCTGTGCTTGTCAGGTCACAGCAACCTCAGTGCCTCACAGGCCAGTATCAGGCTCATGGCTGCTGGCTGTGCTTGTGACGTCACAGCAGCCTCAGTGCCTCTGAGGCCAGTGCCATGCTCATGGCTGCTCGCTGTGCTTGTGAGGTCACAGCAGCCTCAGTGCCTCCTAGGCCCGTGGCAGGCTCATGGCTGCTGGCTGTGCTTGTGAGGTCACAGCAGCCTCAGTGCCTCATAGCTTAGGGTCCAGCGCCCCCTGCTGGCTCTGCTTGTGAGGTCACAGCAGCCTCAGTGCCTCAAAAGTTGGTGTCCTGCGCCCCCTGCTGGCTGTGCTTGTGAGGTCACAGCAGCCTCAGTGCCTCCCAGGCCAGTATCATGCTCATGGCTGCTGGCTGTGCTTGTGAGGTCACAGCAGCCTCAGTGCCTCTGTGGATAGTGCCATGGTCACGGCTGCTGGTTGTGCTTTTGAGGTCACAGCAACCTCAGTGCCTCTCAGGCCAGTGGCAGTCTCATGGCTGCTGGCTGTGCTAGTGAGGTCACAGCAGCCTGAATGCTTTAGGCCAGCGGCAGGCTCCTGGCTGCTCGCTGAGCTTGTGGCGTCACAGCAGCCTCAGTGCCCTATAGGCCAGTGGCAGGCTCATGGCTGCTAGCTGTGCTTTTGACGGCACAGCAGCCTCAGTGCTTCCTAGGCCAGTGGCAGCATCATGGCTGCTGGCTGTGCTTGTGAGGTCACAGCAGCCTCAGTGCCCCTAGGCCAGGGCAGGCTCCTGGGTTCTTGCTGTGCTTGTGAGGTCACAGCAGCATCAGTGCCTCCGAGGATAGTGCCATGCTCATGGCTGCTGGCTGTGCTTGTGAGGTCACAGCAACCTCAGTGCCTCTCAGGCCAGTATCAGGCTCATGGCTGCTGGCTGTGCTTGTGAGGTCACAGCAGCCTGAATGCCTTCTAGACCAGTGGCAGGGTCATGGCTGCTGGCTGTGCTTGTGTGGTCACAGCAGCCTCAGTTCCATCTAGACCAGTGGCAGTCTCATGGCTGCTGGCTGTGCTTGTGAGGTCACAGCAGCCTCAGTGCCTCTGAGGCCAGTGGGAGTCTCATGGCTGCTGGCTGTGCTTATGAGGTCACAGCAGCCTCAGTGCCTCATAAGTTAGTGTCCATCGCCCCCTACTGGCTGTGCTTGTGAGGTCACAGAAGACTCAGGGCCTGATAGGTTATCTCCAGTGCCCCCTGCTGGCTGTGATTGTGACGTCACAGCAACCTCAGTGCCGCCTCTGCCAGTGTCAGGCTCATGGCTGCTGGCTGTGCTTGTGAGGTCACAGCAGCCTCAGTGTCCCCCTGGAGAGTGCCATGGTCATGGCAGCTGGCTGTGCTTTTGAGGTCACAGCAACCTCAGTGCCTCTCAGGTCAGCATCAGGGTCATGGCTGCTGGCTGAGCTTGTGACGTCACAGCAGCCTCTATGCCTATGAGGCCAGTGGCAGGCTCATGGCTGCTGGTTGAGCTTCTGAGGTCACAGCAGCCTCACTGCCTCTCAGGCCAGTATCATGCTCATGGCTGTTGGCTGTGCTTGTGAGGTCATAGCAGCCTGAATGCCTCCAAGGCCAGTAGCAGGCTCATGGCTGCTGGCTGTGCTTGTGAGGTCAGAGCAGCCTCAGTGCCTCATTGTTTAGTGTCCAGTGTCCCCTGCTGATTCTGCTTGTGAGGTCACAGCAGCCTCAGTTCCTCATAGTTTAGGGTCCAGCGTCCCCTGCTGGCTCTGCTTGTGAGGTCACAGCAGACTCAGTGCCTCAAAAGTTGGTGTCCTGCGCCCCCTGCTGGCTGTGCTTGTGAGGTCACAGCAGCCTCAGTGCCTCTGAGGCCAGTGGGAGTCTCGTGGCTGCCGCCTGTGCTTCTGAGGTCACAGCAGCCTCAGTGCCTCATAAGATAGTGTCCTTCGCCCCCTACTGGCTGTGCTGGTGACGTCACAGCAGCCTCAGTGCCTCCGAGGATAGTGCCATGCTCATGGCTGCTGGCTGTGCTTGTGAGGTCACAGCAACCTCAGTGCCTCTCAGGCCAGTATCAGGCTCATGGCTGCTGGCTGTGCTTGTGAGCTCACAGCAGCCTCAGTGCCTCATCGTTTAGTGTCCAGCTTCCCCTGCTGGCTCTGCTTGTGAGGTCACATCAGACTCAGTTCATCCTAGGTTAGTGTCCAGCGCCCCCTGCTGGCTCTGCTTGTGAGGTCACAGCAGCCTCAGTGCCTCTGAGGCCAGTATCATGCTCCTGGCTGCTTGCTGTGCTTGTGAGGTCACAGCAGCCTCAGTGCCTTCTAGGCCCATGGCAGGCTCCTGGCTGCTGCCTGTGCTTTTGAGGTCAGAGCAACCTCAGTGCCTCCTAGACCAGTGTCAGGCTCATGGCTGTAGGCTGTGCTTGTGAGGTCACAGAAGCCTCAGTGCCTCCTCTGCCAGTGGCAGGCTCATGGCTGCAGGCTGTGCTTGTGAGGTCACAGCAGTCTCAGTGCCTCAGAAGTTAGTGTCCATTGCCCCCTACTAGCTGTGCTTGTGAGGTCACAGCAACCTCAGTGCCTCTGAGGCCACTGCCATGCTCAAGGCTGCTGGCTGTGCTTGTGAGGTCACAGCAGCCTCAGTGCCTCATAGTTTAGGGTCCAGTGTCCCCTGCTGGCTCTGCTTGTGAGGTCACAGCAGCCTCAGTGACTCCTAGACCAGTGTCAGGGTCACGACTGCTGGCTGTGCTTCTGAGGTCACAGAAGCCTGAATGCCTCCTAGGCCAGTGGCAGGCTCATGGCTGCTGGCTGTGATTGTGACGTCACAGCAGCCTCAGTGCCTCATAGTTTAGTGTCCAGCGTCCCCTGCTGGCTGTGCTTGTGAGGTCACAGCAGCCTCAGTGCCTCTGAGGCCAGTGGCAGTCTCATGGCAGCGGGGTGTGCTTGTGAGGTCACAGCAGACTCAGGGCCTGATAGGTTATCTCCAGTGCCCCCTGCTGGCTGTGCTTGTGAGGTCACAGCAGCCTCAGTGTCTCCTTGGTACTGCCATGTTTATGGCTGCTGGCTGTGCTTTTGAGGTCACAGCAAACTCAGGGCCTCTCATGCCAGTATCAGGCTCCTGGCTGCTGGCTGTGCTTGTGAGGTCACAGCAGCCTGAATGCCTCCTGGACCAGAGTCAGGGTCATGGCTGCTGGCTGAGCTTGTGACGTCACAGCAGCCTCAGTGCCTCACAATCCAGAGTCAGGCTCCTGGCTGCTGGCTGTGCTTGTGAGGTCACAGCAACCTCAGTGCCCTATAGGCCAGTGGCAGGCTCCTGGCTGCTGGCTCTGCTTGTGAGCTCACAGAAGCCTCAGTGCCCCATAGGCCAGTGGCAGGCTCCTGGCTGCTTGCTGTGCTTCTGAGGTCACAGCAGCCTGAGTGCCTCTGAGGATAGTACCATGAGGCTCCTGGCTGCCGGCTGTGCTTGTGAGGTCACAGCAACCTCAGTGCCTCCCAGGCCAGTATCAGGCTCCTGGCTGCTGGCTGTGCTTCTGAGGTCACAGCAGCCTGAATGTCTCTCAGGCCAGTGGCAGGCTCATGGCTGCTGGCTGTGCTTGTGAGGTCAGAGAAGCCTGAATGCCTCCAAGGCCAGTGGCAGGCTCCTGGCAGCTGGCTGTGCTTGTGAGGTCACATCAGACTCAGTGCATCCTAGGTTAGTGTCCAGCGCCCCCTGCCGGCTGTGCTTGTGAGGTCACAGCAGCCTCACTGCCTCCTAGGCCCGTGGCAGGCTCCTGGCTGCTGGCTGTGCTTGTGACGTCACAGCAGCCTCAGAGCCCTATAGGCCAGTGGCAGGCTCATGGCTGCTGGCTGTGATTGTCAGGTCACAGCAGCCTCAGTGCCTCTGAGGACAGTGTCAGGGTCATGGCTGCTGGCTGTGCTTGTGACGTCACAGAAGCCTCAGTGACTCTCAGGCCAGTATCAGGCTCATGTCTGCTGGCTGTGCTTGGGAGGTCACAGCAGCCTGAATGCCTCCAAGGCCAGTAGGAGGCTCATGGCTGCTGGCTGTGATTGTGACGTCAGAGCAGCCTCTGTGCCTCATCGTTTAGTGTCCAGTGTCCCCTGCTGGTTCTGCTTGTGAGGTCACAGCGGACTCAGTGCCTCATAGCTTAGTGTGCAGCGCTCCCTGCTGGCTGTGGTTGAGACGTCACAGCAGCCTCAGTGTCTCCTAGGCCAGTGGCAGGCTCATGGCTGCTGGCTGTGCTTCTGAGGTCACAGCAGCCTGAGTGCCTCCTAGGCCAGTGGTAGTCTCATGGCTGCTGGCTGTGCTTGTGAGGTCACAGAAGCCTCAGTGCCTCCTCTGCCAGTGGCAGTCTCATGGCTGCTGGCTGTGCTTGTGAGGTCACAGCAGCCTCAGTTCCTCCTAGGTTAGTGTCCATCGCCCCCTACTGGCTGTGCTCTTGACGTCACAGCAGCCTCAGGGCCTGATAGGTTATCTCCAGTGCCCCCTGCTGGCTGTGCTTGTGAGGTCACAGCAGCCTCAGTGCCTCCTCTGCCAGTGTCAGGCTCATGGCTGCTGGCTGTGCTTGTGAGGTCACAGCAGCCTCAGTGCCTCATAGGCCAGTATCAGGCTCATGGTTGCTGGCTGTGGTTCTGAGGTCACAGAAGCCTGAATGCCTCCTCTGCCAGTGTCAGGCTCATGGCTGCTGGCTGTGCTTGTGAGGTCACAGAAGCCTCAGTGCCTCCTCTGCCAGTGGCAGTCTCATGGCTGCTGGCTGTGCTTGTGAGGTCACAGCAGCCTCAGTTCCTCATAGTTTAGTGTCCATCGCGCCCTACTGGCTGTGCTCGTGAGGTCAGAGCAGACTCAGGGCCTGATAAGTTATCTCCAGTGCCCCCTGCTGGCTGTGCTTGTGAGGTCACAGCAGCCTCAGTGCCTCCTCTGCCAGTGTCAGGCTCATGGCTGCTGGCTGTGCTTGTGACATCACAGCAGCCTGAATGCCTCCTGGACCAGAGTCAGGGTCATGGCTGCTGGCTGTGCTTCTGAGGTCACAGCAGCCTCAGTGCCTCATAGTTTAGTGTCCAGCGTCCCCTGCTGGCTGTGCTTGTGAGGTCACAGCAGCCTCAGTGCCTCTGAGGCCAGTGGCAGTCTCATGGCTGCGGGCTGTGCTTGTGAGGTCTCAGAAGCCTCACTTCCTCAAAGGTTAGTGTCCATCGCCCCCTAGTGGCTGTGCTTGTGAGGTCACAGCAGACTCAGGGCCTGATAGGTTATCTCCAGTGCCCCCTGCTGGCTGTGCTTGTGAGGTCACAGCAGCCTCAGTGTCTCCGTGGAAAGTGCCATGTTCATGGCTGCTGGCTGTGCTTTTGAGGTCACAGCAACCTCAGTGCCTCTCATGCCAGTATCAGTCTCCTGGCTGCTGGCTGTGCTTGTGAGGTCACAGCAGCCTGAATGCCTCCTGGACCAGAGTCAGGGTCATGGCTGCTGGCTGTGCTTGTGAGGTCACAGCAGACTCAGTGCCTCACAGGCCAGTGTCAGGCTCCTGGCTGCTGGCTGTGCTTGTGACGTCACAGCAGCCTCAGTGCCCTATAGGCCAGTGGCAGACTCCTGGCTGCTGGCTCTGCTTGTGAGCTCACAGAAGCCTCAGTGCCCCATAGGCCAGTGGCAGGCTCCTGGCTGCTGGCTGTGCTTGTGACGTCACAGCAGCCTCAGTGCCTCCTAGGCCAGGAGCGGTCTCATGGCTGCTGGCTGTGCTTGTGAGGTCACAGCAGCCTCAGTGCCTCAGAAGTTAGTGTCCAGTGCCCCCTGCTGGCTGTGCTTGTGAGGTCACAGCAGACTCAGTGCCTCAAAAGTTAGTGTCCTGCGCCCCCTGCTCGCTGTGCTTGTGAGGTCACAGCAGACTCAGTGCCTCCCAGGCCAGTATCATGGTCATGGCTGCTGGCTGTGCTTGTGAGGTCACAGCAGCCTCAGTGACTCCTAGACCAGTGTCAGGGTCACGACTGCTGGCTGTGCTTCTGAGGTCACAGAAGCCTGAATGCCTCCTAGGCCAGTGGCAGGCTCATGGCTGCTGGCTGTGATTGTGAAGTCACAGCAGCCTCAGTGCCTCATAGTTTAGTGTCCAGCGTCCCCTGCTGGCTGTGCTTGTGAGG
This sequence comes from Dromaius novaehollandiae, assembly GCF_036370855.1. NCBI lineage: Eukaryota > Metazoa > Chordata > Aves > Casuariiformes > Dromaiidae > Dromaius > Dromaius novaehollandiae. The sequence continues at coordinate 1,740,399 of NC_088120.1, read as the reverse complement.
TCACAGCAGCCTCACTGCCTCCCACGCCAGTGGCAGTCTCATGGCTGCTGGCTGTGCTTGTGAGGTCTCAGAAGCCTCAGTGCCTCCTCTGCCAGTGGCAGTCTCATGGCTGCTGGCTGTGATTGTGAGTTCACAGCAGACTCAGTGCCTCATAGGTTAGTGTCCATCGCCCCCTACTGGCTGTGCTCGTGAGGTCACAGCAGACTCAGGGCCTGATAGGTTATCTCCAGTGCCCCCTGCTGGCTGTGCTTGTGAGGTCACAGCAGCCTCAGTATCTCCGTGGATAGTGCCATGTTCATGGCTGCTGGCTGTGCTTTTGAGGTCACAGCAAACTCAGTGCCTCTCATAGGCCAGTATCAGGCTCCTGGCTGCTGGCTGTGCTTGTGAGGTCACAGCAGCCTGAGTGCCTCCTGGACCAGAGTCAGGGTCATGGCTGCTGGCTGAGCTTGTGACGTCACAGCAGCCTCAGTGCCTCCTTGGCCAGTGGCAGTCTCATGGCTGCTGGCTGTGCTTGTGACGTCACAGCAGCGTCAGTGCCCTATAGGCCAGTGGCAGGCTCCTGGCTGCTGGCTGTGCTTGTGAGATCACAGCTGCCTAAGTGCCCTATAGGCCAGTGGCAGGCTCCTGGCTGCTTGCTGTGCTTCTGAGGTCACAGCAGCCTGAGTGCCTCTGAGGATAGTACCATGAGGCTCCTGGCTGCTGGCTGTGCTTGTGAGGTCACAGCAACCTCAGTGCCTCCCAGGCCAGTATCAGGCTCCTGGCTGCTGGCTGTGCTTCTGAGGTCACAGCAGCCTGAATGCCTCTCAGGCCAGTGGCAGGCTCCTGGCTGCTGGCTGTGCTTGTGAGGTCAGAGAAGCCTGAATGCCTCTAAGGCCAGTGGCAGGCTCCTGGCTGCTGGCTGTGCTTGTGAGGTCACATCAGACTCAGTGCATAATAGGTTAGTGTCCAGCGCCCCCTGCTGGCTGTGCTTGTGAGGTCACAGCAGCCTCACTGCCTCCTAGGCCCGTGGCAGGCTCATGGCTGCTGGCTGTGCTTGTGACGTCACAGCAGCCTCAGTGCCTCTGAGGCCAGTAGCAGTCTCATGGCTGCTGGCTGTGCTTGTGAGGTCACAGAAGCCTCAGTGCCTCCTCTGCCAGTGGCAGTCTCATGGCTGCTGCCTGTGCTTGTGAGGACACAGCAGTCTCAGTGCCTCAAAAGTTAGTGTCCATCGCCCCCTACTGGCTGTGCTTGTGAGGTCACAGCAACCTCAGTGCCTCTCAGGCCAGTATCAGGCTCATGGCTGCTGGCTTTGCTTGTGACGTCACAGCAGCCTCAGTGCCTCTGAGGCCAGTGGCAGGCTCATGGCTGCTGGCTGTGCTTGTGAGGTCACAGCAGCCTCAGTGCCTCTGAGGCCAGTGGCAGTCTCATGGCTGCTGGCTGTGCTTGTGAGGTCACAGAAGCCTCAGTGCCTCCTCTGCCAGTGGCAGTCTCATGGCTGCTGGCTGTGCTTGTGAGGTCACAGCAGCCTCAGTGCCTCATTGGTTCGTGTCCATCGCGCCCTACTGGCTGTGCTTGTGAGGTCACAGCAGCCTCAGGGCCTCATAGGTTATCTCCAGTGCCCACTGCTGGCTTTGCTTGTGAGGTCACAGCCGCCTCAGTGCCTCCTCTGCCAGTGTCAGGCTCATGGCTACTGGCTGTGCTTGTGAGGTCACAGCAGCCTCAGTGCCTCATAGTTTAGTATCCATCGCGCCCTACTGGCTGTGCTCGTGAGGTCACAGCATACTGAGGTCCTGATAGTTAATCTCCAGTGCCCCCTGCTGGCTGTGCTTGTGAGGTCACAGCAGCCTCAGTGCCTCTGAGGCCAGTGGCAGTCTCATGGCTGCTGGCTGTGCTTGTGAGGTCACAGAAGCCTCAGTGCCTCCTCTGCCAGTGCCAGTCTCATGGCTGCTGGCTGTGCTTGTGAGGTCACAGCAGCCTCAGTGCCTCCTAGGTTAGTGTCCATCGGCCCCTACTGGCTGTGCTTGTGAGGTCACAGCAGCCTCAGTGCCTCATAGTTTAGGGTCCATCCCGTCCTACTGGCTGTGCTCGTGAGGTCACAGCATACTGAGGTCCTGATAGTTAATCTCCAGTGCCCCCTGCTGGCTGTGCTTGTGAGGTCACAGCAGCCTCAGTGCCTCCTCTGGCAGTGTCAGGCTCATGCCTGCTGGCTGTGCTTGTGAGGTCACAGCAGCCTGAATGCCTCCTGGACCAGAGTCAGGGTCATGGCTGCTGGCTGAGTTTGTGACGTCACAGCAGCCTCAGTGCCTCATAGGCCAGCGGCAGGCTCCTGGCTGCTGGTTGTGCTTCTGAGGTCACAGCAGCCTCAGTGCCCTATAGGCCAGTGGCAGGCTCATGGCTGCTAGTTGTGCTTGTGAGGGCACAGCAGCCTGAGTGCCTCATAGTCCAGTGTGCAGGCTCATGGCTGCTGGCTGTGCTTCTGACATCACAGGCGTCTCAGTGCCTCTGAGTCCAGTGGCAGGTTCATGGCTGCTGGCTGTGCTTGTGAGGTCACAGAAGCCTCAGTGTCTCATAGGCCAGTGGCAGGCTCATGGCTGCTGGCTGTGCTTGTGAGGTCACAGCAGCCTCAGTGCCTCCTCTGCCAGTGCCATGCTCATGGCTGCTGGCTGTGCTTGTGAGGTCACAGCAGCCTCAGTGCCTCACAGGCCAGTATCAGGCTCATGGCTGCTGGCTGTGCTTGTGAGGTCACAGCAGCCTCAGTGCCTCACCATTTAGTGTCCAGCTTCCCCTGCTGGCTCTGCTTGTGAGGACACATCAGACTCAGTGCTTCATAGGTTAGTGTCCAGCGCCCCCTGCTGGCTGTGCTTGTGAGGTCACAGCAGCCTCACTGCCTCCCAGGCCAGTGTCAGGGTCATGGCTGCTGGCTGTGCTTCTGAGGGTCACCGCAGCCTCAGTGCCTCCGAGGCCCTTGGCAGGCTCCTGGCTGCTGGCTGTGCTTGTGACCTCACAGCAGCCTCAGTGCCTCTGAGGCCAGTGCCAGTCTCCTGGCTACTGGCTGTGCTTGTGAGGTCACACAAGCCTCAGTGCCTCACAGGCCAGTATCAGGCTCATGGCTGCTGGCTGTGCTTGTGAGGTCACAGCAGCCTCAGTGCCTCCTCTGCCAGTGCCATGCTCATGGCTGCTGGCTGGGCTTGGGAGGTCACAGCAGCCTCAGTGCCTCATAGTTTAGTGTCCAGCGTCCCCTGTTGGCTCTGCTTGTGACGTCACAGCAGCCTCAGTGCCTCAAAAGTTAGTGTGCAGCGCCCCCTGCTGGCTGTGCTTGTGAGGTCACAGCAGCCTCAGTGCCCCCTAGTCCAGTGTCTGGGTCATGGCTGCTGGCTGTGCTTCTGAGGTCACAGAAGCCTGAATGCCTCCTAGGCCAGTGGCAGGCTCATGGCTGCTGGCTGTGATTGTGAGGTCACAGCAGACTCAGTGCCCCATAGGTTAGTGTGCAGCGCCCCCTGCTGGCTGTGCTTGTGAGGTCACAGCAGCCTCAGTGCCTCCCAGGCCAACATCAGGCTCCTGGCTGCTGGCTGTGCTTGTGACGTCACAGCAGCCTGAGTTCCTCCTAGGCCCGTGGCAGGCTCATGGCTGCTGGCTGTGCTTGTGATGTCAGAGCAGCCTCAGTGCCTCCCACGCCATTGGCAGTCTCATGGCTGCTGGCTGTGCTTGTGACGTCACAGCAGCCTCAGTGCCTCCTCTGCCAGTGGCAGTCTCATGGCTGCTGGCTGTGCTTCTGAGGTCACAGCAGACTCAGTGCCTCATTAGTTAATGTCCATCGCCCCCTACTGGCAGTGCTTGTGAGGTCACAGCAGACTCAGTGCCTGATAGGTTAACTCCAGTGCCCCCTGCTGGCTGTGCTTGTGAGGTCACAGCAGCCTCAGTGCCTCATAGACCAGTGGCAGGCTCCTGGCTGCTGGTTGTGCTTCTGAGGTCACAGCAGCCTCAGTGCCCTATAGGCCAGTGACAGGCTCATGGCTGCTGGCTGTGATTGTCAGGTCACAGGAGCCTCAGTGCCTCCGAGGACAGTGTCATGCTCATGGCCGCTGGCTGTGCTTGTGAGGTCACAGCAACCTCAGTGCCTCCCAGGCCAATATCAGCCTCCTGGCTGCTGGCTGTGCTTGTGACGTCACAGCAGCCTCAGTGCCTCTGAGGACAGTGTCAGGGTCATGGCTGCTGGCTGTGCTTCTGAGGTCACAGAAGACTCAGTGCCTCCTAGGCCAGTATCAGGCTCATGGCTGCTGGCTGTGCTTGTGAGGTCACAGCAGCCTGAATGCCTCCAAGGCCAGTAGGAGGCTCATGGCTGCTGGCTGTGCTTGTGAGGTCACAGAAGCCTCAGTGCCTCCTCTGCCAGTGGCAGTCTCATGGCTGCTGGCTGTGCTTGTGAGGTCACAGCAGCCTCAGTTCCTCCTAGGTTAGTGTCCATCGCCCCCTACTGGCTGTGCTTGTGAGGTCACAGCAGACTCAGGGCCTGATAGGTTATCTCCAGTGCCCCCTGCTGGCTGTGCTTGTGAGGTCACAGCAGCCTCAGTGCCTCCTCTGGCAGTGTCAGGCTCATGGCTGCTGGCTGTGCTTGTGAGGTCACAGCAGCCTGAATGCCTCCTGGACCAAAGTCAGGGTCATGGCTGCTGGCTGAGCTTGTGACGTTACAGCAGCCTCAGTGCCTCATGGGCCAGTGGCAGGCTCCTGGCTGCTGGTTGTGTTTCTGAGGTCACAGCAGCCTCAGTGCGTCCTCTGCCAGTGTCAGGCTCATGGCTGCTGGCTGTGCTTCTGAGATCACAGCAGCCTCAGTGCCCTATAGGCCAGTGGCAGTCTCATGGCTGCTAGTTGTGCTTCTGCGGGCACAGCAGCCTGAGTGCCTCCTAGCCCAGTGTGCAGGCTCATGGCTGCTGGCTGTGCTTCTGACGTCACAGCAGCCTGAATGCCTCCTAGGCCAGTGGCAGTCTCATGGCTGCTAGCTGTGCTAGTGAGGTCACAGCAGCCTCAGTGCCTCAGCGTTTAGTGTCCAGCTTCCCCTGCTGGCTCTGCTTGTGAGGTCACAGCAGACTCAGTGCCTCATAGGTTAGTGTCCAGCGCCCCCTGCTGCATGTGCTTGTGAGGTTACAGCAGCCTCAGTGCCTCATAGGCCAGTATCATGCTCCTGGCTGCTGGCTGTGCTTATGAGGGTCACAGCAGCCTCAGTGCCTCACAGGCCAGTATCAGGCTCATGGCTGCTGGCTGTGCTTGTGACATCACAGCAGTCTCAGTGCCTCTGAGGCCACTTCCAGTCTCATGGCTGCTTGCTGTGCTTGTGAGGTCACAGCAGCCTCAGTGCCTCCTCTGCCAGTGCCATGCTCATGACTGCTGGCTGTGTTTGTGAGGTCACAGCAGCCTCAGTGCCTCCTAGGCCAGTATCAGGCTCATGGCTGCTGGCTGTGCTTGTGACGTCACAGCAGCCTCAGTGCCTCATAGGTTAGTGTCCAGCGTCGCCTGCTGGCTCTGCTTGTGAGGTCACATCAGACTCAGTGCCTCATAGGTTAGTGTCCAGCACCCCCTGCTGCATGTGCTTGTGAGGTTACAGCAGCCTCAGTGCCTCATAGGCCAGTATCATGCTCCTGGCTGCTTGCTGTGCTTGTGAGGTCACAGCAGCCTCAGTGCCACCTATGCCCGTGGCAGGCTTCAGGCTGCTGGCTGTGCTTGTGACGTCACAGCAGCCTCAGTGCCTCTGAGGCCAGTGGCAGGCTCATGGCTGCTGGCTGTGCTTGTGAGGTCACAGCAGCCTCAGTTCCTCATAGTTTAGTGTCCAGCGTCCCCTGCTGGCTCTGCTTGTGAGGTCACAGCAGACTCAGTGCCTCAAAAGTTAGTGTCCAGCGCCCCCTGCTGGCTGTGCTTGTGAGGCCACACCAGCCTCAGTGCCTCCCAGGCCAGTATCATGCTCCTGGGTGGTGGCTGTGCTTGTGAGGTCACAGCAGCCTCAGTGCCTCCAAGGCCAGTGTCAGAGTCATGACTGCTGGCTGTGCTTGTGAGGTCACAGAAGCATGAATGCCTCCTAGGCCAGTGGCAGGCTCCTGACTGCTGGCTGTACTTGTGAGGTCACAGCAGCCTGACTGCCTCCTAGGCCAGTAGCAGGCTCATGCCTGCTGGCTGTGCTTGTGACGTCACAGCAGCCTCAGTGCCTCCGTGGCCCGTGGCAGTCTCATGGCTGCTGGCTGTGCTTGTGAGGTCACAGCAGCCTGAGTGCCTCCTCTGCCAGTGGCAGTCTCATGGCTGCTGGCTGTGCTTCTGAGGTCACAGAAGCCTGAATGCCTCCTAGGCCAGTGGCAGGCTCATGGCTGCTGGCTGTGATTGTGAGGTCACAGCAGACTCAGGGCCTGTTAGGTTATCTCCAGTGCCCCCTGCTGGCTGTGCCTCTGAGGTCACAGCAGCCTCAGTGCCTCCCAGGCCAGTATCAGGCTCCTGGCTGCTGGCTGTGTATCTGAGGTCACAGCAACCCCAGTGCCTCTCAGGTCAGCATCAGGGTCATGGCTGCTGGCTGAGCTTGTGACGTCACAACAGCCTCAGTGCCTCATAGGCCAGTGGCAGGCTCCTGGCTGCTGGTTGTGCTTCTGAGGTCACAGCAGCCTGAGTGCCTCTGAGGACAGTGTCAGGCTCACGGCTGCTGGCTGTGCTTCTGAGGTCACAGCAGCCTCATTGGCTCCGTGCATAGTGCCATGCTCATGGCTGCTGGCTGTGCTTGTGAGGTCACAGCAACCTCAATGCCTCTCAGACCAGTATCAGGCTCATGGCTGCTGGCTGTGCTTGTGAGGTCACAGAAGCCTCAGTGCCTCCTCTGCCAGTGGCAGTCTCATTGCTGCTGGCTGTGCTTGTGAGGTCACAGCAGTCTCAGTGCCTCTCAGGTCAGCATCAGGGTCATGGCTGCTGGCTGAGTTGGTGACGTCACAGCAGTCTCAGTTCCTCATAGGCCAGTGGCAGGCTCCTGGCTGCTGGTTGTGCTTCTGAGGTCACAGCAGCCTCAGTGCCTCCTAGGCCAGTATCAGGCTCATGGCTGCTGGGTGTGATTGTGACGTCACAGCAGCCTGAATGCCTCCTAGACCAGTGCCATGCTCATGGCTGCTGGCTGTGCTTCTGAGGTCACAGAACCTTAATGCCTCCAAGCCCAGTAGCAGGCTCATGGCTGCTGGCTGTGCTTGTGAGGTCACAGCAGCCTTAGTGCCTCATAGGTTAGTGTCCATCGCCCCCAACTGGCTGTGCTCGTGAGGTCACAGCAGACTCAGGGCCTGATAGGTTATCTCCAGTGCCCCCTGCTGGCTGTGCTTGTGAGGTCACAGCAGCCTCAGTGCCTCCTCTGGCAGTGTCAGGCTCATGGCTGCTGGCTGTGCTTGTGAGGTCACAGCAGCCTGAATGCCTCCTGGACCAGAGTCAGGCTCATGGCTGCTGGCTGAGCTTGTGACGTCACAGCAGCCTCAGTGCCTCCTAGGACAGTGGCAGGCTCCTGGCTGCTGGCTCTGCATCTGAGCTCACAGAAGCCTCACTGCCTCAAAGGATAGTGCCATGCTCATGGCTGCTGGCTGTGCTTGTGAGGTCACAGCAACCTCAGTGCCTCTGAGGCCAGTATCAGGCTCATGGCTGTTGGCTGTGCTTGTGAGGTCACAGAAGCCTGAATGCCTCCAAGGCCAGTGTCAGGGTCATGGCTGCTGGCTGTGCTTGTGAGGTCACAGCAGCCTCAGTGCCTCATAGCTTAGTGTCCAGCGTCGCCTGCTGGCTCTGCTTGTGAGGTCACATCAGACTCAGTGCCTCATAGGTTAGTGTCCATCGCCCCCTACTGGCTGTGCTTGTGAAGTCACAGCAACCTCAGTGCCTCTGAGGCCAGTATCAGGCTCATGGCTGCTGGCTGTGCTTGTGAGGTCACAGCAGCCTCAGTGCCTCATAGGTTAGTGTCCAGCGTCCCCTGCTGGCTCTGCTTGTGAGGTCACAGCAGACTCAGTGCCGCATAGGTAAGTGTCCAGCGTCCCCTGCTGGCTGTGCTTGTGAGGTCGCAGCAGCCTCATTGCCTCCCTGGCCAATATCAGGCTCCTGGTTGCTGGCTGTGCTTGTGACATCACAGCAGCCTGAGTGCCTCCTATGCCCGTGGCAGGCTCATGGCTGCAGGCTGTGCTTGTGACGTCACAGCAGCCTCAGTTCCTCTGAGGCCAGTGGCAGTCTCATGGCTGCTGGCTGTGGTTGTGAGGTCACAGAAGCCTCAGTGCCTCTGAGGCCAGTGGCAGTCTCATGGCTGCTGGCTGTGCTTGTGAGGTCACAGCAACCTCAGTGCCTCATAGGTTAGTGCCCATCGCACCCTACTGGCTCTGCTCATGAGTTCACAGCAGACTTAGTGCCTGATAGGTTATCTCCAGTGCCCCCTGCTGGCTGTGCTTGTGAGGTCACAGCAGCCTCAGTGCCTCCTCTGCCAGTGTCAGGCTCATGGATGCTGGCTGTGCTCGTGAGGTCACAGCAGACTCAGGGCTTGATAGGTTATCTCCAGTGCCCCCTGCTGGCTGTGCTTGTGAGGTCACAGCAGCCTCAGTGCCTCCTATGCCCGTGGCAGTCTCATGGCTGCTGGCTGTGCTTGTGAGGTCACAGCAACCCCAGTGCCTCATAAGTTAGTGTCCATCGCCCCCTAGTGGCTGTGCTTGTGAGGTCTCAGCAGACTCAGGGCCTGATAGGTTATCTCCAGTGCCCCCTGCTGGCTTTGCTTGTGAGGTCACAGCAACCTCAGTGCCTCTCAGGCCAGTATCAGGCTCATGGCTGCTGGCTGTGCTTGTGGGGTCACAGCAGCCTCAGTGCCTCATAGCTAAGTGTCCAGTGTCCCCTGCTGGCTCTGCTTGGGAGGTCACAGCAGCCTCAGTGCCTCACAGGCCAGTGGCAGGCTCATGGCTGCTGGCTGTGCTTGTGAGGTCACAGCAGCCTTAGTGCCTCATAGGTTAGTGTCCATCGCCCCCAACTGGCTGTGCTCGTGAGGTCACAGCAGACTCAGGGCCTGATAGGTTATCTCCAGTGCCCCCTGCTGGCTGTGATTGTGAGGTCACAGCAGCCTCAGTGCCTCCTCTGCCAGTGTCAGGCTCATGGCTGCTGACTGTGCTTCTGAGGTCACAGCAGCCTCAGTGCCTCCGTGGATACTGCCATGCTCATGGCTGCTGGCTGTGCTTGTGAGGTCACAGCAACCTCAGTGCCTCCTAGGCCAGTGGCAGGCTCCTGGCTGCTGGCTCTGCATCTGAGCTCACAGAAGCCTCACTGCCTCAAAGGATAGTGCCATGCTCATGGCTGCTGGCTGTGCTTGTGAGGTCACAGCAACCTCAGTGCCTCTGAGGCCAGTATCAGGCTCATGGCTGTTGGCTGTGCTTGTGAGGTCACAGAAGCCTGAATGCCTCCAAGGCCAGTGTCAGGGTCATGGCTGCTGGCTGTGCTTGTGAGGTCACAGCAGCCTCAGTGCCTCATAGCTTAGTGTCCAGCGTCGCCTGCTGGCTCTGCTTGTGAGGTCACATCAGACTCAGTGCCTCATAGGTTAGTGTCCATCGCCCCCTACTGGCTGTGCTTGTGAAGTCACAGCAACCTCAGTGCCTCTGAGGCCAGTATCAGGCTCATGGCTGCTGGCTGTGCTTGTGAGGTCACAGCAGCCTCAGTGCCTCATAGGTTAGTGTCCAGCGTCCCCTGCTGGCTCTGCTTGTGAGGTCACAGCAGACTCAGTGCCGCATAGGTAAGTGTCCAGCGTCCCCTGCTGGCTGTGCTTGTGAGGTCGCAGCAGCCTCATTGCCTCCCTGGCCAATATCAGGCTCCTGGTTGCTGGCTGTGCTTGTGACATCACAGCAGCCTGAGTGCCTCCTATGCCCGTGGCAGGCTCATGGCTGCAGGCTGTGCTTGTGACGTCACAGCAGCCTCAGTTCCTCTGAGGCCAGTGGCAGTCTCATGGCTGCTGGCTGTGGTTGTGAGGTCACAGAAGCCTCAGTGCCTCTGAGGCCAGTGGCAGTCTCATGGCTGCTGGCTGTGCTTGTGAGGTCACAGCAACCTCAGTGCCTCATAGGTTAGTGCCCATCGCACCCTACTGGCTCTGCTCATGAGTTCACAGCAGACTTAGTGCCTGATAGGTTATCTCCAGTGCCCCCTGCTGGCTGTGCTTGTGAGGTCACAGCAGCCTCAGTGCCTCCTCTGCCAGTGTCAGGCTCATGGATGCTGGCTGTGCTCGTGAGGTCACAGCAGACTCAGGGCTTGATAGGTTATCTCCAGTGCCCCCTGCTGGCTGTGCTTGTGAGGTCACAGCAGCCTCAGTGCCTCCTATGCCCGTGGCAGTCTCATGGCTGCTGGCTGTGCTTGTGAGGTCACAGCAACCCCAGTGCCTCATAAGTTAGTGTCCATCGCCCCCTACTGGCTGTGCTTGTGAGGTCTCAGCAGACTCAGGGCCTGATAGGTTATCTCCAGTGCCCCCTGCTGGCTTTGCTTGTGAGGTCACAGCAACCTCAGTGCCTCTCAGGCCAGTATCAGGCTCATGGCTGCTTGCAGTGCTTCTGAGCTCACAGAAGCCTGAATGCCTCTGAGGCCAGTATCAGGCTCATGGCTGCTGGCTGTGCTTGTGGGGTCACAGCAGCCTCAGTGCCTCATAGCTAAGTGTCCAGTGTCCCCTGCTGGCTCTGCTTGGGAGGTCACAGCAGCCTCAGTGCCATCTAGACCAGTGGCAGGCTCATGGCTGCTGGCTGTGCTTGTGAGGTCACAGCAGCCTTAGTGCCTCATAGGTTAGTGTCCATCGCCCCCAACTGGCTGTGCTCGTGAGGTCACAGCAGACTCAGGGCCTGATAGGTTATCTCCAGTGCCCCCTGCTGGCTGTGATTGTGAGGTCACAGCAGCCTCAGTGCCTCCTCTGCCAGTGTCAGGCTCATGGCTGCTGACTGTGCTTCTGAGGTCACAGCAGCCTCAGTGCCTCCGTGGATACTGCCATGCTCATGGCTGCTGGCTGTGCTTGTGAGGTCACAGCAACCTCAGTGCCTCCTAGGCCAGTGGCAGGCTCCTGGCTGCTGGCTCTGCTTGTGAGCTCACAGAAGCCTCAGTGCCCCATAGGCCAGTGGCAGGCTCCTGGCTGCTGGCTCTGCATCTGAGCTCACAGAAGCCTCACTGCCTCAAAGGATAGTGCCATGAGTTTCATGGCTGCTAGCTGTGCTTGTGAGGTCCAGCAACCTCAGTGCCTCTCAGGCCAGTATCAGGCTCATGGCTGTTGGCTGTGCTTGTGAGGTCACAGAAGCCTGAATGCCTCCAAGGCCAGTGTCTGGGTCATGGCTGCTCGCTGTGCTTCTGAGGTCACAGCAACCCCAGTGCCTCTCAGGTCAGCATCAGGGTCACGGCTGCTGGCTGAGCTTGTGACGTCACAGCAGCCTCAGTGCCTCATAGGCCAGTGGCAGGCTCCTGGCTGCTGGTTGTGCTTGTGAGGTCACAGCAGCTTCAGTGCCTCTCAGGCCAGTATCAGGCTCATGGCTGCTGGCTGTGCTTTTGACGTCACAGCAGCCTCAGTGCCTCTGAGGCCAGTGGCAGTCTCATGGCTGCTGGCTGTGCTTGTGAGGTCACAGCAGACTCAGTGCCTCATAGGTTAGTGTCCATCACCCCCTACTGGCTGTGCTCGTGAGGTCACAGCAGACTCAGGGCCTGATAGGTTATCTCCATTGTCCCCTGCTGGCTGTGCTTGTGAGGTCACAGCAGCCTCAGTGCCTCTGAGGCCAGTGGCAGGCTCATGGCTGCTGGCTGTGATTGTGAGGTCACAGAAGCCTGAATGCCTCCAAGGCCAGTGTCAGGGTCATGGCTGCTGGCTGTGCTTTTGAGTTCAGAGCAGCCTCAGTGCCTCATTGTTTAGTGTCCAGCGTCGCCTGCTGGCTCTGCTTGTGAGGTCACAACAGCCTCAGTGCCTCCTAGACCAGTGTCAGGGTCATGGCTGCTGTCTGTGCTTGTGAGGTCACAGAAGCCTGCATGCCTCCTGGGCCAGTGGCAGGCTCATGGCTGCTGGCTGTGCTTGTGAGGTCACAGCAGACTCCGTGTCTCAAAGCTAAGTGTCCAGTGTTCCCTGCTGGCTCTGCTTGTGAGGTCACAGCAGACTCAGTGCCTCCCAGTCCAATATCAGGCTCCTGGCTGCTGGCTGTACTTGTGAGGTCACAGAAGCCTGAATGCCTCCTAGGCCCGTGGCAGGCTCATGGCTGCTGGCTGTGATTGTGACGTCACAGCAGCCTCAGTGCCTCCTCTGCCAGTGGCAGTCTCATGGCTGCTGGCTGTGCTTGTGAGGTCACAGCAGCCTCAGTGCCTCTGAGGCCAGTATCAGGCTCATGGCTGTTGGCTGTGCTTGTGAGGTCACAGCAGCCTGAATGCCTCCTAGGCCAGTGGCAGGCTCATGGCTGCTGGCTGTGCTTGTGAGGCCAAAGCAGCCTCAGTGCCTCCAAGGCCAGTGGCAGGGTCATGGCTGCTGGCTATGATTGTGAGGTCACAGCAGCCTCAGTGCCTCATCATTTAGTGTCCAGCGTAGCCTGCTGGCTGTGCTTGTGAGGTCACATCCGAATCAGTGCCTCATAGGTCAGTGTCCAGCGCCTCCTGCTATCTGTGCTTGTGAAGTCACAGCAGCCTCGGTGCCTCCTAGGCCCGTGGCCGGCTCATCGCTGCTGGCTGTGCTTGTGAGGTCACAGCAGACTCAGTGCCTCTGAGGCCAGTATCAGGCTCATGGCTGCTGGCTGTGCTTGTGAGGTCACAGCAGCCTCAGTGCCTCCTCTGCCAGTGGCAGTCTCATGGCTGCTGGCTGTGCTTCTGAGATCACAGCAGCCTCAGTGCCTCCTAGGTTAGTGTCCATCATCCCCTACTAGCTGTGCTTGTGAGGTCACAGCAGCCTCAGTGCCTCACAGGCCAGTATCAGGCTCCTGGCTGCTGGCTGTGCTTGTGACGTCACAGCAGCCTCAGTGCCTCATAGGCCAGTGGCAGTCTCATGGCTGCTGGCTGTGCTTGTGAGGTCACAGCAGCCTCAGTGCCTCCGAGGATAGTGCCATGAGTGTCATGGCTGCTAGCTGTGCTTGTGAGGTCACAGCAACCTCAGTGCCTCTCAGGCCAGTATCAGGCTCATGGCTGTTGGCTGTGCTTGTGAGGTCACAGAAGCCTGAATGCCTCCAAGGCCAGTTTCAGGGTCATGGCTGCTGGCTGTGCTTTTGAGGTCACAGCAACCCCAGTGCCTCTCAGGTCAGCATCAGGGTCATGGCTGCTGGCTGAGCTTGTGACGTCACAGCAGCCTCAGTGCCTCATAGGCCAGTGGCAGGCTCCTGGCTGCTGGTTGTGCTTCTGAGGTCACAGCAGCTTCAGTGCCTCTCAGGCCAGTATCAGGCTCATGGCTGCTGGCTGTGCTTTTGACGTCACAGCAGCCTCAGTTTCTCCTAGGCCAGTGGCAGGCTCATGGCTGCTGGCTGTGTTTGTGAGGTCACAGAAACCTGAGTGCCTCTGAGGCCAGTGGCAGAGTCATGGCTGCTGGCTGTGCTTGTGAGGTCACAGCAGACTCAGTGCCTCATAGGTTAGTGTCCATCGCCCCCTACTGGCTGTGCTCGTGAGGTCACAGCAGACTCAGGGCCTGATATGTTATCTCCATTGTCCCCTGCTGGCTGTGTTTGTGAGGTCACAGCAGCCTCAGTGCCTCCTCTGCCAGTGGCAGTCTCATGGCTGCTGGCTGTGCTTTTGAGATAACAGCAGCCTCAGTGCCTCCTAGGTTAGTGTCCATCATCCCCTACTGGCTGTGCTTGTGAGGTCACAGCAGCCTCAGTGCCTCACAGGCCAGTATCAGGCACCTGGCTGCTGGCTGTGCTTGTGATGTCACAGCAGCCTCAGTGCCTCTGAGGCCAGTGGCAGGCTCGTGGCTGCTGGCCCTGCTTGTGAGCTCACAGAAGCCTCAGTGCCCCATAGGCCAGTGGCAGGCTCCTGGCTGCTGGCTCTGCATCTGAGGTCACAGCAGCCTCAGTGCCTCCGAGGATAGTGCCATGAGTGTCATGGCTGCTGGCTGTGCTTGTGAGGTCACAGCAACCTCAGTGCCTCTCAGGCCAGTATCAGGCTCATGGCTGTTGGCTGTGCCTGTGAGGTCACAGAAGCCTGAATGCCTCCAAGGCCAGTGTCAGGGTCATGGCTGCTGGCTGTGCTTGTGACGTCACAGCAGCCTAAGTGCCTCATAAGTTAGTGTCCATCGCCCCCTACTGGCTGTGCTTGTGAGGTCACAGCAGACTCACTGCCTGATAGGTTATCTCCAGTGCCCCCTGCTGGCTGTGCTTGTGAGGTCACAGCAGCCTCAGTGCTTCCTCTGCCAGTGTCAGGCTCATGGCTGCAGGCTGTGCTTGTGAGGTCACAGCAGCCTCAGTGCCTCATAGGTTAGTGTCCATCACCCCCTACTGCCTGTGCTCGTGAGGTCACAGCAGACTCAGGGCCTGATAGGTTATCTCCAGTGCCCCCTGCTGGCTGTGCTTGTGAGGTCACAGCAGCCTCAGTGCCTCCTATGCCCGTGGCAGGCTCATGGCTGCTGGCTGTGCTTGTGAGGTCACAGCCGCCTCAGTGCCTCCGTGGCCAGTGGCAGTCTCATGGCTGCTGGCTGTGCTTGTGAGGTCACAGCAACCCCAGTGCCTCATAAGTTAGTGTCCATCGCCCCCTAGTGGCTGTGCTTGTGAGGTCTCAGCAGACTCAGGGCCTGATAGGTTATCTCCTTTGCCCCCTGCTGGCTGTGCTTGTGAGGTCACAGCATCCTCAGTGCCTCCTCTGCCAGTGTCAGGCTCCTGGCTGCTGGCTGTGCTTCTGAGGTCACAGCAGCCTCAGTGCCTCTGTGGATAGTGCCATGCTCATGGCTGCTGGCTGTGCTTGTGAGGTCACAGCAGCCTCAGTGCCTCCTCTGCCAGTGGCAGTCTCATGGCTGCTGGCTGTGCTTTTGAGATAACAGCAGCCTCAGTGCCTCCTAGGTTAGTGTCCATCATCCCCTACTGGCTGTGCTTGTGAGGTCACAGCAGCCTCAGTGCCTCCCAGGCCAGTATCAGGCTCCTGGCTGCTGGCTGTGCTTGTGAGGTCACAGCAGCCTCAGTGCCTCCTAGGCCAGTGGCAGGCTCATGGCTGCTGGCTGGGATTGTGAGGTCACAGCAGCCTCATAGTTTAGTGCCCAGCGTCCCCTGCTGGCTCTGCTTGTGAGGTCACAGCAGCCTCCGTGTCTCATAGGTAAGTGTCCCGCGCCCCCTGCTGGCTGTGCTTGTGACATCACAGCAGCCTCAGTGCCTCCCAGGCCAATATCAGGCTCCTGGCTGCTGGCTGTGCTTGTGAGGTCACAGCAGCCTCAGTGCCTCCTCTGCCAGTGGCAGGCTCATGGCTGCTGGCTGTGCTTGTGAGGTCACAGCAGCCTCAGTTCCTCCTAGGTTAGTGTCCATCGCCCCCTACTGGCTGTGCTTGTGAGGTCACAGCAGACTCAGTGCCTCCTCTGCCAGTGTCAGGCTCCTGGCTGCTGGCTGTGCTTGTGACGTCACAGCAGCCTCAGTGTCTCCGTGGATAGTGCCATGCTCATGGCTGCTGGCTGTGCTTTTGAGGTCACAGCAATGCCAGTGCCACTCAGTTCAGCATCAGGGTCATGGCTGCTGGCTGAGCTTGTGACGTCACAGCAGCCTCAGTACCTCCTAGGCCAGTGGCAGTCTCCTGGCTGCTGGTTGTGCTTCTGAGGTCACAGCAGCCTCAGTGCCCTATAGGCCAGTGGCAGGCTCATGGCTGCTGGCTGCCATTGTGAGGTCACAGCAGCCTCAGTGCCTCCGAGGATAGTGCCATGCTCATGGCTGCTGGCTGTGCTTGTGACGTCACAGCAGCCTCAGTGCCTCTCAGGCCAGTATCAGGCTCATGGCTGCTGGGTGTGCTGGTGACCTCACAGAATCCTGAATGCCTCCTAGACCAGTGTCAGGGTGATGGCTGCTTGCTGTGCTTGTGAGCTCACAGAAGCCTGAATGCCTCCAAGGCCAGTAGCAGGCTCATGGCTGCTGGCTGTGCTTGTGAGGTCACAGCAGCCTCAGTGCCTCATCGTTTAGTGTCCAGTGTCCCCTGCTAGTTCTGCTTGTGAGGTCACAGCGGACTCAGTGCCTCATAGCTTAATGTGCAGCGCCCCCTGCTGGCTGTGCTTGTGACGACACAGCAGCCTCAGTGTCTCCTCTGCCAGTGGCAGGCTCATGGCTGCTGGCTGTGCTTGTGACGTCACAGCAGCCTGAGTGCCTCTGAGGCCAGTGGCAGTCTCATGGCTGCTGGCTGTGATTCTGAGGTCACTGAAGCCTGAATGCCTCCTGGACCAGAGTCAGGCTCATGGCTGCTGGCTGTGCTTGTGACGTCACAGCAGGCTCAGTGCCTTTGAGGCCAGTGGCAGTCTCATGGCTGCTGGCTGTGCTTGTGAGGTCACTGAAGCCTCAGTGCCTGATAGGTTATCTCCATTGCCCGCTGCTTGCTGTGTTGTGAGGTCACAGCAGCCTCAGTGCCTCCTCTGACAATCTCAGGCTCATGGCTTCTGGCTGTGCTTCTGAGGTCAGAGCAGCCTCAGTGCCTCTCAGGCAATTGTCAGGGTCATGGCTGCTGGCTGTGCTTGTGAGTTCACAGAAGCTTCAGTGCCTCCTCTGCCAGTGGCAGTCTCATGGCTGCTGGCTGTGCTTGTGAGGTCAGAGCAGCCTCAGTGCCTCATAGATTTGTGTCCATCGCCCCCTACTGGCTGTGCTTGTGAGGTCAGAGCAGACTCAGGGCCTGAAAGGTTTTCTCCACTGCCCCCTGCTGGCTGTGCATCTGAGGTCACAGCAGCCTCAGTGCCTCCGAGGATAGTGCCATGCTCATGGCTGCTGGCTGTGCTTTTGAGGTCACAGCAACGTCAGTGCCCCTCAGGTCAGCATCAGGGGCATGGCTGCTGGCTGAGCTTCTGACGTCACAGCAGCCTCAGTGCCTCCTATGCCCGTGGCAGGCTCATGGCTGCTGGTTGTGCTTCTGAGGTCACAGCAGCCTCAGTGCCTATAGTCCAGTGGCAGGCTCCTCCCTGCTGGCTGTGCTTGTGAGGTCACAGCAGCCACAGTGCCTCATAAGTTAGTGTCCATCGCCCCCTACTGGCTGTGCTTGTGAGGTCACAGCAACCTCAGTGCCTCTCAGGCCAGTATCAAGCTCATGGCTGCTGGGTGTGCTTGTGACGTCACAGCAGCCTGAATGCCTCCTCTGCCAGTGTCAGGGTCTTGGCTGCTGGCTGTGCTTGTGAGCTCACAGAAGCCTGAATGCCTCCAAGCCCAGTAGCAGGCTCATGGCTGCTGGCTGTGCTTGTGACGTCACAGCAGACTCACTGCCTCATGGCTTAGTGTCCAGCGTCCCCTGCTGGCTCTGCTTGTGAGGTCAGAGCAGCCTCAGTGCCATCTAGAACAGTCTCAGGCTCTTGGCTGCTGGCTGTGCTTGTGACGTCACAGCAGCCTCAGTGTCTCCTCTGCCAGTGTCAGGCTCATGGCTGCTGGCTGTGCTTGTGAGGTCACAGAAGCCTCAGTGCCTCCTCTGCCAGTGGCAGTCTCATGGCTGCTGGCTGTGCTTGTGAGGTCACAGCAGCCTCAGTGCCTCAAAAGTTAGTGTGCAGCGCCCCCTGCTGGCTGTGCCTGTGAGGTCACAGCAGCCTCAGTGCCTGTCAGGCCAGTATCATGCTCCTGGCTGCTGGCTGTGCTTGTGAGGTCACAGCAGCCTGAATGCCTCCTAGGCCAGTGGCAGGCTCATGGCTGCTGGCTGTGCTTGTGAGGTCACAGCAGCCTGAATGTCTCCTAGACCAGTGTCAGGGTCATGGCTCCTGGCTGTGGTTGTGAGCTCGCAGAAACCTGAATGCCCCCAAGGCCAGTAGCAGGCTCATGGCTGCTGGCTGTGCTTGTGAGGTCACAGCAGCCTCAGTGCCTCATACGTTAGTGTGCAGCTCCCCCTGCTGGCTGTGCTTGTGAGGTCACAGCAGACTCAGTGCCTGATAGGTTATCTCCATTGCCCCCTGCGGGCTGTGCTTGTGAGGTCACAGCAGCCTCAGTGCCTCTCAGGCCATTGTCAGGGACATGGCTGCCGGCTGTGCTTGTGAGTTCAAAGAAGCTTCAGTGCCTCCTCTGCCAGTGGCACTCTCATGGCTGCTGGCTGTGATTGTGAGGTCACAGCAGCCTCAGTGCCTCATAAGTTAGTGTCCATCGCCCCCTACTGGCTGTGCTTGTGAGGTCAGAGACGACTCAGGGCCTGATAGGTTATCTCCAGTGCCCCCTGCTGGCTGTGCATCTGAGGTCACAGCAGCCTCAGTGTCTCCGAGCATAGTGCCATGCTCATGGCTGCTGGCTGAGCTTGTGACGTCACAGCAGCCTCAGTGCCTCCTATGCCCGTGGCAGGCTCCTGGCTGCTGGCTGTGCTTCTGAGGTCACAGCAGCCTCAGTGCCTATAGGCCAGTGGCAGGCTCATGGCTGCTGGCTGTGCTTGTGAGTTCACAGCAACCTTAGTGTCTCCTAGGCCAGTGGCAGGCTCATAGCTGATGGCTATGAGTGTGAGGTCACAGCAGCCTCAGTGCCTCCTAGGCCAGTGGCAGGCTCATGGCTGCTGCCTGTGTTGAGAGGTCACAGCAGCCTCAGTGTCTCCTAGGCCAGTGGCAGGCTCATAGCTGATGGCTGTGCTTGTGAGGTCACAGCAGCCTCAGTGCCTCCTAGGCCAGTGGCAGGCTCATGGCTGCTGGCTGTGCTTGTGAGGTCACAGAAGCCGCAGTGCCTCACAGCCCAGTTTCGGGCTCCTGGCTCCTGGCTGTGGTTCTGAGGTCACACAAGCCTGAATGCCTGCAAGGCCAGTGGCAGGCTCATGGCTGCTGGCTGTAATTCTGAGGTCACAGCAGCCTCAGTGCCTCATCGTTCTGTGTCCAGTGTCCCCTGCTGGTTCTGCTTGTGAGGTCACAGCGGACTCAGTGCCTCAAAAGTTAGTGTGCAGCGCCCCCTGCTGGCTGTGCTTGTGAGGTCACAGCAGACTCAGTGCCTCCTCTGCCAGTGGCAGTGTCATGGCTGCTGGCTGTGCTTGTGAGGTCACAGCAGCCTGAGTGCCTCCTCTTCCAGTGGCAGTCTCATGGCTGCTGGCTGTGCTTCTGAGGTCACAGCAGCCTCAGTGCCTCCGTGGATACTGCCATGCTCATGGCTGCTGGCTGTGCTTGTGAGGTCACAGCAACCTCAGTGCCTCCTAGGCCAGTGGCAGGCTCCTGGCTGCTGGCTCTGCTTGTGAGCTCACAGAAGCCTCAGTGCCCCATAGGCCAGTGGCAGGCTCCTGGCTGCTGGCTCTGCATCTGAGCTCACAGAAGCCTCACTGCCTCAAAGGATAGTGCCATGAGTTTCATGGCTGCTAGCTGTGCTTGTGAGGTCCAGCAACCTCAGTGCCTCTCAGGCCAGTATCAGGCTCATGGCTGTTGGCTGTGCTTGTGAGGTCACAGAAGCCTGAATGCCTCCAAGGCCAGTGTCTGGGTCATGGCTGCTCGCTGTGCTTCTGAGGTCACAGCAACCCCAGTGCCTCTCAGGTCAGCATCAGGGTCACGGCTGCTGGCTGAGCTTGTGACGTCACAGCAGCCTCAGTGCCTCATAGGCCAGTGGCAGGCTCCTGGCTGCTGGTTGTGCTTGTGAGGTCACAGCAGCTTCAGTGCCTCTCAGGCCAGTATCAGGCTCATGGCTGCTGGCTGTGCTTTTGACGTCACAGCAGCCTCAGTGCCTCTGAGGCCAGTGGCAGTCTCATGGCTGCTGGCTGTGCTTGTGAGGTCACAGCAGACTCAGTGCCTCATAGGTTAGTGTCCATCACCCCCTACTGGCTGTGCTCGTGAGGTCACAGCAGACTCAGGGCCTGATAGGTTATCTCCATTGTCCCCTGCTGGCTGTGCTTGTGAGGTCACAGCAGCCTCAGTGCCTCTGAGGCCAGTGGCAGGCTCATGGCTGCTGGCTGTGATTGTGAGGTCACAGAAGCCTGAATGCCTCCAAGGCCAGTGTCAGGGTCATGGCTGCTGGCTGTGCTTTTGAGTTCAGAGCAGCCTCAGTGCCTCATTGTTTAGTGTCCAGCGTCGCCTGCTGGCTCTGCTTGTGAGGTCACAACAGCCTCAGTGCCTCCTAGACCAGTGTCAGGGTCATGGCTGCTGTCTGTGCTTGTGAGGTCACAGAAGCCTGCATGCCTCCTGGGCCAGTGGCAGGCTCATGGCTGCTGGCTGTGCTTGTGAGGTCACAGCAGACTCCGTGTCTCAAAGCTAAGTGTCCAGTGTTCCCTGCTGGCTCTGCTTGTGAGGTCACAGCAGACTCAGTGCCTCCCAGTCCAATATCAGGCTCCTGGCTGCTGGCTGTACTTGTGAGGTCACAGAAGCCTGAATGCCTCCTAGGCCCGTGGCAGGCTCATGGCTGCTGGCTGTGATTGTGACGTCACAGCAGCCTCAGTGCCTCCTCTGCCAGTGGCAGTCTCATGGCTGCTGGCTGTGCTTGTGAGGTCACAGCAGCCTCAGTGCCTCTGAGGCCAGTATCAGGCTCATGGCTGTTGGCTGTGCTTGTGAGGTCACAGCAGCCTGAATGCCTCCTAGGCCAGTGGCAGGCTCATGGCTGCTGGCTGTGCTTGTGAGGCCAAAGCAGCCTCAGTGCCTCCAAGGCCAGTGGCAGGGTCATGGCTGCTGGCTATGATTGTGAGGTCACAGCAGCCTCAGTGCCTCATCATTTAGTGTCCAGCGTAGCCTGCTGGCTGTGCTTGTGAGGTCACATCCGAATCAGTGCCTCATAGGTCAGTGTCCAGCGCCTCCTGCTATCTGTGCTTGTGAAGTCACAGCAGCCTCGGTGCCTCCTAGGCCCGTGGCCGGCTCATCGCTGCTGGCTGTGCTTGTGAGGTCACAGCAGACTCAGTGCCTCTGAGGCCAGTATCAGGCTCATGGCTGCTGGCTGTGCTTGTGAGGTCACAGCAGCCTCAGTGCCTCCTCTGCCAGTGGCAGTCTCATGGCTGCTGGCTGTGCTTCTGAGATCACAGCAGCCTCAGTGCCTCCTAGGTTAGTGTCCATCATCCCCTACTAGCTGTGCTTGTGAGGTCACAGCAGCCTCAGTGCCTCACAGGCCAGTATCAGGCTCCTGGCTGCTGGCTGTGCTTGTGACGTCACAGCAGCCTCAGTGCCTCATAGGCCAGTGGCAGTCTCATGGCTGCTGGCTGTGCTTGTGAGGTCACAGCAGCCTCAGTGCCTCCGAGGATAGTGCCATGAGTGTCATGGCTGCTAGCTGTGCTTGTGAGGTCACAGCAACCTCAGTGCCTCTCAGGCCAGTATCAGGCTCATGGCTGTTGGCTGTGCTTGTGAGGTCACAGAAGCCTGAATGCCTCCAAGGCCAGTTTCAGGGTCATGGCTGCTGGCTGTGCTTTTGAGGTCACAGCAACCCCAGTGCCTCTCAGGTCAGCATCAGGGTCATGGCTGCTGGCTGAGCTTGTGACGTCACAGCAGCCTCAGTGCCTCATAGGCCAGTGGCAGGCTCCTGGCTGCTGGTTGTGCTTCTGAGGTCACAGCAGCTTCAGTGCCTCTCAGGCCAGTATCAGGCTCATGGCTGCTGGCTGTGCTTTTGACGTCACAGCAGCCTCAGTTTCTCCTAGGCCAGTGGCAGGCTCATGGCTGCTGGCTGTGTTTGTGAGGTCACAGAAACCTGAGTGCCTCTGAGGCCAGTGGCAGAGTCATGGCTGCTGGCTGTGCTTGTGAGGTCACAGCAGACTCAGTGCCTCATAGGTTAGTGTCCATCGCCCCCTACTGGCTGTGCTCGTGAGGTCACAGCAGACTCAGGGCCTGATATGTTATCTCCATTGTCCCCTGCTGGCTGTGTTTGTGAGGTCACAGCAGCCTCAGTGCCTCCTCTGCCAGTGGCAGTCTCATGGCTGCTGGCTGTGCTTTTGAGATAACAGCAGCCTCAGTGCCTCCTAGGTTAGTGTCCATCATCCCCTACTGGCTGTGCTTGTGAGGTCACAGCAGCCTCAGTGCCTCACAGGCCAGTATCAGGCACCTGGCTGCTGGCTGTGCTTGTGATGTCACAGCAGCCTCAGTGCCTCTGAGGCCAGTGGCAGGCTCGTGGCTGCTGGCCCTGCTTGTGAGCTCACAGAAGCCTCAGTGCCCCATAGGCCAGTGGCAGGCTCCTGGCTGCTGGCTCTGCATCTGAGGTCACAGCAGCCTCAGTGCCTCCGAGGATAGTGCCATGAGTGTCATGGCTGCTGGCTGTGCTTGTGAGGTCACAGCAACCTCAGTGCCTCTCAGGCCAGTATCAGGCTCATGGCTGTTGGCTGTGCCTGTGAGGTCACAGAAGCCTGAATGCCTCCAAGGCCAGTGTCAGGGTCATGGCTGCTGGCTGTGCTTGTGACGTCACAGCAGCCTAAGTGCCTCATAAGTTAGTGTCCATCGCCCCCTACTGGCTGTGCTTGTGAGGTCACAGCAGACTCACTGCCTGATAGGTTATCTCCAGTGCCCCCTGCTGGCTGTGCTTGTGAGGTCACAGCAGCCTCAGTGCTTCCTCTGCCAGTGTCAGGCTCATGGCTGCAGGCTGTGCTTGTGAGGTCACAGCAGCCTCAGTGCCTCATAGGTTAGTGTCCATCACCCCCTACTGCCTGTGCTCGTGAGGTCACAGCAGACTCAGGGCCTGATAGGTTATCTCCAGTGCCCCCTGCTGGCTGTGCTTGTGAGGTCACAGCAGCCTCAGTGCCTCCTATGCCCGTGGCAGGCTCATGGCTGCTGGCTGTGCTTGTGAGGTCACAGCCGCCTCAGTGCCTCCGTGGCCAGTGGCAGTCTCATGGCTGCTGGCTGTGCTTGTGAGGTCACAGCAACCCCAGTGCCTCATAAGTTAGTGTCCATCGCCCCCTAGTGGCTGTGCTTGTGAGGTCTCAGCAGACTCAGGGCCTGATAGGTTATCTCCTTTGCCCCCTGCTGGCTGTGCTTGTGAGGTCACAGCATCCTCAGTGCCTCCTCTGCCAGTGTCAGGCTCCTGGCTGCTGGCTGTGCTTCTGAGGTCACAGCAGCCTCAGTGCCTCTGTGGATAGTGCCATGCTCATGGCTGCTGGCTGTGCTTGTGAGGTCACAGCAGCCTCAGTGCCTCCTCTGCCAGTGGCAGTCTCATGGCTGCTGGCTGTGCTTTTGAGATAACAGCAGCCTCAGTGCCTCCTAGGTTAGTGTCCATCATCCCCTACTGGCTGTGCTTGTGAGGTCACAGCAGCCTCAGTGCCTCCCAGGCCAGTATCAGGCTCCTGGCTGCTGGCTGTGCTTGTGAGGTCACAGCAGCCTCAGTGCCTCCTAGGCCCGTGGCAGGCTCATGGCTGCTGGCTGGGATTGTGAGGTCACAGCAGCCTCATAGTTTAGTGCCCAGCGTCCCCTGCTGGCTCTGCTTGTGAGGTCACAGCAGCCTCCGTGTCTCATAGGTAAGTGTCCCGCGCCCCCTGCTGGCTGTGCTTGTGACATCACAGCAGCCTCAGTGCCTCCCAGGCCAATATCAGGCTCCTGGCTGCTGGCTGTGCTTGTGAGGTCACAGCAGCCTCAGTGCCTCCTCTGCCAGTGGCAGGCTCATGGCTGCTGGCTGTGCTTGTGAGGTCACAGCAGCCTCAGTTCCTCCTAGGTTAGTGTCCATCGCCCCCTACTGGCTGTGCTTGTGAGGTCACAGCAGACTCAGTGCCTCCTCTGCCAGTGTCAGGCTCCTGGCTGCTGGCTGTGCTTGTGACGTCACAGCAGCCTCAGTGTCTCCGTGGATAGTGCCATGCTCATGGCTGCTGGCTGTGCTTTTGAGGTCACAGCAATGCCAGTGCCACTCAGTTCAGCATCAGGGTCATGGCTGCTGGCTGAGCTTGTGACGTCACAGCAGCCTCAGTACCTCCTAGGCCAGTGGCAGTCTCCTGGCTGCTGGTTGTGCTTCTGAGGTCACAGCAGCCTCAGTGCCCTATAGGCCAGTGGCAGGCTCATGGCTGCTGGCTGCCATTGTGAGGTCACAGCAGCCTCAGTGCCTCCGAGGATAGTGCCATGCTCATGGCTGCTGGCTGTGCTTGTGACGTCACAGCAGCCTCAGTGCCTCTCAGGCCAGTATCAGGCTCATGGCTGCTGGGTGTGCTGGTGACCTCACAGAATCCTGAATGCCTCCTAGACCAGTGTCAGGGTGATGGCTGCTTGCTGTGCTTGTGAGCTCACAGAAGCCTGAATGCCTCCAAGGC
The DNA here is from genome assembly GCF_036370855.1 of Dromaius novaehollandiae. NCBI lineage: Eukaryota > Metazoa > Chordata > Aves > Casuariiformes > Dromaiidae > Dromaius > Dromaius novaehollandiae. The sequence continues at coordinate 1,716,195 of NC_088120.1, read as the reverse complement.
CAGTAGCAGGCTCATGGCTGCTGGCTGTGCTTGTGAGGTCACAGCAGCCTCAGTGCCTCATCGTTTAGTGTCCAGTGTCCCCTGCTAGTTCTGCTTGTGAGGTCACAGCGGACTCAGTGCCTCATAGCTTAATGTGCAGCGCCCCCTGCTGGCTGTGCTTGTGACGACACAGCAGCCTCAGTGTCTCCTCTGCCAGTGGCAGGCTCATGGCTGCTGGCTGTGCTTGTGACGTCACAGCAGCCTGAGTGCCTCTGAGGCCAGTGGCAGTCTCATGGCTGCTGGCTGTGATTCTGAGGTCACTGAAGCCTGAATGCCTCCTGGACCAGAGTCAGGCTCATGGCTGCTGGCTGTGCTTGTGACGTCACAGCAGGCTCAGTGCCTTTGAGGCCAGTGGCAGTCTCATGGCTGCTGGCTGTGCTTGTGAGGTCACTGAAGCCTCAGTGCCTGATAGGTTATCTCCATTGCCCGCTGCTTGCTGTGTTGTGAGGTCACAGCAGCCTCAGTGCCTCCTCTGACAATCTCAGGCTCATGGCTTCTGGCTGTGCTTCTGAGGTCAGAGCAGCCTCAGTGCCTCTCAGGCAATTGTCAGGGTCATGGCTGCTGGCTGTGCTTGTGAGTTCACAGAAGCTTCAGTGCCTCCTCTGCCAGTGGCAGTCTCATGGCTGCTGGCTGTGCTTGTGAGGTCAGAGCAGCCTCAGTGCCTCATAGATTTGTGTCCATCGCCCCCTACTGGCTGTGCTTGTGAGGTCAGAGCAGACTCAGGGCCTGAAAGGTTTTCTCCACTGCCCCCTGCTGGCTGTGCATCTGAGGTCACAGCAGCCTCAGTGCCTCCGAGGATAGTGCCATGCTCATGGCTGCTGGCTGTGCTTTTGAGGTCACAGCAACGTCAGTGCCCCTCAGGTCAGCATCAGGGGCATGGCTGCTGGCTGAGCTTCTGACGTCACAGCAGCCTCAGTGCCTCCTATGCCCGTGGCAGGCTCATGGCTGCTGGTTGTGCTTCTGAGGTCACAGCAGCCTCAGTGCCTATAGTCCAGTGGCAGGCTCCTCCCTGCTGGCTGTGCTTGTGAGGTCACAGCAGCCACAGTGCCTCATAAGTTAGTGTCCATCGCCCCCTACTGGCTGTGCTTGTGAGGTCACAGCAACCTCAGTGCCTCTCAGGCCAGTATCAAGCTCATGGCTGCTGGGTGTGCTTGTGACGTCACAGCAGCCTGAATGCCTCCTCTGCCAGTGTCAGGGTCTTGGCTGCTGGCTGTGCTTGTGAGCTCACAGAAGCCTGAATGCCTCCAAGCCCAGTAGCAGGCTCATGGCTGCTGGCTGTGCTTGTGACGTCACAGCAGACTCACTGCCTCATGGCTTAGTGTCCAGCGTCCCCTGCTGGCTCTGCTTGTGAGGTCAGAGCAGCCTCAGTGCCATCTAGAACAGTCTCAGGCTCTTGGCTGCTGGCTGTGCTTGTGACGTCACAGCAGCCTCAGTGTCTCCTCTGCCAGTGTCAGGCTCATGGCTGCTGGCTGTGCTTGTGAGGTCACAGAAGCCTCAGTGCCTCCTCTGCCAGTGGCAGTCTCATGGCTGCTGGCTGTGCTTGTGAGGTCACAGCAGCCTCAGTGCCTCAAAAGTTAGTGTGCAGCGCCCCCTGCTGGCTGTGCCTGTGAGGTCACAGCAGCCTCAGTGCCTGTCAGGCCAGTATCATGCTCCTGGCTGCTGGCTGTGCTTGTGAGGTCACAGCAGCCTGAATGCCTCCTAGGCCAGTGGCAGGCTCATGGCTGCTGGCTGTGCTTGTGAGGTCACAGCAGCCTGAATGTCTCCTAGACCAGTGTCAGGGTCATGGCTCCTGGCTGTGGTTGTGAGCTCGCAGAAACCTGAATGCCCCCAAGGCCAGTAGCAGGCTCATGGCTGCTGGCTGTGCTTGTGAGGTCACAGCAGCCTCAGTGCCTCATACGTTAGTGTGCAGCTCCCCCTGCTGGCTGTGCTTGTGAGGTCACAGCAGACTCAGTGCCTGATAGGTTATCTCCATTGCCCCCTGCGGGCTGTGCTTGTGAGGTCACAGCAGCCTCAGTGCCTCTCAGGCCATTGTCAGGGACATGGCTGCCGGCTGTGCTTGTGAGTTCAAAGAAGCTTCAGTGCCTCCTCTGCCAGTGGCACTCTCATGGCTGCTGGCTGTGATTGTGAGGTCACAGCAGCCTCAGTGCCTCATAAGTTAGTGTCCATCGCCCCCTACTGGCTGTGCTTGTGAGGTCAGAGACGACTCAGGGCCTGATAGGTTATCTCCAGTGCCCCCTGCTGGCTGTGCATCTGAGGTCACAGCAGCCTCAGTGTCTCCGAGCATAGTGCCATGCTCATGGCTGCTGGCTGAGCTTGTGACGTCACAGCAGCCTCAGTGCCTCCTATGCCCGTGGCAGGCTCCTGGCTGCTGGCTGTGCTTCTGAGGTCACAGCAGCCTCAGTGCCTATAGGCCAGTGGCAGGCTCATGGCTGCTGGCTGTGCTTGTGAGTTCACAGCAACCTTAGTGTCTCCTAGGCCAGTGGCAGGCTCATAGCTGATGGCTATGAGTGTGAGGTCACAGCAGCCTCAGTGCCTCCTAGGCCAGTGGCAGGCTCATGGCTGCTGCCTGTGTTGAGAGGTCACAGCAGCCTCAGTGTCTCCTAGGCCAGTGGCAGGCTCATAGCTGATGGCTGTGCTTGTGAGGTCACAGCAGCCTCAGTGCCTCCTAGGCCAGTGGCAGGCTCATGGCTGCTGGCTGTGCTTGTGAGGTCACAGAAGCCGCAGTGCCTCACAGCCCAGTTTCGGGCTCCTGGCTCCTGGCTGTGGTTCTGAGGTCACACAAGCCTGAATGCCTGCAAGGCCAGTGGCAGGCTCATGGCTGCTGGCTGTAATTCTGAGGTCACAGCAGCCTCAGTGCCTCATCGTTCTGTGTCCAGTGTCCCCTGCTGGTTCTGCTTGTGAGGTCACAGCGGACTCAGTGCCTCAAAAGTTAGTGTGCAGCGCCCCCTGCTGGCTGTGCTTGTGAGGTCACAGCAGACTCAGTGCCTCCTCTGCCAGTGGCAGTGTCATGGCTGCTGGCTGTGCTTGTGAGGTCACAGCAGCCTGAGTGCCTCCTCTTCCAGTGGCAGTCTCATGGCTGCTGGCTGTGCTTCTGAGGTCACAGCAGCCTCAGTGCCTCATAAGTTAGTGTCCATCGCCCCCTACTGGCTGTGCATGTGAGGTCACAGCAGACTCAGGGCCTGATAGGTTTTCTCCAGTGCCCCCTGCTGCCTGTGCTTCTGAGGTCACGGCAGCCTCAGTGTCTCCGTGGATAGTGCCATGCTCATGGCTGCTGGCTGTGCTTGTGAGGTCACAACAGCCTCAGTGCCACCCAGACCCATGTCAGGCTCCTGGCTGCTGGCTGTGTTGGTGTCGTCACAGCAGGCTCAGTGCCTCCTCTGTCAGTGGCTGTCTCATGGCTGCTGGCTGTGCTTGTGAGGTCACAGCAGCCTCAGTGCCTCAAATGTTAGTGTGCAGCGCCCCCTGCTGGCTGTGCTTGTGAGGTCACAGCAGTCTCAGTGCCTCAAAAGTTAGTGTGCAGCGCTCCCTGCTGGCTGTGGTTGAGAAGTCACAGCAGCCTCAGTGTCTCCTAGGCCAGTGGCAGGCTCATGGCTGCTGGCTGTGCTTGTGAGGTCACAGCAGCCTGAATGCCTCCTAGACCAGTGTCAGGCTCATGGCTGCTGGCTGTGCTTCTGAGGTCACAGCAGCCTCAGTGTCTCCGTTCATAGTGCCATGCTCATGGCTGCTGGCTGTGCTTGTGAGGTCACAGCAGCCTGAATGCCTCCTAAGGTCAGCATCAGGTTCATGGCTGCTGTCTGGGATTGTGACGTCACAGCAGCCTCAGTGCCTCCTCTGCTAGTGCCATTCTCATGGCTGCTGGCTGTGCTTGTGACGTCACAGCAGTCTCAGTGCCTCCTAGGCCAGTATCAGGCTCATGGCTGCTGGCTGTGCTTGTGCAGTAACAGCAGCCTCACTGGCTCATAGTTTAGTGTCCAGCGTCCCCTGCTGGCTCTGCTTGTGAGGTCACAGCAGACTCACTGCCTCAAAGGTTAGTGTCCTGCGCCCCCTGCTGGCTGTGGTTGTGAGGTCGCAGCAACCTCAGTGCCTCTCAGGCCAGTATCAGGCTCATGACTGCTGGCTGTTCTGGTGACGTCACAGCAGCCTGAATGCCTCCTAGGCCAGTGGCAGGCTCCTGGCTGCTGGCTGTGCGTGTGACGTCACAGCAGCCTGAATGCCTCCTAGACCACTGTCAGGGTCATGGCTGCTGGCTGTGCTTCTAAGGTCACAGAAGCCTGAATGCTTCCTAGGCCAGTGGCAGGCTCACGGCTGCTGGCTGTGGTTGTGAGGTCACAGCAGCCTCAGTGCCTCATAGCTTAGTGTCCAGCGTCCCCTGCTGGCTCTGCTTGTGAGGTCACAGCAGACTCAGTGCCTCATAGGTTAGTGTGCAGCGCCCCCTGCTGGCTGTGCTTGTGAGCTCACAGCAGCCTCAGTGCCTCCCAGGCCAATATCAGGCTCCTGGCTGTTGGCGGGGCTTGTGACGTCACAGCAGCCTCAGTGCCATTTGAGGCCCGTGCCAGGCTCATGGCTGCTGGCTGTGCTTGTGAGGTCACAGAAGCCTGAATGCATCTGAGGCCAATAGCAGTCTCATGGCTGCTGGTTGTGCTTCTGAGGTCTCAGAAGCCTGAATGCCTCCCAGGCCAGTGGCAGGCTCATGGCTGCTGGCTATGATTGTGAGGTCACAGCAGCCTCAGTGTCTCAAAAGTTACTGTCCAGCTCCCGCTGCTGGCTGTGCTTGTGAGGTCACAGAAGCCTCAGTGCCTCATAGGTTAGTGTGCAGCGCCCCCTGCTGGCTGTGCTTGTGAGCTCACAGCAGCCTCAGGGCCTCACAGGCCACTATCAGGCTCCTGGCTGCTGGCTGTGCTTGTGACGTCACAGCAGCCTCAGTGCCTCTGAGGCCAGTGCCATGCTCAAGGCTGCTGGCTGTGCTTGTGAAGTCACAGCAGCCTCAGTTCCTCTGCGGACTGTGGCAGTCTCATGGCTGCTGGCTGTGCTTCTGAGGTCACAGAAGCCTGAATGCCTCCTATGCCAGTGGCAGTCTCATGGCTGCTGGCTATGATTGTGAGGTCACAGCAGCCTCAGTGCCTCATAGGTTAGTGTCCAGCGCCTCCTGCTGGCTGTGCTTGTGAGGTCACAGAAGCCTCAGTGCCTGATAGGTTAGTGTCCATCGCCCCCTACTGGCTGTGCTTGTGAGGTCACAGCAGCCTCAGTGCCTCAAAAGTTAGTGTGCAGCGCCCCCTGCTGGCTGTGCTTGTGAGGTCACAGCAGCCTCAGTGCCTCACAGGCCAGTATCATGCTCATGGCTGCTGGCTGTGCTTGTGACGTCACAGCAGCCTGAGTGCCTCCTAGGCCCGTGGCAGGCTCATGGCTGCTGGCTGTGCTTCTGAGGTCACAGAAGCCTGAATGCTTCCTAGGCCAGTGGCAGGCTCATGGCTGCTGGCTGTGATTGTGAGGTCACAGCAGCCTCAGTGCCTCCTAGGTTAGTATCCAGCATCCCCTGCTGCCTGTGCTTGTGAGGTCACAGCAGCCTCAGTGGCTCCCAGGGCAGTATCAGGCTCATGGCTGCTGGCTTTGCTTCTGAGGACACAGAAGCCTGAATGCCTCCTAGGCCAGTGGCAGGCTCATGGCTGCTGGCTCTGCTTGTGAGGTCACAGCAGACTCCGTGCCACCCAGGCCAATATCAGGCTCCTGGCTGCTGGCTGTGCTTGTGAGGTCACAGCAGCATCAGTGCCTCCTTGGCCCGTGGCAAGCTCATAGCTGCTGGCTGTGATTGTGACTTCACAGCAGCCTCAGTTCCTCCTCTGCCAGTGGCAGTCTCATGGCTGCTGGTTGTGCTTGTGAGGTCACAGAAGCCTCAGTGCCTCATAGGTTAGTGTCCAGCACCCCCGCTGGCTCTGCTTGTGAGGTCACAGCAGCCTCAGTGCCTCCCAGGCCAGTATCAGGCTCCTGGCTGCTGGCTGTGGTTGTGACGTCACAGCAGCCTCAGTGCCTCCTAGGCCCGTGGCAGGCTCATGGCTGCTGGCTGTGATTGTGACTTCACAGCAGCCACAGTTCCTCCTAGGCCAGTGGCAGTCTCATGGCTGCTGGCTCTGCTTGTGAGCTCACAGAAGCCTCAGTGCCTCTGAGGCCAGTGGCAGTCTCATGGCTGCTGGCTATGCTTCTGAGGTCACAGCAGCCTCAGTGCCTCCTCTGCCAGTGGCAGTCTCATGGCTGCTGGCTGTGCATGTGAGGTCACAGAAGACTGAATGCCTCCTAGGCCAGTGTCAGGCTCATGGCTGCTGGCTGTGATTGTGAGGTCACAGCAGCATCAGTGCCTCATCGTTTAGTGTCCAGCGTCCCCTGCTGGCTGTGCTTGTGAGGTCACAGCAGATTCAGTGCCTGAAAAGTTAGTGTCCAGCGCCCCCTGCTGGCTGTGCTTGTGAGGTCACAGCAGCCTCCGTGCCTCCTCTGCCAGTGCCAGTCTCATGGCTGCTGGCTGTGCTTGTGAGGTCACAGCAGCCTCAGTGCCTCATAGTTTAGTGTCCAGCGCCCCCTGCTGACTCTGCTTGTGAGGTCACAGCAGACTCAGTGCCTCATAGTTTAGTGTCCAAGGCCCCCTGCTGGCTGTGCTTGTGAGGTCACAGCAGCCTCAGTGCCTCTGAGGCCAATTTCAGGCTTCTGGCTGATGGCTGTGCTTGTGACGTCACAGAAACCTGAGTGTCTCCTAGGCCCGTGGCAGGCTCATGGCTGCTGGCTGTGCTTGTGAGGTCACAGCAGCCTCAGTGCCTCCTCTGCCAGTGGCAGTCTCATGGCTGCTGGCTGTGCTTGTGAGGTCACAGCAGCATCAGTGCCTCATAGGTTAGTGTCCAGCGCCCCCTACTGGCTGTGCTTGTGAGGTCACAGCAGCCTCAGTGCCTCAAAAGTTAGTGTGCAGCGCCCCCTGCTGGCTGTGCTTGTGAGGTCACAGCAGCCTCAGTGCCTCTGAGGCCAGTATCATGCTCATGGCTCTTGGCTGTGCTTGTGACGTCACAGCAGCCTGAGTGCCTCCTAGGCCCGTGTCAGGCTCATGGCTGCTGGCTGTGCTTCTGAGGTCACAGCAGCCTCATTGCCTCCTAAGCCAGTGGCAGTCTCATGGCTGCTGCCTGTGATTGTGAGGACACAGCAGCATCAGTGCCTCCTAGTTTAGTGTCCAGCGTCCCCTGCTGGTTCTGCTTGTGATGTCACAGCAGCCTCAGCGCCTCATAGATTAGTGTCCAGCGCCTCCTGCTGGCTGTGCTTGTGAGGTCACAGCAGCCTCAGTGCCTCCCAGGCCAGTATCAGGCTCCTGGCTGCTGGATGTGCTTGTGAGGTCACAGAAGCCTCAGTGCCTCATAGGTTAGTGTCCATCGCCCCCTACTGGCTGTGCTTGTGAGGTCACAGCAGCCTCAGTGCCTCAAAAGTTAGTGTGCAGCGCCCCCTGCTGGCTGTGCTTGTGAGGTCACAGCAGCCTCAGTGCCTCACAGGCCAGTACCAGGCTCATGGCTGCTGGCTGTGCTTGTGACGTCACAGCAGCCTGAGTGCCTCCTAGGCCCGTGGCAGACTCATGGCTGCTGGCTCTGCTTGTGAGGTCACAGCAGACTCCGTGTCTCATAGGTAAGTGTCCAGCGCCCCCGCTGGCTGTGCTTGTGACGTCACAGCAGCCTCAGTGCCTCCTAGGCCAGTATCAGGCTCATGGCTGCTGGCTGTGCTTCTGAGGACACAGAAGCCTGAATGCCTCCTAGGCCAGTGGCAGGCTCCTGGCTGCTGGCTCTGCTTGTGAGGTCACAGCAGCCTCAGTGCCTCATCGTTCAGTGAACAGCGCCCCCGCTGGCTCTGCTTGTGAGGTCACAGCAGCCTCAGTGCCACCCAGGCCAATATAAGGCTCCTGGCTGCTGGCTGTGCTTGTGACGTCACAGCAGTCTGAGTGCCTCCTAGGCCAGTATCAGGCTCATGGCTGCTGGCTGCGATTGTGACTTCACAGCAGCCTCAGTTCCTCCTAGGCCAGTGGCAGTCTCATGGCTGCTGGCTCTGCTTGTGAGGTCACAGCAGACTCCGTGTCTCATAGGTAAGTGTCCAGCGCCCCCGCTGGCTGTGCTTGTGAGGTCACAGCAGCCTCAGTGCCTCCCAGGCCAGTATCAGGCTCCTGGCTGCTGGCTGTGGTTGTGACGTCACAGCAGCCTCAGTGCCTCCTAGGCCCGTGGCAGGCTCATGGCTGCTGGCTATGCTTGTGACTTCACAGCAGCCTCAGTTCCTCCTAGGCCAGTGGCAGTCTCATGGCTGCTGGCGGTGCTTGTGAGGTCACAGATGCCTCAGTGCCTCTGAGGCCAGTGGCAGTCTCATGGCTGCTGGCTGTGCTTCTGAGGTCACAGAAGACTGAATGCCTCCTAGGCCAGTGGCAGGCTCATGGCTGCTGACTGTGATTGTGAGGTCACAGCAGCCTCAGTGCCTCATCGTTCAGTGTCCAGCGTCCCCTGCTGGCTGTGCTTGTGAGGTCACAGCAGCCTCAGTGCCTCTGAGGCCAGTATCAGGCTTCTGGCTGCTGGCTGTGCTTGTGAGGTCACAGCAGCCTCAGTGCCTCATAGTTTAGTGTCCAGCTCCCCTGCTGGCTGTGCTTGTGAGGTCACAGCAGCCTCAGTGCCTCCCAGGCCAATATCAGGCTCCTGGCTGTTGGCTGTGCTTGTGACATCACAGCAGCCTGAGTGCCTCCTAGGCCCATGGCAGGCTCATGGCTGCTGGCTGTGCTTGTGAGGTCACAGCAGTCTCAGTGCCTCCTCTGCCAGTGTCAGGCTCATGGCTGCTGGCTATGCTTCTGAGGTCACAGCAGCCTCAGTGTCTCCGTGGATAGTGCCATGCTCATGGCTGCTGGCTGTGCTTGTGACGTCACAGCAGCCTCAGTGCCTCCTCTGCCAGTGGCAGGCTCATGGCTGCTGGCTGTGCTTGTGACATCACAGCAGCCTGAGTCCCTCCTTGGCCCGTGGCAGGCTCATGGGTGCTGGCTGTGCTTGTGACTTCACAGCAGCCTCAGTGCGTCCCAGGCCAATATCAGGCTCCTGGCTGCTGGCTGTGCTTGTGACGTCACAGCAGCCTGAGTGCCTCCCAGGCCAATATCAGGCTCCTGGCTGTTGGCTGTGCTTGTGACGTCACAGCAGCCTGAGTGCCTCCTAGGCCAGTGGCAGTCTCATGGCTGCTGGCTGTGCTTCTGATGTCACACCAGGCTCAGTGCCTCTGAGGCCAGTGACAGGCTCCTGGCTGCTGGCTGTGCTTGTGTGGTCACAGCAGCCTCAGTACCATCTAGGCCAGTGGAAGGCTCATGGCTGCTGGCTGTGGTTGTGACGTCACAGCATCCTCAGTGCCTCCTCTGACAGTGGCTGTCTCATGGCTGCTGGCTGTGCTTCTGAGGTCACAGAAGCCTGAATGCCTCCTAGGCCAGTGGCAGGCTCATGGTTGGTGGCTATGATTGTGAGGTCACAGCAGCATCAGTGCCTCATCGTTTAGTGTCCAGCGTCCCCTGCTGGCTGTGCTTGTGAGGTCACAGCAGACTCAGTGCCTGAAAAGTTAGTGTCCAGTGCCCCCTCCTGGCTGTGCTTGTGAGGTCACAGCAGCCTCAGTGCCTCCCAGGCCAATATCAGGCTCCTGGCTGCTGGCTGTGCTTGTGACGTCACAGCAGCCTCAGTGCGTCCCAGGCCAATATCAGGCTCCTGGCTGTTGGCTGTGCTTGTGACGTCACAGCAGCCTGAGTGCCTCCTAGGCCAGTGGCAGTCTCATGGCTGCTGGCTGTGCTTCTGAGGTCACAGCAGCCTCAGTGCCATCTAGACCAGTGGAAGGCTCATGGCTGCTGGCTGTGCTTGTGACGTCACAGCAGCCTCAGTGCCTCCGAGGCCAGTGGCAGTCTCCTGGCTGCTGGCTGTGCTTCTGAGGTCACAGAAGCCTGAATGCCTCCTAGGCCAGTGGCAGGCTCATGGTTGGTGGCTATGATTCTGAGGTCACAGCGGCATCAGTGCCTCATCGTTTAGTGTCCAGTGTCCCCTGCTGGCTCTGCTTGTGAGGTCACAGCAGACTCAGTTCCTCATAAGTTACTGGCCAGCGCCCCCTGCTGGCTGTGCTTGTGACGTCACAGCAGACTCAGTGCCTCCCAGGCCAATTTCAGGCTCCTGGCTGCTGGCTGTGCTTGTGACGTCACAGCAGACTCAGTGCCTCCTAGGCCCGTGGCAGGCTCATGGCTGCTGGCTGTGCTTGTGATGTCACAGCAGCCTCAGTGCCTCTGAGGCCAGTGGCAGTCTCATGGCTGCTGGCTGTGCTTGTGAGGTCACAGCAGCCTCAGTGCCTCCCAGGCCAATATCAGGCTCATGGCTGCTGGCTGTGCTTGTGAGGTCACAGCAGCCTCAGTGCCTCCTCTGCCAGTGGCAGTCTCATGGCTGCTGGCTGTGCTTGTGACGTCACAGCAGACTCAGTTCCTCATAGTTTAGTGTCCAGCGTCCCCTGCTGGCTCTGCTTGTGAGGTCACAGCAGACTCCGTGCCTCCCAGGCCAATATCAGGCTCCTGGCTGCTGGCTGTGCTTGTGACGTCACAGCAGACTCAGTGCCTCCTAGGCCCGTGGCAGGCTCATGGCTGCTGGCTGTGCTTGTGACGTCACAGCAGACTCAGTGCCTCTGAGGCCAGTGGCAGTCTCATGGCTGCTGGCTGTGCTTGTGAGGTCACAGCAGCCTCAGTGCCTCCCAGGCCAATATCAGGCTCATGGCTGCTGGCTGTGCTTGTGAGGTCACAGCAGCCTCAGTGCCTCCTCTGCCAGTGGCAGGCTCATGGCTGCTGGCTGTGCTTGTGACGTCACAGCAGACTCAGTGCCTCCCAGGCCAATATCAGGCTCCTGGCTGTTGGCTGTGCTTGTGACATCACAGCAGCCTGAGTGCCTCCTAGGCCCGTGGCAGGCTCATGGCTGCTGGCTGTGCTTGTGAGGTCACAGCAGTCTGAGTGCCTCCTCTGCCAGTGTCAGGCTCATGGCTGCTGGCTATGCTTCTGAGGTCACAGCAGCCTCAGTGTCTCCGTGGATAGTGCCATGCTCATGGCTGCTGGCTGTGCTTGTGAAGTCACAGCAGCCTCAGTGCCTCCTAGGCCAGTGGCAGGCTCATGGCTGCTGGCTGTGCTTGTGAGGTCACAGCAGCCTGAATGCCTCCTAGACCAGTGGCAGGCTCCTGGCTGCTGGCTGTGCTTCTGAGGTCACAGAAGCCTGAATGCTTCCTAGGCCAGTGGCAGGCTCATGGCTGCTGTCTGTGATTGTGAGGACAGCAGCCTCAGTGCCTCCTAGGTTAGTGTCCAGCGTCCCCTGCTGGCTCTGCTTGTGAGGTCACAGCAGACTCAGTGCCTCATAGGTTAGTGTCCAGCGCCCCCTGCTGGCTGTGCTTGTGAGGTCACAGAAGCCTCAGTGCCTCATAGGTTAGTGTGCAGCGCCCCCTGCTGGCTGTGCTTGTGAGCTCACAGCAGCCTCAGGGCCTCACAGGCCACTATCAGGCTCCTGGCTGCTGGCTGTGCTTGTGACATCACAGCAGCCTCAGTGCCTCTGAGGCCAGTGCCATGCTCAAGGCTGCTGGCTGTGCTTGTGACGTCACAGCAGCCTCAGTTCCTCTGCGGACTGTGGCAGTCTCATGGCTGCTGGCTGTGCTTCTGAGGTCACAGAAGCCTGAATGCCTCCTATGCCAGTGGCAGTCTCATGGCTGCTGGCTATGATTGTGAGGTCACAGCAGCCTCAGTGCCTCATAGGTTAGTGTCCAGCGCCTCCTGCTGGCTGTGCTTGTGAGGTCACAGCAGCCTCAGTGCCTGATAGGTTAGTGTCCATCGCCCCCTACTGGCTGTGCTTGTGAGGTCACAGCAGCCTCAGTGCCTCAGAAGTTAGTGTGCAGCGCCCCCTGCTGGCTGTGCTTGTGAGGTCACAGCAGCCTCAGTGCCTCACAGGCCAGTACCAGGCTCATGGCTGCTGGCTGTGCTTGTGACGTCACAGCAGCCTGAGTGCCTCCTAGGCCCGTGGCAGGCTCATGGCTGCTGGCTGTGCTTCTGAGGTCACAGAAGCCTGAATGCTTCCTAGGCCAGTGGCAGGCTCATGGCTGCTGGCTGTGATTGTGAGGTCACAGCAGCCTCAGTGCCTCCTAGGTTAGTATCCAGCATCCCCTGCTGCCTGTGCTTGTGAGGTCACAGCAGCCTCAGTGGCTCCCAGGGCAGTATCAGGCTCATGGCTGCTGGCTTTGCTTCTGAGGACACAGAAGCCTGAATGCCTCCTAGGCCAGTGGCAGGCTCATGGCTGCTGGCTCTGCTTGTGAGGTCACAGCAGACTCCGTGCCACCCAGGCCAATATCAGGCTCCTGGCTGCTGGCTGTGCTTGTGACGTCACAGCAGCATCAGTGCCTCCTTGGCCCGTGGCAGGCTCATAGCTGCTGGCTGTGATTGTGACTTCACAGCAGCCTCAGTTCCTCCTCTGCCAGTGGCAGTCTCATGGCTGCTGGTTGTGCTTGTGAGGTCACAGAAGCCTCAGTGCCTCATAGGTTAGTGTCCAGCACCCCCGCTGGCTCTGCTTGTGAGGTCACAGCAGCCTCAGTGCCTCCCAGGCCAGTATCAGGCTCCTGGCTGCTGGCTGTGGTTGTGACGTCACAGCAGCCTCAGTGCATCCTAGGCCCGTGGCAGGCTCATGGCTGCTGGCTGTGATTGTGACTTCACAGCAGCCACAGTTCCTCCTAGGCCAGTGGCAGTCTCATGGCTGCTGGCTCTGCTTGTGAGCTCACAGAAGCCTCAGTGCCTCTGAGGCCAGTGGCAGTCTCATGGCTGCTGGCTATGCTTCTGAGGTCACAGCAGCCTCAGTGCCTCCTCTGCCAGTGGCAGTCTCATGGCTGCTGGCTGTGCATGTGAGGTCACAGAAGACTGAATGCCTCCTAGGCCAGTGTCAGGCTCATGGCTGCTGGCTGTGATTGTGAGGTCACAGCAGCATCAGTGCCTCATCGTTTAGTGTCCAGCGTCCCCTGCTGGCTGTGCTTGTGAGGTCACAGCAGACTCAGTGCCTGAAAAGTTAGTGTCCAGCGCCCCCTGCTGGCTGTGCTTGTGAGGTCACAGCAGCCTCCGTGCCTCCTCTGCCAGTGCCAGTCTCATGGCTGCTGGCTGTGCTTGTGAGGTCACAGCAGCCTCAGTGCCTCATAGTTTAGTGTCCAGCGCCCCCTGCTGACTCTGCTTGTGAGGTCACAGCAGACTCAGTGCCTCATAGTTTAGTGTCCAAGGCCCCCTGCTGGCTGTGCTTGTGAGGTCACAGCAGCCTCAGTGCCTCTGAGGCCAATTTCAGGCTTCTGGCTGATGGCTGTGCTTGTGACGTCCCAGAAACCTGAGTGTCTCCTAGGCCCGTGGCAGGCTCATGGCTGCTGGCTGTGCTTGTGAGGTCACAGCAGCCTCAGTGCCTCCTCTGCCAGTGGCAGTCTCATGGCTGCTGGCTGTGCTTGTGAGGTCACAGCAGCATCAGTGCCTCATAGGTTAGTGTCCAGCGCCCCCTACTGGCTGTGCTTGTGAGGTCACAGCAGCCTCAGTGCCTCAAAAGTTAGTGTGCAGCGCCCCCTGCTGGCTGTGCTTGTGAGGTCACAGCAGCCTCAGTGCCTCTGAGGCCAGTATCATGCTCATGGCTCTTGGCTGTGCTTGTGACGTCACAGCAGCCTGAGTGCCTCCTAGGCCCGTGTCAGGCTCATGGCTGCTGGCTGTGCTTCTGAGGTCACAGCAGCCTCATTGCCTCCTAAGCCAGTGGCAGTCTCATGGCTGCTGCCTGTGATTGTGAGGACACAGCAGCATCAGTGCCTCCTAGGTTAGTGTCCAGCGTCCCCTGCTGGTTCTGCTTGTGATGTCACAGCAGCCTCAGCGCCTCATAGATTAGTGTCCAGCGCCTCCTGCTGGCTGTGCTTGTGAGGTCACAGCAGCCTCAGTGCCTCCCAGGCCAGTATCAGGCTCATGGCTGCTGGCTGTGCTTGTGAGGTCACAGAAGCCTCAGTGCCTCATAGGTTAGTGTCCATCGCCCCCTACTGGCTGTGCTTGTGAGGTCACAGCAGCCTCAGTGCCTCAAAAGTTAGTGTGCAGCGCCCCCTGCTGGCTGTGCTTGTGAGGTCACAGCAGCCTCAGTGCCTCACAGGCCAGTACCAGGCTCATGGCTGCTGGCTGTGCTTGTGACGTCACAGCAGCCTGAGTGCCTCCTAGGCCCGTGGCAGACTCATGGCTGCTGGCTCTGCTTGTGAGGTCACAGCAGACTCCGTGTCTCATAGGTAAGTGTCCAGCGCCCCCGCTGGCTGTGCTTGTGACGTCACAGCAGCCTCAGTGCCTCCTAGGCCAGTATCAGGCTCATGGCTGCTGGCTGTGCTTCTGAGGACACAGAAGCCTGAATGCCTCCTAGGCCAGTGGCAGGCTCATGGCTGCTGGCTCTGCTTGTGAGGTCACAGCAGCCTCAGTGCCTCATCGTTCAGTGTCCAGCGCCCCCGCTGGCTCTGCTTGTGAGGTCACAGCAGCCTCAGTGCCACCCAGGCCAATATAAGGCTCCTGGCTGCTGGCTGTGCTTGTGACGTCACAGCAGTCTGAGTGCCTCCTAGGCCAGTATCAGGCTCATGGCTGCTGGCTGCGATTGTGACTTCACAGCAGCCTCAGTTCCTCCTAGGCCAGTGGCAGTCTCATGGCTGCTGGCTCTGCTTGTGAGGTCACAGCAGACTCCGTGTCTCATAGGTAAGTGTCCAGCGCCCCCGCTGGCTGTGCTTGTGAGGTCACAGCAGCCTCAGTGCCTCCCAGGCCAGTATCAGGCTCCTGGCTGCTGGCTGTGGTTGTGACGTCACAGCAGCCTCAGTGCCTCCTAGGCCCGTGGCAGGCTCATGGCTGCTGGCTATGCTTGTGACTTCACAGCAGCCTCAGTTCCTCCTAGGCCAGTGGCAGTCTCATGGCTGCTGGCGGTGCTTGTGAGGTCACAGATGCCTCAGTGCCTCTGAGGCCAGTGGCAGTCTCATGGCTGCTGGCTGTGCTTCTGAGGTCACAGAAGACTGAATGCCTCCTAGGCCAGTGGCAGGCTCATGGCTGCTGACTGTGATTGTGAGGTCACAGCAGCCTCAGTGCCTCCCAGGCCAATATCAGGCTCATGGCTGCTGGCTGTGCTTGTGAGGTCACAGCAGCCTCAGTGCCTCATAGTTTAGTGTCCAGCTCCCCTGCTGGCTGTGCTTGTGAGGTCACAGCAGCCTCAGTGCCTCCCAGGCCAATATCAGGCTCCTGGCTGTTGGCTGTGCTTGTGACATCACAGCAGCCTGAGTGCCTCCTAGGCCCATGGCAGGCTCATGGCTGCTGGCTGTGCTTGTGAGGTCACAGCAGTCTCAGTGCCTCCTCTGCCAGTGTCAGGCTCATGGCTGCTGGCTATGCTTCTGAGGTCACAGCAGCCTCAGTGTCTCCGTGGATAGTGCCATGCTCATGGCTGCTGGCTGTGCTTGTGACGTCACAGCAGCCTCAGTGCCTCCTCTGCCAGTGGCAGGCTCATGGCTGCTGGCTGTGCTTGTGACATCACAGCAGCCTGAGTCCCTCCTTGGCCCGTGGCAGGCTCATGGGTGCTGGCTGTGCTTGTGACTTCACAGCAGCCTCAGTGCGTCCCAGGCCAATATCAGGCTCCTGGCTGCTGGCTGTGCTTGTGACGTCACAGCAGCCTGAGTGCCTCCCAGGCCAATATCAGGCTCCTGGCTGTTGGCTGTGCTTGTGACGTCACAGCAGCCTGAGTGCCTCCTAGGCCAGTGGCAGTCTCATGGCTGCTGGCTGTGCTTCTGATGTCACACCAGGCTCAGTGCCTCTGAGGCCAGTGACAGGCTCCTGGCTGCTGGCTGTGCTTGTGTGGTCACAGCAGCCTCAGTACCATCTAGGCCAGTGGAAGGCTCATGGCTGCTGGCTGTGGTTGTGACGTCACAGCATCCTCAGTGCCTCCTCTGACAGTGGCTGTCTCATGGCTGCTGGCTGTGCTTCTGAGGTCACAGAAGCCTGAATGCCTCCTAGGCCAGTGGCAGGCTCATGGTTGGTGGCTATGATTGTGAGGTCACAGCAGCATCAGTGCCTCATCGTTTAGTGTCCAGCGTCCCCTGCTGGCTGTGCTTGTGAGGTCACAGCAGACTCAGTGCCTGAAAAGTTAGTGTCCAGTGCCCCCTCCTGGCTGTGCTTGTGAGGTCACAGCAGCCTCAGTGCCTCCCAGGCCAATATCAGGCTCCTGGCTGCTGGCTGTGCTTGTGACGTCACAGCAGCCTCAGTGCGTCCCAGGCCAATATCAGGCTCCTGGCTGTTGGCTGTGCTTGTGACGTCACAGCAGCCTGAGTGCCTCCTAGGCCAGTGGCAGTCTCATGGCTGCTGGCTGTGCTTCTGAGGTCACAGCAGCCTCAGTGCCATCTAGACCAGTGGAAGGCTCATGGCTGCTGGCTGTGCTTGTGACGTCACAGCAGCCTCAGTGCCTCCGAGGCCAGTGGCAGTCTCCTGGCTGCTGGCTGTGCTTCTGAGGTCACAGAAGCCTGAATGCCTCCTAGGCCAGTGGCAGGCTCATGGTTGGTGGCTATGATTCTGAGGTCACAGCGGCATCAGTGCCTCATCGTTTAGTGTCCAGTGTCCCCTGCTGGCTCTGCTTGTGAGGTCACAGCAGACTCAGTTCCTCATAAGTTACTGGCCAGCGCCCCCTGCTGGCTGTGCTTGTGACGTCACAGCAGACTCAGTGCCTCCCAGGCCAATTTCAGGCTCCTGGCTGCTGGCTGTGCTTGTGACGTCACAGCAGACTCAGTTCCTCATAGTTTAGTGTCCAGCGTCCCCTGCTGGCTCTGCTTGTGAGGTCACAGCAGACTCCGTGCCTCCCAGGCCAATATCAGGCTCCTGGCTGCTGGCTGTGCTTGTGACGTCACAGCAGACTCAGTGCCTCCTAGGCCCGTGGCAGGCTCATGGCTGCTGGCTGTGCTTGTGACGTCACAGCAGACTCAGTGCCTCTGAGGCCAGTGGCAGTCTCATGGCTGCTGGCTGTGCTTGTGAGGTCACAGCAGCCTCAGTGCCTCCCAGGCCAATATCAGGCTCATGGCTGCTGGCTGTGCTTGTGAGGTCACAGCAGCCTCAGTGCCTCCTCTGCCAGTGGCAGGCTCATGGCTGCTGGCTGTGCTTGTGACGTCACAGCAGACTCAGTGCCTCCCAGGCCAATATCAGGCTCCTGGCTGTTGGCTGTGCTTGTGACATCACAGCAGCCTGAGTGCCTCCTAGGCCCATGGCAGGCTCATGGCTGCTGGCTGTGCTTGTGAGGTCACAGCAGTCTGAGTGCCTCCTCTGCCAGTGTCAGGCTCATGGCTGCTGGCTATGCTTCTGAGGTCACAGCAGCCTCAGTGTCTCCGTGGATAGTGCCATGCTCATGGCTGCTGGCTGTGCTTGTGAAGTCACAGCAGCCTCAGTGCCTCCTAGGCCAGTGGCAGGCTCATGGCTGCTGGCTGTGCTTGTGAGGTCACAGCAGCCTGAATGCCTCCTAGACCAGTGGCAGGCTCCTGGCTGCTGGCTGTGCTTCTGAGGTCACAGAAGCCTGAATGCTTCCTAGGCCAGTGGCAGGCTCATGGCTGCTGTCTGTGATTGTGAGGACAGCAGCGTCAGTGCCTCCTAGGTTAGTGTCCAGCGTCCCCTGCTGGCTCTGCTTGTGAGGTCACAGCAGACTCAGTGCCTCATAGGTTAGTGTCCAGCGCCTCCTGCTGGCTGTGCTTGTGAGGTCACAGCAGCCTCAGTGCCTCCCAGGCCAGTATCAGGCTCCTGGCTGCTGGCTGTGCTGGTGAGGTCACAGCAGCCTCAGTGCCTCCTCTGCCAGTGGCAGGCTCATGGCTGCTGGCTGTGCTTGTGATGTCACAGCAGCCTCAGTGCCTCCTCTGCCAGTGGCAGGCTCATGGCTGCTGGCTGTGCTTGTGATGTCACAGCAGCCTCAGTGCCACTGAGGCCAGTATCAGGCTCATGGCTGCTGGCTGTGCTTCTGAGGTCACAGCAGCCTGAATGCCTCTGAGGCCAGTGGCAGGCTCATGGCTGCTGGCTGGGATTGTGAGGTCACAGCAGCCTCAGTGCCTCATAGGTTAGTGTCCAGTGTCCCCTGCTGGCTGTGCTTGTGAGGTCACAGCAGCCTCAGTGCCTCACAGGCCAGTATCAGGCTCAGGGCTGCTGGCTGTGCTTGTGACGTCACAGCAGCCACAGTGCCTCTGAGGCCAGTGCCATGCTCAAGGCTGCTGGCTGTGCTTGTGACGTCACAACAGCCTCAGTGCCTCCTAGGCCAGTATCAGGCTCATGGCTGCTGGCTGTGCTTGTGAGGTCACAGCAGCCTGAATGCCTTCTAGGCCAGTGGCAGGCTCATGGCTGCTGGCTGTGCTTGTGAGGTCACAGCAAACTCAGTGCCTCCTACGCCAGTGGCAGGCTCATGGCTGCTGGCTGTGCTTGTGAGGTCACAGCAGCCTCAGTGCCTCCTCTGCCAGTGGCAGTCTCATGGCTGCTGGCTGTGCTTGTGAGGTCACAGAAGCCTCAGTGCCTCCCAGGCCAATATCAGACTCATGGCTGCTGGCTATGCTTCTGAGGTCACAGCAGCCTCAGTGTCTCCGTGGATAGTGCCATGCTCATGGCTGCTGGCTGTGCTTGTGAAGTCACAGCAGCCTCAGTGCCTCCTAGGCCAGTGGCAGGCTCATGGCTGCTGGCTGTGCTTGTGAGGTCACAGCAGCCTGAATGCCTCCCAGGCCAATATCAGGCTCCTGGCTCCTGGCTGTGCTTCTGAGGTCACAGAAGCCTGAATGCTTCCTAGGCCAGTGGCAGGCTCATGGCTGCTGTCTGTGATTGTGAGGACACAGCAGCCTCAGTGCCTCCTAGGTTAGTGTCCAGCGTCCCCTGCTGGCTCTGCTTGTGAGGTCACAGCAGACTCAGTGCCTCATAGGTTAGTGTCCAGCGCCTCCTGCTGGCTGTGGTTGTGAGGTCACAGCAGCCTCAGTGCCTCCCAGGCCAATATCAGGCTCCTGGCTGTTGGCTGTGCTTGTGACATCACAGCAGCCTGAGTGCCTCCTAGGCCCGTGGCAGGCTCATGGCTGCTGGCTGTGCTTGTGAGGTCACAGCAGTCTGAGTGCCTCCTCTGCCAGTGTCAGGCTCATGGCTGCTGGCTATGCTTCTGAGGTCACAGCAGCCTCAGTGTCTCCGTGGATAGTGCCATGCTCATGGCTGCTGGCTGTGCTTGTGACGTCACAGCAGCCTCAGTGCCTCCTCTGCCAGTGGCAGGCTCATGGCTGCTGGCTGTGCTTGTGACATCACAGCAGCCTGAGTCCCTCCTTGGCCCGTGGCAGGCTCATGGGTGCTGGCTGTGCTTGTGACTTCACAGCAGCCTCAGTGCGTCCCAGGCCAATATCAGGCTCCTGGCTGCTGGCTGTGCTTGTGACGTCACAGCAGCCTGAGTGCCTCCCAGGCCAATATCAGGCTCCTGGCTGTTGGCTGTGCTTGTGACGTCACAGCAGCCTGAGTGCCTCCTAGGCCAGTGGCAGTCTCATGGCTGCTGGCTGTGCTTCTGATGTCACACCAGGCTCAGTGCCTCTGAGGCCAGTGACAGGCTCCTGGCTGCTGGCTGTGCTTGTGTGGTCACAGCAGCCTCAGTACCATCTAGGCCAGTGGAAGGCTCATGGCTGCTGGCTGTGGTTGTGACGTCACAGCATCCTCAGTGCCTCCTCTGACAGTGGCTGTCTCATGGCTGCTGGCTGTGCTTCTGAGGTCACAGAAGCCTGAATGCCTCCTAGGCCAGTGGCAGGCTCATGGTTGGTGGCTATGATTGTGAGGTCACAGCAGCATCAGTGCCTCATCGTTTAGTGTCCAGCGTCCCCTGCTGGCTGTGCTTGTGAGGTCACAGCAGACTCAGTGCCTGAAAAGTTAGTGTCCAGTGCCCCCTCCTGGCTGTGCTTGTGAGGTCACAGCAGCCTCAGTGCCTCCCAGGCCAATATCAGGCTCCTGGCTGCTGGCTGTGCTTGTGACGTCACAGCAGCCTCAGTGCGTCCCAGGCCAATATCAGGCTCCTGGCTGTTGGCTGTGCTTGTGACGTCACAGCAGCCTGAGTGCCTCCTAGGCCAGTGGCAGTCTCATGGCTGCTGGCTGTGCTTCTGAGGTCACAGCAGCCTCAGTGCCATCTAGACCAGTGGAAGGCTCATGGCTGCTGGCTGTGCTTGTGACGTCACAGCAGCCTGAGTGCCTCCGAGGCCAGTGGCAGTCTCCTGGCTGCTGGCTGTGCTTCTGAGGTCACAGAAGCCTGAATGCCTCCTAGGCCAGTGGCAGGCTCATGGTTGGTGGCTATGATTGTGAGGTCACAGCGGCATCAGTGCCTCATCGTTTAGTGTCCAGCGTCCCCTGCTGGCTCTGCTTGTGAGGTCACAGCAGACTCAGTTCCTCATAAGTTACTGGCCAGCGCCCCCTGCTGGCTGTGCTTGTGAGGTCACAGCAGACTCCGTGCCTCCCAGGCCAATTTCAGGCTCCTGGCTGCTGGCTGTGCTTGTGACGTCACAGCAGCCTGAGTGCCTCCTAGGCCCGTGGCAGGCTCATGGCTGCTGGCTGTGCTTGTGATGTCACAGCAGCCTCAGTGCCTCTGAGGCCAGTGGCAGTCTCATGGCTGCTGGCTGTGCTTGTGAGGTCACAGCAGCCTCAGTGCCTCCCAGGCCAATATCAGGCTCATGGCTGCTGGCTGTGCTTGTGAGGTCACAGCAGCCTCAGTGCCTCCTCTGCCAGTGGCAGTCTCATGGCTGCTGGCTGTGCTTGTGAGGTCACAGCAGACTCAGTTCCTCATAGTTTAGTGTCCAGCGTCCCCTGCTGGCTCTGCTTGTGAGGTCACAGCAGACTCCGTGCCTCCCAGGCCAATATCAGGCTCCTGGCTGCTGGCTGTGCTTGTGACGTCACAGCAGACTCAGTGCCTCCTAGGCCCGTGGCAGGCTCATGGCTGCTGGCTGTGCTTGTGATGTCACAGCAGCCTCAGTGCCTCTGAGGCCAGTGGCAGTCTCATGGCTGCTGGCTGTGCTTGTGAGGTCACAGCAGCCTCCGTGCCTCTGAGGCCAATATCAGGCTCATGGCTGCTGGCTGTGCTTGTGAGGTCACAGCAGCCTCAGTGCCTCCTCTGCCAGTGGCAGTCTCATGGCTGCTGGCTGTGCTTGTGACGTCACAGCAGACTCAGTTCCTCATAGTTTAGTGTCCAGCGTCCCCTGCTGGCTCTGCTTGTGAGGTCACAGCAGACTCCGTGCCTCCCAGGCCAATATCAGGCTCCTGGCTGCTGGCTGTGCTTGTGACGTCACAGCAGACTCAGTGCCTCCTAGGCCCGTGGCAGGCTCATGGCTGCTGGCTGTGCTTGTGACGTCACAGCAGACTCAGTGCCTCTGAGGCCAGTGGCAGTCTCATGGCTGCTGGCTGTGCTTGTGAGGTCACAGCAGCCTCAGTGCCTCCCAGGCCAATATCAGGCTCATGGCTGCTGGCTGTGCTTGTGAGGTCACAGCAGCCTCAGTGCCTCCTCTGCCAGTGGCAGGCTCATGGCTGCTGGCTGTGCTTGTGACGTCACAGCAGACTCAGTGCCTCCCAGGCCAATATCAGGCTCCTGGCTGTTGGCTGTGCTTGTGACATCACAGCAGCCTGAGTGCCTCCTAGGCCCGTGGCAGGCTCATGGCTGCTGGCTGTGCTTGTGAGGTCACAGCAGTCTGAGTGCCTCCTCTGCCAGTGTCAGGCTCATGGCTGCTGGCTATGCTTCTGAGGTCACAGCAGCCTCAGTGTCTCCGTGGATAGTGCCATGCTCATGGCTGCTGGCTGTGCTTGTGAAGTCACAGCAGCCTCAGTGCCTCCTAGGCCAGTGGCAGGCTCATGGCTGCTGGCTGTGCTTGTGAGGTCACAGCAGCCTGAATGCCTCCTAGACCAGTGGCAGGCTCCTGGCTGCTGGCTGTGCTTCTGAGGTCACAGAAGCCTGAATGCTTCCTAGGCCAGTGGCAGGCTCATGGCTGCTGTCTGTGATTGTGAGGACAGCAGCCTCAGTGCCTCCTAGGTTAGTGTCCAGCGTCCCCTGCTGGCTCTGCTTGTGAGGTCACAGCAGACTCAGTGCCTCATAGGTTAGTGTCCAGCGCCTCCTGCTGGCTGTGCTTGTGAGGTCACAGCAGCCTCAGTGCCTCCCAGGCCAGTATCAGGCTCCTGGCTGCTGGCTGTGCTGGTGAGGTCACAGCAGCCTCAGTACCTCCTCTGCCAGTGGCAGGCTCCTGGCTGCTGGCTGTGCTTGTGATGTCACAGCAGCCTCAGTGCCTCCTCTGCCAGTGGCAGGCTCATGGCTGCTGGCTGTGCTTGTGATGTCACAGCAGCCTCAGTGCCACTGAGGCCAGTATCAGGCTCATGGCTGCTGGCTGTGCTTCTGAGGTCACAGCAGCCTGAATGCCTCTGAGGCCAGTGGCAGGCTCATGGCTGCTGGCTGGGATTGTGAGGTCACAGCAGCCTCAGTGCCTCATAGGTTAGTGTCCAGTGTCCCCTGCTGGCTGTGCTTGTGAGGTCACAGCAGCCTCAGTGCCTCACAGGCCAGTATCAGGCTCATGGCTGCTGGCTGTGCTTGTGACGTCACAGCAGACACAGTGCCTCTGAGGCCAGTGCCATGCTCAAGGCTGCTGGCTGTGGTTGTGACGTCACAACAGCCTCAGTGCCTCCTAGGCCAGTATCAGGCTCATGGCTGCTGGCTCTGCTTGTGAGGTCACAGCAGACTCCGTGCCTCCCAGGCCAATATCAGGCTCCTGGCTGCTGGCTGTGCTTGTGACGTCACAGCAGACTCAGTGCCTCCTAGGCCCGTGGCAGGCTCATGGCTGCTGGCTGTGCTTGTGAGGTCACAGCAGACTCAGTGCCTCTGAGGCCAGTGGCAGTCTCATGGCTGCTGGCTGTGCTTGTGAGGTCACAGCAGCCTCAGTGCCTCCCAGGCCAATATCAGGCTCATGGCTGCTGGCTGTGCTTGTGAGGTCACAGCAGCCTCAGTGCCTCCTCTGCCAGTGGCAGGCTCATGGCTGCTGGCTGTGCTTGTGACGTCACAGCAGACTCAGTGCCTCCCAGGCCAATATCAGGCTCCTGGCTGTTGGCTGTGCTTGTG
Source organism: Dromaius novaehollandiae (assembly GCF_036370855.1). NCBI lineage: Eukaryota > Metazoa > Chordata > Aves > Casuariiformes > Dromaiidae > Dromaius > Dromaius novaehollandiae. Next base: position 1,693,003 of record NC_088120.1, on the reverse strand, counting down.
ACATCACAGCAGCCTGAGTGCCTCCTAGACCCGTGGCAGGCTCATGGCTGCTGGCTGTGCTTGTGAGGTCACAGCAGTCTGAGTGCCTCCTCTGCCAGTGTCAGGCTCATGGCTGCTGGCTATGCTTCTGAGGTCACAGCAGCCTCAGTGTCTCCGTGGATAGTGCCATGCTCATGGCTGCTGGCTGTGCTTGTGAAGTCACAGCAGCCTCAGTGCCTCCTAGGCCAGTGGCAGGCTCATGGCTGCTGGCTGTGCTTGTGAGGTCACAGCAGCCTGAATGCCTCCTAGACCAGTGGCAGGCTCCTGGCTGCTGGCTGTGCTTCTGAGGTCACAGAAGCCTGAATGCTTCCTAGGCCAGTGGCAGGCTCATGGCTGCTGTCTGTGACTGTGAAGACAGCAGCCTCAGTGCCTCCTAGGTTAGTGTCCAGCGTCCCCTGCTGGCTCTGCTTGTGAGGTCACAGCAGACTCAGTGCCTCATATGTTAGTGTCCAGCGCCTCCTGCTGGCTGTGCTTGTGGGGTCACAGCAGCCTCAGTGCGTCCCAGGCCAATATCAGGCTCCTGGCTGCTGGCTGTGCTTGTGACGTCACAGCAGCCTGAGTGCCTCCCAGGCCAATATCAGGCTCCTGGCTGTTGGCTGTTTTTGTGACGTCACAGCAGCCTGAGTGCCTCCTAGGCCAGTGGCAGTCTCATGGCTGCTGGCTGTGCTTCTGATGTCACACCAGGCTCAGTGCCTCTGAGGCCAGTGACAGGCTCCTGGCTGCTGGCTGTGCTTGTGTGGTCACAGCAGCCTCAGTACCATCTAGGCCAGTGGAAGGCTCATGGCTGCTGGCTGTGGTTGTGACGTCACAGCATCCTCAGTGCCTCCTCTGACAGTGGCTGTCTCATGGCTGCTGGCTGTGCTTCTGAGGTCACAGAAGCCTGAATGCCTCCTAGGCCAGTGGCAGGCTCATGGTTGGTGGCTATGATTGTGAGGTCACAGCAGCATCAGTGCCTCATCGTTTAGTGTCCAGCGTCCCCTGCTGGCTGTGCTTGTGAGGACACAGCAGACTCAGTGCCTGAAAAGTTAGTGTCCAGTGCCCCCTCCTGGCTGTGCTTGTGAGGTCACAGCAGCCTCAGTGCCTCCCAGGCCAATATCAGGCTCCTGGCTGCTGGCTGTGCTTGTGACGTCACAGCAGCCTCAGTGCGTCCCAGGCCAATATCAGGCTCCTGGCTGTTGGCTGTGCTTGTGACGTCACAGCAGCCTGAGTGCCTCCTAGGCCAGTGGCAGTCTCATGGCTGCTGGCTGTGCTTCTGAGGTCACAGCAGCCTCAGTGCCATCTAGACCAGTGGAAGGCTCATGGCTGCTGGCTGTGCTTGTGACGTCACAGCAGCCTGAGTGCCTCCGAGGCCAGTGGCAGTCTCCTGGCTGCTGGCTGTGCTTCTGAGGTCACAGAAGCCTGAATGCCTCCTAGGCCAGTGGCAGGCTCATGGTTGGTGGCTATGATTGTGAGGTCACAGCGGCATCAGTGCCTCATCGTTTAGTGTCCAGTGTCCCCTGCTGGCTCTGCTTGGGAGGTCACAGCAGACTCAGTTCCTCATAAGTTACTGGCCAGCGCCCCCTGCTGGCTGTGCTTGTGAGGTCACAGCAGACTCCGTGCCTCCCAGGCCAATATCAGGCTCCTGGCTGCTGGCTGTGCTTGTGACGTCACAGCAGCCTGAGTGCCTCCTAGGCCCGTGGCAGGCTCATGGCTGCTGGCTGTGCTTGTGATGTCACAGCAGCCTCAGTGCCTCTGAGGCCAGTGGCAGTCTCATGGCTGCTGGCTGTGCTTGTGAGGTCACAGCAGCCTCAGTGCCTCCCAGGCCAATATCAGGCTCATGGCTGCTGGCTGTGCTTGTGAGGTCACAGCAGCCTCAGTGCCTCCTCTGCCAGTGGCAGTCTCATGGCTGCTGGCTGTGCTTGTGACGTCACAGCAGACTCAGTTCCTCATAGTTTAGTGTCCAGCGTCCCCTGCTGGCTCTGCTTGTGAGGTCACAGCAGACTCCGTGCCTCCCAGGCCAATATCAGGCTCCTGGCTGCTGGCTGTGCTTGTGACGTCACAGCAGACTCAGTGCCTCCTAGGCCCGTGGCAGGCTCATGGCTGCTGGCTGTGCTTGTGATGTCACAGCAGCCTCAGTGCCTCTGAGGCCAGTGGCAGTCTCATGGCTGCTGGCTGTGCTTGTGAGGTCACAGCAGCCTCAGTGCCTCCCAGGCCAATATCAGGCTCATGGCTGCTGGCTGTGCTTGTGAGGTCACAGCAGCCTCAGTGCCTCCTCTGCCAGTGGCAGTCTCATGGCTGCTGGCTGTGCTTGTGACGTCACAGCAGACTCAGTTCCTCATAGTTTAGTGTCCAGCGTCCCCTGCTGGCTCTGCTTGTGAGGTCACAGCAGACTCCGTGCCTCCCAGGCCAATATCAGGCTCCTGGCTGCTGGCTGTGCTTGTGACGTCACAGCAGACTCAGTGCCTCCTAGGCCCGTGGCAGGCTCATGGCTGCTGGCTGTGCTTGTGACGTCAGAGCAGACTCAGTGCCTCTGAGGCCAGTGGCAGTCTCATGGCTGCTGGCTGTGCTTGTGAGGTCACAGCAGCCTCAGTGCCTCCCAGGCCAATATCAGGCTCATGGCTGCTGGCTGTGCTTGTGAGGTCACAGCAGCCTCAGTGCCTCCTCTGCCAGTGGCAGGCTCATGGCTGCTGGCTGTGCTTGTGACGTCACAGCAGACTCAGTGCCTCCCAGGCCAATATCAGGCTCCTGGCTGTTCGCTGTGCTTGTGACATCACAGCAGCCTGAGTGCCTCCTAGGCCCGTGGCAGGCTCATGGCTGCTGGCTGTGCTTGTGAGGTCACAGCAGCCTCAGTGCCTCCCAGGCCAATATCAGGCTCATGGCTGCTGGCTGTGCTTGTGAGGTCACAGCAGCCTCAGTGCCTCCTCTGCCAGTGGCAGGCTCATGGCTGCTGGCTGTGCTTGTGACGTCACAGCAGACTCAGTGCCTCCCAGGCCAATATCAGGCTCCTGGCTGTTGGCTGTGCTTGTGACATCACAGCAGCCTCAGTGCCTCCTAGACCCGTGGCAGGCTCATGGCTGCTGGCTGTGCTTGTGAGGTCACAGCAGTCTGAGTGCCTCCTCTGCCAGTGTCAGGCTCATGGCTGCTGGCTATGCTTCTGAGGTCACAGCAGCCTCAGTGTCTCCGTGGATAGTGCCATGCTCATGGCTGCTGGCTGTGCTTGTGAAGTCACAGCAGCCTCAGTGCCTCCTAGGCCAGTGGCAGGCTCATGGCTGCTGGCTGTGCTTGTGAGGTCACAGCAGCCTGAATGCCTCCTAGACCAGTGGCAGGCTCCTGGCTGCTGGCTGTGCTTCTGAGGTCACAGAAGCCTGAATGCTTCCTAGGCCAGTGGCAGGCTCATGGCTGCTGTCTGTGACTGTGAGGACAGCAGCCTCAGTGCCTCCTAGGTTAGTGTCCAGTGTCCCCTGCTGGCTCTGCTTGTGAGGTCACAGCAGACTCAGTGCCTCATATGTTAGTGTCCAGCGCCTCCTGCTGGCTGTGCTTGTGAGGTCACAGCAGCCTCAGTGCGTCCCAGGCCAATATCAGGCTCCTGGCTGCTGGCTGTGCTTGTGACGTCACAGCAGCCTGAGTGCCTCCCAGGCCAATATCAGGCTCCTGGCTGTTGGCTGTTTTTGTGACGTCACAGCAGCCTGAGTGCCTCCTAGGCCAGTGGCAGTCTCATGGCTGCTGGCTGTGCTTCTGATGTCACACCAGGCTCAGTGCCTCTGAGGCCAGTGACAGGCTCCTGGCTGCTGGCTGTGCTTGTGTGGTCACAGCAGCCTCAGTACCATCTAGGCCAGTGGAAGGCTCATGGCTGCTGGCTGTGGTTGTGACGTCACAGCATCCTCAGTGCCTCCTCTGACAGTGGCTGTCTCATGGCTGCTGGCTGTGCTTCTGAGGTCACAGAAGCCTGAATGCCTCCTAGGCCAGTGGCAGGCTCATGGTTGGTGGCTATGATTGTGAGGTCACAGCAGCATCAGTGCCTCATCGTTTAGTGTCCAGCGTCCCCTGCTGGCTGTGCTTGTGAGGTCACAGCAGACTCAGTGCCTGAAAAGTTAGTGTCCAGTGCCCCCTCCTGGCTGTGCTTGTGAGGTCACAGCAGCCTCAGTGCCTCCCAGGCCAATATCAGGCTCCTGGCTGCTGGCTGTGCTTGTGACGTCACAGCAGCCTCAGTGCGTCCCAGGCCAATATCAGGCTCCTGGCTGTTGGCTGTGCTTGTGACGTCACAGCAGCCTGAGTGCCTCCTAGGCCAGTGGCAGTCTCATGGCTGCTGGCTGTGCTTCTGAGGTCACAGCAGCCTCAGTGCCATCTAGACCAGTGGAAGGCTCATGGCTGCTGGCTGTGCTTGTGACGTCACAGCAGCCTGAGTGCCTCCGAGGCCAGTGGCAGTCTCCTGGCTGCTGGCTGTGCTTCTGAGGTCACAGAAGCCTGAATGCCTCCTAGGCCAGTGGCAGGCTCATGGTTGGTGGCTATGATTCTGAGGTCACAGCGGCATCAGTGCCTCATCGTTTAGTGTCCAGTGTCCCCTGCTGGCTCTGCTTGTGAGGTCACAGCAGACTCAGTTCCTCATAAGTTACTGGCCAGCGCCCCCTGCTGGCTGTGCTTGTGAGGTCACAGCAGACTCCGTGCCTCCCAGGCCAATTTCAGGCTCCTGGCTGCTGGCTGTGCTTGTGACGTCACAGCAGCCTGAGTGCCTCCTAGGCCCGTGGCAGGCTCATGGCTGCTGGCTGTGCTTGTGATGTCACAGCAGCCTCAGTGCCTCTGAGGCCAGTGGCAGTCTCATGGCTGCTGGCTGTGCTTGTGAGGTCACAGCAGCCTCAGTGCCTCCCAGGCCAATATCAGGCTCATGGCTGCTGGCTGTGCTTGTGAGGTCACAGCAGCCTCAGTGCCTCCTCTGCCAGTGGCAGTCTCATGGCTGCTGGCTGGGATTGTGAGGTCACAGCAGACTCAGTTCCTCATAGTTTAGTGTCCAGCGTCCCCTGCTGGCTCTGCTTGTGAGGTCACAGCAGACTCCGTGCCTCCCAGGCCAATATCAGGCTCCTGGCTGCTGGCTGTGCTTGTGACGTCACAGCAGACTCAGTGCCTCCTAGGCCCGTGGCAGGCTCATGGCTGCTGGCTGTGCTTGTGATGTCACAGCAGCCTCAGTGCCTCTGAGGCCAGTGGCAGTCTCATGGCTGCTGGCTGTGCTTGTGAGGTCACAGCAGCCTCAGTGCCTCCCAGGCCAATATCAGGCTCATGGCTGCTGGCTGTGCTTGTGAGGTCACAGCAGCCTCAGTGCCTCCTCTGCCAGTGGCAGTCTCATGGCTGCTGGCTGTGCTTGTGACGTCACAGCAGACTCAGTTCCTCATAGTTTAGTGTCCAGCGTCCCCTGCTGGCTCTGCTTGTGAGGTCACAGCAGACTCCGTGCCTCCCAGGCCAATATCAGGCTCCTGGCTGCTGGCTGTGCTTGTGACGTCACAGCAGACTCAGTGCCTCCTAGGCCCGTGGCAGGCTCATGGCTGCTGGCTGTGCTTGTGACGTCAGAGCAGACTCAGTGCCTCTGAGGCCAGTGGCAGTCTCATGGCTGCTGGCTGTGCTTGTGAGGTCACAGCAGCCTCAGTGCCTCCCAGGCCAATATCAGGCTCATGGCTGCTGGCTGTGCTTGTGAGGTCACAGCAGCCTCAGTGCCTCCTCTGCCAGTGGCAGGCTCATGGCTGCTGGCTGTGCTTGTGACGTCACAGCAGACTCAGTGCCTCCCAGGCCAATATCAGGCTCCTGGCTGTTGGCTGTGCTTGTGACATCACAGCAGCCTGAGTGCCTCCTAGGCCCGTGGCAGGCTCATGGCTGCTGGCTGTGCTTGTGAGGTCACAGCAGTCTGAGTGCCTCCTCTGCCAGTGTCAGGCTCATGGCTGCTGGCTATGCTTCTGAGGTCACAGCAGCCTCAGTGTCTCCGTGGATAGTGCCATGCTCATGGCTGCTGGCTGTGCTTGTGAAGTCACAGCAGCCTCAGTGCCTCCTAGGCCAGTGGCAGGCTCATGGCTGCTGGCTGTGCTTGTGAGGTCACAGCAGCCTGAATGCCTCCTAGACCAGTGGCAGGCTCCTGGCTGCTGTCTGTGATTGTGAGGACAGCAGCCTCAGTGCCTCCTAGGTTAGTGTCCAGCGTCCCCTGCTGGCTCTGCTTGTGAGGTCACAGCAGACTCAGTGCCTCATAGGTTAGTGTCCAGCGCCTCCTGCTGGCTGTGCTTGTGAGGTCACAGCAGCCTCAGTGCCTCCCAGGCCAGTATCAGGCTCCTGGCTGCTGGCTGTGCTGGTGAGGTCACAGCAGCCTCAGTGCCTCCTCTGCCAGTGGCAGGCTCATGGCTGCTGGCTGTGCTTGTGATGTCACAGCAGCCTCAGTGCCTCCTCTGCCAGTGGCAGGCTCATGGCTGCTGGCTGTGCTTGTGATGTCACAGCAGCCTCAGTGCCACTGAGGCCAGTATCAGGCTCATGGCTGCTGGCTGTGCTTCTGAGGTCACAGCAGCCGGAATGCCTCTGAGGCCAGTGGCAGGCTCATGGCTGCTGGCTGGGATTGTGAGGTCACAGCAGCCTCAGGGCCTCCGAGGTTAGTGTCCAGTGTCCCCTGCTGGCTGTGCTTGTGAGGTCACAGCAGCCTCAGTGCCTCACAGGCCAGTATCAGGCTCATGGCTGCTGGCTGTGCTTGTGACGTCACAGCAGACACAGTGCCTCTGAGGCCAGTGCCATGCTCAAGGCTGCTGGCTGTGGTTGTGACGTCACAACAGCCTCAGTGCCTCCTAGGCCAGTATCAGGCTCATGGCTGCTGGCTCTGCTTGTGAGGTCACAGCAGACTCCGTGCCTCCCAGGCCAATATCAGGCTCCTGGCTGCTGGCTGTGCTTGTGACGTCACAGCAGACTCAGTGCCTCCTAGGCCCCTGGCAGGCTCATGGCTGCTGGCTGTGCTTGTGAGGTCACAGCAGACTCAGTGCCTCTGAGGCCAGTGGCAGTCTCATGGCTGCTGGCTGTGCTTGTGAGGTCACAGCAGCCTCAGTGCCTCCCAGGCCAATATCAGGCTCATGGCTGCTGGCTGTGCTTGTGAGGTCACAGCAGCCTCAGTGCCTCCTCTGCCAGTGGCAGGCTCATGGCTGCTGGCTGTGCTTGTGACGTCACAGCAGACTCAGTGCCTCCCAGGCCAATATCAGGCTCCTGGCTGTTGGCTGTGCTTGTGACATCACAGCAGCCTGAGTGCCTCCTAGGCCCGTGGCAGGCTCATGGCTGCTGGCTGTGCTTGTGAGGTCACAGCAGTCTGAGTGCCTCCTCTGCCAGTGTCAGGCTCATGGCTGCTGGCTATGCTTCTGAGGTCACAGCAGCCTCAGTGTCTCCGTGGATAGTGCCATGCTCATGGCTGCTGGCTGTGCTTGTGAAGTCACAGCAGCCTCAGTGCCTCCTAGGCCAGTGGCAGGCTCATGGCTGCTGGCTGTGCTTGTGAGGTCACAGCAGCCTGAATGCCTCCTAGACCAGTGGCAGGCTCCTGGCTGCTGGCTGTGCTTCTGAGGTCACAGAAGCCTGAATGCTTCCTAGGCCAGTGGCAGGCTCATGGCTGCTGTCTGTGACTGTGAGGACAGCAGCCTCAGTGCCTCCTAGGTTAGTGTCCAGCGTCCCCTGCTGGCTCTGCTTGTGAGGTCACAGCAGACTCAGTGCCTCATAGGTTAGTGTCCAGCGCCTCCTGCTGGCTGTGCTTGTGAGGTCACAGCAGCCTCAGTGCCTCCCAGGCCAGTATCAGGCTCCTGGCTGCTGGCTGTGCTGGTGAGGTCACAGCAGCCTCAGTGCCTCCTCTGCCAGTGGCAGGCTCATGGCTGCTGGCTGTGCTTGTGATGTCACAGCAGCCTCAGTGCCTGCTCTGCCAGTGGCAGGCTCATGGCTGCTGGCTGTGCTTGTGATGTCACAGCAGCCTCAGTGCCACTGAGGCCAGTATCAGGCTCATGGCTGCTGGCTGTGCTTCTGAGGTCACAGCAGCCTGAATGCCTCTGAGGCCAGTGGCAGGCTCATGGCTGCTGGCTGGGATTGTGAGGTCACAGCAGCCTCAGTGCCTCATAGGTTAGTGTCCAGTGTCCCCTGCTGGCTGTGCTTGTGAGGTCACAGCAGCCTCAGTGCCTCACAGGCCAGTATCAGGCTCATGGCTGCTGGCTGTGCTTGTGACGTCACAGCAGCCACAGTGCCTCTGAGGCCAGTGCCATGCTCAAGGCTGCTGGCTGTGCTTGTGACGTCACAACAGCCTCAGTGCCTCCTAGGACAGTATCAGGCTCATGGCTGCTGGCTGTGCTTGTGAGGTCACAGCAGACTCAGTGCCTCCTACGCCAGTGGCAGGCTCATGGCTGCTGGCTGTGCTTGTGAGGTCACAGCAGCCTCAGTGCCTCCTCTGCCAGTGGCAGTCTCATGGCTGCTGGCTGTGCTTGTGAGGTCACAGAAGCCTCAGTGCCTCCCAGGCCAATATCAGGCTCATGGCTGCTGGCTATGCTTCTGAGGTCACAGCAGCCTCAGTGTCTCCGTGGATAGTGCCATGCTCATGGCTGCTGGCTGTGCTTGTGAAGTCACAGCAGCCTCAGTGCCTCCTAGGCCAGTGGCAGGCTCATGGCTGCTGGCTGTGCTTGTGAGGTCACAGCAGCCTGAATGCCTCCTAGACCAGTGGCAGGCTCCTGGCTCCTGGCTGTGCTTCTGAGGTCACAGAAGCCTGAATGCTTCCTAGGCCAGTGGCAGGCTCATGGCTGCTGTCTGTGATTGTGAGGACACAGCAGCCTCAGTGCCTCCTCGGTTAGTGTCCAGCGTCCCCTGCTGGCTCTGCTTGTGAGGTCACAGCAGACTCAGTGCCTCATAGGTTAGTGTCCAGCGCCTCCTGCTGGCTGTGCTTGTGAGGTCACAGCAGCCTCAGTGCCTCCCAGGCCAGTATCAGGCTCCTGGCTGCTGGCTGTGCTGGTGAGGTCACAGCAGCCTCAGTGCCTCCTCTGCCAGTGGCAGGCTCATGGCTGCTGGCTGTGCTTGTGACATCACAGCAGCCTGAGTCCCTCCTTGGCCCGTGGCAGGCTCATGGGTGCTGGCTGTGCTTGTGACTTCACAGCAGCCTCAGTGCGTCCCAGGCCAATATCAGGCTCCTGGCTGCTGGCTGTGCTTGTGACGTCACAGCAGCCTGAGTGCCTCCCAGGCCAATATCAGGCTCCTGGCTGTTGGCTGTGCTTGTGACGTCACAGCAGCCTGAGTGCCTCCTAGGCCAGTGGCAGTCTCATGGCTGCTGGCTGTGCTTCTGATGTCACACCAGGCTCAGTGCCTCTGAGGCCAGTGACAGGCTCCTGGCTGCTGGCTGTGCTTGTGTGGTCACAGCAGCCTCAGTACCATCTAGGCCAGTGGAAGGCTCATGGCTGCTGGCTGTGGTTGTGACGTCACAGCATCCTCAGTCCCTCCTCTGACAGTGGCTGTCTCATGGCTGCTGGCTGTGCTTCTGAGGTCACAGAAGCCTGAATGCCTCCTAGGCCAGTGGCAGGCTCATGGTTGGTGGCTATGATTGTGAGGTCACAGCAGCATCAGTGCCTCATCGTTTAGTGTCCAGTGTCCCCTGCTGGCTCTGCTTGTGAGGTCACAGCAGACTCAGTTCCTCATAAGTTACTGGCCAGCGCCTCCTGCTGGCTGTGCTTGTGAGGTCACAGCAGACTCCGTGCCTCCCAGGCCAATTTCAGGCTCCTGGCTGCTGGCTGTGCTTGTGACGTCACAGCAGACTCAGTGCCTCCTAGGCCCGTGGCAGGCTCATGGCTGCTGGCTGTGCTTGTGATGTCACAGCAGCCTCAGTGCCTCTGAGGCCAGTGGCAGTCTCATGGCTGCTGGCTGTGCTTGTGAGGTCACAGCAGCCTCAGTGCCTCCCAGGCCAATATCAGGCTCATGGCTGCTGGCTGTGCTTGTGAGGTCACAGCAGACTCAGTGCCTCTGAGGCCAGTGGCAGTCTCATGGCTGCTGGCTGTGCTTGTGACGTCACAGCAGACTCAGTTCCTCATAGTTTAGTGTCCAGCGTCCCCTGCTGGCTCTGCTTGTGAGGTCACAGCAGACTCCGTGCCTCCCAGGCCAATATCAGGCTCCTGGCTGCTGGCTGTGCTTGTGACGTCACAGCAGACTCAGTGCCTCCTAGGCCCGTGGCAGGCTCATGGCTGCTGGCTGTGCTTGTGACGTCACAGCAGACTCAGTGCCTCTGAGGCCAGTGGCAGTCTCATGGCTGCTGGCTGTGCTTGTGAGGTCACAGCAGCCTCAGTGCCACTGAGGCCAGTATCAGGCTCATGGCTGCTGGCTGTGCTTGTGAGGTCACAGCAGCCTCAGTGCCTCCTCTGCCAGTGGCAGGCTCATGGCTGCTGGCTGTGCTTGTGACGTCACAGCAGACTCAGTGCCTCCCAGGCCAATATCAGGCTCCTGGCTGTTGGCTGTGCTTGTGACATCACAGCAGCCTGAGTGCCTCCTAGGCCCGTGGCAGGCTCATGGCTGCTGGCTGTGCTTGTGAGGTCACAGCAGTCTGAGTGCCTCCTCTGCCAGTGTCAGGCTCATGGCTGCTGGCTATGCTTCTGAGGTCACAGCAGCCTCAGTGTCTCCGTGGATAGTGCCATGCTCATGGCTGCTGGCTGCGCATGTGAAGTCACAGCAGCCTCAGTGCCTCCTAGGCCAGTGGCAGGCTCATGGCTGCTGGCTGTGCTTGTGAGGTCACAGCAGCCTGAATGCCTCCTAGACCAGTGGCAGGCTCCTGGCTGCTGGCTGTGCTTCTGAGGTCACAGAAGCCTGAATGCTTCCTAGGCCAGTGGCAGGCTCATGGCTGCTGTCTGTGATTGTGAGGACAGCAGCCTCAGTGCCTCCTAGGTTAGTGTCCAGCGTCCCCTGCTGGCTCTGCTTGTGAGGTCACAGCAGACTCAGTGCCTCATAGGTTAGTGTCCAGCGCCTCCTGCTGGCTGTGCTTGTGAGGTCACAGCAGCCTCAGTGCCTCCCAGGCCAGTATCAGGCTCCTGGCTGCTGGCTGTGCTGGTGAGGTCACAGCAGCCTCAGTGCCTCCTCTGCCAGTGGCAGGCTCATGGCTGCTGGCTGTGCTTGTGATGTCACAGCAGCCTCAGTGCCTCCTCTGCCAGTGGCAGGCTCATGGCTGCTGGCTGTGCTTGTGATGTCACAGCAGCCTCAGTGCCACTGAGGCCAGTATCAGGCTCATGGCTGCTGGCTGTGCTTCTGAGGTCACAGCAGCCTGAATGCCTCTGAGGCCAGTGGCAGGCTCATGGCTGCTGGCTGGGATTGTGAGGTCACAGCAGCCTCAGTGCCTCATAGGTTAGTGTCCAGTGTCCCCTGCTGGCTGTGCTTGTGAGGTCACAGCAGCCTCAGTGCCTCACAGGCCAGTATCAGGCTCATGGCTGCTGGCTGTGCTTGTGACGTCACAGCAGCCACAGTGCCTCTGAGGCCAGTGCCATGCTCAAGGCTGCTGGCTGTGCTTGTGACGTCACAACAGCCTCAGTGCCTCCTAGGCCAGTATCAGGCTCATGGCTGCTGGCTGTGCTTGTGAGGTCACAGCAGCCTGAATGCCTTCTAGGCCAGTGGCAGGCTCATGGCTGCTGGCTGTGCTTGTGACGTCACAGCAGCCTCAGTGCCTCCTACGCCAGTGGCAGGCTCATGGCTGCTGGCTGTGCTTGTGAGGTCACAGCAGCCTCAGTTCCTCCTCTGCCAGTGGCAGTCTCATGGCTGCTGGCTGTGCTTGTGAGGTCACAGAAGCCTCAGTGCCTCCCAGGCCAATATCAGGCTCATGGCTGCTGGCTGTGCTTGTGAGGTCACAGCAGACTCAGTGCCTCCTCTGCCAGTGGCAGGCTCATGGCTGCTGGCTGTGCTTGTGACGTCACAGCAGCCTCAGTGCCTCCTAGGCCAGTATCAGGCTCATGGCTGCTCTCTGTGCTTGTGAGGTCACAGCAGCCTGAATGCCTCCTAGGCCAGTGGCAGTCTCATGGCTGCTGGCTGGGATTATGAGGTCACAGTAGCCTCAGTGCCTCCTAGGCCAATATCAGGCTCCTGGGTGTTGGCTGTGCTTGTGACGTCACAGCAGCCTGAGTGCCTCCTAGGCCCGTGGCAGGCTCCTGGCTGCTGGCTGTGCTTGTGACGTCACAGCAGCCTCAGTGCCTCACAGGCCAATATCAGGCTCCTGGCTGTTGGCTGTGCTTGTGACGTCACAGCAGCCTCAGTGACTCCTAGGCCCGTGGCAGGCTCATGGCTGCTGGCTGTGCTTGTGACAACACAGCAGCCTGAGTCCCTCCTTGGCCCGTGGCAGGCTCATGGGTGCTGGCTGTGCTTGTGACTTCACAGCAGCCTCAGTGCGTCCCAGGCCAATATCAGGCTCCTGGCTGCTGGCTGTGCTTGTGACGTCACAGCAGCCTCAGTGCGTCCCAGGCCAATATCAGGCTCCTGGCTGTTGGCTGTGCTTGTGACGTCACAGCAGCCTGAGTGCCTCCTAGGTCAGTGGCAGTCTCATGGCTGCTGGCTGTGCTTGTGAGGTCACAGCAGCCTCAGTGCCGTCTAGACCAGTGGATGGCTCATGGCTGCTGGCTGTGCTTGTGACGTCACAGCAGCCTGAGTGCCTCCGAGGCCAGTGGCAGTCTCCTGGCTGCTGGCTGTGCTTCTGAGGTCACAGAAGCCTGAATGCCTCCTAGGCCAGTGGCAGGCTTATGGTTGGTGGCTATGATTGTGAGGTCACAGCGGCATCAGTGCCTCATCGTTAAGTGTCCAGTGTCCCCTGCTGGCTCTGCTTGTGAGGTCACAGCAGACTCAGTTCCTCATAAGTTACTGGCCAGCGCCCCCTGCTGGCTGTGCTTGTGAGGTCACAGCAGACTCCGTGCCTCCCAGGCCAATTTCAGGCTCCTGGCTGCTGGCTGTGCTTGTGACGTCACAGCAGCCTGAGTGCCTCCTAGGCCCGTGGCAGCCTCCTGGCTGCTGGCTGTGCTTGTGACGTCACAGCAGCCTCAGTGCCTCCGAGGCCAGTGGCAGTCTCATGGCTGCTGGCTATGCTTGTGAGGTCACAGCAGCCTCAGTGCCTCCCAGGCCAATATCAGGCTCATGGCTGCTGGCTGTGCTTGTGAAGTCACAGCAGCCTCAGTGCCTCCTCTGCCAGTGGCAGGCTCATGGCTGCTGGCTGTGGTTGTGACGTCACAGCAGACTCAGTTCCTCATAGTTTAGTGTCCAACGTCCCCTGCTGGCTGTGCTTGTGAGGTCACAGCAGCCTCAGTGCCTCTGAGGCCAGTGGGAGTCTCATGGCTGCTGGCTGTGCTTGTGACGTCACAGCAGCCTCAGTGCCTCCCAGGCCAATATCAGGCTCATGGCTGCTGGCTGTGCTTGTGAGGTCACAGCAGTCTCAGTGCCTCCTCTGCCAGTGGCAGGCTCATGGCTGCTGGCTGTGCTTGTGCCGTCACAGCAGCCTCAGTGCCTCCTAGGCCAGTATCAGGCTCATGGCTGCTGTCTGTGCTTGTGAGGTCACAGCAGCCTGAATGCCTCCTAGGCCAGTGGCAGTCTCATGGCTGCTGGCTGGGATTATGAGGTCACAGCAGCCTCAGTGCCAGATTGTTTAGTGTCCAGCGTCCCCTTCTGGCTGTGCTTGTGAGGTCACAGCAGCCTCAGTGCCTCCCAGTCCAATATCAGGCTCCTGGCTGCTGGCTGTGCTTGTGACATCACAGCAGCCTGAGTGCCTCCTTGGCCCGTGGCAGGCTCCTGGCTGCTGGCTGTGCTTGTGACGTCACAGCAGCCTCAGTGCCTCACAGGCCAATATCAGGCTCCTGGCTGTTGGCTGTGCTTGTGACGTCACAGCAGCCTCAGTGCCTCCTAGGCCCGTGGCAGGCTCCTGGCTGCTGGCTGTGCTTGTGATATCACAGCAGCCTGAGTCCCTCCTTGGCCCGTGGCAGGCTCATGGGTGCTGGCTGTGCTTGTGACTTCACAGCAGCCTCAGTGCGTCCCAGGCCAATATCAGGCTCCTGGCTGTTGGCTGTGCTTGTGACGTCACAGCAGCCTGAGTGCCTCCTAGGCCAGTGGCAGTCTCATGGCTGCTGGCTGTGATTGTGAGGTCACACCAGCCTCAGTGCCTCTGAGGCCAGTGACAGGCTCCTGGCTGCTGGCTGTGCTTGTGTGGTCACAGCAGCCTCAGTGCCATCTAGACCAGTGGAAGGCTCATGGCTGCTGGCTGTGGTTGTGACGTCACAGCAGCCTCAGTGCCTCCTCTGACAGTGGCTGTCTCATGGCTGCTAGCTGTGCTTCTGAGGTCACAGAAGCCTGAATGCCTCCTAGGCCAGTGGCAGGCTCATGGTTGGTGGCTATGATTGTGAGGTCACAGCAGCATCAGTGCCTCATAGTTTAGTGTCCAGCGTCCCCTGCTGGCTCTGCTTGTGAGGTCACAGCAGACTCAGTGCCTCCCAGGCCAGTGTCAGGGTCATGGCTGCTGGCTGTGCTTCTGAGGTCACAGCGGCCTCAGTGTCTCCGTGGATAGTGCCATGCTCATGGCTGCTGGCTGTGCTTTTGAGGTCACAGCAACCTCAGTGCCTCTCAGGCCAGTATCAGGCTCATGGCTGCTAGCTGTGCTTGTGAGGTCACAGCAGCCTGAATGCCTCCTAGGCCCGTGGCAGGCTCATGGCTGCTGGCTGTGCTTGTGACGTCACAGCAGCCTCAGTGCCTCCTAGGCCAGTGGCAGTCTCATGGCTGCTGGCTGTGCTTGTGAGGTCACAGCAGACTCAGTGACTCATTGGTTAGTGTCCATCGCCCCCTACTGGTTGTGCTTGTGAGGTCACAGCAGCCTCAGTGCCTGATCGGTTATCTCCAGTGCCCCGTGCTGGCTGTGTTGTGAGGTCACAGCAGCCTCAGTGCCTCCTCTGACAGTGGCAGGCTCATGGCTGCTGGCTGTGCTTCTGAGGTCACAGAATCCTGAATGCCTCCTTGGCCACTGGCAGGCTCATGGCTGCTGGCTGTGCTTGTGACGTCACAGCAGCCTCAGTGCGTCATAGTTTGGTGTCCAGCGTCCCCTGCTGACTGTGCCTGTGAGGTCACAGCAGCCTCAGTGCCTCACAGGCCAATATCAGCCTCCTAGCTGCTGGCTCTGCTTGTGACGTCACAGCAGCCTGAGTGCCTCCTAGGCCCGTGGCAGGCTCCTGGCTGCTGGCTGTGCTTGTGGCGTCACAGGAGGCTCACTGCCTCTGAGGCCAGTGGCAGTCTCATGGCTGCTGGCTGTGCTTGTGAGGTCACAGAAGCCTCAGTGCCTCCTCTGCCAGTGCCAGGCTCCTGGCTGTTGGCTGTGCTTGTGAGGTCACAGCAGACTCAGTGCCTCATAGGTTAGTGTCCATCCCCCCCTACTGGCTGTGCTTGTGAGGTAACAGCAGACTCAGGGCCTGATAGGTTATCTCCAGTGCCCGCTGCTGGCTGTGCTTCTGAGGTCACAGCAACCTCAGTGCCTCCTCTGCCAGTGGCAGGCTCATGGCTGCTGGCTGTGCTTCTGAGGTCACAGCAGCCTAAGTGTCTCTGTGGATAGTGCCATGCTCATGGCTGCTGACTGTGCTTTTGAGGTCACAGCAGCCTCAGTGCCTCTCAGGCCAGTATCAGGCTCATGGCTGCTGGCTGTGCTTGTGAGGTCACAGAAGCCTGAATGCCTCCTAGGCCAGTGGCAGGCTCATGGCTGCTGGCTTTCATTGTGAGGTCACAGCAGCCTCAGTGCCTCACAGTTTAGTGTCCAGCGTCCCCTGCTGGCTGTGATTCTGAGGTGACAGCAGCCTCAGTGCCTCATAGGTTAGTGTCCAGCGCCCCCTGCTGGCTGTGCTTGTGAGGTCACAGCAACCTCATTGCCTCCTAGGCCTGTGCCATGCTCATGGCTGCTGGCTGTGCTTGTGACGTCACAGCAACCTGAGTGCCTCCCAGGCCAGTGGCAGTCTCAGGGCTGCTGGCTGTGCTTGTGAGGTCACAGAAGCCTCAGTGCCTCCTCTGCCAGTGGCAGTCTCATGGCTGCTGGCTGTGCTTGTGAGGTCACAGCAGCCACAGTGCCTCATAGTTTAGTGTCCGGCGCCCCCTACTGCCTGTGCTCGTGAGGTTACAGCAGACTCAGTGCCTCCCAGGCCAATATCAGGCTCATGGCTGCTGGCTGTGCTTGTGACGTCACAGCAGCCTCAGTGCCTCCTCTGCCAGTGGCAGGCTCCTGGCTGCTGGCTGTGCTTGTGACGTCACAGCAGCCTCAGTTCCTCATAGTTTAGTGTCCAGCGTCCCCTGCTGGCTCTGCTTGTGAGGTCACAGCAGACTCCGTGCCTCCCAGGCCAATGTCAGGCTCCTGGCTGCTGGCTGTGCTTGTGACGTCACAGCAGACTCAGTGCCTCCTATGCCCGTGGCAGGCTCATGGCTGCTGGCTGTGCTTGTGACGTCACAGCAGCCTCAGTGCCTCTGAGGCCAGTGGCAGTCTCATGGCTGTTGGCTGTGCTTGTGACATCACAGCAGCCTGAGTGCCTCCTAGGCCCGTGGCAGGCTCATGGCTGCTGGCTGTGCTTGTGAGGTCACAGCAGTCTGAGTGCCTCCTCTGCCAGTGTCAGGCTCATGGCTGCTGGCTATGCTTCTGAGGTCACAGCAGCCTCAGTGTCTCCGTGGACAGTGCCATGCTCATGGCTGCTGGCTGTGCTTGTGAAGTCACAGCAGCCTCAGTGCCTCCTAGGCCAGTGGCAGGCTCATGGCTGCTGGCTGTGCTTGTGAGGTCACAGCAGCCTGAATGCCTCCTAGACCAGTGGCAGGCTCCTGGCTCCTGGCTGTGCTTCTGAGGTCACAGAAGCCTGAATGCTTCCTAGGCCAGTGGCAGGCTCATGGCTGCTGTCTGTGATTGTGAGGACACAGCAGCCTCAGTGCCTCCTAGGTTAGTGTCCAGCGTCCCCTGCTGGCTCTGCTTGTGAGGTCACAGCAGACTCAGTGCCTCATAGGTTAGTGTCCAGCGCCTCCTGCTGGCTGTGGTTGTGAGGTCACAGCAGCCTCAGTGCCTCCCAGGCCAGTATCAGGCTCCTGGCTGCTGGCTGTGCTGGTGAGGTCACAGCAGCCTCAGTGCCTCCTCTGCCAGTGGCAGGCTCATGGCTGCTGGCTGTGCTTGTGACATCACAGCAGCCTGAGTCCCTCCTTGGCCCGTGGCAGGCTCATGGGTGCTGGCTGTGCTTGTGACTTCACAGCAGCCTCAGTGCGTCCCAGGCCAATATCAGGCTCCTGGCTGCTGGCTGTGCTTGTGACGTCACAGCAGCCTGAGTGCCTCCCAGGCCAATATCAGGCTCCTGGCTGTTGGCTGTGCTTGTGACGTCACAGCAGCCTGAGTGCCTCCTAGGCCAGTGGCAGTCTCATGGCTGCTGGCTGTGCTTCTGATGTCACACCAGGCTCAGTGCCTCTGAGGCCAGTGACAGGCTCCTGGCTGCTGGCTGTGCTTGTGTGGTCACAGCAGCCTCAGTACCATCTAGGCCAGTGGAAGGCTCATGGCTGCTGGCTGTGGTTGTGACGTCACAGCATCCTCAGTGCCTCCTCTGACAGTGGCTGTCTCATGGCTGCTGGCTGTGCTTGTGAGGTCACAGAAGCCTGAATGCCTCCTAGGCCAGTGGCAGGCTCATGGTTGGTGGCTATGATTGTGAGGTCACAGCAGCATCAGTGCCTCATCGTTTAGTGTCCAGCGTCCCCTGCTGGCTGTGCTTGTGAGGTCACAGCAGACTCAGTGCCTGAAAAGTTAGTGTCCAGTGCCCCCTCCTGGCTGTGCTTGTGAGGTCACAGCAGCCTCAGTGCCTCCCAGGCCAATATCAGGCTCCTGGCTGCTGGCTGTGCTTGTGACGTCACAGCAGCCTCAGTGCGTCCCAGGCCAATATCAGGCTCCTGGCTGTTGGCTGTGCTTGTGACGTCACAGCAGCCTGAGTGCCTCCTAGGCCAGTGGCAGTCTCATGGCTGCTGGCTGTGCTTCTGAGGTCACAGCAGCCTCAGTGCCATCTAGACCAGTGGAAGGCTCATGGCTGCTGGCTGTGCTTGTGACGTCACAGCAGCCTGAGTGCCTCCGAGGCCAGTGGCAGTCTCCTGGCTGCTGGCTGTGCTTCTGAGGTCACAGAAGCCTGAATGCCTCCTAGGCCAGTGGCAGGCTCATGGTTGGTGGCTATGATTGTGAGGTCACAGCGGCATCAGTGCCTCATCGTTTAGTGTCCAGTGTCCCCTGCTGGCTCTGCTTGTGAGGTCACAGCAGACTCAGTTCCTCATAAGTTACTGGCCAGCGCCCCCTGCTGGCTGTGCTTGTGAGGTCACAGCAGACTCCGTGCCTCCCAGGCCAATTTCAGGCTCCTGGCTGCTGGCTGTGCTTGTGACGTCACAGCAGACTCAGTGCCTCCTAGGCCCGTGGCAGGCTCATGGCTGCTGGCTGTGCTTGTGAGGTCACAGCAGCCTCAGTGCCTCTGAGGCCAGTGGCAGTCTCATGGCTGCTGGCTGTGCTTGTGACGTCACAGCAGCCTCAGTGCCTCCCAGGCCAATATCAGGCTCATGGCTGCTGGCTGTGCTTGTGAGGTCACAGCAGCCTCAGTGCCTCCTCTGCCAGTGGCAGTCTCATGGCTGCTGGCTGTGCTTGTGACGTCACAGCAGCCTCAGTTCCTCATAGTTTAGTGTCCAGCGTCCCCTGCTGGCTCTGCTTGTGAGGTCACAGCAGACTCCGTGCCTCCCAGGCCAATATCAGGCTCCTGGCTGCTGGCTGTGCTTGTGACGTCACAGCAGACTCAGTGCCTCCTAGGCCCGTGGCAGGCTCATGGCTGCTGGCTGTGCTTGTGACGTCACAGCAGACTCAGTGCCTCTGAGGCCAGTGGCAGTCTCATGGCTGCTGGCTGTGCTTGTGAGGTCACAGCAGCCTCAGTGCCTCCCAGGCCAATATCAGGCTCATGGCTGCTGGCTGTGCTTGTGAGGTCACAGCAGCCTCAGTGCCTCCTCTGCCAGTGGCAGGCTCATGGCTGCTGGCTGTGCTTGTGAGGTCACAGCAGCCTCAGTGCCTCCCAGGCCAATATCAGGCTCCTGGCTGTTGGCTGTGCTTGTGACATCACAGCAGCCTGAGTGCCTCCGAGGCCCGTGGCAGGCTCATGGCTGCTGGCTGTGCTTGTGAGGTCACAGCAGTCTGAGTGCCTCCTCTGCCAGTGTCAGGCTCATGGCTGCTGGCTATGCTTCTGAGGTCACAGCAGACTCAGTGTCTCCGTGGATAGTGCCATGCTCATGGCTGCTGGCTGCGCATGTGAAGTCACAGCAGCCTCAGTGCCTCCTAGGCCAGTGGCAGGCTCATGGCTGCTGGCTGTGCTTCTGACGTCACAGCAGCCTGAATGCCTCCTAGACCAGTGGCAGGCTCCTGGCTGCTGGTTGTGCTTCTGAGGTCACAGAAGCCTGAATGCTTCCTAGGCCAGTGGCAGGCTCATGGCTGCTGTCTGTGATTGTGAGGACAGCAGCCTCAGTGCCTCCTAGGTTAGTGTCCAGCGTCCCCTGCTGGCTCTGCTTGTGAGGTCACAGCAGACTCAGTGCCTCATAGGTTAGTGTCCAGCGCCTCCTGCTGGCTGTGATTGTGAGGTCACAGCAGCCTCAGTGCCTCCCAGGCCAGTATCAGGCTCCTGGCTGCTGGCTGTGCTGGTGAGGTCACAGCAGCCTCAGTGCCTCCTCTGCCAGTGGCAGGCTCATGGCTGCTGGCTGTGCTTGTGATGTCACAGCAGCCTCAGTGCCTCCTCTGCCACTGGCAGGCTCATGGCTGCTGGCTGTGCTTGTGATGTCACAGCAGCCTCAGTGCCACTGAGGCCAGTATCAGGCTCATGGCTGCTGGCTGTGCTTCTGAGGTCACAGCAACCTCAATGCCTCTGAGGCCAGTGGCAGGCTCATGGCTGCTGGCTGGGATTGTGAGGTCACAGCAGCCTCAGTGCCTCATAGGTTAGTGTCCAGTGTCCCCTGCTGGCTGTGCTTGTGAGGTCAGAGCAGCCTCAGTGCCTCACAGGCCAGTATCAGGCTCATGGCTGCTGGCTGTGCTTGTGAGGTCACAGCAGCCTGAATGCCTCCCAGGCCAGTGGCAGGCTCAAGGCTGCTGGCTGTGCTTGTGACGTCACAACAGCCTCAGTGCCTCCTAGGCCAGTATCAGGCTCATGGCTGCTGGCTGTGCTTGTGAGGTCACAGCAGCCTGAATGCCTTCTAGGCCAGTGGCAGGCTCATGGCTGCTGGTTGTGCTTGTGACGTCACAGCAGACTCAGTGCCTCCTCTGCCAGTGTCAGGCTCATGGCTGCTGGCTGTGCTTGTGAGGTCACAGCAGCCTCAGTGCCTCCTCTGCCAGTGGCAGTCTCATGGCTGCTGGCTGTGCTTGTGAGGTCACAGAAGCCTCAGTGCCTCCCAGGCCAATATCAGGCTCATGGCTGCTGGCTGTGCTTGTGAGGTCACAGCAGCCTCAGTGCCTCTGAGGCCAGTGGGAGTCTCATGGCTGCTGGCTGTGCTTGTGACGTCACAGCAGCCTCAGTGCCTCCTAGGCCAGTATCAGGCTCATGGCTGCTGTCTGTGCTTGTGAGGTCACAGCAGCCTGAATGCCTCCTAGGCCAGTGGCAGTCTCATGGCTGCTGGCTGGGCTTGTGAGGTCACAGTAGCCTCAGTGCCTCCCAGGCCAATATCAGGCTCCTGGCTGTTGGCTGTGCTTGTGACGTCACAGCAGCCTGAGTGCCTCCCAGGCCCGTGGCAGGCTCCTGGCTGCTGGCTGTGCATGTGACGTCACAGCAGCCTCAGTGCCTCACAGGCCAATATCAGGCTCCTGGCTGTTGGCTGTGCTTGTGACGTCACAGCAGCCTGAGTGCCTCCTAGGCCCGTGGCAGGCTCCTGGCTGCTGGCTGTGCTTGTGACAACACAGCAGCCTGGGTCCCTCCTTGGCCCGTGGCAGGCTCATGGGTGCTGGCTGTGCTTGTGACTTCACAGCAGCCTCAGTGCGTCCCAGGCCAATATCAGGCTCCCGGCTGCTGGCTGTGCTTGTGACGTCACAGCAGCCTCAGTGCGTCCCAGGCCAATATCAGGCTCCTGGCTGTTGGCTGTGCTTGTGACGTCACAGCAGCCTGAGTGCCTCCTAGGTCAGTGGCAGTCTCATGGCTGCTGGCTGTGCTTCTGAGGTCACAGCAGCCTCAGTGCCATCTAGACCAGTGGATGGCTCATGGCTGCTGGCTGTGCTTGTGACGTCACAGCAGCCTGAGTGCCTCCGAGGCCAGTGGCAGTCTCCTGGCTGCTGGCTGTGCTTCTGAGGTCACAGAAGCCTGAATGCCTCCTAGGCCAGTGGCAGGCTCATGGTTGGTGGCTATGATTGTGAGGTCACAGCGGCATCAGTGCCTCATCGTTAAGTGTCCAGTGTCCCCTGCTGGCTCTGCTTGTGAGGTCACAGCAGACTCAGTTCCTCATAAGTTACTGGCCAGCGCCCCCTGCTGGCTGTGCTTGTGAGGTCACAGCAGACTCCGTGCCTCCCAGGCCAATTTCAGGCTCCTGGCTGCTGGCTGTGCTTGTGACGTCACAGCAGACTCAGTGCCTCCTAGGCCCGTGGCAGCCTCCTGGCTGCTGGCTGTGCTTGTGACGTCACAGCAGCCTCAGTGCCTCTGAGGCCAGTGGCAGTCTCATGGCTGCTGGCTGTGCTTGTGAGGTCACAGCAGCCTCAGTGCCTCCCAGGCCAATATCAGGCTCATGGCTGCTGGCTGTGCTTGTGAAGTCACAGCAGCCTCAGGTCCTCCTCTGCCAGTGGCAGGCTCATGGCTGCTGGCTGTGCTTGTGACGTCACAGCAGCCTCATTTCCTCATAGTTTAGTGTCCAGCGTCCCCTGCTGGCTCTGCTTGTGAGGTCACAGCAGCCTCAGTGCCTCTGAGGCCAGTGGGAGTCTCATGGCTGCTGGCTGTGCTTGTGACGTCACAGCAGCCTCAGTGCCTCCTCTGCCAGTGGCAGGCTCATGGCTGCTGGCTGTGCTTGTGATGTCACAGCAGCCTCAGTGCCTCCCAGGCCAATATCAGGCTCATGGCTGCTGGCTGTGCTTGTGACGTCACAGCAGTCTCAGTGCCTCCTCTGCCAGTGGCAGGCTCATGGCTGCTGGCTGTGCTTGTGCCGTCACAGCAGCCTCAGTGCCTCCTAGGCCAGTATCAGGCTCATGGCTGCTGTCTGTGCTTGTGAGGTCACAGCAGCCTGAATGCCTCCCAGGCCAGTGGCAGGCTCATGGCTGCTGGCTGTGCTTGTGACGTCACAGCAGCCTGAATGCCTCCCGGGGCAGTGGCAGGCTCATGGCTGCTGGCTATGATTGTGAGGTCACAGCAGACTCAGTGCCGCAAAAGTTACTGTACACTTCCCTCTGCTGGCTGTGCTTGTGAGGTCACACCAGCCTCAGTGCCTCACAGGCCAGTATCAGGCTCATGGCTGCTGGCTGTGTTTGTGAGGTCACAGCAGCCTCAGTGCCTCTGAGGCCAGTGCCATGCTCAAGGCTGCTGGCTGTGCTTGTGACGTCACAGCAGAGTCAGTGCCTCCTAGGCCAGCATCAGGCTCATGGCTGCTGGCTGTGCTTGTGAGGTCACAGCAGCCTGAGTGCCTCCTAGGCCAGTGGCAGGCTCATGGCTGCTGGCTGTGCTTGTGAGGTCACAGCAGCCTCAGTGCCTCTCAGGCCAGTGGCAGTCTCATGGCTGCTGGCTGTGCTTGTGAGGTCACAGAAGCCTCAGTGCCTCCTCTGCAGTAGCAGGCACATGGCTGCTGGCTGTGATTGTGAGGTCACAGCAGCCTGAATGCCTCCTAGGCCAGTGGCAGGCTCATGGCTGCTGGCTGTCCTTGTGACGTCACAGCAGCCTCAGTGCCTCATAGCTTAGTGTCCAGCGTCTCCTGCTGGCTCTGCTTGTGAGGTCACAGCAGCATCACTGACTCCCAGGCCAATATCTGGCTCCTGGCTGCTGGCTGTGCTTGTGTGGTCACAGCAGCCTCAGTGCCTCCTCTGCCAGCGTCAGGCTCATGGCTGCTGGCTGTGCTTCTGAGGTCACAGCAGCCTGAATGTCTCTGTGGATAGTGCCATGCTCATGGCTGCTGACTGTGCTTTGAGGTCACAGCAACCTCAGTGCCTCACAGGCCAGTCTCAGGCTCATGGCTGCTGGCTGTGCTTGTGAGGTTACAGTAGCCTGAATGCCTCCGAGGCCAGTGGCAGGCTCATGGCTGCTGGCTGGGATTGTGAGGTCACAGCAGCCTCAGTGCCTCATAGCTTACTGTCCAGCGTCCCCTGCTGGCTCTGCTTGTGAGGTCACAGCAGCCTCAGTGCCTCCTAGGTTAGTGTCCATCGCCCCCTACTGGCTGTGCTTGTGTGGTAACAGCAGACTCAGGGCCTCATAGGTTATCTCCAGTGCCCGCTGCTGGCTGTGCTTCTGAGGTCACAGCAACCTCAGTGCCTCCTCTGCCAGTGGCAGGCTCATGGCTGCTGGCTGTGCTTCTGAGGTCACAGCAGCCTCAGTGTCTCTGTGGATAGTGCCATGCTCATGGCTGCTGACTGTGCTTGTGCGGTCACAGCAGCCTCAGTGCCTCCCAGGCCAATATCAGGCTCCTGGCTGCTGGCTGTGCTTGTGACGTCACAGCAGCCTGAGTGCCTCCTAGGCCCGTGGCAGGCTCATGGCTGCTGGCTGTGCTTGTGACGTCACAGCAGCCTCAGTGCCTCCTTGGCCAGTGGCAGTCTCATGGCTGCTGACTGTGCTTGTGAGGTTACAGAAGCCTCAGTGCCTCTTCTGCCAGTGGCAGTCTCACGGATGCTGGCTCTGCTTGTGAGGTCACAGCAGACTCAGTGCCTCATAGGTTAGTGTCCAGCGCCCCCTGCGGGCTGTGCTTATGAGGTCACAGCAGCATCAGTGCCTCCCAGGCCAATATCAGGCTCCTGGCTGCTGGCTGTGCTTGTGAGGTCACAGCAGCCTCAGTGCCTCCTAGGCCCATGGCAGGCTCATGGCTGCTGGCTGTGCTTGTGATGTCACAGCAGCCTGAGTGCCTCTGAGGCCAGTATCAGGCTCATGGCTGGTGGCTGTGCTTCTGAGGTCACAGCAGCCTGAATGCCTCCTCTGCCAGTGGCAGTCTCATGGCTGCTGGCTGTGCTTGTGAGGTCATAGTAGCCTCAGTGCCTCTGAGGCCAGTGGCAGTCTCATGGCTGCTGGCTCTGCTTCTGAGGTCACAGCAGCCTCAGTGCCTCCCAGGCCAATATCAGGCTCCTGGCTGCTGGCTGTGCTTGTGAGGTCACAGCAGACTCAGTGCCTCCTAGGTTAGTGTCCAGCGCCCCCTGCTGGCTGTGCTTCTGAGGTCACAGCAGCCTCAGTGTCTCTGTGGATAGTGCCATGCTCATGGCTGCTGACTGTGCTTGTGAGGTCACAGCAGCCTGAATGCCTCCGAGGCCAGTGGCAGGCTCAGGGCTGCTGGCTGTGATTGTGAGGTCACAGCAGCCTCAGTGTCTCATAGGTTAGTGTCCAGCGCCACCTGCTGGCTCTGCTTGTGAGGTCACAGCAGACTCAGTGCCTCCTAGGTTAGTGTCCAGCGCCCCCTGCTGGCTGTGCTTGTGCGGTCACAGCAGCCTCAGTGTCTCCCAGGCCAATATCAGGCTCCTGGCTGCTGGCTGTGCTTGTGACGTCACAGCAGCCTGAGTGCCTCCTAGGCCCGTGGCAGGCTCCTGGCTGCTGGCTGTGATTGTGAGGTCACAGCAGCCTCTGTGCCTCATCGTTTAGTGTCCAGCGTCCCCTGCTGGCTCTGCTTGTGAGGGCACAGCAGCCTCAGTGCCTCCCAGGCCACTATCAGGCTCCTGGCTGCTGGCTGCGCTTGTGAGGTCACAGCAGCCTGAGTGCCTCTGAGGCCAGTGGCAGTCTCATGGCTGCTGGCTGTGCTTGTGAGGTCACAGCAGCCTCAGTGCCTCCCAGGGCATTGGTAGGCTCATGGCTGCTGGCTGTGCTTGTGAGATCACAGCAGCCCCAGTGCCTCATATCTTAGTGTCCAGCGCCCCCTGCTGGCTCTGCTTGTGAGGTCACAGCAGCCTCAGTGCCTCACATGCCAGTATCAGGCTCATGGCTGCTGGCTGTGCTTGTGAGGTCACAGCAGCCTCAGTGCCTCACAGGCCAGTATCAGGCTCCTGGCTGATGGCTGTGCTTCTGAGGTCACACAAGCCTGAATGCCTCTGAGGCCACTGGCAGGCTCATGGCTGCTGGCTGTGCTTCAGACGTCACAGCAGCCTCAGTGCCTGATTGTTTAGTGTCCAGCGTCCGCTGCTGGCTGTGCTTGTGAGGTCACAGTAGCCTCAGTGCCTCCTAGGCCAGTGGCAGTCTCATGGCTCCTTGCTGTGCTTGTGACGTCACAGCAGCCTCAGTGCCTCTGAGGCCAGTGGCAGTCTCATGGCTGCTGGCTGTGCTTGTGAGGTCACAGCAGCCTCAGTGCCTCATTGGTTAGTGTCCAGCGCCCCCTGCTGGCTCTGCTTGTGAGGTCACAGCAGACTCAGTTCCTCATAGGTTAGTGTGCAGCGCCCCCTGCTGGCTGTGCTTGTGAGGTCACACCAGCCTCAGAGCCTCACAGGCCAGCATCATGCTCATTGCTGCTGGCTGTGCTTGTGAGGTCACAGCAGCCTCAGTGCCTCAAAGGCCAGTGGCAGTCTCATGGCTGCTGGCTGTGCTTGTGACGTCACAGCAGCCTCAGTGCCTCCGAGGACAGTGCCATGCTCATGGCTGCTGGCTGTTCTTGTGAGGTCACAGCAGACTGAATGCCTCCTGGGCCAGTGGCAGGCTCATGGCTGCTGGCTGTGCTTGTGAGGTCCCAGCAGCCTCAGTGCCTCATCGTTTAGTGTCCAGAGTCCCCTGCTGGCTGTGCTTGTGAGGTCACAGCAGACTCAGTGCCTCAAAAGTTAGTGTCCAGCGCCCCCGGCTGGCTGTGCTTGTGAGGTCACAGCAGCCTGAATGCCTCTCAGGCCAGTATCAGGCTCATGGCTGCTGGCTGTGCTTGTGAGGTCACAGCAGCCTGAATGCCTCCTCTGCCAGTGTCAGGCTCATGGCTGCTGGCTATGCTTCTGAGGTCACAGCAGCCTCAGTGTCTCCGTGGACAGTGCCATGCTCATGGCTGCTGGCTGTGCTTGTGAAGTCACAGCAGCCTCAGTGCCTCCTAGGCCAGTGGCAGGCTCATGGCTGCTGGCTGTGCTTGTGAGGTCACAGCAGCCTGAATGCCTCCTAGACCAGTGGCAGGCTCCTGGCTCCTGGCTGTGCTTCTGAGGTCACAGAAGCCTGAATGCTTCCTAGGCCAGTGGCAGGCTCATGGCTGCTGTCTGTGATTGTGAGGACACAGCAGCCTCAGTGCCTCCTAGGTTAGTGTCCAGCGTCCCCTGCTGGCTCTGCTTGTGAGGTCACAGCAGACTCAGTGCCTCATAGGTTAGTGTCCAGCGCCTCCTGCTGGCTGTGCTTGTGAGGTCACAGCAGCCTCAGTGCCTCCCAGGCCAGTATCAGGCTCCTGGCTGCTGGCTGTGCTGGTGAGGTCACAGCAGCCTCAGTGCCTCCTCTGCCAGTGGCAGGCTCATGGCTGCTGGCTGTGCTTGTGACATCACAGCAGCCTGAGTCCCTCCTTGGCCCGTGGCAGGCTCATGGGTGCTGGCTGTGCTTGTGACTTCACAGCAGCCTCAGTGCGTCCCAGGCCAATATCAGGCTCCTGGCTGCTGGCTGTGCTTGTGACGTCACAGCAGCCTGAGTGCCTCCCAGGCCAATATCAGGCTCCTGGCTGTTGGCTGTGCTTGTGACGTCACAGCAGCCTGAGTGCCTCCTCTGCCAGTGGCAGTCTCATGGCTGCTGGCTGTGCTTCTGATGTCACACCAGGCTCAGTGCCTCTGAGGCCAGTGACAGGCTCCTGGCTGCTGGCTGTGCTTGTGTGGTCACAGCAGCCTCAGTACCATCTAGGCCAGTGGAAGGCTCATGGCTGCTGGCTGTGGTTGTGACGTCACAGCATCCTCAGTGCCTCCTCTGACAGTGGCTGTCTCATGGCTGCTGGCTGTGCTTCTGAGGTCACAGAAGCCTGAATGCCTCCTAGGCCAGTGGCAGGCTCATGGTTGGTGGCTATGATTGTGAGGTCACAGCAGCATCAGTGCCTCATCGTTTAGTGTCCAGCGTCCCCTGCTGGCTGTGCTTGTGAGGTCACAGCAGACTCAGTGCCTGAAAAGTTAGTGTCCAGTGCCCCCTCCTGGCTGTGCTTGTGAGGTCACAGCAGCCTCAGTGCCTCCCAGGCCAATATCAGGCTCCTGGCTGCTGGCTGTGCTTGTGACGTCACAGCAGCCTCAGTGCGTCCCAGGCCAATATCAGGCTCCTGGCTGTTGGCTGTGCTTGTGACGTCACAGCAGCCTGAGTGCCTCCTAGGCCAGTGGCAGTCTCATGGCTGCTGGCTGTGCTTCTGAGGTCACAGCAGCCTCAGTGCCATCTAGACCAGTGGAAGGCTCATGGCTGCTGGCTGTGCTTGTGACGTCACAGCAGCCTGAGTGCCTCCGAGGCCAGTGGCAGTCTCCTGGCTGCTGGCTGTGCTTCTGAGGTCACAGAAGCCTGAATGCCTCCTAGGCCAGTGGCAGGCTCATGGTTGGTGGCTATGATTGTGAGGTCACAGCGGCATCAGTGCCTCATCGTTTAGTGTCCAGTGTCCCCTGCTGGCTCTGCTTGTGAGGTCACAGCAGACTCAGTTCCTCATAAGTTACTGGCCAGCGCCCCCTGCTGGCTGTGCTTGTGAGGTCACAGCAGACTCCGTGCCTCCCAGGCCAATTTCAGGCTCCTGGCTGCTGGCTGTGCTTGTGACGTCACAGCAGACTCAGTGCCTCCTAGACCCGTGGCAGGCTCATGGCTGCTGGCTGTGCTTGTGAGGTCACAGCAGCCTCAGTGCCTCTGAGGCCAGTGGCAGTCTCATGGCTGCTGGCTGTGCTTGTGACGTCACAGCAGCATCAGTGCCTCCCAGGCCAATATCAGGCTCATGGCTGCTGGCTGTGCTTGTGAGGTCACAGCAGCCTCAGTGCCTCCTCTGCCAGTGGCAGTCTCATGGCTGCTGGCTGTGCTTGTGACGTCACAGCAGCCTCAGTTCCTCATAGTTTAGTGTCCAGCGTCCCCTGCTGGCTCTGCTTGTGAGGTCACAGCAGACTCCGTGCCTCCCAGGCCAATATCAGGCTCCTGGCTGCTGGCTGTGCTTGTGACGTCACAGCAGACTCAGTGCCTCCTAGGCCCGTGGCAGGCTCATGGCTGCTGGCTGTGCTTGTGACGTCACAGCAGACTCAGTGCCTCTGAGGCCAGTGGCAGTCTCATGGCTGCTGGCTGTGCTTGTGAGGTCACAGCAGCCTCAGTGCCTCCCAGGCCAATATCAGGCTCATGGCTGCTGGCTGTGCTTGTGAGGTCACAGCAGCCTCAGTGCCTCCTCTGCCAGTGGCAGGCTCATGGCTGCTGGCTGTGCTTGTGAGGTCACAGCAGCCTCAGTGCCTCCCAGGCCAATATCAGGCTCCTGGCTGTTGGCTGTGCTTGTGACATCACAGCAGCCTGAGTGCCTCCGAGGCCCGTGGCAGGCTCATGGCTGCTGGCTGTGCTTGTGAGGTCACAGCAGTCTGAGTGCCTCCTCTGCCAGTGTCAGGCTCATGGCTGCTGGCTATGCTTCTGAGGTCACAGCAGCCTCAGTGTCTCCGTGGATAGTGCCATGCTCATGGCTGCTGGCTGCGCATGTGAAGTCACAGCAGCCTCAGTGCCTCCTAGGCCAGTGGCAGGCTCATGGCTGCTGGCTGTGCTTCTGACGTCACAGCAGCCTGAATGCCTCCTAGACCAGTGGCAGGCTCCTGGCTGCTGGTTGTGCTTCTGAGGTCACAGAAGCCTGAATGCTTCCTAGGCCAGTGGCAGGCTCATGGCTGCTGTCTGTGATTGTGAGGACAGCAGCCTCAGTGCCTCCTAGGTTAGTGTCCAGCGTCTCCTGCTGGCTCTGCTTGTGAGGTCACAGCAGACTCAGTGCCTCATAGGTTAGTGTCCAGCGCCTCCTGCTGGCTGTGATTGTGAGGTCACAGCAGCCTCAGTGCCTCCCAGGCCAGTATCAGGCTCCTGGCTGCTGGCTGTGCTGGTGAGGTCACAGCAGCCTCAGTGCCTCCTCTGCCAGTGGCAGGCTCATGGCTGCTGGCTGTGCTTGTGATGTCACAGCAGCCTCAGTGCCTCCTCTGCCAGTGGCAGGCTCATGGCTGCTGGCTGTGCTTGTGATGTCACAGCAGCCTCAGTGCCACTGAGGCCAGTATCAGGCTCATGGCTGCTGGCTGTGCTTCTGAGGTCACAGCAACCTCAATGCCTCTGAGGCCAGTGGCAGGCTCATGGCTGCTGGCTGGGATTGTGAGGTCACAGCAGCCTCAGTGCCTCATAGGTTAGTGTCCAGTGTCCCCTGCTGGCTGTGCTTGTGAGGTCACAGCAGCCTCAGTGCCTCACAGGCCAGTATCAGGCTCATGGCTGCTGGCTGTGCTTGTGAGGTCACAGCAGCCTGAATGCCTCCCAGGCCAGTGGCAGGCTCAAGGCTGCTGGCTGTGCTTGTGACGTCACAACAGCCTCAGTGCCTCCTAGGCCAGTATCAGGCTCATGGCTGCTGGCTGTGCTTGTGAGGTCACAGCAGCCTCAGTGCCTCCTCTGCCAGTGGCAGTCTCATGGCTGCTGGCTGTGCTTGTGAGGTCACAGAAGCCTCAGTGCCTCCCAGGCCAATATCAGGCTCATGGCTGCTGGCTGTGCTTGTGAGGTCACAGCAGCCTCAGTGCCTCTGAGGCCAGTGGGAGTCTCATGGCTGCTGGCTGTGCTTGTGACGTCACAGCAGCCTCAGTGCCTCCTAGGCCAGTATCAGGCTCATGGCTGCTGTCTGTGCTTGTGAGGTCACAGCAGCCTGAATGCCTCCTAGGCCAGTGGCAGTCTCATGGCTGCTGGCTGGGCTTGTGAGGTCACAGTAGCCTCAGTGCCTCCCAGGCCAATATCAGGCTCCTGGCTGTTGGCTGTGCTTGTGACGTCACAGCAGCCTGAGTGCCTCCCAGGCCCGTGGCAGGCTCCTGGCTGCTGGCTGTGCATGTGACGTCACAGCAGCCTCAGTGCCTCACAGGCCAATATCAGGCTCCTGGCTGTTGGCTGTGCTTGTGACGTCACAGCAGCCTGAGTGCCTCCTAGGCCCGTGGCAGGCTCCTGGCTGCTGGCTGTGCTTGTGACAACACAGCAGCCTGGGTCCCTCCTTGGCCCGTGGCAGGCTCATGGGTGCTGGCTGTGCTTGTGACTTCACAGCAGCCTCAGTGCGTCCCAGGCCAATATCAGGCTCCCGGCTGCTGGCTGTGCTTGTGACGTCACAGCAGCCTCAGTGCGTCCCAGGCCAATATCAGGCTCCTGGCTGTTGGCTGTGCTTGTGACGTCACAGCAGCCTGAGTGCCTCCTAGGTCAGTGGCAGTCTCATGGCTGCTGGCTGTGTTTCTGAGGTCACAGCAGCCTCAGTGCCATCTAGACCAGTGGATGGCTCATGGCTGCTGGCTGTGCTTGTGACGTCACAGCAGCCTGAGTGCCTCCGAGGCCAGTGGCAGTCTCCTGGCTGCTGGCTGTGCTTCTGAGGTCACAGAAGCCTGAATGCCTCCTAGGCCAGTGGCAGGCTCATGGTTGGTGGCTATGATTGTGAGGTCACAGCGGCATCAGTGCCTCATCGTTAAGTGTCCAGTGTCCCCTGCTGGCTCTGCTTGTGAGGTCACAGCAGACTCAGTTCCTCATAAGTTACTGGCCAGCGCCCCCTGCTGGCTGTGCTTGTGAGGTCACAGCAGACTCCGTGCCTCCCAGGCCAATTTCAGGCTCCTGGCTGCTGGCTGTGCTTGTGACGTCACAGCAGACTCAGTGCCTCCTAGGCCCGTGGCAGCCTCCTGGCTGCTGGCTGTGCTTGTGACGTCACAGCAGCCTCAGTGCCTCTGAGGCCAGTGGCAGTCTCATGGCTGCTGGCTGTGCTTGTGAGGTCACAGCAGCCTCAGTGCCTCCCAGGCCAATATCAGGCTCATGGCTGCTGGCTGTGCTTGTGAAGTCACAGCAGCCTCAGGTCCTCCTCTGCCAGTGGCAGGCTCATGGCTGCTGGCTGTGCTTGTGACGTCACAGCAGCCTCATTTCCTCATAGTTTAGTGTCCAGCGTCCCCTGCTGGCTCTGCTTGTGAGGTCACAGCAGCCTCAGTGCCTCTGAGGCCAGTGGGAGTCTCATGGCTGCTGGCTGTGCTTGTGACGTCACAGCAGCCTCAGTGCCTCCCAGGCCAATATCAGGCTCATGGCTGCTGGCTGTGCTTGTGACGTCACAGCAGTCTCAGTGCCTCCTCTGCCAGTGGCAGGCTCATGGCTGCTGGCTGTGCTTGTGCCGTCACAGCAGCCTCAGTGCCTCCTAGGCCAGTATCAGGCTCATGGCTGCTGTCTGTGCTTGTGACGTCACAGCAGCCTGAATGCCTCCCGGGGCAGTGGCAGGCTCATGGCTGCTGGCTATGATTGTGAGGTCACAGCAGACTCAGTGCCGCAAAAGTTACTGTACACTTCCCTCTGCTGGCTGTGCTTGTGCGGTCACAGCAGCCTCAGTGTCTCCCAGGCCAATATCAGGCTCCTGGCTGCTGGCTGTGCTTGTGACGTCACAGCAGCCTGAGTGCCTCCTAGGCCCGTGGCAGGCTCCTGGCTGCTGGCTGTGATTGTGAGGTCACAGCAGCCTCTGTGCCTCATCGTTTAGTGTCCAGCGTCCCCTGCTGGCTCTGCTTGTGAGGGCACAGCAGCCTCAGTGCCTCCCAGGCCACTATCAGGCTCCTGGCTGCTGGCTGCGCTTGTGAGGTCACAGCAGCCTGAGTGCCTCTGAGGCCAGTGGCAGTCTCATGGCTGCTGGCTGTGCTTGTGAGGTCACAGCAGCCTCAGTGCCTCCCAGGGCATTGGTAGGCTCATGGCTGCTGGCTGTGCTTGTGAGATCACAGCAGCCCCAGTGCCTCATATCTTAGTGTCCAGCGCCCCCTGCTGGCTCTGCTTGTGAGGTAACAGCAGCCTCAGTGCCTCACATGCCAGTATCAGGCTCATGGCTGCTGGCTGTGCTTGTGAGGTCACAGCAGCCTCAGTGCCTCACAGGCCAGTATCAGGCTCCTGGCTGATGGCTGTGCTTCTGAGGTCACACAAGCCTGAATGCCTCTGAGGCCACTGGCAGGCTCATGGCTGCTGGCTGTGCTTCAGACGTCACAGCAGCCTCAGTGCCTGATTGTTTAGTGTCCAGCGTCCGCTGCTGGCTGTGCTTGTGAGGTCACAGTAGCCTCAGTGCCTCCTAGGCCAGTGGCAGTCTCATGGCTCCTTGCTGTGCTTGTGACGTCACAGCAGCCTCAGTGCCTCTGAGGCCAGTGGCAGTCTCATGGCTGCTGGCTGTGCTTGTGAGGTCACAGCAGCCTCAGTGCCTCATTGGTTAGTGTCCAGCGCCCCCTGCTGGCTCTGCTTGTGAGGTCACAGCAGACTCAGTTCCTCATAGGTTAGTGTGCAGCGCCCCCTGCTGGCTGTGCTTGTGAGGTCACACCAGCCTCAGAGCCTCACAGGCCAGCATCATGCTCATTGCTGCTGGCTGTGCTTGTGAGGTCACAGCAGCCTCAGTGCCTCAAAGGCCAGTGGCAGTCTCATGGCTGCTGGCTGTGCTTGTGACGTCACAGCAGCCTCAGTGCCTCCGAGGACAGTGCCATGCTCATGGCTGCTGGCTGTTCTTGTGAGGTCACAGCAGACTGAATGCCTCCTGGGCCAGTGGCAGGCTCATGGCTGCTGGCTGTGCTTGTGAGGTCCCAGCAGCCTCAGTGCCTCATCGTTTAGTGTCCAGAGTCCCCTGCTGGCTGTGCTTGTGAGGTCACAGCAGACTCAGTGCCTCAAAAGTTAGTGTCCAGCGCCCCCGGCTGGCTGTGCTTGTGAGGTCACAGCAGCCTGAATGCCTCTCAGGCCAGTATCAGGCTCATGGCTGCTGGCTGTGCTTGTGAGGTCACAGCAGCCTGAATGCCTCCTCTGCCAGTGTCAGGCTCATGGCTGCTGGCTATGCTTCTGAGGTCACAGCAGCCTCAGTGTCTCCGTGGACAGTGCCATGCTCATGGCTGCTGGCTGTGCTTGTGAAGTCACAGCAGCCTCAGTGCCTCCTAGGCCAGTGGCAGGCTCATGGCTGCTGTCTGTGATTGTGAGGACACAGCAGCCTCAGTGCCTCCTAGGTTAGTGTCCAGCGTCCCCTGCTGGCTCTGCTTGTGAGGTCACAGCAGACTCAGTGCCTCATAGGTTAGTGTCCAGCGCCTCCTGCTGGCTGTGGTTGTGAGGTCACAGCAGCCTCAGTGCCTCCCAGGCCAGTATCAGGCTCCTGGCTGCTGGCTGTGCTGGTGAGGTCACAGCAGCCTCAGTGCCTCCTCTGCCAGTGGCAGGCTCATGGCTGCTGGCTGTGCTTGTGACATCACAGCAGCCTGAGTCCCTCCTTGGCCCGTGGCAGGCTCATGGGTGCTGGCTGTGCTTGTGACTTCACAGCAGCCTCAGTGCGTTCCAGGCCAATATCAGGCTCCTGGCTGCTGGCTGTGCTTGTGACGTCACAGCAGCCTGAGTGCCTCCCAGGCCAATATCAGGCTCCTGGCTGTTGGCTGTGCTTGTGACGTCACAGCAGCCTGAGTGCCTCCTAGGCCAGTGGCAGTCTCATGGCTGCTGGCTGTGCTTCTGATGTCACACCAGGCTCAGTGCCTCTGAGGCCAGTGACAGGCTCCTGGCTGCTGGCTGTGCTTGTGTGGTCACAGCAGCCTCAGTACCATCTAGGCCAGTGGAAGGCTCATGGCTGCTGGCTGTGGTTGTGACGTCACAGCATCCTCAGTGCCTCCTCTGACAGTGGCTGTCTCATGGCTGCTGGCTGTGCTTCTGAGGTCACAGAAGCCTGAATGCCTCCTAGGCCAGTGGCAGGCTCATGGTTGGTGGCTATGATTGTGAGGTCACAGCAGCATCAGTGCCTCATCGTTAAGTGTCCAGCGTCCCCTGCTGGCTGTGCTTGTGAGGTCACAGCAGACTCAGTGCCTGAAAAGTTAGTGTCCAGTGCCCCCTCCTGGCTGTGCTTGTGAGGTCACAGCAGCCTCAGTGCCTCCCAGGCCAATATCAGGCTCCTGGCTGCTGGCTGTGCTTGTGACGTCACAGCAGCCTCAGTGCGTCCCAGGCCAATATCAGGCTCCTGGCTGTTGGCTGTGCTTGTGACGTCACAGCAGCCTGAGTGCCTCCTAGGCCAGTGGCAGTCTCATGGCTGCTGGCTGTGCTTCTGAGGTCACAGCAGCCTCAGTGCCATCTAGACCAGTGGAAGGCTCATGGCTGCTGGCTGTGCTTGTGACGTCACAGCAGCCTGAGTGCCTCCGAGGCCAGTGGCAGTCTCCTGGCTGCTGGCTGTGCTTCTGAGGTCACAGAAGCCTGAATGCCTCCTAGGCCAGTGGCAGGCTCATGGTTGGTGGCTATGATTGTGAGGTCACAGCGGCATCAGTGCCTCATCGTTTAGTGTCCAGTGTCCCCTGCTGGCTCTGCTTGTGAGGTCACAGCAGACTCAGTTCCTCATAAGTTACTGGCCAGCGCCCCCTGCTGGCTGTGCTTGTGAGGTCACAGCAGACTCAGTGCCTCCCAGGCCAATTTCAGGCTCCTGGCTGCTGGCTGTGCTTGTGACGTCACAACAGACTCAGTGCCTCCTAGGCCCGTGGCAGGCTCATGGCTGCTGGCTGTGCTTGTGAGGTCACAGCAGCCTCAGTGCCTCTGAGGCCAGTGGCAGTCTCATGGCTGCTGGCTGTGCTTGTGACGTCACAGCAGCCTCAGTGCCTCCCAGGCCAATATCAGGCTCATGGCTGCTGGCTGTGCTTGTGAGGTCACAGCAGCCTCAGTGCCTCCTCTGCCAGTGGCAGTCTCATGGCTGCTGGCTGTGCTTGTGACGTCACAGCAGCCTCAGTTCCTCATAGTTTAGTGTCCAGCGTCCCCTGCTGGCTCTGCTTGTGAGGTCACAGCAGACTCCGTGCCTCCCAGGCCAATATCAGGCTCCTGGCTGCTGGCTGTGCTTGTGACGTCACAGCAGACTCAGTGCCTCCTAGGCCCGTGGCAGGCTCATGGCTGCTGGCTGTGCTTGTGACGTCACAGCAGACTCAGTGCCTCTGAGGCCAGTGGCAGTCTCATGGCTGCTGGCTGTGCTTGTGAGGTCACAGCAGCCTCAGTGCCTCCCAGGCCAATATCAGGCTCATGGCTGCTGGCTGTGCTTGTGAGGTCACAGAAGCCTCAGTGCCTCCGAGGCCAGTGGCAGGCTCATGGCTGCTGGCGGTGATTGTGAGGTCACAGCAGCCTCAGTGCCTCCCTGGCCAATATCAGGCTCCTGGCTGCTGGCTGTGCTTGTGACATCACAGCAGCCTGAGTGCCTCCGAGGCCCGTGGCAGGCTCATGGCTGCTGGCTGTGCTTGTGAGGTCACAGCAGTCTGAGTGCCTCCTCTGCCAGTGTCAGGCTCATGGCTGCTGGCTATGCTTCTGAGGTCACAGCAGCCTCAGTGTCTCCGTGGATAGTGCCATGCTCATGGCTGCTGGCTGCGCATGTGAAGTCACAGCAGCCTCAGTGCCTCCTAGGCCAGTGGCAGGCTCATGGCTGCTGGCTGTGCTTCTGACGTCACAGCAGCCTGAATGCCTCCTAGACCAGTGGCAGGCTCCTGGCTGCTGGTTGTGCTTCTGAGGTCACAGAAGCCTGAATGCTTCCTAGGCCAGTGGCAGGCTCATGGCTGCTGTCTGTGATTGTGAGGACAGCAGCCTCAGTGCCTCCTAGGTTAGTGTCCAGCGTCCCCTGCTGGCTCTGCTTGTGAGGTCACAGCAGACTCAGTGCCTCATAGGTTAGTGTCCAGCGCCTCCTGCTGGCTGTGATTGTGAGGTCACAGCAGCCTCAGTGCCTCCCAGGCCAGTATCAGGCTCCTGGCTGCTGGCTGTGCTGGTGAGGTCACAGCAGCCTCAGTGCCTCCTCTGCCAGTGGCAGGCTCATGGCTGCTGGCTGTGCTTGTGATGTCACAGCAGCCTCAGTGCCTCCTCTGCCAGTGGCAGGCTCATGGCTGCTGGCTGTGCTTGTGATGTCACAGCAGCCTCAGTGCCACTGAGGCCAGTATCAGGCTCATGGCTGCTGGCTGTGCTTCTGAGGTCACAGCAACCTCAATGCCTCTGAGGCCAGTGGCAGGCTCATGGCTGCTGGCTGGGATTGTGAGGTCACAGCAGCCTCAGTGCCTCATAGGTTAGTGTCCAGTGTCCCCTGCTGGCTGTGCTTGTGAGGTCACAGCAGCCTCAGTGCCTCACAGGCCAGTATCAGGCTCATGGCTGCTGGCTGTGCTTGTGAGGTCACAGCAGCCTGAATGCCTCCCAGGCCAGTGGCAGGCTCAAGGCTGCTGGCTGTGCTTGTGACGTCACAACAGCCTCAGTGCCTCCTAGGCCAGTATCAGGCTCATGGCTGCTGGCTGTGCTTGTGAGGTCACAGCAGCCTCAGTGCCTCCTCTGCCAGTGGCAGTCTCATGGCTGCTGGCTGTGCTTGTGAGGTCACAGAAGCCTCAGTGCCTCCCAGGCCAATATCAGGCTCATGGCTGCTGGCTGTGCTTGTGAGGTCACAGCAGCCTCAGTGCCTCTGAGGCCAGTGGGAGTCTCATGGCTGCTGGCTGTGCTTGTGACGTCACAGCAGCCTCAGTGCCTCCTAGGCCAGTATCAGGCTCATGGCTGCTGTCTGTGCTTGTGAGGTCACAGCAGCCTGAATGCCTCCTAGGCCAGTGGCAGTCTCATGGCTGCTGGCTGGGCTTGTGAGGTCACAGTAGCCTCAGTGCCTCCCAGGCCAATATCAGGCTCCTGGCTGTTGGCTGTGCTTGTGACGTCACAGCAGCCTGAGTGCCTCCCAGGCCCGTGGCAGGCTCCTGGCTGCTGGCTGTGCATGTGACGTCACAGCAGCCTCAGTGCCTCACAGGCCAATATCAGGCTCCTGGCTGTTGGCTGTGCTTGTGACGTCACAGCAGCCTGAGTGCCTCCTAGGCCCGTGGCAGGCTCCTGGCTGCTGGCTGTGCTTGTGACAACACAGCAGCCTGGGTCCCTCCTTGGCCCGTGGCAGGCTCATGGGTGCTGGCTGTGCTTGTGACTTCACAGCAGCCTCAGTGCGTCCCAGGCCAATATCAGGCTCCCGGCTGCTGGCTGTGCTTGTGACGTCACAGCAGCCTCAGTGCGTCCCAGGCCAATATCAGGCTCCTGGCTGTTGGCTGTGCTTGTGACGTCACAGCAGCCTGAGTGCCTCCTAGGTCAGTGGCAGTCTCATGGCTGCTGGCTGTGCTTCTGAGGTCACAGCAGCCTCAGTGCCATCTAGACCAGTGGATGGCTCATGGCTGCTGGCTGTGCTTGTGACGTCACAGCAGCCTGAGTGCCTCCGAGGCCAGTGGCAGTCTCCTGGCTGCTGGCTGTGCTTCTGAGGTCACAGAAGCCTGAATGCCTCCTAGGCCAGTGGCAGGCTCATGGTTGGTGGCTATGATTGTGAGGTCACAGCGGCATCAGTGCCTCATCGTTAAGTGTCCAGTGTCCCCTGCTGGCTCTGCTTGTGAGGTCACAGCAGACTCAGTTCCTCATAAGTTACTGGCCAGCGCCCCCTGCTGGCTGTGCTTGTGAGGTCACAGCAGACTCCGTGCCTCCCAGGCCAATTTCAGGCTCCTGGCTGCTGGCTGTGCTTGTGACGTCACAGCAGACTCAGTGCCTCCTAGGCCCGTGGCAGCCTCCTGGCTGCTGGCTGTGCTTGTGACGTCACAGCAGCCTCAGTGCCTCTGAGGCCAGTGGCAGTCTCATGGCTGCTGGCTGTGCTTGTGAGGTCACAGCAGCCTCAGTGCCTCCCAGGCCAATATCAGGCTCATGGCTGCTGGCTGTGCTTGTGAAGTCACAGCAGCCTCAGGTCCTCCTCTGCCAGTGGCAGGCTCATGGCTGCTGGCTGTGCTTGTGACGTCACAGCAGCCTCATTTCCTCATAGTTTAGTGTCCAGCGTCCCCTGCTGGCTCTGCTTGTGAGGTCACAGCAGCCTCAGTGCCTCTGAGGCCAGTGGGAGTCTCATGGCTGCTGGCTGTGCTTGTGACGTCACAGCAGCCTCAGTGCCTCCTCTGCCAGTGGCAGGCTCATGGCTGCTGGCTGTGCTTGTGATGTCACAGCAGCCTCAGTGCCTCCCAGGCCAATATCTGGCTCATGGCTGCTGGCTGTGCTTGTGACGTCACAGCAGTCTCAGTGCCTCCTCTGCCAGTGGCAGGCTCATGGCTGCTGGCTGTGCTTGTGCCGTCACAGCAGCCTCAGTGCCTCCTAAGCCAGTATCAGGCTCATGGCTGCTGTCTGTGCTTGTGAGGTCACAGCAGCCTGAATGCCTCCCAGGCCAGTGGCAGGCTCATGGCTGCTGGCTGTGCTTGTGACGTCACAGCAGCCTGAATGCCTCCCGGGGCAGTGGCAGGCTCATGGCTGCTGGCTATGATTGTGAGGTCACAGCAGACTCAGTGCCGCAAAAGTTACTGTACACTTCCCTCTGCTGGCTGTGCTTGTGAGGTCACACCAGCCTCAGTGCCTCACAGGCCAGTATCAGGCTCATGGCTGCTGGCTGTGTTTGTGAGGTCACAGCAGCCTCAGTGCCTCTGAGGCCAGTGCCATGCTCAAGGCTGCTGGCTGTGCTTGTGACGTCACAGCAGAGTCAGTGCCTTCTAGGCCAGTATCAGGCTCATGGCTGCTGGCTGTGCTTGTGAGGTCACAGCAGCCTGAGTGCCTCCTAGGCCAGTGGCAGGCTCATGGCTGCTGGCTGTGCTTGTGAGGTCACAGCAGCCTCAGTGCCTCTCAGGCCAGTGGCAGTCTCATGGCTGCTGGCTGTGCTTGTGAGGTCACAGAAGCCTCAGTGCCTCCTCTGCAGTAGCAGGCACATGGCTGCTGGCTGTGATTGTGAGGTCACAGCAGCCTGAATGCCTCCTAGGCCAGTGGCAGGCTCATGGCTGCTGGCTGTCCTTGTGACGTCACAGCAGCCTCAGTGCCTCATAGCTTAGTGTCCAGCGTCTCCTGCTGGCTCTGCTTGTGAGGTCACAGCAGCATCACTGACTCCCAGGCCAATATCTGGCTCCTGGCTGCTGGCTGTGCTTGTGTGGTCACAGCAGCCTCAGTGCCTCCTCTGCCAGCGTCAGGCTCATGGCTGCTGGCTGTGCTTCTGAGGTCACAGCAGCCTGAATGTCTCTGTGGATAGTGCCATGCTCATGGCTGCTGACTGTCCTTTGAGGTCACAGCAACCTCAGTGCCTCACAGGCCAGTCTCAGGCTCATGGCTGCTGGCTGTGCTTGTGAGGTTACAGTAGCCTGAATGCCTCCGAGGCCAGTGGCAGGCTCATGGCTGCTGGCTGGGATTGTGAGGTCACAGCAGCCTCAGTGCCTCATAGCTTACTGTCCAGCGTCCCCTGCTGGCTCTGCTTGTGAGGTCACAGCAGCCTCAGGGCCTCATAGGTTAGTGTCCATCGCCCCCTACTGGCTGTGCTTGTGTGGTAACAGCAGACTCAGGGCCTCATAGGTTATCTCCAGTGCCCGCTGCTGGCTGTGCTTCTGAGGTCACAGCAACCTCAGTGCCTCCTCTGCCAGTGGCAGGCTCATGGCTGCTGGCTGTGCTTCTGAGGTCACAGCAGCCTCAGTGTCTCTGTGGATAGTGCCATGCTCATGGCTGCTGACTGTGCTTGTGCGGTCACAGCAGCCTCAGTGCCTCCCAGGCCAATATCAGGCTCCTGGCTGCTGGCTGTGCTTGTGACGTCACAGCAGCCTGAGTGCCTCCTAGGCCCGTGGCAGGCTCCTGGCTGCTGGCTGTGATTGTGAGGTCACAGCAGCCTCTGTGCCTCATCGTTTAGTGTCCAGCGTCCCCTGCTGGCTCTGCTTGTGAGGGCACAGCAGCCTCAGTGCCTCCCAGGCCACTATCAGGCTCCTGGCTGCTGGCTGCGCTTGTGAGGTCACAGCAGCCTGAGTGCCTCTGAGGCCAGTGGCAGTCTCATGGCTGCTGGCTGTGCTTGTGAGGTCACAGCAGCCTCAGTGCCTCCCAGGGCATTGGTAGGCTCATGGCTGCTGGCTGTGCTTGTGAGGTCACAGCAGCCCCAGTGCCTCATATCTTAGTGTCCAGCGCCCCCTGCTGGCTCTGCTTGTGAGGTCACAGCAGCCTCAGTGCCTCACATGCCAGTATCAGGCTCATGGGTGCTGGCTGTGCTTGTGAGGTCACAGCAGCCTCAGTGCCTCACAGGCCAGTATCAGGCTCCTGGCTGATGGCTGTGCTTCTGAGGTCACACAAGCCTGAATGCCTCTGAGGCCACTGGCAGGCTCATGGCTGCTGGCTGTGCTTCAGACGTCACAGCAGCCTCAGTGCCTGATTGTTTAGTGTCCAGCGTCCGCTGCTGGCTGTGCTTGTGAGGTCACAGTAGCCTCAGTGCCTCCTAGGCCAGTGGCAGTCTCATGGCTCCTTGCTGTGCTTGTGACGTCACAGCAGCCTCAGTGCCTCTGAGGCCAGTGGCAGTCTCATGGCTGCTGGCTGTGCTTGTGAGGTCACAGCAGCCTCAGTGCCTCATTGGTTAGTGTCCAGCGCCCCCTGCTGGCTCTGCTTGTGAGGTCACAGCAGACTCAGTTCCTCATAGGTTAGTGTGCAGCGCCCCCTGCTGGCTGTGCTTGTGAGGTCACACCAGCCTCAGAGCCTCACAGGCCAGCATCATGCTCATTGCTGCTGGCTGTGCTTGTGAGGTCACAGCAGCCTCAGTGCCTCAAAGGCCAGTGGCAGTCTCATGGCTGCTGGCTGTGCTTGTGACGTCACAGCAGCCTCAGTGCCTCCGAGGACAGTGCCATGCTCATGGCTGCTGGCTGTTCTTGTGAGGTCACAGCAGACTGAATGCCTCCTGGGCCAGTGGCAGGCTCATGGCTGCTGGCTGTGCTTGTGAGGTCCCAGCAGCCTCAGTGCCTCATCGTTTAGTGTCCAGAGTCCCCTGCTGGCTGTGCTTGTGAGGTCACAGCAGACTCAGTGCCTCAAAAGTTAGTGTCCAGCGCCCCCGGCTGGCTGTGCTTGTGAGGTCACAGCAGCCTGAATGCCTCACATGCCAGTATCAGGCTCATGGCTGCTGGCTGTGCTTGTGAGGTCACAGCAGCCTGAATGCCTCCTGGGCCAGTGGCAGGCTCATGGCTGCTGGCTGTGCTTGTGAGGTCACAGCAGCCTCAGTGCCTCATAGGTAAGTGTCCAGTGTCCCCTCCTGGCTCTGTTTGTGAGGTCACAGCAGCCTCAGTGCCTCATAGTTTAGTGTCCAGCGACCCTGCTGGCTGTGCTTGTGCGGTCACAGCAACCTCAGTGACTCCTAGGCCAGTATCAGGCTCCTGGCTGATGGCTGTGCTTCTGAGGTCACACAAGCCTGAATGCCTCTGAGGCCAGTGGCAGTCTCATGGCTGCTGGCTGTGCTTGTGAGGTCACAGCACCCTCAGTGCCTCATAGGTTAGTGTCCAGCGCCCCCTACTGGCTGTGCTCGTGAGGTCACAGCAGCCTCAGTGCCTGATAGGTTTTCTCCAGTGCCCCCTGCTGGCTGTGCTTGTGAGGTCACAGCAGCCTCAGTGCCTCCTCTGCCAGTATCATGCTCATGGCTGCTGGCTGTGATTGTGAGGTCACAGCAGCCTCAGTGCCTCATAGCTTAGTGTCCAGCGTACCCTGCTGGCTCTGCTTGTGAGGTCACAGCAGCCTGAGTGCCTCATACTTTAGTGTCCAGCGTCCCCTGCTGGCTCTGCTTGTGAGGTCACAGCAGCCTCAGTGCCTCATAGCTTAGTGTCCAGCGTACCCTGCTGGCTCTGCTTGTGAGGTCACAGCAGCCTGAGTGCCTCATACTTTAGTGTCCAGCGTCCCCTGCTGGCTCTGCTTGTGAGGTCACAGCAGACTCAGTGCCTCATAGGATAGTGTCCAGCGCCCCCTGCTGGCTGTGCTTGTGAGGTCACAGCAGCCTCAGTGCCTCTCAGGCCAGTATCAGGCTCATGGCTGCTGGCTGTGATTGTGAGGTCACAGCAGCCTCAGCGCCTCATAAGTTAGTGTCCAACGTCCCCTGCTGGGTGTGCTTGTGAGGTCACTGCAGACTCAGTGCCTCCCAGGCCAATATCAGGCTCATGGCTGCTGGCTGTGCTTGTGACGTCACAGCAGCCTCAGTGCCTCCCAGGCCAATATCAGGCTCCTGGCTGCTGGCTGTGCTTGTGACGTCACAGCAGCCTGAGTGCCTCCTAGGCCCGTGGCAGGCTCCTGGCTGCTGGCTGTGATTGTGAGGTCACAGCAGCCTCAGTGCCTCATAGTTTAGTGTCCAATGTCCCCTGCTGGCTCTGCTTGTGAGGTCACAGCAGACTCAGTGCCTCATAGGTAAGTGTCCAGAGCCCCCGCTGGCTGTGCTTGTGAGGTCATAGCAGCCTCAGTGCCTCCTCTGCCAGTGTCAGGCTCATGGCTGCTGGCTGTGGTTGTGAGGTCACAGCAGCCTCAGTGCCTCATAGTTTAATGTCCAGCGTCCCCTGCTGGCTCTGATTGTGAGGCCGCAGCAGCCTCAGTGCCTCACAGGCCAATATCAGGCTCATGACTGCTGGCTGTGCTTGTGAGGTCACAGCAGCCTCAGTGCCTCCTAGTCCAGTATCATGCTCATGGCTGCTGGCTGTGCTTGTGACGTCACAGCAGCCTGAATGCCTCCCAGGCCAGTGGCAGGCTCATGGCTGCTGGCTGGGATTGTGAGGTCACAGCAGCCTCAGTGCCTCCCAGGCCAATATCAGGCTCCTGTCTGCTGGCTGTGCTTGTGAGGTCACAGCAGCCTCAGTGCCTCACAGGCCACTATCAGGCTCATGGCTGCTGGCTGTCCTTGTGACATCACAGCAGCCTCAGTGCCTCTGAGGCCAGTATCATGCTCATTGGCTGCTGGCTGTTCTTGTGAGGTCACAGCAGCCTGAATGCCTTCTGGGCCAGTGGCAGGCTCGCTCCTGGCTGCTGGTTGTGCTTGTGAGGTCACAGAAGCCTCAGTGCCTCCTCTGCCAGCGACAGGCTCCTGCCTGCTGGCTGTGCTTGTGAGATCACAGCAGCCTCAGTGCCCTATAGGCCAGTGGCAGGCTCATGGCTGCTAGTTGTGCTTGTGAGGGCACAGCAGCCTCAGTGCCTCCTAGGCCAGTGTGCAGCCTCATGGCTGCTAGCTGTGGTTGTGAGGGCACAGCAGCCTCAGTGCCTCCTAGGCCAGTGTGCAGCCTCATGGCTGCTGGCTGTACTTGTGTGCTCACAGAAGCCTCACTGCCCCATTCTCCAGTGGCAGGCTTCTGGCTGCTGGCTGTGCTTGTGAGGTCACAGCAGCCTCAGTGCCTCATAGCTTAGTGTCCAGCGTCCCCTGCTGGCTCTGCTTCTGAGGTTACAGCAGCCTCAGTGCCTCATAGGTTAGTGTCCAGCGTCCCCTGCTGGCTGTGCTTGTGAGGTCACAGCAGCCTGAGTGCCTCCTAGGCCCGTGGCAGGCTCCTGGCTGCTGGCTGTGCTTGTGACAACACAGCAGCCTGGGTCCCTCCTTGGCCCGTGGCAGGCTCATGGGTGCTGGCTGTGCTTGTGACTTCACAGCAGCCTCAGTGCGTCCCAGGCCAATATCAGGCTCCCGGCTGCTGGCTGTGCTTGTGACGTCACAGCAGCCTCAGTGCGTCCCAGGCCAATATCAGGCTCCTGGCTGTTGGCTGTGCTTGTGACGTCACAGCAGCCTGAGTGCCTCCTAGGTCAGTGGCAGTCTCATGGCTGCTGGCTGTGCTTCTGAGGTCACAGCAGCCTCAGTGCCATCTAGACCAGTGGATGGCTCATGGCTGCTGGCTGTGCTTGTGACGTCACAGCAGCCTGAGTGCCTCCGAGGCCAGTGGCAGTCTCCTGGCTGCTGGCTGTGCTTCTGAGGTCACAGAAGCCTGAATGCCTCCTAGGCCAGTGGCAGGCTCATGGTTGGTGGCTATGATTGTGAGGTCACAGCGGCATCAGTGCCTCATCGTTAAGTGTCCAGTGTCCCCTGCTGGCTCTGCTTGTGAGGTCACAGCAGACTCAGTTCCTCATAAGTTACTGGCCAGCGCCCCCTGCTGGCTGTGCTTGTGAGGTCACAGCAGACTCCGTGCCTCCCAGGCCAATTTCAGGCTCCTGGCTGCTGGCTGTGCTTGTGACGTCACAGCAGACTCAGTGCCTCCTAGGCCCGTGGCAGCCTCCTGGCTGCTGGCTGTGCTTGTGACGTCACAGCAGCCTCAGTGCCTCTGAGGCCAGTGGCAGTCTCATGGCTGCTGGCTGTGCTTGTGAGGTCACAGCAGCCTCAGTGCCTCCCAGGCCAATATCAGGCTCATG
Source organism: Dromaius novaehollandiae (assembly GCF_036370855.1). Lineage (NCBI taxonomy): Eukaryota > Metazoa > Chordata > Aves > Casuariiformes > Dromaiidae > Dromaius > Dromaius novaehollandiae. The sequence goes on along the minus strand of NC_088120.1, from coordinate 1,648,589 downwards.
GCTGCTGGCTGTGCTTGTGAAGTCACAGCAGCCTCAGGTCCTCCTCTGCCAGTGGCAGGCTCATGGCTGCTGGCTGTGCTTGTGACGTCACAGCAGCCTCATTTCCTCATAGTTTAGTGTCCAGCGTCCCCTGCTGGCTCTGCTTGTGAGGTCACAGCAGCCTCAGTGCCTCTGAGGCCAGTGGGAGTCTCATGGCTGCTGGCTGTGCTTGTGACGTCACAGCAGCCTCAGTGCCTCCTCTGCCAGTGGCAGGCTCATGGCTGCTGGCTGTGCTTGTGATGTCACAGCAGCCTCAGTGCCTCCCAGGCCAATATCTGGCTCATGGCTGCTGGCTGTGCTTGTGACGTCACAGCAGTCTCAGTGCCTCCTCTGCCAGTGGCAGGCTCATGGCTGCTGGCTGTGCTTGTGCCGTCACAGCAGCCTCAGTGCCTCCTAGGCCAGTATCAGGCTCATGGCTGCTGTCTGTGCTTGTGAGGTCACAGCAGCCTGAATGCCTCCCAGGCCAGTGGCAGGCTCATGGCTGCTGGCTGTGCTTGTGACGTCACAGCAGCCTGAATGCCTCCCGGGGCAGTGGCAGGCTCATGGCTGCTGGCTATGATTGTGAGGTCACAGCAGACTCAGTGCCGCAAAAGTTACTGTACACTTCCCTCTGCTGGCTGTGCTTGTGAGGTCACACCAGCCTCAGTGCCTCACAGGCCAGTATCAGGCTCATGGCTGCTGGCTGTGTTTGTGAGGTCACAGCAGCCTCAGTGCCTCTGAGGCCAGTGCCATGCTCAAGGCTGCTGGCTGTGCTTGTGACGTCACAGCAGAGTCAGTGCCTCCTAGGCCAGTATCAGGCTCATGGCTGCTGGCTGTGCTTGTGAGGTCACAGCAGCCTGAGTGCCTCCTAGGCCAGTGGCAGGCTCATGGCTGCTGGCTGTGCTTGTGAGGTCACAGCAGCCTCAGTGCCTCTCAGGCCAGTGGCAGTCTCATGGCTGCTGGCTGTGCTTGTGAGGTCACAGAAGCCTCAGTGCCTCCTCTGCAGTAGCAGGCACATGGCTGCTGGCTGTGATTGTGAGGTCACAGCAGCCTGAATGCCTCCTAGGCCAGTGGCAGGCTCATGGCTGCTGGCTGTCCTTGTGACGTCACAGCAGCCTCAGTGCCTCATAGCTTAGTGTCCAGCGTCTCCTGCTGGCTCTGCTTGTGAGGTCACAGCAGCATCACTGACTCCCAGGCCAATATCTGGCTCCTGGCTGCTGGCTGTGCTTGTGTGGTCACAGCAGCCTCAGTGCCTCCTCTGCCAGCGTCAGGCTCATGGCTGCTGGCTGTGCTTCTGAGGTCACAGCAGCCTGAATGTCTCTGTGGATAGTGCCATGCTCATGGCTGCTGACTGTCCTTTGAGGTCACAGCAACCTCAGTGCCTCACAGGCCAGTCTCAGGCTCATGGCTGCTGGCTGTGCTTGTGAGGTTACAGTAGCCTGAATGCCTCCGAGGCCAGTGGCAGGCTCATGGCTGCTGGCTGGGATTGTGAGGTCACAGCAGCCTCAGTGCCTCATAGCTTACTGTCCAGCGTCCCCTGCTGGCTCTGCTTGTGAGGTCACAGCAGCCTCAGGGCCTCATAGGTTAGTGTCCATCGCCCCCTACTGGCTGTGCTTGTGTGGTAACAGCAGACTCAGGGCCTCATAGGTTATCTCCAGTGCCCGCTGCTGGCTGTGCTTCTGAGGTCACAGCAACCTCAGTGCCTCCTCTGCCAGTGGCAGGCTCATGGCTGCTGGCTGTGCTTCTGAGGTCACAGCAGCCTCAGTGTCTCTGTGGATAGTGCCATGCTCATGGCTGCTGACTGTGCTTGTGCGGTCACAGCAGCCTCAGTGCCTCCCAGGCCAATATCAGGCTCCTGGCTGCTGGCTGTGCTTGTGACGTCACAGCAGCCTGAGTGCCTCCTAGGCCCGTGGCAGGCTCCTGGCTGCTGGCTGTGATTGTGAGGTCACAGCAGCCTCTGTGCCTCATCGTTTAGTGTCCAGCGTCCCCTGCTGGCTCTGCTTGTGAGGGCACAGCAGCCTCAGTGCCTCCCAGGCCACTATCAGGCTCCTGGCTGCTGGCTGCGCTTGTGAGGTCACAGCAGCCTGAGTGCCTCTGAGGCCAGTGGCAGTCTCATGGCTGCTGGCTGTGCTTGTGAGGTCACAGCAGCCTCAGTGCCTCCCAGGGCATTGGTAGGCTCATGGCTGCTGGCTGTGCTTGTGAGGTCACAGCAGCCCCAGTGCCTCATATCTTAGTGTCCAGCGCCCCCTGCTGGCTCTGCTTGTGAGGTCACAGCAGCCTCAGTGCCTCACATGCCAGTATCAGGCTCATGGGTGCTGGCTGTGCTTGTGAGGTCACAGCAGCCTCAGTGCCTCACAGGCCAGTATCAGGCTCCTGGCTGATGGCTGTGCTTCTGAGGTCACACAAGCCTGAATGCCTCTGAGGCCACTGGCAGGCTCATGGCTGCTGGCTGTGCTTCAGACGTCACAGCAGCCTCAGTGCCTGATTGTTTAGTGTCCAGCGTCCGCTGCTGGCTGTGCTTGTGAGGTCACAGTAGCCTCAGTGCCTCCTAGGCCAGTGGCAGTCTCATGGCTCCTTGCTGTGCTTGTGACGTCACAGCAGCCTCAGTGCCTCTGAGGCCAGTGGCAGTCTCATGGCTGCTGGCTGTGCTTGTGAGGTCACAGCAGCCTCAGTGCCTCATTGGTTAGTGTCCAGCGCCCCCTGCTGGCTCTGCTTGTGAGGTCACAGCAGACTCAGTTCCTCATAGGTTAGTGTGCAGCGCCCCCTGCTGGCTGTGCTTGTGAGGTCACACCAGCCTCAGAGCCTCACAGGCCAGCATCATGCTCATTGCTGCTGGCTGTGCTTGTGAGGTCACAGCAGCCTCAGTGCCTCAAAGGCCAGTGGCAGTCTCATGGCTGCTGGCTGTGCTTGTGACGTCACAGCAGCCTCAGTGCCTCCGAGGACAGTGCCATGCTCATGGCTGCTGGCTGTTCTTGTGAGGTCACAGCAGACTGAATGCCTCCTGGGCCAGTGGCAGGCTCATGGCTGCTGGCTGTGCTTGTGAGGTCCCAGCAGCCTCAGTGCCTCATCGTTTAGTGTCCAGAGTCCCCTGCTGGCTGTGCTTGTGAGGTCACAGCAGACTCAGTGCCTCAAAAGTTAGTGTCCAGCGCCCCCGGCTGGCTGTGCTTGTGAGGTCACAGCAGCCTGAATGCCTCACATGCCAGTATCAGGCTCATGGCTGCTGGCTGTGCTTGTGAGGTCACAGCAGCCTGAATGCCTCCTGGGCCAGTGGCAGGCTCATGGCTGCTGGCTGTGCTTGTGAGGTCACAGCAGCCTCAGTGCCTCATAGGTAAGTGTCCAGTGTCCCCTCCTGGCTCTGTTTGTGAGGTCACAGCAGCCTCAGTGCCTCACAGGCCACTATCAGGCTCATGGCTGCTGGCTGTCCTTGTGACATCACAGCAGCCTCAGTGCCTCTGAGGCCAGTATCATGCTCATTGGCTGCTGGCTGTTCTTGTGAGGTCACAGCAGCCTGAATGCCTTCTGGGCCAGTGGCAGGCTCGCTCCTGGCTGCTGGTTGTGCTTGTGAGGTCACAGAAGCCTCAGTGCCTCCTCTGCCAGCGACAGGCTCCTGCCTGCTGGCTGTGCTTGTGAGATCACAGCAGCCTCAGTGCCCTATAGGCCAGTGGCAGGCTCATGGCTGCTAGTTGTGCTTGTGAGGGCACAGCAGCCTCAGTGCCTCCTAGGCCAGTGTGCAGCCTCATGGCTGCTAGCTGTGGTTGTGAGGGCACAGCAGCCTCAGTGCCTCCTAGGCCAGTGTGCAGCCTCATGGCTGCTGGCTGTACTTGTGTGCTCACAGAAGCCTCACTGCCCCATTCTCCAGTGGCAGGCTTCTGGCTGCTGGCTGTGCTTGTGAGGTCACAGCAGCCTCAGTGCCTCATAGCTTAGTGTCCAGCGTCCCCTGCTGGCTCTGCTTCTGAGGTTACAGCAGCCTCAGTGCCTCATAGGTTAGTGTCCAGCGTCCCCTGCTGGCTGTGCTTGTGAGGTCACAGCAGCCTGAGTGCCTCCTAGGCCCGTGGCAGGCTCCTGGCTGCTGGCTGTGCTTGTGACAACACAGCAGCCTGGGTCCCTCCTTGGCCCGTGGCAGGCTCATGGGTGCTGGCTGTGCTTGTGACTTCACAGCAGCCTCAGTGCGTCCCAGGCCAATATCAGGCTCCCGGCTGCTGGCTGTGCTTGTGACGTCACAGCAGCCTCAGTGCGTCCCAGGCCAATATCAGGCTCCTGGCTGTTGGCTGTGCTTGTGACGTCACAGCAGCCTGAGTGCCTCCTAGGTCAGTGGCAGTCTCATGGCTGCTGGCTGTGCTTCTGAGGTCACAGCAGCCTCAGTGCCATCTAGACCAGTGGATGGCTCATGGCTGCTGGCTGTGCTTGTGACGTCACAGCAGCCTGAGTGCCTCCGAGGCCAGTGGCAGTCTCCTGGCTGCTGGCTGTGCTTCTGAGGTCACAGAAGCCTGAATGCCTCCTAGGCCAGTGGCAGGCTCATGGTTGGTGGCTATGATTGTGAGGTCACAGCGGCATCAGTGCCTCATCGTTAAGTGTCCAGTGTCCCCTGCTGGCTCTGCTTGTGAGGTCACAGCAGACTCAGTTCCTCATAAGTTACTGGCCAGCGCCCCCTGCTGGCTGTGCTTGTGAGGTCACAGCAGACTCCGTGCCTCCCAGGCCAATTTCAGGCTCCTGGCTGCTGGCTGTGCTTGTGACGTCACAGCAGACTCAGTGCCTCCTAGGCCCGTGGCAGCCTCCTGGCTGCTGGCTGTGCTTGTGACGTCACAGCAGCCTCAGTGCCTCTGAGGCCAGTGGCAGTCTCATGGCTGCTGGCTGTGCTTGTGAGGTCACAGCAGCCTCAGTGCCTCCCAGGCCAATATCAGGCTCATGGCTGCTGGCTGTGCTTGTGAAGTCACAGCAGCCTCAGGTCCTCCTCTGCCAGTGGCAGGCTCATGGCTGCTGGCTGTGCTTGTGACGTCACAGCAGCCTCATTTCCTCATAGTTTAGTGTCCAGCGTCCCCTGCTGGCTCTGCTTGTGAGGTCACAGCAGCCTCAGTGCCTCTGAGGCCAGTGGGAGTCTCATGGCTGCTGGCTGTGCTTGTGACGTCACAGCAGCCTCAGTGCCTCCTCTGCCAGTGGCAGGCTCATGGCTGCTGGCTGTGCTTGTGATGTCACAGCAGCCTCAGTGCCTCCCAGGCCAATATCTGGCTCATGGCTGCTGGCTGTGCTTGTGACGTCACAGCAGTCTCAGTGCCTCCTCTGCCAGTGGCAGGCTCATGGCTGCTGGCTGTGCTTGTGCCGTCACAGCAGCCTCAGTGCCTCCTAGGCCAGTATCAGGCTCATGGCTGCTGTCTGTGCTTGTGAGGTCACAGCAGCCTGAATGCCTCCCAGGCCAGTGGCAGGCTCATGGCTGCTGGCTGTGCTTGTGACGTCACAGCAGCCTGAATGCCTCCCGGGGCAGTGGCAGGCTCATGGCTGCTGGCTATGATTGTGAGGTCACAGCAGACTCAGTGCCGCAAAAGTTACTGTACACTTCCCTCTGCTGGCTGTGCTTGTGAGGTCACACCAGCCTCAGTGCCTCACAGGCCAGTATCAGGCTCATGGCTGCTGGCTGTGTTTGTGAGGTCACAGCAGCCTCAGTGCCTCTGAGGCCAGTGCCATGCTCAAGGCTGCTGGCTGTGCTTGTGACGTCACAGCAGAGTCAGTGCCTCCTAGGCCAGTATCAGGCTCATGGCTGCTGGCTGTGCTTGTGAGGTCACAGCAGCCTGAGTGCCTCCTAGGCCAGTGGCAGGCTCATGGCTGCTGGCTGTGCTTGTGAGGTCACAGCAGCCTCAGTGCCTCTCAGGCCAGTGGCAGTCTCATGGCTGCTGGCTGTGCTTGTGAGGTCACAGAAGCCTCAGTGCCTCCTCTGCAGTAGCAGGCACATGGCTGCTGGCTGTGATTGTGAGGTCACAGCAGCCTGAATGCCTCCTAGGCCAGTGGCAGGCTCATGGCTGCTGGCTGTCCTTGTGACGTCACAGCAGCCTCAGTGCCTCATAGCTTAGTGTCCAGCGTCTCCTGCTGGCTCTGCTTGTGAGGTCACAGCAGCATCACTGACTCCCAGGCCAATATCTGGCTCCTGGCTGCTGGCTGTGCTTGTGTGGTCACAGCAGCCTCAGTGCCTCCTCTGCCAGCGTCAGGCTCATGGCTGCTGGCTGTGCTTCTGAGGTCACAGCAGCCTGAATGTCTCTGTGGATAGTGCCATGCTCATGGCTGCTGACTGTCCTTTGAGGTCACAGCAACCTCAGTGCCTCACAGGCCAGTCTCAGGCTCATGGCTGCTGGCTGTGCTTGTGAGGTTACAGTAGCCTGAATGCCTCCGAGGCCAGTGGCAGGCTCATGGCTGCTGGCTGGGATTGTGAGGTCACAGCAGCCTCAGTGCCTCATAGCTTACTGTCCAGCGTCCCCTGCTGGCTCTGCTTGTGAGGTCACAGCAGCCTCAGGGCCTCATAGGTTAGTGTCCATCGCCCCCTACTGGCTGTGCTTGTGTGGTAACAGCAGACTCAGGGCCTCATAGGTTATCTCCAGTGCCCGCTGCTGGCTGTGCTTCTGAGGTCACAGCAACCTCAGTGCCTCCTCTGCCAGTGGCAGGCTCATGGCTGCTGGCTGTGCTTCTGAGGTCACAGCAGCCTCAGTGTCTCTGTGGATAGTGCCATGCTCATGGCTGCTGACTGTGCTTGTGCGGTCACAGCAGCCTCAGTGCCTCCCAGGCCAATATCAGGCTCCTGGCTGCTGGCTGTGCTTGTGACGTCACAGCAGCCTGAGTGCCTCCTAGGCCCGTGGCAGGCTCCTGGCTGCTGGCTGTGATTGTGAGGTCACAGCAGCCTCTGTGCCTCATCGTTTAGTGTCCAGCGTCCCCTGCTGGCTCTGCTTGTGAGGGCACAGCAGCCTCAGTGCCTCCCAGGCCACTATCAGGCTCCTGGCTGCTGGCTGCGCTTGTGAGGTCACAGCAGCCTGAGTGCCTCTGAGGCCAGTGGCAGTCTCATGGCTGCTGGCTGTGCTTGTGAGGTCACAGCAGCCTCAGTGCCTCCCAGGGCATTGGTAGGCTCATGGCTGCTGGCTGTGCTTGTGAGGTCACAGCAGCCCCAGTGCCTCATATCTTAGTGTCCAGCGCCCCCTGCTGGCTCTGCTTGTGAGGTCACAGCAGCCTCAGTGCCTCACATGCCAGTATCAGGCTCATGGGTGCTGGCTGTGCTTGTGAGGTCACAGCAGCCTCAGTGCCTCACAGGCCAGTATCAGGCTCCTGGCTGATGGCTGTGCTTCTGAGGTCACACAAGCCTGAATGCCTCTGAGGCCACTGGCAGGCTCATGGCTGCTGGCTGTGCTTCAGACGTCACAGCAGCCTCAGTGCCTGATTGTTTAGTGTCCAGCGTCCGCTGCTGGCTGTGCTTGTGAGGTCACAGTAGCCTCAGTGCCTCCTAGGCCAGTGGCAGTCTCATGGCTCCTTGCTGTGCTTGTGACGTCACAGCAGCCTCAGTGCCTCTGAGGCCAGTGGCAGTCTCATGGCTGCTGGCTGTGCTTGTGAGGTCACAGCAGCCTCAGTGCCTCATTGGTTAGTGTCCAGCGCCCCCTGCTGGCTCTGCTTGTGAGGTCACAGCAGACTCAGTTCCTCATAGGTTAGTGTGCAGCGCCCCCTGCTGGCTGTGCTTGTGAGGTCACACCAGCCTCAGAGCCTCACAGGCCAGCATCATGCTCATTGCTGCTGGCTGTGCTTGTGAGGTCACAGCAGCCTCAGTGCCTCAAAGGCCAGTGGCAGTCTCATGGCTGCTGGCTGTGCTTGTGACGTCACAGCAGCCTCAGTGCCTCCGAGGACAGTGCCATGCTCATGGCTGCTGGCTGTTCTTGTGAGGTCACAGCAGACTGAATGCCTCCTGGGCCAGTGGCAGGCTCATGGCTGCTGGCTGTGCTTGTGAGGTCCCAGCAGCCTCAGTGCCTCATCGTTTAGTGTCCAGAGTCCCCTGCTGGCTGTGCTTGTGAGGTCACAGCAGACTCAGTGCCTCAAAAGTTAGTGTCCAGCGCCCCCGGCTGGCTGTGCTTGTGAGGTCACAGCAGCCTGAATGCCTCACATGCCAGTATCAGGCTCATGGCTGCTGGCTGTGCTTGTGAGGTCACAGCAGCCTGAATGCCTCCTGGGCCAGTGGCAGGCTCATGGCTGCTGGCTGTGCTTGTGAGGTCACAGCAGCCTCAGTGCCTCATAGGTAAGTGTCCAGTGTCCCCTCCTGGCTCTGTTTGTGAGGTCACAGCAGCCTCAGTGCCTCATAGTTTAGTGTCCAGCGACCCTGCTGGCTGTGCTTGTGCGGTCACAGCAACCTCAGTGACTCCTAGGCCAGTATCAGGCTCCTGGCTGATGGCTGTGCTTCTGAGGTCACACAAGCCTGAATGCCTCTGAGGCCAGTGGCAGTCTCATGGCTGCTGGCTGTGCTTGTGAGGTCACAGCACCCTCAGTGCCTCATAGGTTAGTGTCCAGCGCCCCCTACTGGCTGTGCTCGTGAGGTCACAGCAGCCTCAGTGCCTGATAGGTTTTCTCCAGTGCCCCCTGCTGGCTGTGCTTGTGAGGTCACAGCAGCCTCAGTGCCTCCTCTGCCAGTATCATGCTCATGGCTGCTGGCTGTGATTGTGAGGTCACAGCAGCCTCAGTGCCTCATAGCTTAGTGTCCAGCGTACCCTGCTGGCTCTGCTTGTGAGGTCACAGCAGCCTGAGTGCCTCATACTTTAGTGTCCAGCGTCCCCTGCTGGCTCTGCTTGTGAGGTCACAGCAGCCTCAGTGCCTCATAGCTTAGTGTCCAGCGTACCCTGCTGGCTCTGCTTGTGAGGTCACAGCAGCCTGAGTGCCTCATACTTTAGTGTCCAGCGTCCCCTGCTGGCTCTGCTTGTGAGGTCACAGCAGACTCAGTGCCTCATAGGATAGTGTCCAGCGTCCCCTGCTGGCTGTGCTTGTGAGGTCACAGCAGCCTCAGTGCCTCTCAGGCCAGTATCAGGCTCATGGCTGCTGGCTGTGATTGTGAGGTCACAGCAGCCTCAGCGCCTCATAAGTTAGTGTCCAACGTCCCCTGCTGGGTGTGCTTGTGAGGTCACTGCAGACTCAGTGCCTCCCAGGCCAATATCAGGCTCATGGCTGCTGGCTGTGCTTGTGACGTCACAGCAGCCTCAGTGCCTCCCAGGCCAATATCAGGCTCCTGGCTGCTGGCTGTGCTTGTGACGTCACAGCAGCCTGAGTGCCTCCTAGGCCCGTGGCAGGCTCCTGGCTGCTGGCTGTGATTGTGAGGTCACAGCAGCCTCAGTGCCTCATAGTTTAGTGTCCAATGTCCCCTGCTGGCTCTGCTTGTGAGGTCACAGCAGACTCAGTGCCTCATAGGTAAGTGTCCAGAGCCCCCGCTGGCTGTGCTTGTGAGGTCATAGCAGCCTCAGTGCCTCCTCTGCCAGTGTCAGGCTCATGGCTGCTGGCTGTGGTTGTGAGGTCACAGCAGCCTCAGTGCCTCATAGTTTAATGTCCAGCGTCCCCTGCTGGCTCTGATTGTGAGGCCGCAGCAGCCTCAGTGCCTCACAGGCCAATATCAGGCTCATGACTGCTGGCTGTGCTTGTGAGGTCACAGCAGCCTCAGTGCCTCCTAGTCCAGTATCATGCTCATGGCTGCTGGCTGTGCTTGTGACGTCACAGCAGCCTGAATGCCTCCCAGGCCAGTGGCAGGCTCATGGCTGCTGGCTGGGATTGTGAGGTCACAGCAGCCTCAGTGCCTCCCAGGCCAATATCAGGCTCCTGTCTGCTGGCTGTGCTTGTGAGGTCACAGCAGCCTCAGTGCCTCACAGGCCACTATCAGGCTCATGGCTGCTGGCTGTCCTTGTGACATCACAGCAGCCTCAGTGCCTCTGAGGCCAGTATCATGCTCATTGGCTGCTGGCTGTTCTTGTGAGGTCACAGCAGCCTGAATGCCTTCTGGGCCAGTGGCAGGCTCGCTCCTGGCTGCTGGTTGTGCTTGTGAGGTCACAGAAGCCTCAGTGCCTCCTCTGCCAGCGACAGGCTCCTGCCTGCTGGCTGTGCTTGTGAGATCACAGCAGCCTCAGTGCCCTATAGGCCAGTGGCAGGCTCATGGCTGCTAGTTGTGCTTGTGAGGGCACAGCAGCCTCAGTGCCTCCTAGGCCAGTGTGCAGCCTCATGGCTGCTAGCTGTGGTTGTGAGGGCACAGCAGCCTCAGTGCCTCCTAGGCCAGTGTGCAGCCTCATGGCTGCTGGCTGTACTTGTGTGCTCACAGAAGCCTCACTGCCCCATTCTCCAGTGGCAGGCTTCTGGCTGCTGGCTGTGCTTGTGAGGTCACAGCAGCCTCAGTGCCTCATAGCTTAGTGTCCAGCGTCCCCTGCTGGCTCTGCTTCTGAGGTCACAGCAGCCTCAGTGCCTCATAGGTTAGTGTCCAGCGTCCCCTGCTGGCTGTGCTTGTGAGGTCACAGCAGCCTCAGTGCCTCACAGGCCAGTATCAGGCTCATGGCTGCTGGCTGTGCTTGTGGCGTCACAGCAGCCTGAGTGCCTCCTAGGCCCGTGGCAGGCTCATGGCTGCTGGCTCTGCTTGTGACGTCACAGCAGCCTCAGTGCCTCCTCTGCCAGTGCCATGCTCATGGCTGCTGGCTGTGCTTGTGAGGTCACAGCAGCCTCAGTGCCTCTGAGGCCAGTGGGAGTCTCATGGCTGCTGGCTGTGCTTGTGAGGTCACCCCAGCCTCAGTGCCTCACATGCCAGTATCAGGCTCACGGCTGCTGGCTGTGCTTGTGAGGTCACAGCAGCCTCAGTGCCTCATAGGTAAGTGTCCAGCGTCCCCTGCTGGCTGTGCTTGTGAGGTCACAGCAGCCTCAGTGCCTCCCAGGCCAATATCAGGCTCATGGCTGCTGGCTGTGTTTGTGACGTCACAGCAGCCTGAGTGCCTCCTAGGCCTGTGGCAGGCTCATGGCTGCTGGCTGTGCTTGTGAGGTCACAGCAGCCTCAGTGTCTCTGAGGCCAGTGGGAGTCTCATGGCTGCTGGCTGTGCTTGTGCGGTCACAGCAGCCTCAGTGTCTCCCAGGCCAATATCAGGCTCCTGGCTGCTGGCTGTGCTTGTGACGTCACAGCAGCCTGAGTGCCTCCTAGGCCCGTGGCAGGCTCCTGGCTGCTGGCTGTGATTGTGAGGTCACAGCAGCCTCTGTGCCTCATCGTTTAGTGTCCAGCGTCCCCTGCTGGCTCTGCTTGTGAGGGCACAGCAGCCTCAGTGCCTCCCAGGCCACTATCAGGCTCCTGGCTGCTGGCTGCGCTTGTGAGGTCACAGCAGCCTGAGTGCCTCTGAGGCCAGTGGCAGTCTCATGGCTGCTGGCTGTGCTTGTGAGGTCACAGCAGCCTCAGTGCCTCCCAGGGCATTGGTAGGCTCATGGCTGCTGGCTGTGCTTGTGAGGTCACAGCAGCCCCAGTGCCTCATATCTTAGTGTCCAGCGCCCCCTGCTGGCTCTGCTTGTGAGGTCACAGCAGCCTCAGTGCCTCACATGCCAGTATCAGGCTCATGGCTGCTGGCTGTGCTTGTGAGGTCACAGCAGCCTCAGTGCCTCACAGGCCAGTATCAGGCTCCTGGCTGATGGCTGTGCTTCTGAGGTCACACAAGCCTGAATGCCTCTGAGGCCACTGGCAGGCTCATGGCTGCTGGCTGTGCTTCAGACGTCACAGCAGCCTCAGTGCCTGATTGTTTAGTGTCCAGCGTCCGCTGCTGGCTGTGCTTGTGAGGTCACAGCAGCCTCAGTGCCTCCTAGGCCAGTGGCAGTCTCATGGCTCCTTGCTGTGCTTGTGACGTCACAGCAGCCTCAGTGCCTCTGAGGCCAGTGGCAGTCTCATGGCTGCTGGCTGTGCTTGTGAGGTCACAGCAGCCTCAGTGCCTCATTGGTTAGTGTCCAGCGCCCCCTGCTGGCTCTGCTTGTGAGGTCACAGCAGACTCAGTTCCTCATAGGTTAGTGTGCAGCGCCCCCTGCTGGCTGTGCTTGTGAGGTCGCACCAGCCTCAGAGCCTCACAGGCCAGCATCATGCTCATTGCTGCTGGCTGTGCTTGTGAGGTCACAGCAGCCTCAGTGCCTCAAAGGCCAGTGGCAGTCTCATGGCTGCTGGCTGTGCTTGTGACGTCACAGCAGCCTCAGTGCCTCCGAGGACAGTGCCATGCTCATGGCTGCTGGCTGTTCTTGTGAGGTCACAGCAGACTGAATGCCTCCTGGGCCAGTGGCAGGCTCATGGCTGCTGGCTGTGCTTGTGAGGTCCCAGCAGCCTCAGTGCCTCATCGTTTAGTGTCCAGAGTCCCCTGCTGGCTCTGCTTGTGAGGTCACAGCAGACTCAGTGCCTCAAAAGTTAGTGTCCAGCGCCCCCGGCTGGCTGTGCTTGTGAGATCACAGCAGCCTGAATGCCTCTCAGGCCAGTATCAGGCTCATGGCTGCTGGCTGTGCTTGTGAGGTCACAGCAGCCTCAGTGCCTCATATCTTAGTGTCCAGCGTCCCCTGCTGGCTCTGCTTGTGAGGTCACAGCAGACTCAGTTCCTCATAGGTTAGTGTGCAGCGCCCCCTGCTGGCTGTGCTTGTGAGGTCGCACCAGCCTCAGAGCCTCACAGGCCAGCATCATGCTCATTGCTGCTGGCTGTGCTTGTGAGGTCACAGCAGCCTCAGTGCCTCATAGGCCAGTGGCAGTCTCATGGCTGCTGGCTGTGCTTGTGACGTCACAGCAGCCTCAGTGCCTCCGAGGACAGTGCCATGCTCATGGCTGCTGGCTGTTCTTGTGAGGTCACAGCAGACTGAATGCCTCCTGGGCCAGTGGCAGGCTCATGGCTGCTGGCTGTGCTTGTGAGGTCCCAGCAGCCTCAGTGCCTCATCGTTTAGTGTCCAGAGTCCCCTGCTGGCTGTGCTTGTGAGGTCACAGCAGACTCAGTGCCTCAAAAGTTAGTGTCCACCGCCCCCGGCTGGCTGTGCTTGTGAGGTCACAGCAGCCTGAATGCCTCTCAGGCCAGTATCAGGCTCATGGCTGCTGGCTGTGCTTGTGAGGTCACAGCAGCCTGAATGCCTCCTGGGCCAGTGGCAGGCTCATGGCTGCTGGCTGTGCTTGTGAGGTCACAGCAGCCTCAGTGCCTCATAGGTAAGTGTCCAGTGTCCCCTCCTGGCTCTGTTTGTGAGGTCACAGCAGCCTCAGTGCCTCATAGTTTAGTGTCCAGCGACCCTGCTGGCTGTGCTTGTGCGGTCACAGCAACCTCAGTGACTCCTAGGCCAGTATCAGGCTCCTGGCTGATGGCTGTGCTTCTGAGGTCACACAAGCCTGAATGCCTCTGAGGCCAGTGGCAGTCTCATGGCTGCTGGCTGTGCTTGTGAGGTCACAGCACCCTCAGTGCCTCATAGGTTAGTGTCCATCGCCCCCTACTGGCTGTGCTCGTGAGGTCACAGCAGCCTCAGTGCCTGATAGGTTTTCTCCAGTGCCCCCTGCTGGCTGTGCTTGTGAGGTCACAGCAGCCTCAGTGCCTCCTCTGCCAGTATCATGCTCATGGCTGCTGGCTGTGCTTGTGAGGTCACAGCAGCCTCAGTGCCTCATAGCTTAGTGTCCAGCGTACCCTGCTGGCTCTGCTTGTGAGGTCACAGCAGCTTGAGTGCCTCATACTTTAGTGTCCAGCGTCCCCTGCTGGCTCTGCTTGTGAGGTCACAGCAGACTCAGTGCCTCATAGGTTAGTGTCCAGCGCCCCCTGCTGGCTGTGCTTGTGAGGTCACAGCAGCCTCAGCGCCTCATAAGTTAGTGTCCAACGTCCCCTGCTGGGTGTGCTTGTGAGGTCACTGCAGACTCAGTGCCTCCCAGGCCAATATCAGGCTCCTGGCTGCTGGCTGTGCTTGTGACGTCACAGCAGCCTGAGTGCCTCCTAGACCCGTGGCAGGCTCCTGGCTGCTGGCTGTGATTGTGAGGTCACAGCAGCCTCAGTGCCTCATAGTTTAGTGTCCAATGTCCCCTGCTGGCTCTGCTTGTGAGGTCACAGCAGACTCAGTGCCTCATAGGTAAGTGTCCAGAGCCCCCGCTGGCTGTGCTTGTGAGGTCACAGCAGCCTCAGTGCCTCCTCTGCCAGTGTCAGGCTCATGGCTGCTGGCTGTGGTTGTGAGGTCACAGCAGCCTCAGTGCCTCATAGTTTAATGTCCAGCGTCCCCTGCTGGCTCTGATTGTGAGGCCGCAGCAGCCTCAGTGCCTCACAGGCCAATATCAGGCTCATGACTGCTGGCTGTGCTTGTGAGGTCACAGCAGCCTCAGTGCCTCCTAGTCCAGTATCATGCTCATGGCTGCTGGCTGTGCTTGTGACGTCACAGCAGCCTGAATGCCTCCCAGGCCAGTGGCAGGCTCATGGCTGCTGGCTGGGATTGTGAGGTCACAGCAGCCTCAGTGCCTCCCAGGCCAATATCAGGCTCCTGTCTGCTGGCTGTGCTTGTGAGGTCACAGCAGCCTCAGTGCCTCACAGGCCACTATCAGGCTCATGGCTGCTGGCTGTCCTTGTGACATCACAGCAGCCTCAGTGCCTCTGAGGCCAGTATCATGCTCATTGGCTGCTGGCTGTTCTTGTGAGGTCACAGCAGCCTGAATGCCTTCTGGGCCAGTGGCAGGCTCGCTCCTGGCTGCTGGTTGTGCTTGTGAGGTCACAGAAGCCTCAGTGCCTCCTCTGCCAGCGACAGGCTCCTGCCTGCTGGCTGTGCTTGTGAGATCGCAGCAGCCTCAGTGCCCTATAGGCCAGTGGCAGGCTCATGGCTGCTAGTTGTGCTTGTGAGGGCACAGCAGCCTCAGTGCCTCCTAGGCCAGTGTGCAGCCTCATGGCTGCTAGCTGTGGTTGTGAGGGCACAGCAGCCTCAGTGCCTCCTAGGCCAGTGTGCAGCCTCATGGCTGCTGGCTGTACTTGTGTGCTCACAGAAGCCTCACTGCCCCATTCTCCAGTGGCAGGCTTCTGGCTGCTGGCTGTGCTTGTGAGGTCACAGCAGCCTCAGTGCCTCATAGCTTAGTGTCCAGCGTCCCCTGCTGGCTCTGCTTCTGAGGTCACAGCAGCCTCAGTGCCTCACAGGCCAGTATCAGGCTCATGGCTGCTGGCTGTGCTTGTGGCGTCACAGCAGCCTGAGTGCCTCCTAGGCCCGTGGCAGGCTCATGGCTGCTGGCTGTGCTTGTGACGTCACAGCAGCCTCAGTGCCTCCTCTGCCAGTGCCATGCTCATGGCTGCTGGCTGTGCTTGTGAGGTCACAGCAGCCTCAGTGCCTCTGAGGCCAGTGGGAGTCTCATGGCTGCTGGCTGTGCTTGTGAGGTCACCCCAGCCTCAGTGCCTCACATGCCAGTATCAGGCTCATGGCTGCTGGCTGTGCTTGTGAGGTCACAGCAGCCTCAGTGCCTCATAGGTAAGTGTCCAGCGTCCCCTGCTGGCTGTGCTTGTGAGGTCACAGCAGCCTCAGTGCCTCACAGGCCAATATCAGGCTCATGGCTGCTGGCTGTGCTTGTGACGTCACAGCAGCCTGAGTGCCTCCTAGGCCTGTGGCAGGCTCATGGCTGCTGGCTGTGCTTGTGAGGTCACAGCAGCCTCAGTGTCTCTGAGGCCAGTGGGAGTCTCATGGCTGCTGGCTGTGCTTGTGAGGTCACAGCAGCCTCAGTGCCTCTGAGGCCAGTATCAGGCTCATGGCTGCTGGCTGTGATTGTGAAGTCACAGCAGCCGCAGTGCCTCATAGTTTAGTATCCAGTGTCCCCTGCTGGCTCTGCTTGTGAGGTCACAGCAGACTCAGTGCCTCCCAGGCCAATATCAGGCTCCTGGCTGCTGGCTGTGCTTGTGACGTCACAGCAGCCTCAGTGCCTCCTAGGCCCGTGGCAGGCTCATGGCTGCTTGCTATGCTAGTGACGTCACAGCGGCCTCAGTGCCTCTGAGGCCAGTGGCAGTCTCATGGCTGCTGGCTGTGCTTGTGAGGTCACAGAAGCCTCAGTGCCTCCTAGGTTAGTGTCCATCACACCCTGCTGGCTGTGCTCGTGAGGTCACAGCAGACTAAGGGCGTGATAGGTTATCTCCAGTGTCCCCTGCTGGCTGTGCTTGTGAGGTCACAGCAGCCTCAGTGCCTCCTCTGCCAGTATCAGGCTCATGGCTACTGGCTGTGATTGTGAGGTCACACCAGCCTCAGTGCCTCATAGTTTAGTGTCCAGCGACCCTGCTGGCTGTGCTTGTGAGGTCACACCAGCCTCAGTGCCTCACATGCCAGTATCAGGCTTATGGCTGCTGGCTGTGCTTGTGACGTCACAGCAGCCTCAGTGACTGATAGGCCAGTATCAGGCTCCTGGCTGATGGCTGTGCTTCTGACGTCACAAAAGCCTGAATGCCTCATAGGCCAGTGGCAGTCTCATGGCTGCAGGCTGTGCTTGTGAGGTCACAGCAGCCTCAGTGCCTCATATCTTAGTGTCCAGCGTCCCCTGCTGGCTCTGCTTGTGAGGTCACAGCAGACTCAGTTCCTCATAGATTAGTGTGCAGCGCACCCTGCTGGCTGTGCTTGTGAGGCCACAGCAGCCTCAGTGCCTCACAGGCCAGTATCATGCTCATTGCTGCTGGCTGTGCTTGTGAGGTCACAGCAGCCTCAGTGCCTCATAGGGCAGTGGCAGTCTCATGGCTGCTGGCTGTGCTTGTGACGTCACAGCAGACTGAATGCCTCCTGGGCCAGTGGCAGGCTCATGGCTGCTGGCTGTGCTTGTGAGGTCCCAGCAGCCTCAGTGCCTCATCGTTTAGTGTCCAGCGTCCCCTGCTGGCTCTGCTTGTGAGGTCACAGCAGACTCAGTGCCTCTAAAGTTAGTGTCCAGCGTCCCCTGCTGGCTGTGCTTGTGAGGTCACAGCAGCCTCAGTGCCTCCCAGGGCAATATCAGGCTCATGGCTGCTGGCTGTGCTTGTGAGGTCACAGCAGCCTCAGTGCCTCCTAGGCCTGTGGCAGGCTCATGGCTGCTGGCTGTGCTTGTGAGGTCACAGCAGCCTCAGTGCCTCTGAGGCCAGTGGGAGTCTCATGGCTGCTGGCTGTGCTTGTGACGTCACAGCAGCCTCAGTGCCTCTGAGGCCAGTGGCAGTCTCATGGCTGCTGGCTGTGCTTCTCAGGTCACAGCAGCCTGAATGCCTCCTAGCCCTGTGGCAGGCTCATGGCTGCTGGCTGTGCTTGTGAGGTCACAGCAGTCTCAGTACCTCATCGTTTAGTGTCCAGCGTCCCCTGCTGGCTCTGCTTGTGAGGTCACAGCAACCTCAGTGCCTCACAGGCCAGTATCAGGCTCCTGGCTCCTGGCTGTGCTTGTGAGGTCACAGCAGCCTCAGTGCCTCCTCTGCCAGTGCCATGCTCATGGCTGCTGGCTGTGCTTGTGAGGTCACAGCAGCCTCAGTGCCTCCTAGGCCAGTATCAGGCTCATGGCTGCTGGCTGTGCTTCTGAGGTCACAGAAGCCTGAATGCCTCCTAGGCCAGAGGCAGGCTCATGGCTGCTGGCTGTGCTTGTGAGGTCACAGCAGCCTCAGTGCCTCATAGTTTAGTATCCAGTGTCCCCTGCTGGCTGTGCTTGTGAGGTCACAGCAGACTCAGTGCCTCTGAGGCCAGTGGCAGTCTCATGGCTGCTGGCTGTGATTGTGAGGTCACAGAAGCCTCAGTGCCTCCTAGGTTAGTGTCCATCGCCCTCTGCTGGCTGTGCTCGTGAGGTCACAGCAGACTAAGGGCGTGATAGGTTATCTCAAGTGCTCCCTGCTGGCTGTGCTTGTGAGGTCACAGCAGCCTCAGTGCCTCCTGTGCCAGTGTCAGGCTCATGGCTGCTGGCTATGATTGTGAGGTCACAGCAGCCTCAGTGCCTCATAGATTAGTGTCCAGCGCCCCCTGCTGGCTGTGCTTGTGAGGTCACAGAAGCCTGAATGCCTCCTAGGCCAGTGGCAGGCTCATGGCTGCTGGCTATGATTGTGAGGTCACAGAAGCCTCAGTGCCTTATCGTTTAGTATCCAGTGTCCCCTGCTGGCTCTGCTTGTGAGGTCACAGCAGACTCAGGGCCTCATAGTTTAGTGTCCAGCGCCCCTGCTGGCTGTGCTTGTGCGGTCACAGCAGACTCAGTGCCTCCCAGGCCAATATCAGTCTCCTGGCTGCTGGCTGTGTTTCTGACGTCACAGCAGCGTCATTGCCTCCTCTGCCAGTGGCAGGCTCATGGCTGCTGGCTGTGCTTGTGAGGTCACAGCAGCCTCAGTGCCTCCTCTGCCAGTGGCAGTCTCATGGCTGCTGGCTGTGCTTCTGAGGTCACAGAAGCCTGATTGCCTGCTGGGCCAGTGGCAGGCTCATGGCTGCTGGCTGTGATTGTGAGGTCACAGCAGCCTCAGTGCCTCATTGTTTAGTATCCAGCGTCTCCTGCTGGCTCTGCTTGTGAGGTCACAGCAGCCTCAGTGCCTCATAGGTAAGTGTCCAGCGCCCCCTGCTGGCTGTGCTTGTGAGGTCACAGCAGCCTCAGTGCCTCCAAGGCCGCTATCAGGCGCATGGCTCCTGGCTGTGCTTGTGACATCACAGCAGCCTCAGTGCCTCTGAGGCCAGTGCCATGCTCATGGCTGCTGGCTGTGCTTGTGAGGTCACAGCAGCCTCAGTGCCTCCTAGGCCAGTATCAGGCTCATGGCTGCTGGCTGTGCTTCTGAGGTTACAGAAGGCTGAATGCCTCCTAGGCCAGTGGCAGTCTCATGGCTGCTGGCTGTGCTTGTGAGGTCACAGCAGCCTCAGTGCCTCATAGGCCAGTATCAGGCTCATGGCTGCTGGCTCTGCTTCTGAGGTCACAGAAGCCTGAATGCCTCCTAGGCCAGTGGCAGGCTCATGGCTTCTGGCTGTGCTTGTGAGGCCACAGCAGCCTCAGTGCCTCATAGTTTAGTGTCCAGCGTCCCCTGCTGGCTGTGCTTGTGAGGTCACAGCAGCCTCAGTGCCTCATAGGTAAGTGTCCAGCGCTCCCTGCTGGCTCTGCTTGTGAGGTCACAGCAGCCTCAGTGCCTCACAGGTCACTATCAGGCTCATGGCTGCTGGCTGTGCTTGTGAGGTCACAGCAGCCTCAGTGCCTCTGAGGCCAGTGTCATGCTCATGGCTGCTGGCTGTGCTTGTGAGGTCACAGCAGCCTCAGTGCCTCTGAGGCCAGTGGGAGTCTCATGGCTGCTGGCTGTGCTTCTGAGGTCACAGAAGCCTGATTGCCTGCTGGGCCAGTGTCAGGCTCATGGCTGCTGGCCGTGCTTGTGAGGTCACAGCAGCCTCAGGGCCTCATAGGCCAGTATCAGGCTCATGGCTGCTGGCTGTGCTTCTGAGGTCACAGAAGCCTGAATGCCTCCTAGGCCAGTGGCAGGCTCATGGCTTCTGGCTGTGCTTGTGAGGCCACAGCAGCCTCAGTGCCTCATAGTTTAGGGTCCAGCGTCCCCTGCTGGCTCTGCTTGTGAGGTCACAGCAGACTCAGTGCCTCATAGGTTAGTGTCCAGCGCCCCCTGCTGGCTGTGCTTGTGAGGTCACAGCAGCCTCAGTGCCTCCCAGGCCAATATCAGGCTCCTGGCTGCTGGCTGTGCTTGTGACGTCACAGCAGCCTCAGTGCCTCTGAGGACAGTGGCAGTCTCATGGCTGCTGGCTGTGCTTGTGAGGTCACAGCAGCCTCAGTGCCTCATAGGCCAGTGTCAGGCTCATGGCTGCTGGCTGTGCTTCTGAGGTCACAGAAGCCTGAATGCCTCCTAGGCCAGTGGCAGGCTCATGGCTTCTGGCTGTGCTTGTGAGGCCACAGCAGCCTCAGTGCCTCATAGTTTAGTGTCCAGTGTCCCCTGCTGGCTCTGCTTGTGAGGTCACAGCAGCCTCAGTGCCTCATAGGTAAGTGTCCAGCGCCCCCTGCTGGCTGTGCTTGTGAGGTCACAGCAGCCTCAGTGCCTCACAGGCCAGTATCAGGCTCATGGCTGCTGGCTGTGCTTGTGACATCACAGCAGCCTCAGTGCCTCCTCTGCCAGTGCCATGCTCATGGCTGCTGGCTGTGCTTGTGAGGTCACAGCAGCCTCAGTGCCTCCCAGGCCAGTATCAGGCTCCTGGCTGCTGGCTGTGCTTGTGAGGTTACAGAAGCCTGAATGCCTCCTAGGCCAGTGGCAGTCTCATGGCTGCTGGCTGTGCTTGTGAGGTCACAGCAGCCTCAGGGCCTCATAGGCCAGTATCAGGCTCATGGCTGCTGGCTGTGCTTCTGAGGTCACAGAAGCCTGAATGCCTCCTAGGCCAGTGGCAGGCTCATGGCTTCTGGCTGTGCTTGTGAGGCCACAGCAGCCTCAGTGCCTCATAGTTTAGTGTCCAGCGTCCCCTGCTGGCTCTGCTTGTGAGGTCACAGCAGACTCAGTGCCTCATAGGTTAGTGTCCAGCGCCCCCTGCTGGCTGTGCTTGTGAGGTCACAGCAGCCTCAGTGCCTCCCAGGCCAATATCAGGCTCCTGGCTGCTGGCTGTGCTTGTGACGTCACAGCAGCCTCAGTGCCTCTGAGGACAGTGGCAGTCTCATGGCTGCTGGCTGTGCTTGTGAGGTCACAGCAGCCTCAGTGCCTCATAGGCCAGTATCATGCTCATGGCTGCTGGCTGTGCTTCTGAGGTCACAGAAGCCTGAATGCCTCCTAGGCCAGTGGCAGGCTCATGGCTTCTGGCTGTGCTTGTGAGGCCACAGCAGCCTCAGTGCCTCATAGTTTAGTGTCCAGTGTCCCCTGCTGGCTCTGCTTGTGAGGTCACAGCAGACTCAGTGCCTCATAGGTTAGTGTGCAGCGCCCCCTGCTGGCTGTGCTTGTGAGGTCACAGCAGCCTCAGTGCCTCCCAGTCCAATATCAGGCTCCTGGCTGCTGGCTGTGCTTGTGACGTCACAGCAGCCTCAGTGCCTCTGAGGACAGTGGCAGTCTCATGGCTGCTGGCTGTGCTTGTGAGGTCACAGCAGCCTCAGTGCCTCTGAGGCCAGTATCATGCTCATGGCTGCTGGCTCTGCTTGTGAGGTCACAGCAGCCTGAATGCCTCCTAGACCAGTGTCAGGCTCATGGCTGCTGGCTGTGCTTGTGAGGTCACAGCAGCCTGAATGCCTCCTAGGCCAGTGGCAGGATCCTGGCTGCTGGCTCTGCTTGTGAGATCACAGCAGACTCAGTGCCATATAGGCCAGTGGCAGGCTCCTGGCTGCTGGCTGTGCTTGTGAGATCACAGCAGCCTCAGTGCCCCATTGTCCAGTGGCAGGCTTCTGGCTGCTGGCTGTGCTTTTGAGGTCACAGCAGCCTCAGTGCCTCCCAGGCCAATATCAGGCTCCTGGCTGCTGGCTGTGCTTCTGACGTCACAGCAGCCTGAGTGCCTCCTAGGCCCGTGGCAGGCACCTGGCTGCTGGCTGTGCTTGTGAGGTCACAGCAGCCTCAGTGCCTCCTAGGCCAGTGGCAGTCTCATGGCTGCTGGCTGTGCTTGTGAGGTCACAGCAGCCTCAGTGCCTCCTCTGCCAGTGGCAGTCTCATGGCTGCTGGCTGTGCTTGTGAGGTCACAGCAGCCTGAATGCCTCCTGGGCCAGTGGCAGGCTCCTGGCTGCTGGCTGTGATTGTGAGGTCACAGCATAGTCAGTACCTCATCGTTTAGTGTCCAGCGTCCCCTGCTGGCCCTGCTTGTGAGGTCACAGCAGACTCAGTGCCTGAAAAGTTAGTGTCCAGCGTCCCCTGCTGGCTGTGCTTGTGAGGTCACAGCAGCCTCAGTGCCTCACAGGCCAGTATCAGGCCCATGGCTGCTGGCTGTGCTTGTGACGTCACAGCAGCGTCATTGCCTCCTCTGCCAGTGGCAGTCTCATGGCTGCTGGCTGTGCTTGTGAGGTCACAGCAGCCTCAGTGCCTCACAGGCCAGTATCAGGCTCATGGCTGCTGGCTGTGATTGTGAGGTCACAGCAGCCTCAGTGCCTCATCGTTTAGTGTCCAGTGTCCCCTGCTGGCTCTGCTTGTGAGGTCACAGCAGACTCTGTGCCTCATAGGTAAGTGTGCAGCGCCCCCTGCTGGCTGTGCTTGTGAGGTCACAGCAGCCTCAGTGCCTCTCAGGCCAGTATCAGGCTCCTGGCTGCTGGCTGTGCTTCTGAGGTCACAGCAGCCTCAGTGCCTCCTCTGCCAGTGCCATGCTCATGGCTGCTGCCTGTGCTTGTGAGGGCACAGCAGCCTCAGTGCCTCCTAGGCCAGTGGCAGGCTCATTCCTGCTGGCTGTACTTGTGAGCTCACAGAAGCCTCAGTGCCCCATTGTCCAGTGGCAGGGTTCTGGCAGCTGGCGGTGCTTGTGAGGTCACAGCAGGCTCAGTGCCTCATAGGTTAGTGTCCAGCGCCCCCTGCTGGCTGTGCTTGTGACGTCACAGCAGCCTCAGTGCCTCACAGGCCACTATCAGGCTCATGGCTGCTGGCTGTGCTTGTGACGTCACAGCAGCCTCAGTGCCTCCTCTGCCAGTATCATGCTCATGGCTGCTGGCTGTGCTTGTGAGGTCACAGCAGCCTGAATGCCTCCTAGACCAGTGTCAGGCTCATGGCTGCTGGCTGTGCTTCTGAGGTCACAGAAGCCTGAATGCCTCCTAGGCCAGTGGCAGGCTCATGGCTGCTGGCTGTGATTGTGAGGTCACAGCAGCCTCAGTGCCTCATCGTTTAGTGTCCAGCGTCCCCTGCTGGCTGTGCTTGTGAGGTCACAGCAGCCTCAGTGCCTCACAGGCCAGTATCAGGCTCATGGCTGCTGGCTGTGCTTGTGGCGTCACAGCAGCCTGAGTGCCTCCTAGGCCCGTGGCAGGCTCATGGCTGCTGGCTGTGCTTGTGACGTCACAGCAGCCTCAGTGCCTCCTCTGCCAGTGCCATGCTCATGGCTGCTGGCTGTGCTTGTGAGGTCACAGCAGCCTCAGTGCCTCTGAGGCCAGTGGGAGTCTCATGGCTGCTGGCTGTGCTTGTGAGGTCACCCCAGCCTCAGTGCCTCACATGCCAGTATCAGGCTCATGGCTGCTGGCTGTGCTTGTGAGGTCACAGCAGCCTCAGTGCCTCATAGGTAAGTGTCCAGCGTCCCCTGCTGGCTGTGCTTGTGAGGTCACAGCAGCCTCAGTGCCTCACAGGCCAATATCAGGCTCATGGCTGCTGGCTGTGCTTGTGACGTCACAGCAGCCTGAGTGCCTCCTAGGCCTGTGGCAGGCTCATGGCTGCTGGCTGTGCTTGTGAGGTCACAGCAGCCTCAGTGTCTCTGAGGCCAGTGGGAGTCTCATGGCTGCTGGCTGTGCTTGTGAGGTCACAGCAGCCTCAGTGCCTCTGAGGCCAGTATCAGGCTCATGGCTGCTGGCTGTGATTGTGAAGTCACAGCAGCCGCAGTGCCTCATAGTTTAGTATCCAGTGTCCCCTGCTGGCTCTGCTTGTGAGGTCACAGCAGACTCAGTGCCTCCCAGGCCAATATCAGGCTCCTGGCTGCTGGCTGTGCTTGTGACGTCACAGCAGCCTCAGTGCCTCCTAGGCCCGTGGCAGGCTCATGGCTGCTTGCTATGCTAGTGACGTCACAGCGGCCTCAGTGCCTCTGAGGCCAGTGGCAGTCTCATGGCTGCTGGCTGTGCTTGTGAGGTCACAGAAGCCTCAGTGCCTCCTAGGTTAGTGTCCATCACACCCTGCTGGCTGTGCTCGTGAGGTCACAGCAGACTCAGTGCATGATAGGTTATCTCCAGTGTCCCCTGCTGGCTGTGCTTGTGAGGTCACAGCAGCCTCAGTGCCTCCTCTGCCAGTATCAGGCTCATGGCTACTGGCTGTGATTGTGAGGTCACACCAGCCTCAGTGCCTCATAGTTTAGTGTCCAGCGACCCTGCTGGCTGTGCTTGTGAGGTCACACCAGCCTCAGTGCCTCACATGCCAGTATCAGGCTTATGGCTGCTGGCTGTGCTTGTGACGTCACAGCAGCCTCAGTGACTGATAGGCCAGTATCAGGCTCCTGGCTGATGGCTGTGCTTCTGACGTCACAAAAGCCTGAATGCCTCATAGGCCAGTGGCAGTCTCATGGCTGCAGGCTGTGCTTGTGAGGTCACAGCAGCCTCAGTGCCTCATATCTTAGTGTCCAGCGTCCCCTGCTGGCTCTGCTTGTGAGGTCACAGCAGACTCAGTTCCTCATAGATTAGTGTGCAGCGCACCCTGCTGGCTGTGCTTGTGAGGCCACAGCAGCCTCAGTGCCTCACAGGCCAGTATCATGCTCATTGCTGCTGGCTGTGCTTGTGAGGTCACAGCAGCCTCAGTGCCTCATAGGGCAGTGGCAGTCTCATGGCTGCTGGCTGTGCTTGTGACGTCACAGCAGACTGAATGCCTCCTGGGCCAGTGGCAGGCTCATGGCTGCTGGCTGTGCTTGTGAGGTCCCAGCAGCCTCAGTGCCTCATCGTTTAGTGTCCAGCGTCCCCTGCTGGCTCTGCTTGTGAGGTCACAGCAGACTCAGTGCCTCTAAAGTTAGTGTCCAGCGTCCCCTGCTGGCTGTGCTTGTGAGGTCACAGCAGCCTCAGTGCCTCCCAGGGCAATATCAGGCTCATGGCTGCTGGCTGTGCTTGTGAGGTCACAGCAGCCTCAGTGCCTCCTAGGCCTGTGGCAGGCTCATGGCTGCTGGCTGTGCTTGTGAGGTCACAGCAGCCTCAGTGCCTCTGAGGCCAGTGGGAGTCTCATGGCTGCTGGCTGTGCTTGTGACGTCACAGCAGCCTCAGTGCCTCTGAGGCCAGTGGCAGTCTCATGGCTGCTGGCTGTGCTTCTCAGGTCACAGCAGCCTGAATGCCTCCTAGCCCTGTGGCAGGCTCATGGCTGCTGGCTGTGCTTGTGAGGTCACAGCAGTCTCAGTACCTCATCGTTTAGTGTCCAGCGTCCCCTGCTGGCTCTGCTTGTGAGGTCACAGCAACCTCAGTGCCTCACAGGCCAGTATCAGGCTCCTGGCTCCTGGCTGTGCTTGTGAGGTCACAGCAGCCTCAGTGCCTCCTCTGCCAGTGCCATGCTCATGGCTGCTGGCTGTGCTTGTGAGGTCACAGCAGCCTCAGTGCCTCCTAGGCCAGTATCAGGCTCATGGCTGCTGGCTGTGCTTCTGAGGTCACAGAAGCCTGAATGCCTCCTAGGCCAGAGGCAGGCTCATGGCTGCTGGCTGTGCTTGTGAGGTCACAGCAGCCTCAGTGCCTCATAGTTTAGTATCCAGTGTCCCCTGCTGGCTGTGCTTGTGAGGTCACAGCAGACTCAGTGCCTCTGAGGCCAGTGGCAGTCTCATGGCTGCTGGCTGTGATTGTGAGGTCACAGAAGCCTCAGTGCCTCCTAGGTTAGTGTCCATCGCCCTCTGCTGGCTGTGCTCGTGAGGTCACAGCAGACTAAGGGCGTGATAGGTTATCTCAAGTGCTCCCTGCTGGCTGTGCTTGTGAGGTCACAGCAGCCTCAGTGCCTCCTGTGCCAGTGTCAGGCTCATGGCTGCTGGCTATGATTGTGAGGTCACAGCAGCCTCAGTGCCTCATAGTTTAGTGTCCAGCGCCCCCTGCTGGCTGTGCTTGTGAGGTCACAGAAGCCTGAATGCCTCCTAGGCCAGTGGCAGGCTCATGGCTGCTGGCTATGATTGTGAGGTCACAGAAGCCTCAGTGCCTTATCGTTTAGTATCCAGTGTCCCCTGCTGGCTCTGCTTGTGAGGTCACAGCAGACTCAGGGCCTCATAGTTTAGTGTCCAGCGCCCCTGCTGGCTGTGCTTGTGCGGTCACAGCAGACTCAGTGCCTCCCAGGCCAATATCAGTCTCCTGGCTGCTGGCTGTGTTTCTGACGTCACAGCAGCGTCATTGCCTCCTCTGCCAGTGGCAGGCTCATGGCTGCTGGCTGTGCTTGTGAGGTCACAGCAGCCTCAGTGCCTCCTCTGCCAGTGGCAGTCTCATGGCTGCTGGCTGTGCTTCTGAGGTCACAGAAGCCTGATTGCCTGCTGGGCCAGTGGCAGGCTCATGGCTGCTGGCTGTGATTGTGAGGTCACAGCAGCCTCAGTGCCTCATTGTTTAGTATCCAGCGTCTCCTGCTGGCTCTGCTTGTGAGGTCACAGCAGCCTCAGTGCCTCATAGGTAAGTGTCCAGCGCCCCCTGCTGGCTGTGCTTGTGAGGTCACAGCAGCCTCAGTGCCTCCAAGGCCGCTATCAGGCGCATGGCTCCTGGCTGTGCTTGTGACATCACAGCAGCCTCAGTGCCTCTGAGGCCAGTGCCATGCTCATGGCTGCTGGCTGTGCTTGTGAGGTCACAGCAGCCTCAGTGCCTCCTAGGCCAGTATCAGGCTCATGGCTGCTGGCTGTGCTTCTGAGGTTACAGAAGGCTGAATGCCTCCTAGGCCAGTGGCAGTCTCATGGCTGCTGGCTGTGCTTGTGAGGTCACAGCAGCCTCAGTGCCTCATAGGCCAGTATCAGGCTCATGGCTGCTGGCTCTGCTTCTGAGGTCACAGAAGCCTGAATGCCTCCTAGGCCAGTGGCAGGCTCATGGCTTCTGGCTGTGCTTGTGAGGCCACAGCAGCCTCAGTGCCTCATAGTTTAGTGTCCAGCGTCCCCTGCTGGCTGTGCTTGTGAGGTCACAGCAGCCTCAGTGCCTCATAGGTAAGTGTCCAGCGCTCCCTGCTGGCTCTGCTTGTGAGGTCACAGCAGCCTCAGTGCCTCACAGGTCACTATCAGGCTCATGGCTGCTGGCTGTGCTTGTGAGGTCACAGCAGCCTCAGTGCCTCTGAGGCCAGTGTCATGCTCATGGCTGCTGGCTGTGCTTGTGAGGTCACAGCAGCCTCAGTGCCTCTGAGGCCAGTGGGAGTCTCATGGCTGCTGGCTGTGCTTCTGAGGTCACAGAAGCCTGATTGCCTGCTGGGCCAGTGTCAGGCTCATGGCTGCTGGCCGTGCTTGTGAGGTCACAGCAGCCTCAGGGCCTCATAGGCCAGTATCAGGCTCATGGCTGCTGGCTGTGCTTCTGAGGTCACAGAAGCCTGAATGCCTCCTAGGCCAGTGGCAGGCTCATGGCTTCTGGCTGTGCTTGTGAGGCCACAGCAGCCTCAGTGCCTCATAGTTTAGGGTCCAGCGTCCCCTGCTGGCTCTGCTTGTGAGGTCACAGCAGACTCAGTGCCTCATAGGTTAGTGTCCAGCGCCCCCTGCTGGCTGTGCTTGTGAGGTCACAGCAGCCTCAGTGCCTCCCAGGCCAATATCAGGCTCCTGGCTGCTGGCTGTGCTTGTGACGTCACAGCAGCCTCAGTGCCTCTGAGGACAGTGGCAGTCTCATGGCTGCTGGCTGTGCTTGTGAGGTCACAGCAGCCTCAGTGCCTCATAGGCCAGTATCAGGCTCATGGCTGCTGGCTGTGCTTCTGAGGTCACAGAAGCCTGAATGCCTCCTAGGCCAGTGGCAGGCTCATGGCTTCTGGCTGTGCTTGTGAGGCCACAGCAGCCTCAGTGCCTCATAGTTTAGTGTCCAGTGTCCCCTGCTGGCTCTGCTTGTGAGGTCACAGCAGCCTCAGTGCCTCATAGGTAAGTGTCCAGCGCCCCCTGCTGGCTGTGCTTGTGAGGTCACAGCAGCCTCAGTGCCTCACAGGCCAGTATCAGGCTCATGGCTGCTGGCTGTGCTTGTGACATCACAGCAGCCTCAGTGCCTCCTCTGCCAGTGCCATGCTCATGGCTGCTGGCTGTGCTTGTGAGGTCACAGCAGCCTCAGTGCCTCCCAGGCCAGTATCAGGCTCCTGGCTGCTGGCTGTGCTTGTGAGGTTACAGAAGCCTGAATGCCTCCTAGGCCAGTGGCAGTCTCATGGCTGCTGGCTGTGCTTGTGAGGTCACAGCAGCCTCAGGGCCTCATAGGCCAGTATCAGGCTCATGGCTGCTGGCTGTGCTTCTGAGGTCACAGAAGCCTGAATGCCTCCTAGGCCAGTGGCAGGCTCATGGCTTCTGGCTGTGCTTGTGAGGCCACAGCAGCCTCAGTGCCTCATAGTTTAGTGTCCAGCGTCCCCTGCTGGCTCTGCTTGTGAGGTCACAGCAGACTCAGTGCCTCATAGGTTAGTGTCCAGCGCCCCCTGCTGGCTGTGCTTGTGAGGTCACAGCAGCCTCAGTGCCTCCCAGGCCAATATCAGGCTCCTGGCTGCTGGCTGTGCTTGTGACGTCACAGCAGCCTCAGTGCCTCTGAGGACAGTGGCAGTCTCATGGCTGCTGGCTGTGCTTGTGAGGTCACAGCAGCCTCAGTGCCTCATAGGCCAGTATCATGCTCATGGCTGCTGGCTGTGCTTCTGAGGTCACAGAAGCCTGAATGCCTCCTAGGCCAGTGGCAGGCTCATGGCTTCTGGCTGTGCTTGTGAGGCCACAGCAGCCTCAGTGCCTCATAGTTTAGTGTCCAGTGTCCCCTGCTGGCTCTGCTTGTGAGGTCACAGCAGACTCAGTGCCTCATAGGTTAGTGTGCAGCGCCCCCTGCTGGCTGTGCTTGTGAGGTCACAGCAGCCTCAGTGCCTCCCAGTCCAATATCAGGCTCCTGGCTGCTGGCTGTGCTTGTGACGTCACAGCAGCCTCAGTGCCTCTGAGGACAGTGGCAGTCTCATGGCTGCTGGCTGTGCTTGTGAGGTCACAGCAGCCTCAGTGCCTCCCAGGCCAGTATCATGCTCATGGCTGCTGGCTCTGCTTGTGAGGTCACAGCAGCCTGAATGCCTCCTAGACCAGTGTCAGGCTCATGGCTGCTGGCTGTGCTTGTGAGGTCACAGCAGCCTGAATGCCTCCTAGGCCAGTGGCAGGATCCTGGCTGCTGGCTCTGCTTGTGAGATCACAGCAGACTCAGTGCCATATAGGCCAGTGGCAGGCTCCTGGCTGCTGGCTGTGCTTGTGAGATCACAGCAGCCTCAGTGCCCCATTGTCCAGTGGCAGGCTTCTGGCTGCTGGCTGTGCTTTTGAGGTCACAGCAGCCTCAGTGCCTCCCAGGCCAATATCAGGCTCCTGGCTGCTGGCTGTGCTTCTGACGTCACAGCAGCCTGAGTGCCTCCTAGGCCCGTGGCAGGCACCTGGCTGCTGGCTGTGCTTGTGAGGTCACAGCAGCCTCAGTGCCTCCTAGGCCAGTGGCAGTCTCATGGCTGCTGGCTGTGCTTGTGAGGTCACAGCAGCCTCAGTGCCTCCTCTGCCAGTGGCAGTCTCATGGCTGCTGGCTGTGCTTGTGAGGTCACAGCAGCCTGAATGCCTCCTGGGCCAGTGGCAGGCTCATGGCTGCTGGCTGTGATTGTGAGGTCACAGCATAGTCAGTACCTCATCGTTTAGTGTCCAGCGTCCCCTGCTGGCCCTGCTTGTGAGGTCACAGCAGACTCAGTGCCTGAAAAGTTAGTGTCCAGCGTCCCCTGCTGGCTGTGCTTGTGAGGTCACAGCAGCCTCAGTGCCTCACAGGCCAGTATCAGGCCCATGGCTGCTGGCTGTGCTTGTGACGTCACAGCAGCGTCATTGCCTCCTCTGCCAGTGGCAGGCTCATGGCTGCTGGCTGTGCTTGTGAGGTCACAGCAGCCTCAGTGCCTCACAGGCCAGTATCAGGCTCATGGCTGCTGGCTGTGATTGTGAGGTCACAGCAGCCTCAGTGCCTCATCGTTTAGTGTCCAGTGTCCCCTGCTGGCTCTGCTTGTGAGGTCACAGCAGACTCTGTGCCTCATAGGTAAGTGTGCAGCGCCCCCTGCTGGCTGTGCTTGTGAGGTCACAGCAGCCTCAGTGCCTCTCAGGCCAGTATCAGGCTCCTGGCTGCTGGCTGTGCTTCTGAGGTCACAGCAGCCTCAGTGCCTCCTCTGCCAGTGCCATGCTCATGGCTGCTGCCTGTGCTTGTGAGGGCACAGCAGCCTCAGTGCCTCCTAGGCCAGTGGCAGGCTCATTCCTGCTGGCTGTACTTGTGAGCTCACAGAAGCCTCAGTGCCCCATTGTCCAGTGGCAGGGTTCTGGCAGCTGGCGGTGCTTGTGAGGTCACAGCAGGCTCAGTGCCTCATAGGTTAGTGTCCAGCGCCCCCTGCTGGCTGTGCTTGTGACGTCACAGCAGCCTCAGTGCCTCACAGGCCACTATCAGGCTCATGGCTGCTGGCTGTGCTTGTGACGTCACAGCAGCCTCAGTGCCTCCTCTGCCAGTATCATGCTCATGGCTGCTGGCTGTGCTTGTGAGGTCACAGCAGCCTGAATGCCTCCTAGACCAGTGTCAGGCTCATGGCTGCTGGCTGTGCTTCTGAGGTCACAGAAGCCTGAATGCCTCCTAGGCCAGTGGCAGGCTCATGGCTGCTGGCTGTGATTGTGAGGTCACAGCAGCCTCAGTGCCTCATCGTTTAGTGTCCAGCGTCCCCTGCTGGCTGTGCTTGTGAGGTCACAGCAGCCGCAGTGCCTCATAGGTAAGTGTCCAGCGCCCCCTGCTGGCTGTGCTTGTGAGGTCACAGCAGCCTCAGTGCCTCCCAGTCCAATATCAGGCTCCTGGCTGCTGGCTGTGCTTGTGAGGTCACAGCAGCCTCAGTGCCTCCTCTGCCAGTGGCAGTCTCATGGCTGCTGGTTGTGCTTGTGAGGTCACAGAAGCCTCAGTGCCTCCTCTGCCAGCGGCAGGCTCCTGGCTGCTGGAAGTGCTTGTGAGATCACAGCAGCCTCAGTGCCCCATTGTCCAGTGGCAGGCTTCTGGCTGCTGGCTGTGATTGTGAGGTCACAGCAGCCTCAGGGCCTCATAGTTTAGTGTCCAGCGCCCCTGCTGGCTGTGCTTGTGCGGTCACAGCAGCCTCAGTGCCTCCCAGGCCAATATCAGGCTCCTGGCTGCTGGCTGTGCTTCTGACGTCACAGCAGCCTGAGTGCCTCCTAGGCCCGTGGCAGGCTCATGGCTGCTGGCTGTGCTTGTGAGGTCAGAGCAGCCTCAGTGCCTCCTCTGCCAGTGACAGTCTCATGGCTGCTGGCTGTGCTTGTGAGGTCACAGCAGCCTCAGTGCCTCCTCTGCCAGTGGCAGTCTCATGGCTGCTGGCTGTGCTTGTGAGGTCACAGCAGCCTGAATGCCTCCTGGGCCAGTGGCAGGCTCATGGCTGCTGGCTGTGATTGTGAGGTCACAGCAGCCTCAGTGCCTCATCGTTTAGTGTCCAGCGTCCCCTGCTGGCCCTGTTTGTGAGGTCACAGCAGACTCAGTGCCTGAAAAGTTAGTGTCCAGCGTCCCCTGCTGGCTGTGCTTGTGACGTCACAGCAGACTCAGTGCCTCACAGGCCAGTATCAGGCCCATGGCTGCTGGCTGTGCTTGTGACGTCACAGCAGCGTCATTGCCTCCTCTGCCAGTGGCAGTCTCATGGCTGCTGGCTGTGCTTGTGAGGTCACAGCAGCCTCAGTGCCTCACAGGCCAGTATCAGGCTCATGGCTGCTGGCTGTGATTGTGAGGTCACAGCAGCCTCAGTGCCTCATCGTTTAGTGTCCAGTGTCCCCTGCTGGCTCTGCTTGTGAGGTCACAGCAGTCTCTGTGCCTCATAGGTAAGTGTGCAGCGCCCCCTGCTGGCTGTGCTTGTGAGGTCACAGCAGCCTCAGTGCCTCTCAGGCCAGTATCAGGCTCCTGGCTGCTGGCTGTGCTTCTGAGGTCACAGCACCGTCATTGCCTCCTCTGCCAGTGGCAGTCTCATGGCTGCTGGCTGTGCTTCTGAGGTCACAGAAGCCTGATTACCTGCTGGGCCAGTGGCAGTCTCATGGCTGCTGGCTGTGCTTGTGAGGTCACAGCAGCCTCAGTGCCTCATAGCTAAGTGTCCAGCTTCCCCTGTTGCCTGTGCTTGTGAGGTCACAGCAGCCTCAGTGCCTCATAGGTAAGTGTCCAGCGTCCCCTGCTGGCTGTGCTTCTGAGGTCACAGAAGTCTGAATGCTTCCTAGACCAGTGTCAGGCTCATGGCTGCTGGCTGTGCTTGTGAGGTCACAACAGCCTGAATGCCTCCTAGGCCAGTGGCAGGATCCTGGCTGCTGGCTCTGCTTGTGAGATCACAGCAGACTCAGTGCCCTATAGGCCAGTGGCAGGTTCATGGCTGCTAGCTGTGCTTGTGAGGGCACAGCAGCCTCAGTGCCTCCTAGGCCAGTGGCAGGCTCATGGCTGCTGGCTGTACTTGTGAGCTCATAGAAGCCTCAGTGCCCCATTGTCCAGTGGTCGGCTTCTGGCAGCTGGCGGTGCTTGTGAGGTCACAGCAGGCTCAGTGCCTCATAGGTTAGTGTCCAGTGCCCCCTGCTGGCTGTGCTTGTGACGTCACAGCAGCCTCAGTGCCTCACAGGCCACTATCAGGCTCATGGCTGCTGGCTGTGCTTGTGACGTCACAGCAGCCTCAGTGCCTCTGAGGCCAGTATCATGCTCATGGCTGCTGGCTGTGCTTGTGAGGTCACAGAAGCCTGAATGCCTCCTAGGCCAGTGGCAGGCTCATGGCTGCTGGCTCTGCTTCTGAGGTCACAGCAGCCTCAGTGCCTCATCGTTTAGTGAACAGTGTCCCCTGCTGGCTGTGCTTGTGAGGTCACAGCAGACTCAGTGCCTCATAGGTAAGTGTCCAGCGCCCCCTGCTGGCTGTGCTTGTGAGGTCACAGCAGCCTCAGTGCCTCCCAGTCCAATATCAGGCTCCTGGCTGCTGGCTGTGCTTCTGACGTCACAGCAGCCTCAGTGCCTCCTCTGCCAGTGCCATGCTCATGGCTGCTGGCTGTGCTTGTGACGTCACAGCAGCCTCAGTGCCTCTGAGGCCAGTATCATGCTCATGGCTGCTGGCTGTGCTTGTGAGGTCACAGCAGCCTGCATGCCTCCTAGACCAGTGTCAGGCTCATGGCTGCTGGCTGTGCTTGTGAGGTCACAGAAGCCTGAATGCCTCCTAGGCCAGTGGCAGGATCCTGGCTGTTGGCTCTGCTTGTGAGATCACAGCAGACTCAGTGCCCTATAGGGCAGGGGCAGGTTCATGGCTGCTAGCTGTGCTTGTGAGGTCACAGCAGCCTCAGTGCCTCCTCTGCCAGTCGCAGGCTCATGGCTGCTGGCTGTACTTGTGAGCTCACAGAAGCCTCAGTGCCCCATTTTCCAGTGGCAGGCTTCTGGCAGCTGGCGGTGCTTGTGAGGTCACAGCAGACTCTGTGCCTCATAGGTTAATGTCCAGCGTCCCCTGCTGGCTGTGCTTGTGACGTCACATCAGCCTCAGTGCCTCACAGGCCACTATCAGGCTCATGGCTGCTGGCTGTCCTTGTGACGTCACAGCAGCCTCAGTGCCTCTGAGGCCAGTATCATGCTCATGGCTGCTGGCTGTGCTTGTGAGGTCACAGCAGCCTCAGTGCCTCATCGTTTAGTGTCCAGTGTCCCTTGCTGGCTCTGCTTGTGAGGTCACAGCAGACTCTGCCTCATAGGTTAGTGTCCAGTGTCCCCTGCTGGCTGTGCTTGTGAGGTCACAGCAGCCTCAGTGCCTCCCAGTCCAATATCAGGCTCCTGGCTGCTGGCTGTGCTTGTGACGTCACAGCAGCCTCAGTGCCTCTGAGGACAGTGGCAGTCTCCTGGCTGCTGGCTGTGCTTGTGAGGTCACAGCAGCCTCAGTGCCTCACAGGCCAGTATCAGGCTCATGGCTGCTGGCTGTGATTGTGAGGTCACAGCAGCCTGAGTGCCTCATACTTTAGTCTCCAGTGTCCCCTGCTGGCTCTGCTTGTGAGGTCACAGCAGACTCAGTGCCTCATAGGTTAGTGTCCAGAGCCCCCTGCTGGCTGTGCTTGTGAGGTCACAGCAGCCTCAGTGCCTCCCAGTCCAATATCAGGCTCCTGGCTGCTGGCTGTGCTTCTGACGTCACAGCAGCCTCAGTGCCTCCTCTGCCAGTGGCAGGCTCGCTCCTGGCTGCTGGTTGTGCTTGTGAGGTCACAGAAGCCTCAGTGCCTCCTCTGCCAGTGGCAGGCTCCTGGCTGCTGGCTGTGCTTGTGAGATCACAGCAACCTCAGTGCCCCATTGTCCAGTGGCAGGCTCATGGCTGCTGGCTGTGACTGTGAGGTCACAGCAGCCTCAGGGCCTCATAGCTTAGTGTCCAGCGCCCCTACTGGCTGTGCTTGTGAGGTCACAGCAGCCTCAGTGCCTCCCAGGCCAATATCAGGCTCCTGGCTGCTGGCTGTGCTTGTGACGTCACAACAGCCTGAGTGCCTCCTAGGCCCGTGGCAGGCTCATGGCTGCTGGCTGTGCTTGTGACGTCACAGCAGCCTCAGTGCCTCCTCTGCCAGTGGCAGTCTCATGGCTGCTGGCTGTGCTTCTGAGGTCACAGAAGCCTGATTGCCTGCTGGGCCAGTGGCAGTCTCATGGCTGCTGGCTGTGATTGTGAGGTCACAGCAGCCTCAGTGCCTCATAATTTAGTGTCCAGCGTCCCCTGCTTGCTCTGATTGTGAGGTCACAGCAGACTCAGTGCCTCATAGGTACGTGTCCAGCGCCCCCTGCTGGCTGTGCTTGTGAGGTCACAGCAGCCTCAGTGCCTCCCAGGCCAGTATCAGGCTCATGGCTGCTGGCTGTGCTTGTGACGTCACAGCAGCGTCAGTGCCTCCTCTGCCAGTGCCATGCTCATGGCTGCTGGCTGTGCTTGTGAGGTCACAGCAGCCTCAGTGCCTCCTAGGCCAGTATCAGGCTCATGTCTGCTGGCTGTGCTTCTGAGGTCACAGAAGGCTGAATGCCTCCTAGGCCAGTGGCAGTCTCATGGCTTCTGGCTGTGCCTGTGAGGTCACAGCATCGTCAGTGCCTCTGAGGCCAGTGGCAGTCTCATGGCTGCTGGCTGTGCTTCTAAGGTCACAGAAGCCTGAATGCCTACTAGGCCAGTCGCAGGCTCATGGCTGCTGGCTGTGCTTGTGAGGTCACAGCAGCCTCAGTGCCTCATAGCTTAGTGTCCAGCGTCCCCTGCTGTTTCTGCTTGTGAGGTCACAGCAGAGTCAGTGCCTCATAGGTTAGTGTCCAGCGCCCCCTGCTGGCTGTGCTTGTGAGGTCACAGCAGCCTCAGTGCCTCCCAGGCCAATATCAGGCTCCTGGCTGCTGGCTGTGCTTGTGACGTCACAGCAGCCTCAGTGCCTCTGAGGACAGTGGCAGTCTCATGGCTGCTGGCTGTGCTTGTGACATCACAGCAGCCTCAGTGCCTCTGAGGCCAGTGACAGTCTCATGGCTGCTGGCTGTGCTTGTGAGGTCACAGAAGCCTGAATGCCTCCTAGGCCAGTGGCAGGATCCTGGCTGCTGGCTCTGCTTGTGAGATCACAGCAGACTCAGTGCCCTATAGGCCAGTGGCAGTCTCATGGCTGCTAGCTGTGCTTGTGAGGGCACAGCAGCCTCAGTGCCTCCTCTGCCAGTCGCAGGCTCATGGCTGCTGGCTGTACTTGTGAGCTCACAGAAGCCTCAGTGCCCATTTTGTCCAGTGGCAGGCTTCTGGCAGCTGGCGGTGCTTGTGAGGTCACAGCAGACTCTGTGCCTCATAGGTTAGTGTCCAGCACCCCCTGCTGGCTGTGCTTGTGACGTCACATCAGCCTCAGTGCCTCACAGGCCACTATCAGGCTCATGGCTGCTGGCTGTCCTTGTGACGTCACAGCAGCCTCAGTGCCTCTGAGGCCAGTATCATGCTCATGGCTGCTGGCTGTGCTTGTGAGGGCACAGCAGCCTCAGTGCCTCATCGTTTAGTGTCCAGTGTCCCCTGCTGGCTGTGCTTGTGAGGTCACAGCAGCCTCAGTGCCTCATAGGTTAGTGTCCAACGCCCCCTGCTGGCCGTGCTTGTGAGGTCACAGCAGCCTCAGTGCCTCCCAGGCCAATATCAGGCTCCTGGCCGCTGGCTGTGCTTGTGACGTCAGAGCAGCCTCAGTGCGTCTGAGGACAGTGGCAGTCTCATGGCTGCTGGCTGTGCTTGTGAGGTCACAGCAGCCTCAGTGCCTCACAGGCCAGTATCAGGCTCATGGCTGCTGGCTGTGATTGTGAGGTCACAGCAGCCTCAGTGCCTCATCGTTTAGTGTCCAGTGCTCCCTGCTGGCTCTGCTTGTGAGGTCACAGCAGACTCAGTGCCTCATAGGTAAGTGTGCAGCGCCCCCTGCTGGCTCTGCTTGTGAGGTCACAGCAGCCTCAGTGCCTCCCAGTCCAATATCAGGCTCCTGGCTGCTGGCTGTGCTTCTGACGTCACAGCAGCCTCAGTGCCTCATCTGCCAGTGGCAGGCTCGCTCCTGGCTGCTGGCTGTGCTTGTGAGATCACAGCAGACTCAGTACCTCCTGGGCCAGTGGCAGGCTCCTGGCTGCTGGCTGTGCTTGTGAGATCACAGCAGCCTCAGTGCCCCATTGTCCAGTGGCAGGCTTCTGGCTGCTGGCTGTGATTGTGAGGTCACAGAAGCCTCAGTGCCTCATAGGCCAGTAGCAGTCTCATGGCTGCTGGCTGTGCTTGTGAGGTCACAGCAGCCTCAGTGCCTCCTCTGCCAGTGCCATGCTCATGGCTGCTGGCTGTGCTTGTGAGGTCACAGCAGCCTCAGTGCCTCCTCTGCCAGTGGCAGTCTCATGGCTGCTGGCTGTGCTTGTGAGGTCACAGAAGCCTGATTGCCTGCTGGGCCAGTGTCAGGCTCATGGCTGCTGGCTGTGATTGTGAGGTCACAGCAGCCTCAGTGCCTCATCGTTTGGTGTACAGCGTCCAATGCTGGCTGTGCTTGTGAGGTCACAGCAGACTCAGTGCCTCATAGGTAAGTGTCCAGCGCCCCCTGCTGGCTGTGCTTGTGAGGTCACAGCAGCCTCAGTGCCTCACAGGCCAGTATCAGGCTCATGGCTGCTGGCTGTGCTTGTGACGTCACAGCAGCGTCAGTGCCTCCTCTGCCAGTGCCATGCTCATGGCTGCTGGCTGTGATTGTGAGGTCACAGCAGCCTCAGTGCCTCCTAGGCCAGTATCAGGCTCATGGCTGCTGGCTGTGCTTCTGAGGTCACAGAAGGCTTAATGCCTCCTAGGCCAGTGGCAGTCTCATGGCTGCTGGTTGTGCTTGTGACGTCACAGCAGCCTCAGTGCCTCCTACGCCAGTATCAGACTCATGGCTGCTGGCTGTGCTTCTGAGGTCACAGAAGCCTGAATGCCTCCTAGGCCAGTGGCAGGCTCATGGCTTCTGGCTGTGCTTGTGAAGTCACAGCAGCCTCAGTGCCTCATCGTTTAGTGTCCACCGTCCCCTGCTGGCTCTGCTTGTGAGGTCACAGCAGAGTCAGTGCCTCATAGGTTAGTGTCCAGCGTCCCCTGCTGGCTGTGCTTGTGAGGTCACAGCAGCCTCAGTGCCTCCCAGGCCAATATCAGGCTCCTGGCTGCTGGCTGTGCTTGTGACGTCACAGCAGCCTCAGTGCCTCTGAGGACAGTGGCAGTCTCATGGCTGCTGGCTGTGCTTGTGAGGTCACAGCAGCCTGAATGCCTCCTAGAGCAGTGTCAGGCTCATGGCTGCTGGCTGTGCTTGTGAGGTCACAGAAGCCTGAATGCCTCCTAGGCCAGTGGCAGGATCCTGGCTGCTGGCTCTGCTTGTGAGATCACAGCAGACTCAGTGCCCTATAGGCAAGGGGCAGGTTCATGGCTGCTAGCTGTGCTTGTGATGTAACAGCAGCCTCAGTGCCTCCTCTGCCAATGCCATGCTCATGGCTGCTGGCTGTGCTTGAGAGGTCACAGCAGCCTCAGTGCCCCATTGTCCAGTGGCAGGCTTCTGGCAGCTGGCGGTGCTTGTGAGGTCACAGAAGCCTCAGTGCCTCATAGCTTAGTGTCCAGCGCCCCTGCTGGCTGTGCTTGTGCGGTCACAGCAGCCTCAATGCCTCCCAGGCCAGTATCAGGCTCCTGGCTGCTGGCTGTGTTTCTGAGGTCACAGCAGCCTGAGTGCCTCCTAGGCCCGTGGCAGGCTCATGGCTGCTGGCTGTGCTTGTGAGGTCAGAGCAGCCTCAGTGCCTCCTCTGCCAGTGACAGTCTCATGGCTGCTGGCTGTGCTTGTGAGGTCACAGCAGCCTCAGTGCCTCCTCTGCCAGTGGCAGTCTCATGGCTGCTGGCTGTGCTTGTGAGGTCACAGAAGCCTGATTGCCTGCTGCGCCAGTGTCAGGCTCATGGCTGCTGGCTGTGATTGTGAGGTCACAGCAGCCTCAGTGCCTCATCGTTTAGTGTCCAGCGTCCCCTGCTGGCTCTGCTTGTGAGGTCACAGCAGCCTCAGTGCCTGAAAAGTTAGTGTCCAGCGTCCCCTGCTGGCTGTGCTTGTGAGGTCACAGCAGCCTCAGTGCCCTATAGGCCAGTATCAGGCTCATGGCTGCTGGCTGTACTTGTGAGCTCACAGAAGCCTCAGTGCCCCATTGTCCAGTGGCAGGCTTCTGGCAGCTGGCGGGGCTTGTGAGGTCACAGAAGGCTCAGTGCCTCATAGTTTACTGTCCAGCGCCCCTGCTGGCTGTGCTTGTGTGGCCACAGCAGCCTCAATGCCCCCCAGGCCAATATCAGGCTCCTGGCTGCTGGCTGTGCTTCTGAGGTCACAGCAGCCTGAGTGCCTCTGAGGCCCGTGGCAGGCTCATGGCTGCTGGCTGTGCTTGTGAGGTCACAGCAGCCTCAGTGCCTCCTCTGCCAGTGGCAGTCTCATGGCTGCTGGCTGTGCTTGTGAGGTCACAGCAGCCTCAGTGCCTCCTCTGCCAGTGGCAGTCGAATGGCTGCTGGCTGTGCTTCTGAGGTTACAGAAGCCTGATTGCCTGCTGCGCCAGTGTCAGGTTCATGGCTGCTGGCTGTGCTTGTGAGGTCACAGCAGCCTCAGTGCCTCATCGTTTAGTGTCCAGTGTCCCCTGCTGGCTGTGCTTGTGAGGTCACAGCAGCCTCAGTGCCTCTCAGGCCAGTATCAGGCTCATGGCTGCTGGCTGTGCTTCTGAGGTCACAGCAGCCTCAGTGCCTCCTCTGCCAGTGGCAGTCTCATGGCTGCTGGCTATGGTTGTGAGGTCACAGCAGCCTCAGTGCCTCATAGGTAAGTGTCCAGCGTCCCCTGCTGCCTGTGCTTGTGAGGTCACAGCAGCCTCAGTGCCTCATAGGTAAGTGTCCAGCGCCCCCTGCTGGCTGTGCTTGTGAGGTCACAGCAGCCTCAGTGCCTCACAGGCCAATATCAGGCTCATGGCTGCTGGCTGTGCTTGTGACATCACAGCAGCGTCATTGCCTCCTCTGCCAGTGCCATGCTCATGGCTGCTGGCTGTGCTTGTGAGGTCACAGCAGCCTCAGTGCCTCCTAGGCCAGTATCAGGCTCATGGATGCTGGCTGTGCTTCTGAGGTCACAGAAGCCTGAATGCCTCCTAGGCCAGTGTCAGGCTCATGGCTGCTGGCTGTGCTTGTGAGGGCACAGCAGCCTCAGTGCCCCCTAGGCCAGTGGCAGGCTCATGGCTGCTGGCTGTACTTGTGAGCTCACAGAAGCCTCAGTACCCCATTCTCCAGCGGCCGGCTTCTGGCAGCTGGCGGTGCTTGTGAGGTCACAGCAGGCTCAGTGCCTCATAGGTTAGTGTCCAGCGCCCCCTGCTGGCTGTGCTTGTGACGTCACAGCAGCCTCAGTGCCTCTGAGGCCAGTGCCATGCTCAAGGCTGCTGGCTGTGCTTGTGACGTCACAACAGCCTCAGTGCCTCCTAGGCCAGTATCAGGCTCATGGCTGCTGGCTGTGCTTGTGAGGTCACAGCAGACTCAGTGCCTCCTCTGCCAGTGGCAGGCTCATGGCTGCTGGCTGTGCTTGTGACGTCACAGCAGCCTCAGTGCCTCATCGTTTAGTGAACAGTGTCCCCTGCTGGCTGTGCTTGTGAGGTCACAGCAGACTCTGTGCTCATAGGTAAGTGTCCAGCGCCCCCTGCTGGCTGTGCTTGTGAGGTCACAGCAGCCTCAGTGCCTCCCAGTCCAATATCAGGCTCCTGGCTGCTGGCTGTGCTTCTGACGTCACAGCAGCCTCAGTGCCTCCTCTGCCAGTGGCAGTCTCATGGCTGCTGGTTGTGCTTGTGAGGTCACAGAAGCCTCAGTGCCCCATTGTCCAGTGGCAGGCTTCTGGCTGCTGGCTGTGCTTGTGCGGTCACAGCA
Source organism: Dromaius novaehollandiae (assembly GCF_036370855.1). Lineage (NCBI taxonomy): Eukaryota > Metazoa > Chordata > Aves > Casuariiformes > Dromaiidae > Dromaius > Dromaius novaehollandiae. The sequence continues at coordinate 1,608,564 of NC_088120.1, read as the reverse complement.
GCCTCAGGGCCTCATAGGTTAGTGTCCAGCACCCCTACTGGCTGTGCTTGTGCGGTCACAGCAGCCTCAGTGCCTCCCAGGCCAATATGAGGTTCCTGGTTGCTGGCTGTGCTTCTGACGTCACAGCAGCCGGAGTGCCTCCTAGGCCCGTGGCAGTCTCATGGCTCCTGGCTGTGCTTGTGAGGTCACAGCAGCCTCAGTGCCTCCTCTGCCAGTGGCAGTCTCATGGCTGCTGGCTGTGCTTCTGAGGTCACAGAAGCCTGATTGCCTGCTCGGCCAGTGGCAGGCTCATGGCTGCTGGCTGTGATTGTGAGGTCACAGCAGCCTCAGTGCCTCATCGTTTAGTGTCCAGCGTCCCCTGCTGGCTGTGCTTGTCAGGTCACAGCAGCCTCAGTGCCTCACAGGCCAGTATCAGGCTCATGGCTGCTGGCTGTGCTTGTGACGTCACAGCAGCGTCATTGCCTCCTGTGCCAGTGGCAGTCTCATGGCTGCTGGCTGTGCTTGTGAGGTCACAGCAGCCTCAGTGCCTCACAGGCCAATATCAGGCTCATGGCTGCTGGCTGTGCTTGTGAGGTCACAGAAGGCTGAATGCCTCCTAGGCCAGTGGCAGTCTCATGGCTGCTGGCTGTGCTTGTGAGGTCACAGCAGCCTCAGTGCCTCCCAGGCCAATATCAGGCTCCTGGCTGCTGGCTGTGCTTGTGACGTCACAGCAGCCTAAGTGCCTATGAGGACAGTGGCAGGCTCATGGCTGCTGGCTGTGCTTGTGACGTCACAGCAGCCTGAGTGCCTCCTAGGCCGTGGCAGGCTCCTGGCTGCTGGCTATGCTTGTGAGGTCACAGAAGCCTCAGTGCCTCCCAGGCCAGTGGCAGTCTCATGGCTCCTGGCTGTGCTTGTGAGGTCACAGCAGCCTGAGTGCCTCCTAGGCCAGTGGCAGTCTCATGGCTGCTGGCTGTGCTTGTGAGGTCACAGAAGCCTCGGTGCCTCATAGGTTAGTGTCCATCGCCCCCTACTGGCTGTGCTCGTGAGGTCACAGCAGACTCAGTGCCTCATAGGTTATCTCCAGTGCCCCCTGCTGGCTGTGCTTGTGAGGTCACAGCAGACTCAGTGCCTCCTCTGCCAGTGCCATGCTCATGGCTGCTGGCTGTGCTTGTGATGTCACAGCAGCCTCAGTGCCTCCTATGCCCGTGGCAGGCTCATGGCTGCTGGTTGTGATTGTGAAGTCAGAGCAGCCTCAGTGCCTCATAGCTTAGTGTCCAGCGTCCCGTGCTGGCTCTGCTTGTGAGGTCACAGCAGAGTCAGTGCCTCATAGGTTAGTGTCCAGCGCCCCCTGCTGGCTGTGCTTGTGAGGTCACAGCAGCCTCAGTGCCTCCTAGGTCAGTGGCAGGCTCATGGTTGCTGGCTGTGCTTGTGAGGTCACAGCAGCCTGAATGCCTCCTAGACCAGTGTCAGGCTCATGGCTGCTGGCTGTGGTTGTGACGTCACAGAAGCCTGAATGCCTCCTGGGCCAGTGGCAAGCTCATGGTTGCTGGCTGTGCTTGTGAGGTCACAGAAGCCTCAGTGCCTCCTCTGCCAGTGGCAGTCTCATGGCTGCTGGCTGTGCTTGTGACATCACAGCAGCCTCAGTGCCTCCTCTGCCAGTATCAGGCTCATGGCTGCTGGCGGTGCTTGTGAGGTCACAGCAGGCTCAGTGCCTCATAGGTTAGTGTCCAGCGCCCCCTGCTGGCTGTGCTTGTGACGTCACAGCAGCCTCAGTGCCTCCTCTGCCAGTGGCAGTCTCATGGCTGCTGGCTGTGCTTGTGAGGTCACAGAAGCCTCAGTGCCTCCCAGGCCAATATCAGGCTCATGGCTGCTGGCTGTTCTTGTGAGGTCACAGCAGACTCAGTGCCTCCTCTGCCAGTGGCAGGCTCCTGGCTGCTGGCTGTGCTTGTGACGTCACAGCAGCCTCAGTGCCTCATCGTTTAGTGAACAGTGTCCCCTGCTGGCTGTGCTTGTGAGGTCACAGCAGACTCTGTGCTCATAGGTAAGTGTCCAGCGCCCCCTGCTGGCTGTGCTTGTGAGGTCACAGCAGCCTCAGTGCCTCCCAGTCCAATATCAGGCTCCTGGCTGCTGGCTGTGCTTCTGACGTCACAGCAGACTCAGTGCCTCCTCTGCCAGTGGCAGTCTCATGGCTACTGGTTGTGCTTGTGAGGTCACAGAAGCCTCAGTGCCCCATTGTCCAGTGGCAGGCTTCTGGCTGCTGGCTGTGATTGTGATGTCACAGCAGCCTCAGGGCCTCATAGGTTAGTGTCCAGCACCCCTACTGGCTGTGCTTGTGCGGTCACAGCAGCCTCAGTGCCTCCCAGGCCAAAATGAGGCTCCTGGTTGCTGGCTGTGCTTCTGACGTCACAGCAGCCGGAGTGCCTCCTAGGCCCGTGGCAGTCTCATGGCTCCTGGCTGTGCTTGTGAGGTCACAGCAGCCTCAGTGCCTCCTCTGCCAGTGGCAGTCTCATGGCTGCTGGCTGTGCTTCTGAGGTCACAGAAGCCTGATTGCCTGCTGGGCCAGTGGCAGGCTCATGGCTGCTGGCTGTGATTGTGAGGTCACAGCAGCCTCAGTGCCTCATCGTTTAGTGTCCAGCGTCCCCTGCTGGCTGTGCTTGTCAGGTCACAGCAGCCTCAGTGCCTCACAGGCCAGTATCAGGCTCATGGCTGCTGGCTGTGCTTGTGACGTCACAGCAGCGTCATTGCCTCCTGTGCCAGTGGCAGTCTCATGGCTGCTGGCTGTGCTTGTGAGGTCACAGCAGCCTCAGTGCCTCACAGGCCAATATCAGGCTCATGGCTGCTGGCTGTGCTTGTGAGGTCACAGAAACCTGAATGCCTCCTGGGCCAGTGGCAGGGTCATGGCTGCTGGCTGTGCTTGTGAGGTCACAGCAGCCTCAGTGCCTCATAGCTTAGTGCCCAGCGTCCCCTGCTGGCTCTGCTTGTGAGGTCACAGCAGACTCAGTGCCTCATAGCTTAGTGTCCAGCACCCCATGCTGGCTCTGCTTGTGAGGTCACAGCAGCCTCAGTGCCTCCCAGGCCAATATCAGGCTCCTGGCTGCTGGCTGTGCTTGTGACGTCACAGCAGCCTAAGTGCCTATGAGGACAGTGGCAGTCTCATGGCTGCTGGCTGTGCTTGTGACGTCACAGCAGCCTGAGTGCCTCCTAGGCCGTGGCAGGCTCCTGGCTGCTGGCTATGCTTGTGAGGTCACAGAAGCCTCAGTGCCTCCCAGGCCAGTGGCAGTCTCATGGCTCCTGGCTGTGCTTGTGAGGTCACAGCAGCCTCAGTGCCTCCTAGGCCAGTGGCAGTCTCATGGCTGCTGGCTGTGCTTGTGAGGTCACAGAAGCCTCGGTGCCTCATAGGTTAGTGTCCATCGCCCCCTACTGGCTGTGCTCGTGAGGTCACAGCAGACTCAGTGCCTCATAGGTTATCTCCAGTGCCCCCTGCTGGCTGTGCTTGTGAGGTCACAGCAGACTCAGTGCCTCCTCTGCCAGTGCCATGCTCATGGCTGCTGGCTGTGCTTGTGATGTCACAGCAGCCTCAGTGCCTCCTATGCCCGTGGCAGGCTCATGGCTGCTGGTTGTGATTGTGAAGTCAGAGCAGCCTCAGTGCCTCATAGCTTAGTGTCCAGCGTCCCGTGCTGGCTCTGCTTGTGAGGTCACAGCAGAGTCAGTGCCTCATAGGTTAGTGTCCAGCGCCCCCTGCTGGCTGTGCTTGTGAGGTCACAGCAGCCTCAGTGCCTCCTAGGTCAGTGGCAGGCTCATGGTTGCTGGCTGTGCTTGTGAGGTCACAGCAGCCTGAATGCCTCCTAGACCAGTGTCAGGGTCATGGCTGCTGGCTGTGGTTGTGACGTCACAGAAGCCTGAATGCCTCCTGGGCCAGTGGCAAGCTCATGGTTGCTGGCTGTGCTTGTGAGGTCACAGAAGCCTCAGTGCCTCCTCTGCCAGTGGCAGTCTCATGGCTGCTGGCTGTGCTTGTGACATCACAGCAGCCTCAGTGCCTCCTCTGCCAGTATCAGGCTCATGGCTGCTGGCTGTGCTTGTGAGGTCACAGCAGACTCAGTGCCTCCCAGGCCAATATCAGGCTCATGGCTGCTGGCTGTGCTTGTGACGTCACAGCAGCCTCAGTGCCTCTGAGGCCAGAGGGAGTCTCACGGCTGCTGGCTGTGCTTGTGACGTCACAGCAGCCTCAGTTCCTCTGAGGCCAGTGGCAGTCTCATGGCTGCTGGCTGTGCTTCTGAGGTCACAGAAGCCTGAATGCCTCCTGGGCCAGTGGCAGTCTCATGGCTGCTGGCTGTGCTTTTGAAGTCACAGCAGCCTCACTGCCTCATCGTTTAGTGTCCAGCATCCCCTGCTGGATCTGCTTGTGAGGTCACAGTAGACTCAGTGCCTCAATAGTAAGTCTCCAACGCCCCCTGCTGGCTGTGCTTGTGAGGTCACAGCAGCCTCAGTGCCTCCCAGGCCAGTATCAGGCTCCTGGCTCCTGGCTGTCCTTGTGACGTTACAGCAGCCTCAGTGCCTCACAGGCCAGTATCATGCTCATGGCTGCTGGCTGTGCTTGTGACGTCACAGCAGCCTCAGTGCCTGACAGGCCACTATCAGGCTCATGGCTGCTGGCTGTGCTTGTGACGTCACAGCAGCCTCAGTGCCTCTGAGACCAGTATCATGCTCATGGCTGCTGGCTGTGCTTGTGAGGTCATAGCAGCCTGAATGCCTCCTAGACCAGTGTCAGGCTCATGGCTGCTGGCTGTGCTTCTGAGGTCACAGAAGCCTGAATGCCTCCAAGGCCAGTGGCAGGCTCATGGATGCTGGCTGTGCTTGTGAGGTCACAGCAGCCTCAGTGCCTCATCGTTTAGTGTCCAGTGTGCCCTGCTGGCTCTGCTTGTGAGGTCACAGCAGACTCAGTGCCTCATAGCTTAGTGTCCAGTGCCCCCTGCTGGCTGTGCTTGTGAGGTCACAGCAGCCTCAGTGCCTCTCAGGCCAGTATCAGGCTCCTGGCTGCTGGCTGTGCTTGTGACGTCACAGCAGCCTCAGTGCCTCCGAGGCCAGTGGCAGGATCGCTCCTGGCTGCTGGTTGTGCTTGTGAGATCACAGAAGCCACAGTGCCTCCTCTGCCCGTGGCAGTCTCATGGCTGCTGGCTGTGCTTGTGAGGTCACAGCAGCCTGAGTGCCTCCTAGGCTGTGGCAGGCTCATGGCTGCTGGCTATGCTTGTGAGGTCACAGAAGCCTGAATGCCTCCTAGACCAGTGTCAGGCTCATGGCTCCTGGCTGTGCTTGTGACGTCACAGCAGCCTCAGTGCCTCCTAGGCCAGTGGCAGTCTCATGGCTGCTGGCTGTGCTTGTGAGGTCACAGAAGCCTCAGTGCCTCTGAGGCCAGTATCATGCTCATGGCTGCTGGCTGTGCTTGTGAGGTCACAGCAGCCTGAATGCCTCCTAGACCAGTGTCAGGCTCATGGCTGCTGGCTGTGCTTGTGAGGTTACAGAAGCCTGAATGCCTCCTAGGCCAGTTGCAGTCTCCTGGCTGCTGGCTCTGCTTGTGAGATCACAGCAGACTCAGTGCCCTATAGGCCAGTGGCAGGTTCATGGTTGCTAGCTGTGCTTGTGAGGGCACAGCAGCCTCAGTGCCTCCTAGGCCCGTGGCAGGCTCCTGGCTGCTGGCTGTGCTTGTGAGGTCACAGCAGCCTGAGTGCCTCCTTGGCCAGTGGCAGTCACATGGCTGCTGGCTGTGCTTGTGATGTCACAGCAGCCTCAGTGCCTCCTCTGCCAGTGGCAGTCTCATGGCTGCTGGCTGTGCTTCTGAGGTCACAGCAGCCTCAGTGCCTCACATGCCAGTGGCAGTCTCATGCCTGCAGGCTGTGATTGTGAGGTCACAGCAGCCTCAGTGCCTCATCGTTTAGTGTCCAGCGTCCCCTGCTGGCTCTGCTTGTGAGGTCACAGCAGACTCAGTGCCTCCCAGTCCAATATCAGGCTCCTGGCTGCTGGCTGTGCTTCTGACGTCACAGCAGCCTCAGTGCCTCCTCTGCCAGTGGCAGGCTCGCTCCTGGCTGCTGGTTGTGCTTGTGAGGTCACAGAAGCCTCAGTGCCTCCTCTGCCAGCGGCAGACCCCTGGCTGCTGGCTGTGCTTGTGAGATCACAGCAGCCTCAGTGCCCCATTGTCCAGGGGCAGTCTTCTGGCTGCTGGCTGTGCTTGTGAGGTCACAGCAGCCTCAGTGCCTCATAGGTTAGTGTCCAGCGCCCCTGATGGCTGTGCTTGTGCGGTCACAGCAGCCTCAGTGCCTCCCAGGCCAATATCAGGCTCCTGGCTGCTGGCTGTGCTTCTGACGTCACAGCAGCCTCAGTGCCTCCTCTGCCAGTGGCAGTCTCATGGCTCCTGGCTGTGCTTGTGACGTCATAGCAGCCTGAATGCCTCCTAGGCCGGTGTCAGGCTCATGGCTGCTGGCTATGATTGTGAGGTCACAGAAGCCTGAATGCCTCCTAGGCCAGTGGCAGGCTCATGGCTGCTGCCTGTGATTGTGAGGTCACAGCAGCCTCAGTGCCTCATCGTTTAGTGTCCAGCGTCCCCTGCTGGCTCTGCTTGTGAGGTCACAGCAGACTCAGTGCCTCCCAGTCCAATATCAGGCTCCTGGCTGCTGGCTGTGCTTCTGACGTCACAGCAGCCTCAGTGCCTCCTCTGCCAGTGGCAGTCTCGCTCCTGGCTGCTGGTTGTGCTTGTGAGGTCACAGAAGCCTCAGTGCCTCCTCTGCCAGTGCCATGCTCATGGCTGCTGGCTGTGCTTGTGAGGTCACAGCAGCCTCAGTGCCTCCTAGGCCAGTATCAGGCTCATGGCTGCTGGCTGTGCTTCTGAGGTCACAGAAGCCTGAATGCCTCCTAGGCCAGTGGCAGGCTCATGGCTGCTGGCTGTGCTTGTGAGGTCACAGCAGACTCAGTGCCTCATAGGTAAGTGTCCAGCGCCCCCTGCTGGCTGTGCTTGTGAGGTCACAGCAGCCTGAGTGCCTCACAGGCCGCTATCAGGCTCATGGCTGCTGGCTGTCCTTGTGACGTCACAGCAGCCTCAGTGCCTCTGAGGCCAGTAACTTGCTCATGGCTGCTGGCTGTGCTTGTGAGGTCACAGCAGCCTGAATGCCTCCTAGACCAGTGTCAGGCTCATGGCTGCTGGCTGTGCTTCTGAGGTCACAGAAGCCTGAATGCCTCCTGGGCCAGTGTCTGGCTCATGGCTGCTGGCTGTGATTGTGAGGTCACAGCAGCCTCAGTGCCTCATAGGTAAGTGTCCAGCGCCCCCTGCTGGCTGTGCTTGTGAGGTTACAGCAGCTTCAGTGCCTCCCAGGCCAATATCAGGCTCATGGCTGCTGGCTGTGCTTGTGAGGTCACAGCAGCCTCAGTGCCTCTGAGGCCAGTGTCAGTCTCATGGCTGCTGGCTGTGCTTGTGAGGTCACAGAAGCCTCAGTGCCTCTGAGGCCAGTATCATGCTCATGTCTGCTGGCTGTGCTTGTGAGGTCACAGCAGCCTGAATGCCTCCTATACCAGTGGCAGGCTCATGGCTGCTGGCTGTGCTTGTGAGGTCACAGAAGCCTGAATGCCTCCTAGGCCAGTGGCAGGATCCTGGCTGCTGGCTCTGCCTGTGAGATCACAGCAGACTCAGTGCCCTATAGGCCAGTGGCAGGCTCATGGCTGCTGGCTGTACTTGTGAGCTCACAGAAGCCTCAGTGCACCATTGTCCAGTGGCAGGCTTCTGGCAGCTGGCTGTGCTTGTGAGGTCACAGCAGCCTCAGTGCCTCATCGTTTAGTGTCCAGCGTCCCCTGCTGGCTGTGCTTGTGAGGTCACAGCAGCCTCAGTGCCTCCTCTGCCAGTGGCAGTCTCATGGCTGCTAACTGTGCTTGTGAGGTCACAGCAGCCTCAGTGCCTCATAGGTTAGTGTCCATCGCCCCCTACTGGCTGTGCTCGTGAGGTCACAGCAGACTCAGGGCCTGATAGGTTTTCTCCAGTACCCCCTGCTGGCTGTGCTTGTGAGGTCACAGCAGCCTCAGTGCCTCCTCTGCCAGTGGCAGTCTCATGGCTGCTGGCTGTGCTTGTGACGTCACAGCAGCCTGAATGCCTCCTAGGCCGGTGTCAGGCTCATGGCTGCTGGCTTTGCTTCTGAGGTCACAGAAGCCTGAATGCCTCCTAGGCCAGTGGCAGGCTCATGGCTGCTGCCTGTGATTGTGAGGTCACAGCAGCCTCAGTGCCTCATCGTTTAGTGTCCAGCGTCCCCTGCTGGCTCTGCTTGTGAGGTCACAGCAGACTCAGTGCCTCATAGGTTAGTGTCCAGAGCCCCCTGCTGGCTGTGCTTGTGAGGTCACAGCAGCCTCAGTGCCTCCCAGTCCAATATCAGGCTCCTGGCTGCTGGCTGTGCTTCTGACGTCACAGCAGCCTCAGTGCCTCCTCTGCCAGTGGCAGGCTCGCTCCTGGCTGCTGGTTGTGCTTGTGAGGTCACAGAAGCCTCAGTGCCTCCTCTGCCAGCGGCAGACTCCTGGCTGCTGGCTGTGCTTGTGAGATCACAGCAGCCTCAGTGCCCCATTGTCCAGGGGCAGGCTTCTGGCTGCTGGCTGTGCTTGTGAGGTCACAGCAGCCTCAGTGCCTCCTAGGTTAGTGTCCAGCGCCCCTGCTGGCTGTGCTTGTGAGGTCACAGCAGCCTGAGTACCTCTGAGGCCAGTGGCAGGCTCACGGCTGCTGGCTGTGCTTGGGAGGTCACAGAAGCCTCAGTGCCTCCTCTGCCAGTGGCAGTCTCATGGCTGCTAGCTGTGCTTGTGAGGTCACAGCAGACTCAGTGCCTCATAGGTTAGTGTCCATCGCCCCCTACTGGCTGTGCTCGTGAGGTCACAGCAGACTCAGTGCCTCATAGGTTATCTCCAGTACCCCCTGCTGGCTGTGCTTGTGAGGTCACAGCAGCCTCAGTGCCTCCTCTGCCAGTGGCAGTCTCATGGCTACTGGCTGTGCTTGTGAGGTCACAGCAGCCTCTGTGCCTCCTAGGCCAGTATCAGGCTCATGGCTGCTGGCTGTGCTTCTGAGGTCACAGAAGCCTGAATGCCTCCTAGGCCAGTGTCAGGCTCATGGCTGCTGGCTGTGCTTGTGAGGTCACAGCAGACTCAGTGCCTCATAGCTTAGTGTCCAGCGTCCCCTGCTGGCTCTGCTTGTGAGGTCACAGCAGCCTCAGTGCCTCTGAGGCCAGTGGCAGTCTCATGGCTCCTGGCTGTGCTTGTGACGTCACAGCAGCCTGAATGCCTCCTAGGCCGGTGTCAGGCTCATGGCTGCTGGCTTTGCTTCTGAGGTCACAGAAGCCTGAATGCCTCCTAGGCCAGTGGCAGGCTCATGGCTGCTGCCTGTGATTGTGAGGTCACAGCAGCCTCAGTGCCTCATATTTTAGTGTCCAGTGTGCCCTGCTGGCTGTGCTTGTGAGGTCACAGCAGACTCAGTTCCTCATAGGTTAGTGTCCAGAGCCCCCTGCTGGCTGTGCTTGTGAGGTCACAGCAGCCTCAGTGCCTCCCAGTCCAATATCAGGCTCCTGGCTGCTGGCTGTGCTTGTGAGGTCACAGCAGCCTGAATGCCTCCTAGACCAGTGTCAGGCTCATGGCTGTGGGCTGTGCTTCTGAGGTCACAGAAGCCTGAATGCCTCCTGGGCCAGTGGCAGTCTCATGGCGGCTGGCTGTGCTTGTGAGGTCACAGCAGCCTCAGTGCCTCATAGTTTAGTGTCCAGTGTCCCCTGCTGGCTCTGCTTGTGAGGTCACAGCAGACTCAGTGCCTCATAGGTAAGTGTGCAGCGCCCCCTGCTGGCTGTGCTTGTGAGGTCACAGCAGCCTCAGTGCCTCCCAGTCCAATATCAGGCTCCTGGCTGCTGGCTGTGCTTGTGAGGTCACAGCAGCCTCAGTGCCTCTGAGGCCCGTGGCAGGCTCATGGCTGCTGGCTGTGCTTGTGAGGTCACAGCAGCCTCAGTGCCTCTGAGACCAGTGGGAGTCTCATGGCTGCTGGCTGTGCTTGTGACATCACAGCAGCCTCAGTGCCTCTGAGGCCAGTGGCAGTCTCATGGCTGCTGGCTGTGCTTGTGAGGTCACAGAAGCCTGAATGCCTCCTAGGCCAGTGGCAGGCTCATGGCTGCTGGCTGTGCTTGTGAGGTCACAGCAGCCTCAGTGCCTCATATTTTAGTGTCCAGTGTGCCCTGCTGGCTGTGCTTGTGAGGTCACAGCAGACTCAGTTCCTCATAGGTTAGTGTCCAGCGCCCCCTGCTGGCTGTGCTTGTGAGGTCACAGCAGCCTCAGGGCCTCCCAGTCCAGTATCAGGCTCCTGGCTGCTGGCTGTGCTTGTGACGTCACAGCAGCCTCAGTGCCTCCTCTGCCAGTGGCAGGCTCGCTCCTGGCTGCTGGTTGTGCTTGTGAGATCACAGAAGCCTCAGTGCATCCTCTGCCCGTGGCAGTCTCATGGCTGCTGGCTTTGATTGTGACGTCACAGCAGACTCAGTGCCTCATTGGTTAGTGTCCAGCGCCCCCTGCTGGCTGTGCTTGTGACGTCACAGCAGCCTGAGTGCCTCCTAGGCCGTGGCAGGCTCATGGCTACTGTCTATGCTTGTGAGGTCACAGCAGCCTCAGTGCCTCCTCTGCCAGTGGCAGTCTCATGGCTCCTGGCTGTGCTTGTGAGGTCACAGCAGCCTCAGTGCCTCCTAGGCCACTATCAGACTCATGGCTGCTGTCTGTCCTTGTGACGTCACAGCAGCCTCAGTGCCTCTGAGGCCAGTATCATGCTCATGGCTGCTGGCTGTGCTTGTGAGGTCACAGCAGCCTGAATGCCTCCTAGACCAGTGTCAGGCTCATGGCTGCTGGCTGTGCTTGTGAGGTCACAGAAGCCTGAATGCCTCCAAGGCCAGTGGCAGGCTCATGGCTGCTGGCTGTGCTTGTGAGGTCAGAGCAGACTCAGTGCCTCATCGTTTAGTGTCCAGCATCCCCTGCTGGCTCTGCTTGTGAGGTCACAGCAGCCTCAGTGCCTCCCAGTCCAGTATCAGGCTCCTGGCTGCTGGCTGTGCTTGTGACGTCAAAGCAGCCTGAGTGCCTCCGAGGCCAGTGGCAGGCTCGCTCCTGGCTGCTGGTTGTGCTTGTGAGATCACAGAAGCCTCAGTGCCTCCTCTGCCAGTGGCAGTCTCATGGCTGCTGGCTGTGCTTCTGAGGTCACAGCAGACTCTGTGCCTCATAGGTTAGTTTCCATCGCCCCCTGCTGGCTGTGATTGTGAAGTCACAGCAGACTCAGTGCCTCATAGGTTAGTGTCCAGCGCCCCCTGCTGGCTGTGCTTGTGACGTCACAGCAGCCTGAGTGCCTCCTAGGTCGTGGCAGGCTCATGGCTGCTGGCTGTGCTTGTGAGGTCACAGCAGCCTCAGTGCCTCCTCTGCCAGTGGCAGTCTCATGGCTCCTGGCTGTGCTTGTGAGGTCACAGCAGCCTCAGTGCCTCATAGGTAAGTGTCAAGCGCTCCCTGCTGGCTGTGCTTGTGAGGTCACAGCAGCCTCAGTGCCTCACAGGCCACTATCAGGCTCATGGCTGCTGGCTGTGCTTGTGAGGTCACAGCAGCCTGAATGCCTCCTAGACCATTGTCAGGCTCATGGCTGCTGGCTGTGCTTCTGAGGTCACAGAAGCCTGAATGCCTTCTAGACCAGTGTCAGGCTCATGGCTGCTGGCTCTGCTTGTGAGGTCACAGCAGCCTCAGTGCCTCCGAGGCCAGTGGCAGTCTCATGGCTGCTGGCTGTGCTTGTGAGGTCACAGCAGCCTCAGTGCCTCCTCTGCCAGTGTCAGTCTCATGGCTGCTGGCTGTGCTTGTGACGTCACAGCAGCCTGAATGCCTCCTGGGCCAGTGGCAGGCTCATGGCTGCTGGCTGTGATTGTGAGGTCACCGCAGCCTCAGTGCCTCATCGTTTAGTGTCCAGCGTCCCCTGCTGGCGCTGCTTGTGAGGTCAGAGCAGCCTCAGTGCCTCCTAGGCCAGTATCAGGCTCATGGCTGCTGGCTGTGCTTCTGAGGTCACAGAAACCTGAATGCCTCCTAGGCCAGTGGCAGGCTCATGGCTGCTGGCTGTGCTTGTGAGGTCACAGCAGACTCAGTGCCTCAAAAGTTAGTGTCCAGCGCCCCCTGCTGGCTGTGATTGTGAGGTCACAGCAGCTTCAGTGCCTCTCAGGCCAGTATCAGGCTCATGGCTGCTGGCTGTGCTTGTGATGTCACAGCAGCCTGAATGCCTCCTGGGCCAGTGGCAGGCTCATGGCTGCTGGCTGTGCTTGTGAGGTCACAGCAGCCTCAGTGCCTCATAGCTTAGTGTCCAGCGTCCTCTGCTGGCTCTGCTTGTGAGTTCACAGCAGACTCAGTGCCTCATAGGTTAGTGTCCAGCACCCCCTGCTGGCTGTGCTTGTGAGGTCACAGCAGCCTCAGTGCCTCCCAGGCCAATATCAGGCTCCTGGCTGCTGGCTGTGCTTCTGACGTCACAGCAGCCTCAGTGCCTCTGAGGACAGTGGCAGTCTCATGGCTCCTGGCTGTGCTTGTGACGTCACAGCAGCCTGAGTGCCTCCTAGGCCGTGGCAGGCTCATGGCTGCTGGCTGTGCTTGTGAGGTCACAGAAGCCTCAGTGCCTCATAGGTTAGGGTCCATCGCCCCATACTGGCTGTGCTCGTGAGGTCACAGCAGACTCAGTGCCTCCTCTGCCAGTGCCATGCTCATGGCTGCTGGCTGTGCTTGTGATGTCACAGCAGCCTCAGTGCCTCCTATGCCCGTGGCAGGCTCATGGCTGCTGGCTGTGCTTCTGAGGTCACACAAGCCTGAATGCCTGCTAGGCCAGTGGCAGTCTCATGGCTGCTGGTTGTGATTGTGAGGTCACAGCAGCCTCAGTGCCTCATAGCGTAGTGTCCAGCGTCCCGTGCTGGCTGTGCTTGTGAGGTCACAGCAGCCTCAGTGCCTCCTAGGTCAGTGGCAGGCTCATGGCTGCTGGTTGTGCTTGTGAGGTCACAGCAGCCTCAGTGCCTCATATCGTAGTGTCCATCGTCCCGTGCTGGCTGTGCTTGTGAGGTCACAGCAGCCTCAGTGCCTCCTAGGTCAGTGGCAGGCTCATGGCTGCTGGCTGTGCTTGTGAGGTCACAGCAGCCTCAGTGCCTCCTAGGCCCGTGGCAGGCTCATGGCTGCTGGCTGTGCTTGTGAGGTCACAGAAGCCTCAGTGCCTCCTCTGCCAGTGGCAGTCTCATGGCTGCTGGCTGTGATTGTGAGGTCACAGCAGCCTCAGTGCCTCATAGTTTAGTGTCCAGTGTCCCCTGCTGGCTCTGCTTGTGAGGTCACAGCAGACTCAGTGCCTCATAGGTAAGTATCCAGCGCCCCCTGCTGGCTGTGCTTGTGAGGTCACAGCAGCCTCAGTGCCTCCCAGGCCAATATCAGGCTCATGGCTGCTGGCTGCGCTTGTGACGTCACAGCAGCCTCAGTGCCTCTAAAGCCAGAGGGAGTCTCATGGCTGCTGGCTGTGCTTGTGAGGACACAGAAGCCTCAGTGCCTCCTCTGCCAGTGGCAGTCTCATGGCTGCTGGCTGTGCTTCTGAGGTCACAGAAGCCTCAGTGCATCCTCTGCCCGTGGCAGTCTCATGGCTGCTGGCTGTGCTTGTGAGGTCACAGCAGACTCAGTACCTCATTGGTTAGTGTCCAGCGCCCCCTGCTGGCTGTGATTGTGACGTCACAGCAGACTCAGTGCCTCATTGGTTAGTGTCCAGCGCCCCCTGCTGGCTGTGCTTGTGAGGTCACAGCAGCCTGAGTGCCTCCTAGGCCGTGGCAGGCTCATGGCTGCTGGCTATGCTTGTGAGGTCACAGCAGCCTCAGTGCCTCCTCTGCCAGTGGCAGTCTCATGGCTCCTGGCGATGCTTGTGAGGTCACAGCAGACTCAGTGCCTCATAGTTTAGTATCCAGTGTCCCCTGCTGGCTGTGCTTGTGAGGTCACAGCAGCCTCAGTGCCTCCCAGGCCAATATCAGGCTCCTGTCTGCTGGCTGTGCTTGTGACGTCACAGTAGCCTCAGTGCCTCCTAGGCCGGTGGCAGGCTCATGGCTGCTGGCTGTGATTGTGAGGTCACAGCAGCCTCAGTGCCTCATCGTTTAGTGTCCAGTGTCCCCTGCTGGCTCTGCTTGTGAGGTCACAGCAGACTCAGTGCCTCATAGGTAAGTGTGCAGCGCCCCCTGCTGGCTGTGCTTGTGAGGTCACAGCAGCCTCAGTGCCTCCCAGTCCAATATCAGGCTCCTGGCTGCTGGCTGTGCTTGTGACCTCACAGCAGCCTGAGTGCCTCCTAGGCCCGTGGCTGGCTCATGGCTGCTGGCTGTGCTTCTGAGGTCACAGCAGCCTCAGTGCCTCTGAGACCAGTGGGAGTCTCATGGCTGCTGGCTGTGCTTGTGACATCACAGCAGCCTCAGTGTCTCTGAGGCCAGTGGCAGTCTCATGGCTGCTGGCTGTGCTTCTGAGGTCACAGAAGCCTGAATGCCTCCTGGGCCAGTGGCAGTCTCATGGCTGCTGGCTGTGCTTGTGACGTCACAGCAGCCTCAGTGCCTCCTCTGCCATTGGCAGTCTCATGGCTGCTGGCTGTGCTTCTGAGGTCACAGAAGCCTGAATGCCTCCTGGGCCAGTGGCAGGCTCATGGCTGCTGGCTGTGCTTTTGAGGTCACAGCAGCCTCAGTGCCTAGTCGTTTTGTGTCCAGCGTCCGCTGCTGGCTCTGCTTGTGAGGTCACAGCAGACTCAGTGCCTCATAGGTTAGTGTCCAGCGCCCCCTGCTGGCTGTGCTTGTGAGGTCACAGCAGCCTCAGGGCCTCCCAGGCCAGTATCAGGCTCCTGGCTGCTGGCTGTGCTTGTGACGTCACAGCAGCCTCAGTGCCTCCCAGGCCAGTATCATGCTCATGGCTGCTGGCTGTGCTTGTGAGGTCACAGCAGCCTCAGTGCCTCCTAGGCCACTATCAGACTCATGGCTGCTGTCTGTCCTTGTGACGTCACAGCAGCCTCAGTGCCTCTGAGGCCAGTATCATGCTCATGGCTGCTGGCTGTGCTTGTGAGCTCACAGCAGCCTGAATGCCTCCTAGACCAGTGTCAGGCTCATGGCTGCTGGCTGTGCTTGTGAGGTCACAGCAGCCTGAATGCCTCCAAGGCCAGTGGCAGGCTCATGGCTGCTGGCTGTGCTTGTGAGGTCACAGCAGCCTCAGTGCCTCATCGTTTAGTGTCCAGTGTGCCCTGCTGGCTGTGCTTGTGAGGTCACAGCAGACTCAGTGCCTCATAGGTTAGTGTCCAGCACCCCCTGCTGGCTGTGCTTGTGAGGTCACAGCAGCCTCAGTGCCTCCCAGTCCAGTAGCAGGCTCCTGGCTGCTGGCTGTGCTTGTGACGTCACAGCAGCCTCAGTGCCTCCGAGGCCAGTGGCAGGCTCGCTCCTGGCTGGTGGTTGTGCTTGTGAGATCACAGAAGCCTCAGTGCCTCCTCTGCCCGTGGCAGTCTCATGGCTGCTGGCTGTGCTTGTGAGGTCACAGCAGACTCTGTGCCTCATAGGTTACTGTCCATCGCCCCCTGCTGGCTGTGATTGTGACGTCACAGCAGACTCAGTGCCTCATTGGTTAGTTTCCAGCGCCCCCTGCTGGCTGTGCTTGTGACGTCACAGCAGCCTGAGTGCCTCTGAGGCCAGTGGCAGTCTCATGGCTGCTGGCTGTGCTTGTGAGGTCACAGCAGCCTCAGTGCCTCCCAGGCCAATATCAGGCTCATGGCTGCTGGCTGCGCTTGTGACGTCACAGCAGCCTCAGTGCCTCTAAAGCCAGAGGGAGTCTCATGGCTGCTGGCTGTGCTTGTGAGGACACAGAAGCCTCAGTGCCTCCTCTGCCAGTGGCAGTCTCATGGCTGCTGGCTGTGCTTCTGAGGTCACAGAAGCCTCAGTGCATCCTCTGCCCGTGGCAGTCTCATGGCTGCTGGCTGTGCTTGTGAGGTCACAGCAGACTCAGTACCTCATTGGTTAGTGTCCAGCGCCCCCTGCTGGCTGTGATTGTGACGTCACAGCAGACTCAGTGCCTCATTGGTTAGTGTCCAGCGCCCCCTGCTGGCTGTGCTTGTGAGGTCACAGCAGCCTGAGTGCCTCCTAGGCCGTGGCAGGCTCATGGCTGCTGGCTATGCTTGTGAGGTCACAGCAGCCTCAGTGCCTCCTCTGCCAGTGGCAGTCTCATGGCTGCTGGCTGTGCTTCTGAGGTCACAGAAGCCTCAGTGCATCCTCTGCCCGTGGCAGTCTCATGGCTGCTGGCTGTGCTTGTGAGGTCACAGCAGACTCAGTACCTCATTGGTTAGTGTCCAGCGCCCCCTGCTGGCTGTGATTGTGACGTCACAGCAGACTCAGTGCCTCATTGGTTAGTGTCCAGCGCCCCCTGCTGGCTGTGCTTGTGAGGTCACAGCAGCCTCAGTGCCTCCTAGGCCGTGGCAGGCTCATGGCTGCTGGCTATGCTTGTGAGGTCACAGCAGCCTCAGTGCCTCCTCTGCCAGTGGCAGTCTCATGGCTCCTGGCGATGCTTGTGAGGTCACAGCAGACTCAGTGCCTCATAGTTTAGTATCCAGTGTCCCCTGCTGGCTGTGCTTGTGAGGTCACAGCAGCCTCAGTGCCTCCCAGGCCAATATCAGGCTCCTGTCTGCTGGCTGTGCTTGTGACGTCACAGTAGCCTCAGTGCCTCCTAGGCCGGTGGCAGGCTCATGGCTGCTGGCTGTGATTGTGAGGTCACAGCAGCCTCAGTGCCTCATCGTTTAGTGTCCAGTGTCCCCTGCTGGCTCTGCTTGTGAGGTCACAGCAGACTCAGTGCCTCATAGGTAAGTGTGCAGCGCCCCCTGCTGGCTGTGCTTGTGAGGTCACAGCAGCCTCAGTGCCTCCCAGTCCAATATCAGGCTCCTGGCTGCTGGCTGTGCTTGTGACCTCACAGCAGCCTGAGTGCCTCCTAGGCCCGTGGCTGGCTCATGGCTGCTGGCTGTGCTTCTGAGGTCACAGCAGCCTCAGTGCCTCTGAGACCAGTGGGAGTCTCATGGCTGCTGGCTGTGCTTGTGACATCACAGCAGCCTCAGTGTCTCTGAGGCCAGTGGCAGTCTCATGGCTGCTGGCTGTGCTTCTGAGGTCACAGAAGCCTGAATGCCTCCTGGGCCAGTGGCAGTCTCATGGCTGCTGGCTGTGCTTGTGACGTCACAGCAGCCTCAGTGCCTCCTCTGCCATTGGCAGTCTCATGGCTGCTGGCTGTGCTTCTGAGGTCACAGAAGCCTGAATGCCTCCTGGGCCAGTGGCAGGCTCATGGCTGCTGGCTGTGCTTTTGAGGTCACAGCAGCCTCAGTGCCTCATCGTTTAGTGTCCAGCGTCCGCTGCTGGCTCTGCTTGTGAGGTCACAGCAGACTCAGTGCCTCATAGGTTAGTGTCCAGCGCCCCCTGCTGGCTGTGCTTGTGAGGTCACAGCAGCCTCAGGGCCTCCCAGGCCAGTATCAGGCTCCTGGCTGCTGGCTGTGCTTGTGACGTCACAGCAGCCTCAGTGCCTCCCAGGCCAGTATCATGCTCATGGCTGCTGGCTGTGCTTGTGAGGTCACAGCAGCCTCAGTGCCTCCTAGGCCACTATCAGACTCATGGCTGCTGTCTGTCCTTGTGACGTCACAGCAGCCTCAGTGCCTCTGAGGCCAGTATCATGCTCATGGCTGCTGGCTGTGCTTGTGAGCTCACAGCAGCCTGAATGCCTCCTAGACCCGTGTCAGGCTCATGGCTGCTGGCTGTGCTTGTGAGGTCACAGAAGCCTGAATGCCTCCAAGGCCAGTGGCAGGCTCATGGCTGCTGGCTGTGCTTGTGAGGTCACAGCAGCCTCAGTGCCTCATCGTTTAGTGTCCAGTGTGCCCTGCTGGCTGTGCTTGTGAGGTCACAGCAGACTCAGTGCCTCATAGGTTAGTGTCCAGCACCCCCTGCTGGCTGTGCTTGTGAGGTCACAGCAGCCTCAGTGCCTCCCAGTCCAGTAGCAGGCTCCTGGCTGCTGGCTGTGCTTGTGACGTCACAGCAGCCTCAGTGCCTCCGAGGCCAGTGGCAGGCTCGCTCCTGGCTGGTGGTTGTGCTTGTGAGATCACAGAAGCCTCAGTGCCTCCTCTGCCCGTGGCAGTCTCATGGCTGCTGGCTGTGCTTGTGAGGTCACAGCAGACTCTGTGCCTCATAGGTTACTGTCCATCGCCCCCTGCTGGCTGTGATTGTGACGTCACAGCAGACTCAGTGCCTCATTGGTTAGTTTCCAGCGCCCCCTGCTGGCTGTGCTTGTGACGTCACAGCAGCCTGAGTGCCTCTGAGGCCAGTGGCAGTCTCATGGCTGCTGGCTGTGCTTGTGAGGTCACAGCAGCCTCAGTGCCTCCCAGGCCAATATCAGGCTCATGGCTGCTGGCTGCGCTTGTGACGTCACAGCAGCCTCAGTGCCTCTAAAGCCAGAGGGAGTCTCATGGCTGCTGGCTGTGCTTGTGAGGACACAGAAGCCTCAGTGCCTCCTCTGCCAGTGGCAGTCTCATGGCTGCTGGCTGTGCTTCTGAGGTCACAGAAGCCTCAGTGCATCCTCTGCCCGTGGCAGTCTCATGGCTGCTGGCTGTGCTTGTGAGGTCACAGCAGACTCAGTACCTCATTGGTTAGTGTCCAGCGCCCCCTGCTGGCTGTGATTGTGACGTCACAGCAGACTCAGTGCCTCATTGGTTAGTGTCCAGCGCCCCCTGCTGGCTGTGCTTGTGAGGTCACAGCAGCCTGAGTGCCTCCTAGGCCGTGGCAGGCTCATGGCTGCTGGCTATGCTTGTGAGGTCACAGCAGCCTCAGTGCCTCCTCTGCCAGTGGCAGTCTCATGGCTGCTGGCTGTGCTTCTGAGGTCACAGAAGCCTCAGTGCATCCTCTGCCCGTGGCAGTCTCATGGCTGCTGGCTGTGCTTGTGAGGTCACAGCAGACTCAGTACCTCATTGGTTAGTGTCCAGCGCCCCCTGCTGGCTGTGATTGTGACGTCACAGCAGACTCAGTGCCTCATTGGTTAGTGTCCAGCGCCCCCTGCTGGCTGTGCTTGTGAGGTCACAGCAGCCTGAGTGCCTCCTAGGCCGTGGCAGGCTCATGGCTGCTGGCTATGCTTGTGAGGTCACAGCAGCCTCAGTGCCTCCTCTGCCAGTGGCAGTCTCATGGCTCCTGGCGATGCTTGTGAGGTCACAGCAGACTCAGTGCCTCATAGTTTAGTATCCAGTGTCCCCTGCTGGCTGTGCTTGTGACGTCACAGTAGCCTCAGTGCCTCCTAGGCCGGTGGCAGGCTCATGGCTGCTGGCTGTGATTGTGAGGTCACAGCAGCCTCAGTGCCTCATCGTTTAGTGTCCAGTGTCCCCTGCTGGCTCTGCTTGTGAGGTCACAGCAGACTCAGTGCCTCATAGGTAAGTGTGCAGCGCCCCCTGCTGGCTGTGCTTGTGAGGTCACAGCAGCCTCAGTGCCTCCCAGTCCAATATCAGGCTCCTGGCTGCTGGCTGTGCTTGTGACCTCACAGCAGCCTGAGTGCCTCCTAGGCCCGTGGCTGGCTCATGGCTGCTGGCTGTGCTTCTGAGGTCACAGCAGCCTCAGTGCCTCTGAGACCAGTGGGAGTCTCATGGCTGCTGGCTGTGCTTGTGACATCACAGCAGCCTCAGTGTCTCTGAGGCCAGTGGCAGTCTCATGGCTGCTGGCTGTGCTTCTGAGGTCACAGAAGCCTGAATGCCTCCTGGGCCAGTGGCAGTCTCATGGCTGCTGGCTGTGCTTGTGACGTCACAGCAGCCTCAGTGCCTCCTCTGCCATTGGCAGTCTCATGGCTGCTGGCTGTGCTTGTGAGGTCACAGAAGCCTGAATGCCTCCTGGGCCAGTGGCAGGCTCATGGCTGCTGGCTGTGCTTTTGAGGTCACAGCAGCCTCAGTGCCTCATCGTTTAGTGTCCAGCGTCCGCTGCTGGCTCTGCTTGTGAGGTCACAGCAGACTCAGTGCCTCATAGGTTAGTGTCCAGCGCCCCCTGCTGGCTGTGCTTGTGAGGTCACAGCAGCCTCAGGGCCTCCCAGGCCAGTATCAGGCTCCTGGCTGCTGGCTGTGCTTGTGACGTCACAGCAGCCTCAGTGCCTCCCAGGCCAGTATCATGCTCATGGCTGCTGGCTGTGCTTGTGAGGTCACAGCAGCCTCAGTGCCTCCTAGGCCACTATCAGACTCATGGCTGCTGTCTGTCCTTGTGACGTCACAGCAGCCTCAGTGCCTCTGAGGCCAGTATCATGCTCATGGCTGCTGGCTGTGCTTGTGAGCTCACAGCAGCCTGAATGCCTCCTAGACCAGTGTCAGGCTCATGGCTGCTGGCTGTGCTTGTGAGGTCACAGAAGCCTGAATGCCTCCAAGGCCAGTGGCAGGCTCATGGCTGCTGGCTGTGCTTGTGAGGTCACAGCAGCCTCAGTGCCTCATCGTTTAGTGTCCAGTGTGCCCTGCTGGCTGTGCTTGTGAGGTCACAGCAGACTCAGTGCCTCATAGGTTAGTGTCCAGCACCCCCTGCTGGCTGTGCTTGTGAGGTCACAGCAGCCTCAGTGCCTCCCAGTCCAGTAGCAGGCTCCTGGCTGCTGGCTGTGCTTGTGACGTCACAGCAGCCTCAGTGCCTCCGAGGCCAGTGGCAGGCTCGCTCCTGGCTGGTGGTTGTGCTTGTGAGATCACAGAAGCCTCAGTGCCTCCTCTGCCCGTGGCAGTCTCATGGCTGCTGGCTGTGCTTCTGAGGTCACAGCAGACTCTGTGCCTCATAGGTTACTGTCCATCGCCCCCTGCTGGCTGTGATTGTGACGTCACAGCAGACTCAGTGCCTCATTGGTTAGTTTCCAGCGCCCCCTGCTGGCTGTGCTTGTGACGTCACAGCAGCCTGAGTGCCTCCTAGGTTGTGGCAGGCTCATGGCTGCTGGCTGTGCTTGTGAGGTCACAGCAGCCTCAGTGCCTCTGAGGCCAGTGGCAGTCTCATGGCTGCTGGCTGTGCTTGTGAGGTCACAGCAGCCTCAGTGCCTCATAGGTAAGTGTCCAGTGCTCCCTGCTGGCTGTGCTTGTGAGGTCACAGCAGACTCAGTGCCTCACAGGTCACTATCAGGCTCATGGCTGCTGGCTGTGCTTGTGAGGTCACAGCAGCCTGAATGCCTCCTAGACCAGTGTCAGGCTCATGGCTGCTGGCTGTGCTTCTGAGGTCACAGAAGCCTGAATGCCTCCTAGACCAGTGTCAGGCTCATGGCTGCTGGCTGTGCTTTTGAGGTCACAGCAGCCTGAATGCCTCCTAGGCCGGTGGCAGGCTCATGGCTGCTGGCTGTGCTTGGGAGGTCACAGAAGCCTCAGTGCCTCCTCTGCCAGTGGCAGTCTCATGGCTGCTAGCTGTGCTTGTGAGGTCACAGCAGCCTCAGGGCCTCCCAGGCCAGTATCAGGCTCCTGGCTGCTGGCTGTGCTTGTGACGTCACAGCAGCCTCAGTGCCTCCCAGGCCAGTATCATGCTCATGGCTGCTGGCTGTGCTTGTGAGGTCACAGCAGCCTCAGTGCCTCCTAGGCCACTATCAGACTCATGGCTGCTGTCTGTCCTTGTGACGTCACAGCAGCCTCAGTGCCTCTGAGGCCAGTATCATGCTCATGGCTGCTGGCTGTGCTTGTGAGGTCACAGCAGCCTGAATGCCTCCAAGGCCAGTGGCAGGCTCATGGCTGCTGGCTGTGCTTGTGAGGTCACAGCAGCCTCAGTGCCTCATCGTTTAGTGTCCAGCGTCCCCTGCTGGCTCTGCTTGTGAGGTCACAGCAGCCTCAGTGCCTCCCAGTCCAGTAGCAGGCTCCTGGCTGCTGGCTGTGCTTGTGACGTCACAGCAGCCTCAGTGCCTCCGAGGCCAGTGGCAGGCTCGCTCCTGGCTGGTGGTTGTGCTTGTGAGATCACAGAAGCCTCAGTGCCTCCTCTGCCCGTGGCAGTCTCATGGCTGCTGGCTGTGCTTGTGAGGTCACAGCAGACTCTGTGCCTCATAGGTTACTGTCCATCGCCCCCTGCTGGCTGTGATTGTGACGTCACAGCAGACTCAGTGCCTCATTGGTTAGTTTCCAGCGCCCCCTGCTGGCTGTGCTTGTGACGTCACAGCAGCCTGAGTGCCTCCTAGGTTGTGGCAGGCTCATGGCTGCTGGCTGTGCTTGTGAGGTCACAGCAGCCTCAGTGCCTCTGAGGCCAGTGGCAGTCTCATGGCTGCTGGCTGTGCTTGTGAGGTCACAGCAGCCTCAGTGCCTCATAGGTAAGTGTCCAGTGCTCCCTGCTGGCTGTGCTTGTGAGGTCACAGCAGACTCAGTGCCTCACAGGTCACTATCAGGCTCATGGCTGCTGGCTGTGCTTGTGAGGTCACAGCAGCCTGAATGCCTCCTAGACCAGTGTCAGGCTCATGGCTGCTGGCTGTGCTTCTGAGGTCACAGAAGCCTGAATGCCTCCTAGACCAGTGTCAGGCTCATGGCTGCTGGCTGTGCTTGTGAGGTCACAGCAGCCTGAATGCCTCCTAGGCCGGTGGCAGGCTCATGGCTGCTGGCTGTGCTTGGGAGGTCACACAAGCCTCAGTGCCTCCTCTGCCAGTGGCAGTCTCATGGCTGCTAGCTGTGCTTGTGAGGTCACAGCAGCCTCAGGGCCTCCCAGGCCAGTATCAGGCTCCTGGCTGCTGGCTGTGCTTGTGACGTCACAGCAGCCTCAGTGCCTCCCAGGCCAGTATCATGCTCATGGCTGCTGGCTGTGCTTGTGAGGTCACAGCAGCCTCAGTGCCTCCTAGGCCACTATCAGACTCATGGCTGCTGTCTGTCCTTGTGACGTCACAGCAGCCTCAGTGCCTCTGAGGCCAGTATCATGCTCATGGCTGCTGGCTGTGCTTGTGAGGTCACAGCAGCCTGAATGCCTCCAAGGCCAGTGGCAGGCTCATGGCTGCTGGCTGTGCTTGTGAGGTCACAGCAGCCTCAGTGCCTCATCGTTTAGTGTCCAGCGTCCCCTGCTGGCTCTGCTTGTGAGGTCACAGCAGACTCAGTGCCTCATAGGTTAGTGTCCAGCACCCCCTGCTGGCTGTGCTTGTGAGGTCACAGCAGCCTCAGTGCCTCCCAGTCCAGTATCAGGCTCCTGGCTGCTGGCTGTGCTTGTGACGTCACAGCAGCCTCAGTGCCTCCGAGGCCAGTGGCAGGCTCGCTCCTGGCTGCTGGTTGTGCTTGTGAGATCACAGAAGCCTCAGTGCCTCCTCTGCCCGTGGCAGTCTCATGGCTGCTGGCTATGCTTGTGAGGTCACAGCAGACTCTGTGCCTCATAGGTTAGTGTCCATCGCCCCCTGCTGGCTGTGATTGTGACGTCACAGCAGACTCAGTGCCTCATTGGTTAGTTTCCAGCGCCCCCTGCTGGCTGTGCTTGTGACGTCACAGAAGCCTCAGTGCCTCCTAGGCCAGTATCAGGGTCATGGCTGCTGGCTGTGCTTGTGAGGTCACAGCAGCCTCAGTGCCTCTGAGGCCAGTGGCAGTATCATGGCTGCTGGCTGTGCTTGTGAGGTCACAGCAGCCTCAGTGCCTCATAGGTAAGTGTCCAGCGCTCCCTGCTGGCTGTGCTTGTGAGGTCACAACATCCTCAGTGCCTCACAGGTCACTATCAGGCTCATGGCTGCTGGCTGTGCTTGTGAGGTCACAGCAGCCTGAATGCCTCCTAGACCAGTGTCAGGCTCATGGCTGCTGGCTGTGCTTCTGAGGTCACAGAAGCCTGAATGCCTCCTAGACCAGTGTCAGGCTCATGGCTGCTGGCTGTGCTTCTGAGGTCACAGAAGCCTGAATGCCTCCTAGACCAGTGTCAGGCTCATGGCTGCTGGCTGTGCTTGTGAGGTCACAGCAGCCTCAGTGCCTCCTAGGCCCGTGGCAGGCTCATGGCTGCTGGCTGTGCTTGTGAGGTCACAGAAGCCTCAGTGCCTCCTCTGCCAGTGGCAGTCTCATGGCTGCTGGCTGTGATTGTGAGGTCACAGCAGCCTCAGTGCCTCATAGTTTAGTGTCCAGTGTCCCCTGCTGGCTCTGCTTGTGAGGTCACAGCAGACTCAGTGCCTCATAGGTAAGTATCCAGCGCCCCCTGCTGGCTGTGCTTGTGAGGTCACAGCAGCCTCAGTGCCTCCCAGGCCAATATCAGGCTCATGGCTGCTGGCTGCGCTTGTGACGTCACAGCAGCCTCAGTGCCTCTAAAGCCAGAGGGAGTCTCATGGCTGCTGGCTGTGCTTGTGAGGACACAGAAGCCTCAGTGCCTCCTCTGCCAGTGGCAGTCTCATGGCTGCTGGCTGTGCTTCTGAGGTCACAGAAGCCTCAGTGCATCCTCTGCCCGTGGCAGTCTCATGGCTGCTGGCTGTGCTTGTGAGGTCACAGCAGACTCAGTACCTCATTGGTTAGTGTCCAGCGCCCCCTGCTGGCTGTGATTGTGACGTCACAGCAGACTCAGTGCCTCATTGGTTAGTGTCCAGCGCCCCCTGCTGGCTGTGCTTGTGAGGTCACAGCAGCCTGAGTGCCTCCTAGGCCGTGGCAGGCTCATGGCTGCTGGCTATGCTTGTGAGGTCACAGCAGCCTCAGTGCCTCCTCTGCCAGTGGCAGTCTCATGGCTGCTGGCTGTGCTTCTGAGGTCACAGAAGCCTCAGTGC
The DNA here is from genome assembly GCF_036370855.1 of Dromaius novaehollandiae. NCBI lineage: Eukaryota > Metazoa > Chordata > Aves > Casuariiformes > Dromaiidae > Dromaius > Dromaius novaehollandiae. Next base: position 1,583,874 of record NC_088120.1, on the reverse strand, counting down.
ATCCTCTGCCCGTGGCAGTCTCATGGCTGCTGGCTGTGCTTGTGAGGTCACAGCAGACTCAGTACCTCATTGGTTAGTGTCCAGCGCCCCCTGCTGGCTGTGATTGTGACGTCACAGCAGACTCAGTGCCTCATTGGTTAGTGTCCAGCGCCCCCTGCTGGCTGTGCTTGTGAGGTCACAGCAGCCTCAGTGCCTCCTAGGCCGTGGCAGGCTCATGGCTGCTGGCTATGCTTGTGAGGTCACAGCAGCCTCAGTGCCTCCTCTGCCAGTGGCAGTCTCATGGCTCCTGGCGGTGCTTGTGAGGTCACAGCAGACTCAGTGCCTCATAGTTTAGTATCCAGTGTCCCCTGCTGGCTGTGCTTGTGAGGTCACAGCAGCCTCAGTGCCTCCCAGGCCAATATCAGGCTCCTGTCTGCTGGCTGTGCTTGTGACGTCACAGTAGCCTCAGTGCCTCCTAGGCCGGTGGCAGGCTCATGGCTGCTGGCTGTGATTGTGAGGTCACAGCAGCCTCAGTGCCTCATCGTTTAGTGTCCAGTGTCCCCTGCTGGCTCTGCTTGTGAGGTCACAGCAGACTCAGTGCCTCATAGGTAAGTGTGCAGCGCCCCCTGCTGGCTGTGCTTGTGAGGTCACAGCAGCCTCAGTGCCTCCCAGTCCAATATCAGGCTCCTGGCTGCTGGCTGTGCTTGTGACCTCACAGCAGCCTGAGTGCCTCCTAGGCCCGTGGCTGGCTCATGGCTGCTGGCTGTGCTTCTGAGGTCACAGCAGCCTCAGTGCCTCTGAGACCAGTGGGAGTCTCATGGCTGCTGGCTGTGCTTGTGACATCACAGCAGCCTCAGTGTCTCTGAGGCCAGTGGCAGTCTCATGGCTGCTGGCTGTGCTTCTGAGGTCACAGAAGCCTGAATGCCTCCTGGGCCAGTGGCAGTCTCATGGCTGCTGGCTGTGCTTGTGACGTCACAGCAGCCTCAGTGCCTCCTCTGCCATTGGCAGTCTCATGGCTGCTGGCTGTGCTTCTGAGGTCACAGAAGCCTGAATGCCTCCTGGGCCAGTGGCAGGCTCATGGCTGCTGGCTGTGCTTTTGAGGTCACAGCAGCCTCAGTGCCTCATCGTTTAGTGTCCAGCGTCCGCTGCTGGCTCTGCTTGTGAGGTCACAGCAGACTCAGTGCCTCATAGGTTAGTGTCCAGCGCCCCCTGCTGGCTGTGCTTGTGAGGTCACAGCAGCCTCAGGGCCTCCCAGGCCAGTATCAGGCTCCTGGCTGCTGGCTGTGCTTGTGACGTCACAGCAGCCTCAGTGCCTCCCAGGCCAGTATCATGCTCATGGCTGCTGGCTGTGCTTGTGAGGTCACAGCAGCCTCAGTGCCTCCTAGGCCACTATCAGACTCATGGCTGCTGTCTGTCCTTGTGACGTCACAGCAGCCTCAGTGCCTCTGAGGCCAGTATCATGCTCATGGCTGCTGGCTGTGCTTGTGAGCTCACAGCAGCCTGAATGCCTCCTAGACCAGTGTCAGGCTCATGGCTGCTGGCTGTGCTTGTGAGGTCACAGAAGCCTGAATGCCTCCAAGGCCAGTGGCAGGCTCATGGCTGCTGGCTGTGCTTGTGAGGTCACAGCAGCCTCAGTGCCTCATCGTTTAGTGTCCAGTGTGCCCTGCTGGCTGTGCTTGTGAGGTCACAGCAGACTCAGTGCCTCATAGGTTAGTGTCCACCACCCCCTACTGGCTGTGCTTGTGAGGTCACAGCAGCCTCAGTGCCTCCCAGTCCAGTAGCAGGCTCCTGGCTGCTGGCTGTGCTTGTGACGTCACAGCAGCCTCAGTGCCTCCGAGGCCAGTGGCAGGCTCGCTCCTGGCTGGTGGTTGTGCTTGTGAGATCACAGAAGCCTCAGTGCCTCCTCTGCCCGTGGCAGTCTCATGGGTGCTGGCTGTGCTTGTGAGGTCACAGCAGACTCTGTGCCTCATAGGTTACTGTCCATCGCCCCCTGCTGGCTGTGATTGTGACGTCACAGCAGACTCAGTGCCTCATTGGTTAGTTTCCAGCGCCCCCTGCTGGCTGTGCTTGTGACGTCACAGCAGCCTGAGTGCCTCCTAGGTTGTGGCAGGCTCATGGCTGCTGGCTGTGCTTGTGAGGTCACAGCAGCCTCAGTGCCTCTGAGGCCAGTGGCAGTCTCATGGCTGCTGGCTGTGCTTGTGAGGTCACAGCAGCCTCAGTGCCTCATAGGTAAGTGTCCAGTGCTCCCTGCTGGCTGTGCTTGTGAGGTCACAGCAGACTCAGTGCCTCACAGGTCACTATCAGGCTCATGGCTGCTGGCTGTGCTTGTGAGGTCACAGCAGCCTGAATGCCTCCTAGACCAGTGTCAGGCTCATGGCTGCTGGCTGTGCTTCTGAGGTCACAGAAGCCTGAATGCCTCCTAGACCAGTGTCAGGCTCATGGCTGCTGGCTGTGCTTTTGAGGTCACAGCAGCCTGAATGCCTCCTAGGCCGGTGGCAGGCTCATGGCTGCTGGCTGTGCTTGGGAGGTCACAGAAGCCTCAGTGCCTCCTCTGCCAGTGGCAGTCTCATGGCTGCTAGCTGTGCTTGTGAGGTCACAGCAGCCTCAGGGCCTCCCAGGCCAGTATCAGGCTCCTGGCTGCTGGCTGTGCTTGTGACGTCACAGCAGCCTCAGTGCCTCCCAGGCCAGTATCATGCTCATGGCTGCTGGCTGTGCTTGTGAGGTCACAGCAGCCTCAGTGCCTCCTAGGCCACTATCAGACTCATGGCTGCTGTCTGTCCTTGTGACGTCACAGCAGCCTCAGTGCCTCTGAGGCCAGTATCATGCTCATGGCTGCTGGCTGTGCTTGTGAGGTCACAGCAGCCTGAATGCCTCCAAGGCCAGTGGCAGGCTCATGGCTGCTGGCTGTGCTTGTGAGGTCACAGCAGCCTCAGTGCCTCATCGTTTAGTGTCCAGCGTCCCCTGCTGGCTCTGCTTGTGAGGTCACAGCAGCCTCAGTGCCTCCCAGTCCAGTAGCAGGCTCCTGGCTGCTGGCTGTGCTTGTGACGTCACAGCAGCCTCAGTGCCTCCGAGGCCAGTGGCAGGCTCGCTCCTGGCTGGTGGTTGTGCTTGTGAGATCACAGAAGCCTCAGTGCCTCCTCTGCCCGTGGCAGTCTCATGGCTGCTGGCTGTGCTTGTGAGGTCACAGCAGACTCTGTGCCTCATAGGTTACTGTCCATCGCCCCCTGCTGGCTGTGATTGTGACGTCACAGCAGACTCAGTGCCTCATTGGTTAGTTTCCAGCGCCCCCTGCTGGCTGTGCTTGTGACGTCACAGCAGCCTGAGTGCCTCCTAGGTTGTGGCAGGCTCATGGCTGCTGGCTGTGCTTGTGAGGTCACAGCAGCCTCAGTGCCTCTGAGGCCAGTGGCAGTCTCATGGCTGCTGGCTGTGCTTGTGAGGTCACAGCAGCCTCAGTGCCTCATAGGTAAGTGTCCAGTGCTCCCTGCTGGCTGTGCTTGTGAGGTCACAGCAGACTCAGTGCCTCACAGGTCACTATCAGGCTCATGGCTGCTGGCTGTGCTTGTGAGGTCACAGCAGCCTGAATGCCTCCTAGACCAGTGTCAGGCTCATGGCTGCTGGCTGTGCTTCTGAGGTCACAGAAGCCTGAATGCCTCCTAGACCAGTGTCAGGCTCATGGCTGCTGGCTGTGCTTTTGAGGTCACAGCAGCCTGAATGCCTCCTAGGCCGGTGGCAGGCTCATGGCTGCTGGCTGTGCTTGGGAGGTCACAGAAGCCTCAGTGCCTCCTCTGCCAGTGGCAGTCTCATGGCTGCTAGCTGTGCTTGTGAGGTCACAGCAGCCTCAGGGCCTCCCAGGCCAGTATCAGGCTCCTGGCTGCTGGCTGTGCTTGTGACGTCACAGCAGCCTCAGTGCCTCCCAGGCCAGTATCATGCTCATGGCTGCTGGCTGTGCTTGTGAGGTCACAGCAGCCTCAGTGCCTCCTAGGCCACTATCAGACTCATGGCTGCTGTCTGTCCTTGTGACGTCACAGCAGCCTCAGTGCCTCTGAGGCCAGTATCATGCTCATGGCTGCTGGCTGTGCTTGTGAGGTCACAGCAGCCTGAATGCCTCCAAGGCCAGTGGCAGGCTCATGGCTGCTGGCTGTGCTTGTGAGGTCACAGCAGCCTCAGTGCCTCATCGTTTAGTGTCCAGCGTCCCCTGCTGGCTCTGCTTGTGAGGTCACAGCAGACTCAGTGCCTCATAGGTTAGTGTCCAGCACCCCCTGCTGGCTGTGCTTGTGAGGTCACAGCAGCCTCAGTGCCTCCCAGTCCAGTATCAGGCTCCTGGCTGCTGGCTGTGCTTGTGACGTCACAGCAGCCTCAGTGCCTCCGAGGCCAGTGGCAGGCTCGCTCCTGGCTGCTGGTTGTGCTTGTGAGATCACAGAAGCCTCAGTGCCTCCTCTGCCCGTGGCAGTCTCATGGCTGCTGGCTATGCTTGTGAGGTCACAGCAGACTCTGTGCCTCATAGGTTAGTGTCCATCGCCCCCTGCTAGCTGTGATTGTGACGTCACAGCAGACTCAGTGCCTCATTGGTTAGTTTCCAGCGCCCCCTGCTGGCTGTGCTTGTGACGTCACAGAAGCCTCAGTGCCTCCTAGGCCAGTATCAGGGTCATGGCTGCTGGCTGTGCTTGTGAGGTCACAGCAGCCTCAGTGCCTCTGAGGCCAGTGGCAGTATCATGGCTGCTGGCTGTGCTTGTGAGGTCACAGCAGCCTCAGTGCCTCATAGGTAAGTGTCCAGCGCTCCCTGCTGGCTGTGCTTGTGAGGTCACAGCATCCTCAGTGCCTCACAGGTCACTATCAGGCTCATGGCTGCTGGCTGTGCTTGTGAGGTCACAGCAGCCTGAATGCCTCCTAGACCAGTGTCAGGCTCATGGCTGCTGGCTGTGCTTCTGAGGTCACAGAAGCCTGAATGCCTCCTAGACCAGTGTCAGGCTCATGGCTGCTGGCTGTGCTTCTGAGGTCACAGAAGCCTGAATGCCTCCTAGACCAGTGTCAGGCTCATGGCTGCTGGCTGTGCTTGTGAGGTCACAGCAGCCTCAGTGCCTCCTAGGCCCGTGGCAGGCTCATGGCTGCTGGCTGTGCTTGTGAGGTCACAGAAGCCTCAGTGCCTCCTCTGCCAGTGGCAGTCTCATGGCTGCTGGCTGTGATTGTGAGGTCACAGCAGCCTCAGTGCCTCATAGTTTAGTGTCCAGTGTCCCCTGCTGGCTCTGCTTGTGAGGTCACAGCAGACTCAGTGCCTCATAGGTAAGTATCCAGCGCCCCCTGCTGGCTGTGCTTGTGAGGTCACAGCAGCCTCAGTGCCTCCCAGGCCAATATCAGGCTCATGGCTGCTGGCTGCGCTTGTGACGTCACAGCAGCCTCAGTGCCTCTAAAGCCAGAGGGAGTCTCATGGCTGCTGGCTGTGCTTGTGAGGACACAGAAGCCTCAGTGCCTCCTCTGCCAGTGGCAGTCTCATGGCTGCTGGCTGTGCTTCTGAGGTCACAGAAGCCTCAGTGCATCCTCTGCCCGTGGCAGTCTCATGGCTGCTGGCTGTGCTTGTGAGGTCACAGCAGACTCAGTACCTCATTGGTTAGTGTCCAGCGCCCCCTGCTGGCTGTGATTGTGACGTCACAGCAGACTCAGTGCCTCATTGGTTAGTGTCCAGCGCCCCCTGCTGGCTGTGCTTGTGAGGTCACAGCAGCCTGAGTGCCTCCTAGGCCGTGGCAGGCTCCTGGCTGCTGGCTATGCTTGTGAGGTCACAGCAGCCTCAGTGCCTCCTCTGCCAGTGGCAGTCTCATGGCTGCTGGCTGTGCTTCTGAGGTCACAGAAGCCTCAGTGCATCCTCTGCCCGTGGCAGTCTCATGGCTGCTGGCTGTGCTTGTGAGGTCACAGCAGACTCAGTACCTCATTGGTTAGTGTCCAGCGCCCCCTGCTGGCTGTGATTGTGACGTCACAGCAGACTCAGTGCCTCATTGGTTAGTGTCCAGCGCCCCCTGCTGGCTGTGCTTGTGAGGTCACAGCAGCCTCAGTGCCTCCTAGGCCGTGGCAGGCTCATGGCTGCTGGCTATGCTTGTGAGGTCACAGCAGCCTCAGTGCCTCCTCTGCCAGTGGCAGTCTCATGGCTCCTGGCGGTGCTTGTGAGGTCACAGCAGACTCAGTGCCTCATAGTTTAGTATCCAGTGTCCCCTGCTGGCTGTGCTTGTGAGGTCACAGCAGCCTCAGTGCCTCCCAGGCCAATATCAGGCTCCTGTCTGCTGGCTGTGCTTGTGACGTCACAGTAGCCTCAGTGCCTCCTAGGCCGGTGGCAGGCTCATGGCTGCTGGCTGTGATTGTGAGGTCACAGCAGCCTCAGTGCCTCATCGTTTAGTGTCCAGTGTCCCCTGCTGGCTCTGCTTGTGAGGTCACAGCAGACTCAGTGCCTCATAGGTAAGTGTGCAGCGCCCCCTGCTGGCTGTGCTTGTGAGGTCACAGCAGCCTCAGTGCCTCCCAGGCCAATATCAGGCTCCTGTCTGCTGGCTGTGCTTGTGACGTCACAGTAGCCTCAGTGCCTCCTAGGCCGGTGGCAGGCTCATGGCTGCTGGCTGTGATTGTGAGGTCACAGCAGCCTCAGTGCCTCATCGTTTAGTGTCCAGTGTCCCCTGCTGGCTCTGCTTGTGAGGTCACAGCAGCCTCAGTGCCTCCCAGTCCAATATCAGGCTCCTGGCTGCTGGCTGTGCTTGTGACCTCACAGCAGCCTGAGTGCCTCCTAGGCCCGTGGCTGGCTCATGGCTGCTGGCTGTGCTTCTGAGGTCACAGCAGCCTCAGTGCCTCTGAGACCAGTGGGAGTCTCATGGCTGCTGGCTGTGCTTGTGACATCACAGCAGCCTCAGTGTCTCTGAGGCCAGTGGCAGTCTCATGGCTGCTGGCTGTGCTTCTGAGGTCACAGAAGCCTGAATGCCTCCTGGGCCAGTGGCAGTCTCATGGCTGCTGGCTGTGCTTGTGACGTCACAGCAGCCTCAGTGCCTCCTCTGCCATTGGCAGTCTCATGGCTGCTGGCTGTGCTTGTGAGGTCACAGAAGCCTGAATGCCTCCTGGGCCAGTGGCAGGCTCATGGCTGCTGGCTGTGCTTTTGAGGTCACAGCAGCCTCAGTGCCTCATCGTTTAGTGTCCAGCGTCCGCTGCTGGCTCTGCTTGTGAGGTCACAGCAGACTCAGTGCCTCATAGGTTAGTGTCCAGCGCCCCCTGCTGGCTGTGCTTGTGAGGTCACAGCAGCCTCAGGGCCTCCCAGGCCAGTATCAGGCTCCTGGCTGCTGGCTGTGCTTGTGACGTCACAGCAGCCTCAGTGCCTCCCAGGCCAGTATCATGCTCATGGCTGCTGGCTGTGCTTGTGAGGTCACAGCAGCCTCAGTGCCTCCTAGGCCACTATCAGACTCATGGCTGCTGTCTGTCCTTGTGACGTCACAGCAGCCTCAGTGCCTCTGAGGCCAGTATCATGCTCATGGCTGCTGGCTGTGCTTGTGAGCTCACAGCAGCCTGAATGCCTCCTAGACCAGTGTCAGGCTCATGGCTGCTGGCTGTGCTTGTGAGGTCACAGAAGCCTGAATGCCTCCAAGGCCAGTGGCAGGCTCATGGCTGCTGGCTGTGCTTGTGAGGTCACAGCAGCCTCAGTGCCTCATCGTTTAGTGTCCAGTGTGCCCTGCTGGCTGTGCTTGTGAGGTCACAGCAGACTCAGTGCCTCATAGGTTAGTGTCCACCACCCCCTACTGGCTGTGCTTGTGAGGTCACAGCAGCCTCAGTGCCTCCCAGTCCAGTAGCAGGCTCCTGGCTGCTGGCTGTGCTTGTGACGTCACAGCAGCCTCAGTGCCTCCGAGGCCAGTGGCAGGCTCGCTCCTGGCTGGTGGTTGTGCTTGTGAGATCACAGAAGCCTCAGTGCCTCCTCTGCCCGTGGCAGTCTCATGGCTGCTGGCTGTGCTTGTGAGGTCACAGCAGACTCTGTGCCTCATAGGTTACTGTCCATCGCCCCCTGCTGGCTGTGATTGTGACGTCACAGCAGACTCAGTGCCTCATTGGTTAGTTTCCAGCGCCCCCTGCTGGCTGTGCTTGTGACGTCACAGCAGCCTGAGTGCCTCCTAGGTTGTGGCAGGCTCATGGCTGCTGGCTGTGCTTGTGAGGTCACAGCAGCCTCAGTGCCTCTGAGGCCAGTGGCAGTCTCATGGCTGCTGGCTGTGCTTGTGAGGTCACAGCAGCCTCAGTGCCTCATAGGTAAGTGTCCAGTGCTCCCTGCTGGCTGTGCTTGTGAGGTCACAGCAGCCTCAGTGCCTCACAGGTCACTATCAGGCTCATGGCTGCTGGCTGTGCTTGTGAGGTCACAGCAGCCTGAATGCCTCCTAGACCAGTGTCAGGCTCATGGCTGCTGGCTGTGCTTCTGAGGTCACAGAAGCCTGAATGCCTCCTAGACCAGTGTCAGGCTCATGGCTGCTGGCTGTGCTTTTGAGGTCACAGAAGCCTGAATGCCTCCTAGGCCGGTGGCAGGCTCATGGCTGCTGGCTGTGCTTGTGAGGTCACAGCAGCCTCAGTGCCTCCTAGGTTAGTGTCCAGCGCCCCTGCTGGCTGTGCTTGTGAGGTCACAGCAGCCTGAGTGCCTCTGAGGCCAGTGGCAGGCTCATGGCTGCTGGCTGTGCTTGGGAGGTCACAGAAGCCTCAGTGCCTCCTCTGCCAGTGGCAGTCTCATGGCTGCTAGCTGTGCTTGTGAGGTCACAGCAGCCTCAGGGCCTCCCAGGCCAGTATCAGGCTCCTGGCTGCTGGCTGTGCTTGTGACGTCACAGCAGCCTCAGTGCCTCCCAGGCCAGTATCATGCTCATGGCTGCTGGCTGTGCTTGTGAGGTCACAGCAGCCTCAGTGCCTCCTAGGCCACTATCAGACTCATGGCTGCTGTCTGTCCTTGTGACGTCACAGCAGCCTCAGTGCCTCTGAGGCCAGTATCATGCTCATGGCTGCTGGCTGTGCTTGTGAGGTCACAGCAGCCTGAATGCCTCCAAGGCCAGTGGCAGGCTCATGGCTGATGGCTGTGCTTGTGAGGTCACAGCAGCCTCAGTGCCTCATCGTTTAGTGTCCAGCGTCCCCTGCTGGCTCTGCTTGTGAGGTCACAGCAGACTCAGTGCCTCATAGGTTAGTGTCCAGCACCCCCTGCTGGCTGTGCTTGTGAGGTCACAGCAGCCTCAGTGCCTCCCAGTCCAGTATCAGGCTCCTGGCTGCTGGCTGTGCTTGTGACGTCACAGCAGCCTCAGTGCCTCCGAGGCCAGTGGCAGGCTCGCTCCTGGCTGCTGGTTGTGCTTGTGAGATCACAGAAGCCTCAGTGCCTCCTCTGCCCGTGGCAGTCTCATGGCTGCTGGCTATGCTTGTGAGGTCACAGCAGACTCTGTGCCTCATAGGTTAGTGTCCATCGCCCCCTGCTAGCTGTGATTGTGACGTCACAGCAGACTCAGTGCCTCATTGGTTAGTTTCCAGCGCCCCCTGCTGGCTGTGCTTGTGACGTCACAGCAGCCTCAGTGCCTCCTAGGTTGTGGCAGGCTCATGGCTGCTGGCTGTGCTTGTGAGGTCACAGCAGCCTCAGTGCCTCTGAGGCCAGTGGCAGTCTCATGGCTGCTGGCTGTGCTTGTGAGGTCACAGCAGCCTCAGTGCCTCATAGGTAAGTGTCCAGCGCTCCCTGCTGGCTGTGCTTGTGAGGTCACAGAAGCCTCAGTGCCTCACAGGTCACTATCAGGCTCATGGCTGCTGGCTGTGCTTGTGAGGTCACAGCAGCCTGAATGCCTCCTAGACCAGTGTCAGGCTCATGGCTGCTGGCTGTGCTTCTGAGGTCACAGAAGCCTGAATGCCTCCTAGACCAGTGTCAGGCTCATGGCTGCTGGCTGTGCTTCTGAGGTCACAGAAGCCTGAATGCCTCCTAGACCAGTGTCAGGCTCATGGCTGCTGGCTGTGCTTGTGAGGTCACAGCAGCCTCAGTGCCTCCTAGGTTAGTGTCCAGCGCCCCTGCTGGCTGTGCTTGTGAGGTCACAGCAGCCTGAGTACCTCTGAGGCCAGTGGCAGGCTCATGGCTGCTGGCTGTGCTTGGGAGGTCACAGCAGCCTCAGTGCCTCCTCTGCCAGTGGCAGTCTCATGGCTGCTAGCTGTGCTTGTGAGGTCACAGCAGACTCAGTGTCTCATAGGTTAGTGTCCATCGCCCCCTACTGGCTGTGCTCGTGAGGTCAGAGCAGACTCAGTGCCTCATAGGTTATCTCCAGTACCCCCTGCTGGCTGTGCTTGTGAGGTCACAGCAGCCTCAGTGCCTCCTCTGCCAGTGGCAGTCTCATGGCTACTGGCTGTGCTTGTGAGGTCACAGCAGCCTCTGTGCCTCCTAGGCCAGTATCAGGCTCATGGCTGCTGGCTGTGCTTCTGAGGTCACAGAAGCCTGAATGCCTCCTAGGCCAGTGTCAGGCTCATGGCTGCTGGCTGTGCTTGTGAGGTCACAGCAGACTCAGTGCCTCATAGTTAGTGTCCAGCGTCCCCTGCTGGCTCTGCTTGTGAGGTCACAGCAGCCTCAGTGCCTCTGAGGACAGTGGCAGTCTCATGGCTCCTGGCTGTGCTTGTGACGTCACAGCAGCCTGAATGCCTCCTAGGCCGGTGTCAGGCTCATGGCTGCTGGCTTTGCTTCTGAGGTCACAGAAGCCTGAATGCCTCCTAGGCCAGTGGCAGGCTCATGGCTGCTGCCTGTGCTTGTGAGGTCACAGCAGCCTCAGTGCCTCATAGTTTAGTGTCCAGTGTCCCCTGCTGGCTCTGCTTGTGAGGTCACAGCAGACTCAGTGCCTCATAGGTAAGTGTGCAGCGCCCCCTGCTGGCTGTGCTTGTGAGGTCACAGCAGCCTCAGTGCCTCCCAGTCCAATATCAGGCTCCTGGCTGCTGGCTGTGCTTGTGAGGTCACAGCAGCCTCAGTGCCTCCTAGGCCCGTGGCAGGCTCATGGCTGCTGGCTGTGCTTGTGAGGTCACAGCAGCCTCAGTGCCTCTGAGACCAGTGGGAGTCTCATGGCTGCTGGCTGTGCTTGTGACATCACAGCAGCCTCAGTGCCTCTGAGGCCAGTGGCAGTCTCATGGCTGCTGGCTGTGCTTGTGAGCTCACAGAAGCCTGAATGCCTCCTGGGCCAGTGGCAGTCTCATGGCTGCTGGCTGTGCTTGTGACGTCACAGCAGCCTCAGTGCCTCCTGGGCCAGTGGCAGGCTCATGGCTGCTGGCTGTGCTTGTGAGGTCACAGCAGCCTCAGTGCCTCATCGTTTAGTGTCCAGCGCCCCCTGCTGGCTGTGCTTGTGAGGTCACAGCAGCCTCAGGGCCTCCCAGGCCAGTATCAGGCTCCTGGCTCCTGGCTGTCCTTGTGACGTTACAGCAGCCTCAGTGCCTCACAGGCCAGTATCATGCTCATGGCTGCTGGCTGTCCTTGTGAGGTCACAGCAGCCTCAGTGCCTCCGAGGCCAGTGGCAGGCTCGCTCCTGGCTGCTGGTTGTGCTTGTGAGATCACAGAAGCCTCAGTGCATCCTCTGCCCGTGGCAGTCTCATGGCTGCTGGCTGTGCTTGTGAGGTCACAGCAGCCTCAGTGCCTCATCGTTTAGTGTCCAGTGTGCCCTGCTGGCTGTGCTTGTGAGGTCACAGCAGACTCAGTGCCTCATTGGTTAGTTTCCAGCGCCCCCTGCTGGCTGTGCTTGTGACGTCACAGCAGCCTGAGTGCCTCCTAGGTCGTGGCAGGCTCATGGCTGCTGGCTGTGCTTGTGAGGTCACAGCAGCCTCAGTGCCTCCTCTGCCAGTGGCAGTCTCATGGCTCCTGGCTGTGCTTGTGAGGTCACAGCAGCCTCAGTGCCTCATAGGTAAGTGTCAAGCGCTCCCTGCTGGCTGTGCTTGTGAGGTCACAGCAGCCTCAGTGCCTCACAGGTCACTATCAGGCTCATGGCTGCTGGCTGTGCTTGTGAGGTCACAGCAGCCTGAATGCCTCCTAGACCATTGTCAGGCTCATGGCTGCTGGCTGTGCTTCTGAGGTCACAGAAGCCTGAATGCCTTCTAGACCAGTGTCAGGCTCATGGCTGCTGGCTGTGCTTGTGAGGTCACAGCAGCCTCAGTGCCTCCTCTGCCAGTGGCAGTCTCATGGCTGCTGGCTGTGCTTGTGAGGTCACAGCAGCCTCAGTGCCTCCGAGGCCAGTGGCAGTCTCATGGCTCCTGGCTGTGCTTGTGAGGTCACAGCAGCCTGAATGCCTCCTGGGCCAGTGGCAGGCTCATGGCTGCTGGCTGTGATTGTGAGGTCACCGCAGCCTCAGTGCCTCATCGTTTAGTGTCCAGCGTCCCCTGCTGGCGCTGCTTGTGAGGTCAGAGCAGCCTCAGTGCCTCCTAGGCCAGTATCAGGCTCATGGCTGCTGGCTGTGCTTCTGAGGTCACAGAAACCTGAATGCCTCCTAGGCCAGTGGCAGGCTCATGGCTGTGGGCTGTGCTTCTGAGGTCACAGAAGCCTGAATGCCTCCTGGGCCAGTGGCAGTCTCATGGCTGCTGGCTGTGCTTGTGAGGTCACAGCAGCCTCAGTGCCTCATAGTTTAGTGTCCAGTGTCCCCTGCTGGCTCTGCTTGTGAGGTCACAGCAGACTCAGTGCCTCATAGGTAAGTGTGCAGCGCCCCCTGCTGGCTGTGCTTGTGAGGTCACAGCAGCCTCAGTGCCTCCCAGTCCAATATCAGGCTCCTGGCTGCTGGCTGTGCTTGTGAGGTCACAGCAGCCTCAGTGCCTCCTAGGCCCGTGGCAGGCTCATGGCTGCTGGCTGTGCTTGTGAGGTCACAGCAGCCTCAGTGCCTCTGAGACCAGTGGGAGTCTCATGGCTGCTGGCTGTGCTTGTGACATCACAGCAGCCTCAGTGCCTCTGAGGCCAGTGGCAGTCTCATGGCTGCTGGCTGTGCTTGTGAGCTCACAGAAGCCTGAATGCCTCCTGGGCCAGTGGCAGTCTCATGGCTGCTGGCTGTGCTTGTGACGTCACAGCAGCCTCAGTGCCTCCTGGGCCAGTGGCAGGCTCATGGCTGCTGGCTGTGCTTGTGAGGTCACAGCAGCCTCAGTGCCTCATCGTTTAGTGTCCAGCGCCCCCTGCTGGCTGTGCTTGTGAGGTCACAGCAGCCTCAGGGCCTCCCAGGCCAGTATCAGGCTCCTGGCTCCTGGCTGTCCTTGTGACGTTACAGCAGCCTCAGTGCCTCACAGGCCAGTATCATGCTCATGGCTGCTGGCTGTCCTTGTGAGGTCACAGCAGCCTCAGTGCCTCCGAGGCCAGTGGCAGGCTCGCTCCTGGCTGCTGGTTGTGCTTGTGAGATCACAGAAGCCTCAGTGCATCCTCTGCCCGTGGCAGTCTCATGGCTGCTGGCTGTGCTTGTGAGGTCACAGCAGCCTCAGTGCCTCATCGTTTAGTGTCCAGTGTGCCCTGCTGGCTGTGCTTGTGAGGTCACAGCAGACTCAGTGCCTCATTGGTTAGTTTCCAGCGCCCCCTGCTGGCTGTGCTTGTGACGTCACAGCAGCCTGAGTGCCTCCTAGGTCGTGGCAGGCTCATGGCTGCTGGCTGTGCTTGTGAGGTCACAGCAGCCTCAGTGCCTCCTCTGCCAGTGGCAGTCTCATGGTTCCTGGCTGTGCTTGTGAGGTCACAGCAGCCTCAGTGCCTCATAGGTAAGTGTCAAGCGCTCCCTGCTGGCTGTGCTTGTGAGGTCACAGCAGCCTCAGTGCCTCACAGGTCACTATCAGGCTCATGGCTGCTGGCTGTGCTTGTGAGGTCACAGCAGCCTGAATGCCTCCTAGACCATTGTCAGGCTCATGGCTGCTGGCTGTGCTTCTGAGGTCACAGAAGCCTGAATGCCTTCTAGACCAGTGTCAGGCTCATGGCTGCTGGCTCTGCTTGTGAGGTCACAGCAGCCTCAGTGCCTCCGAGGCCAGTGGCAGTCTCATGGCTGCTGGCTGTGCTTGTGAGGTCACAGCAGCCTCAGTGCCTCCGAGGCCAGTGGCAGTCTCATGGCTCCTGGCTGTGCTTGTGAGGTCACAGCAGCCTGAATGCCTCCTGGGCCAGTGGCAGGCTCATGGCTGCTGGCTGTGATTGTGAGGTCACCGCAGCCTCAGTGCCTCATCGTTTAGTGTCCAGCGTCCCCTGCTGGCGCTGCTTGTGAGGTCAGAGCAGCCTCAGTGCCTCCTAGGCCAGTATCAGGCTCATGGCTGCTGGCTGTGCTTCTGAGGTCACAGAAACCTGAATGCCTCCTAGGCCAGTGGCAGGCTCATGGCTGCTGGCTGTGCTTCTGAGGTCACAGCAGACTCAGTGCCTCAAAAGTTAGTGTCCAGCGCCCCCTGCTGGCTGTGATTGTGAGGTCACAGCAGCTTCAGTGCCTCTCAGGCCAGTATCAGGCTCATGGCTGCTGGCTGTGCTTGTGATGTCACAGCAGCCTGAATGCCTCCTGGGCCAGTGGCAGGCTCATGGCTGCTGGCTGTGCTTGTGAGGTCACAGCAGCCTCAGTGCCTCATAGCTTAGTGTCCAGCGTCCTCTGCTGGCTCTGCTTGTGAGGTCACAGCAGACTCAGTGCCTCATAGCTTAGTGTCCAGCACCCCCTGCTGGCTGTGCTTGTGAGGTCACAGCAGCCTCAGTGCCTCCCAGGCCAATATCAGGCTCCTGGCTGCTGGCTGTGCTTCTGACGTCACAGCAGCCTCAGTGCCTCTGAGGACAGTGGCAGTCTCATGGCTCCTGGCTGTGCTTGTGACGTCACAGCAGCCTGAGTGCCTCCTAGGCCGTGGCAGGCTCATGGCTGCTGGCTGTGCTTGTGAGGTCACAGAAGCCTCAGTGCCTCATAGGTTAGTGTCCATCGCCCCATACTGGCTGTGCTCGTGAGGTCACAGCAGACTCAGTGCATGATAGGTTATCTCCAGTGCCCCCTGCTGGCTGTGCTCGTGAGGTCACAGCAGACTCAGTGCCTCCTCTGCCAGTGCCATGCTCATGGCTGCTGGCTGTGCTTGTGATGTCACAGCAGCCTCAGTGCCTCCTATGCCCGTGGCAGGCTCATGGCTGCTGGCTGTGCTTCTGAGGTCACACAAGCCTGAATGCCTGCTAGGCCAGTGGCAGTCTCATGGCTGCTGGTTGTGATTGTGAGGTCACAGCAGCCTCAGTGCCTCATAGCGTAGTGTCCAGCGTCCCGTGCTGGCTGTGCTTGTGAGGTCACAGCAGCCTCAGTGCCTCCTAGGTCAGTGGCAGGCTCATGGCTGCTGGTTGTGCTTGTGAGGTCACAGCAGCCTCAGTGCCTCCTAGGCCCGTGGCAGGCTCATGGCTGCTGGCTGTGCTTGTGAGGTCACAGCAGCCTCAGTGCCTCCTAGGCCCGTGGCAGGCTCATGGCTGCTGGCTGTGCTTGTGAGGTCACAGAAGCCTCAGTGCCTCCTCTGCCAGTGGCAGTCTCATGGCTGCTGGCTGTGATTGTGAGGTCACAGCAGCCTCAGTGCCTCATAGTTTAGTGTCCAGTGTCCCCTGCTGGCTCTGCTTGTGAGGTCACAGCAGACTCAGTGCCTCATAGGTAAGTTTCCAGCGCTCCCTGCTGGCTGTGCTTGTGAGGTCACAGCAGCCTCAGTGCCTCCCAGGCCAATATCAGGCTCATGGCTGCTGGCTGTGCTTGTGAGGTCACAGCAGCCTGAATGCCTCCTAGACCATTGTCAGGCTCATGGCTGCTGGCTGTGCTTCTGAGGTCACAGAAGCCTGAATGCCTTCTAGACCAGTGTCAGGCTCATGGCTGCTGGCTGTGCTTGTGAGGTCACAGCAGCCTCAGTGCCTCCTCTGCCAGTGGCAGTCTCATGGCTGCTGGCTGTGCTTGTGAGGTCACAGCAGCCTCAGTGCCTCCGAGGCCAGTGGCAGTCTCATGGCTCCTGGCTGTGCTTGTGAGGTCACAGCAGCCTGAATGCCTCCTGGGCCAGTGGCAGGCTCATGGCTGCTGGCTGTGATTGTGAGGTCACCGCAGCCTCAGTGCCTCATCGTTTAGTGTCCAGCGTCCCCTGCTGGCGCTGCTTGTGAGGTCAGAGCAGCCTCAGTGCCTCCTAGGCCAGTATCAGGCTCATGGCTGCTGGCTGTGCTTCTGAGGTCACAGAAACCTGAATGCCTCCTAGGCCAGTGGCAGGCTCATGGCTGTGGGCTGTGCTTCTGAGGTCACAGAAGCCTGAATGCCTCCTGGGCCAGTGGCAGTCTCATGGCTGCTGGCTGTGCTTGTGAGGTCACAGCAGCCTCAGTGCCTCATAGTTTAGTGTCCAGTGTCCCCTGCTGGCTCTGCTTGTGAGGTCACAGCAGACTCAGTGCCTCATAGGTAAGTGTGCAGCGCCCCCTGCTGGCTGTGCTTGTGAGGTCACAGCAGCCTCAGTGCCTCCCAGTCCAATATCAGGCTCCTGGCTGCTGGCTGTGCTTGTGAGGTCACAGCAGCCTCAGTGCCTCCTAGGCCCGTGGCAGGCTCATGGCTGCTGGCTGTGCTTGTGAGGTCACAGCAGCCTCAGTGCCTCTGAGACCAGTGGGAGTCTCATGGCTGCTGGCTGTGCTTGTGACATCACAGCAGCCTCAGTGCCTCTGAGGCCAGTGGCAGTCTCATGGCTGCTGGCTGTGCTTGTGAGCTCACAGAAGCCTGAATGCCTCCTGGGCCAGTGGCAGTCTCATGGCTGCTGGCTGTGCTTGTGACGTCACAGCAGCCTCAGTGCCTCCTGGGCCAGTGGCAGGCTCATGGCTGCTGGCTGTGCTTGTGAGGTCACAGCAGCCTCAGTGCCTCATCGTTTAGTGTCCAGCGCCCCCTGCTGGCTGTGCTTGTGAGGTCACAGCAGCCTCAGGGCCTCCCAGGCCAGTATCAGGCTCCTGGCTCCTGGCTGTCCTTGTGACGTTACAGCAGCCTCAGTGCCTCACAGGCCAGTATCATGCTCATGGCTGCTGGCTGTCCTTGTGAGGTCACAGCAGCCTCAGTGCCTCCGAGGCCAGTGGCAGGCTCGCTCCTGGCTGCTGGTTGTGCTTGTGAGATCACAGAAGCCTCAGTGCATCCTCTGCCCGTGGCAGTCTCATGGCTGCTGGCTGTGCTTGTGAGGTCACAGCAGCCTCAGTGCCTCATCGTTTAGTGTCCAGTGTGCCCTGCTGGCTGTGCTTGTGAGGTCACAGCAGACTCAGTGCCTCATTGGTTAGTTTCCAGCGCCCCCTGCTGGCTGTGCTTGTGACGTCACAGCAGCCTGAGTGCCTCCTAGGTCGTGGCAGGCTCATGGCTGCTGGCTGTGCTTGTGAGGTCACAGCAGCCTCAGTGCCTCCTCTGCCAGTGGCAGTCTCATGGCTCCTGGCTGTGCTTGTGAGGTCACAGCAGCCTCAGTGCCTCATAGGTAAGTGTCAAGCGCTCCCTGCTGGCTGTGCTTGTGAGGTCACAGCAGCCTCAGTGCCTCACAGGTCACTATCAGGCTCATGGCTGCTGGCTGTGCTTGTGAGGTCACAGCAGCCTGAATGCCTCCTAGACCATTGTCAGGCTCATGGCTGCTGGCTGTGCTTCTGAGGTCACAGAAGCCTGAATGCCTTCTAGACCAGTGTCAGGCTCATGGCTGCTGGCTCTGCTTGTGAGGTCACAGCAGCCTCAGTGCCTCCGAGGCCAGTGGCAGTCTCATGGCTGCTGGCTGTGCTTGTGAGGTCACAGCAGCCTCAGTGCCTCCGAGGCCAGTGGCAGTCTCATGGCTCCTGGCTGTGCTTGTGAGGTCACAGCAGCCTGAATGCCTCCTGGGCCAGTGGCAGGCTCATGGCTGCTGGCTGTGATTGTGAGGTCACCGCAGCCTCAGTGCCTCATCGTTTAGTGTCCAGCGTCCCCTGCTGGCGCTGCTTGTGAGGTCAGAGCAGCCTCAGTGCCTCCTAGGCCAGTATCAGGCTCATGGCTGCTGGCTGTGCTTCTGAGGTCACAGAAACCTGAATGCCTCCTAGGCCAGTGGCAGGCTCATGGCTGCTGGCTGTGCTTGTGAGGTCACAGCAGACTCAGTGCCTCAAAAGTTAGTGTCCAGCGCCCCCTGCTGGCTGTGATTGTGAGGTCACAGCAGCTTCAGTGCCTCTCAGGCCAGTATCAGGCTCATGGCTGCTGGCTGTGCTTGTGATGTCACAGCAGCCTGAATGCCTCCTGGGCCAGTGGCAGGCTCATGGCTGCTGGCTGTGCTTGTGAGGTCACAGCAGCCTCAGTGCCTCATAGCTTAGTGTCCAGCGTCCTCTGCTGGCTCTGCTTGTGAGGTCACAGCAGACTCAGTGCCTCATAGCTTAGTGTCCAGCACCCCCTGCTGGCTGTGCTTGTGAGGTCACAGCAGCCTCAGTGCCTCCCAGGCCAATATCAGGCTCCTGGCTGCTGGCTGTGCTTGTGACGTCACAGCAGCCTCAGTGCCTCTGAGGACAGTGGCAGTCTCATGGCTCCTGGCTGTGCTTGTGACGTCACAGCAGCCTGAGTGCCTCCTAGGCCGTGGCAGGCTCATGGCTGCTGGCTGTGCTTGTGAGGTCACAGAAGCCTCAGTGCCTCATAGGTTAGTGTCCATCGCCCCATACTGGCTGTGCTCGTGAGGTCACAGCAGACTCAGTGCATGATAGGTTATCTCCAGTGCCCCCTGCTGGCTGTGCTCGTGAGGTCACAGCAGACTCAGTGCCTCCTCTGCCAGTGCCATGCTCATGGCTGCTGGCTGTGCTTGTGATGTCACAGCAGCCTCAGTGCCTCCTATGCCCGTGGCAGGCTCATGGCTGCTGGCTGTGCTTCTGAGGTCACACAAGCCTGAATGCCTGCTAGGCCAGTGGCAGTCTCATGGCTGCTGGTTGTGATTGTGAGGTCACAGCAGCCTCAGTGCCTCATAGCGTAGTGTCCAGCGTCCCGTGCTGGCTGTGCTTGTGAGGTCACAGCAGCCTCAGTGCCTCCTAGGTCAGTGGCAGGCTCATGGCTGCTGGTTGTGCTTGTGAGGTCACAGCAGCCTCAGTGCCTCCTAGGCCCGTGGCAGGCTCATGGCTGCTGGCTGTGCTTGTGAGGTCACAGCAGCCTCAGTGCCTCCTAGGCCCGTGGCAGGCTCATGGCTGCTGGCTGTGCTTGTGAGGTCACAGAAGCCTCAGTGCCTCCTCTGCCAGTGGCAGTCTCATGGCTGCTGGCTGTGATTGTGAGGTCACAGCAGCCTCAGTGCCTCATAGTTTAGTGTCCAGTGTCCCCTGCTGGCTCTGCTTGTGAGGTCACAGCAGACTCAGTGCCTCATAGGTAAGTATCCAGCGCCCCCTGCTGGCTGTGCTTGTGAGGTCACAGCAGCCTCAGTGCCTCCCAGGCCAATATCAGGCTCCTGGCTGCTGGCTGTGCTTGTGACGTCACAGCAGCCTCAGTGCCTCTAAAGCCAGAGGGAATCTCATGGCTGCTGGCTGTGCTTGTGAGGACACAGAAGCCTCAGTGCCTCCTCTGCCAGTGGCAGTCTCATGGCTGCTGGCTGTGCTTCTGAGGTCACAGAAGCCTCAGTGCATCCTCTGCCCGTGGCAGTCTCATGGCTGCTGGCTGTGCTTGTGAGGTCACAGCAGACTCAGTACCTCATTGGTTAGTGTCCAGCGCCCCCTGCTGGCTGTGATTGTGAGGTCACAGCAGACTCAGTGCCTCATTGGTTAGTGTCCAGCGCCCCCTGCTGGCTGTGCTTGTGACGTCACAGCAGCCTGAGTGCCTCCTAGGCCGTGGCAGGCTCATGGCTGCTGGCTATGCTTGTGAGGTCACAGCAGCCTCTGTGCCTCCTCTGCCAGTGGCAGTCTCATGGCTCCTGGCGGTGCTTGTGAGGTCACAGCAGACTCAGTGCCTCATAGTTTAGTATCCAGTGTCCCCTGCTGGCTGTGCTTGTGAGGTCACAGCAGCCTCAGTGCCTCCCAGGCCAATATCAGGCTCCTGTCTGCTGGCTGTGCTTGTGACGTCACAGTAGCCTCAGTGCCTCCTAGGCCGGTGGCAGGCTCATGGCTGCTGGCTGTGCTTGTGAGGTCACAGCAGCCTCAGTGCCTCTGAGGCCAGTGGCAGTCTCATGGCTGCTGGCTGTGATTGTGAGGTCACAGAAGCCTCAGTGCCTCCTAGGTTAGTGTCCATCGCCCCCTGCTGGCTGTGCTTGTGAGGTCACAGCAGACTAAGGGCATGATAGGTTATCTCCAGTGCCCCCTGCTGGCTGTGCTTGTGAGGTCACAGCAGCCTCAGTGCCTCCTCTGCCAGTATCAGGCTCATGGCTGCTGGCTGTGCTTCTGAGGTCACAGAAGCCTGATTGCCTGCTGGGCCAGTGGCAGGCTCATGGCTGCTGGCTGTGATTGTGAGGTCACAGCAGCCTCAGTGCCTCATATCTTACTGTCCAGCATCCCCTCCTGGCTGTGCTTGTGAGGTCTCAGCAGCCTCAGTGCCTCACATGCCAGTATCAGGCTCATGGCTGCTGGCTCTGCTTGTGAGGTCACAGAAGCCTCAGTGCCTCCTAGGCCAGTATCAGGCTTCTGGCTGATGGCTGTGCTTCTGAGGTCACACAAGCCTGAATGCCTCTGAGGCCAGTGGCAGTCTCATGGCTGCTGGCTGTGCTTGTGAGGTCACAGCAGCCTCAGTGCCTCTGAGGACAGTGGCAGTCTCATGGCTCCTGGCTGTGCTTGTGACGTCACAGCAGCCTGAGTGCCTCCTAGGCCGTGGCAGGCTCATGGCTGCTGGCTGTGCTTGTGAGGTCACAGAAGCCTCAGTGCCTCATAGGTTAGTGTCCATCGCCCCATACTGGCTGTGCTCGTGAGGTCACAGCAGACTCAGTGCATGATAGGTTATCTCCAGTGCCCCCTGCTGGCTGTGCTCGTGAGGTCACAGCAGACTCAGTGCCTCCTCTGCCAGTGCCATGCTCATGGCTGCTGGCTGTGCTTGTGATGTCACAGCAGCCTCAGTGCCTCCTATGCCCGTGGCAGGCTCATGGCTGCTGGCTGTGCTTCTGAGGTCACACAAGCCTGAATGCCTGCTAGGCCAGTGGCAGTCTCATGGCTGCTGGTTGTGATTGTGAGGTCACAGCAGCCTCAGTGCCTCATAGCGTAGTGTCCAGCGTCCCGTGCTGGCTGTGCTTGTGAGGTCACAGCAGCCTCAGTGCCTCCTAGGTCAGTGGCAGGCTCATGGCTGCTGGTTGTGCTTGTGAGGTCACAGCAGCCTCAGTGCCTCCTAGGCCCGTGGCAGGCTCATGGCTGCTGGCTGTGCTTGTGAGGTCACAGCAGCCTCAGTGCCTCCTAGGCCCGTGGCAGGCTCATGGCTGCTGGCTGTGCTTGTGAGGTCACAGAAGCCTCAGTGCCTCCTCTGCCAGTGGCAGTCTCATGGCTGCTGGCTGTGATTGTGAGGTCACAGCAGCCTCAGTGCCTCATAGTTTAGTGTCCAGTGTCCCCTGCTGGCTCTGCTTGTGAGGTCACAGCAGACTCAGTGCCTCATAGGTAAGTATCCAGCGCCCCCTGCTGGCTGTGCTTGTGAGGTCACAGCAGTCTCAGTGCCTCCCAGGCCAATATCAGGCTCCTGGCTGCTGGCTGTGCTTGTGACGTCACAGCAGCCTCAGTGCCTCTAAAGCCAGAGGGAATCTCATGGCTGCTGGCTGTGCTTGTGAGGACACAGAAGCCTCAGTGCCTCCTCTGCCAGTGGCAGTCTCATGGCTGCTGGCTGTGCTTCTGAGGTCACAGAAGCCTCAGTGCATCCTCTGCCCGTGGCAGTCTCATGGCTGCTGGCTGTGCTTGTGAGGTCACAGCAGACTCAGTACCTCATTGGTTAGTGTCCAGCGCCCCCTGCTGGCTGTGATTGTGAGGTCACAGCAGACTCAGTGCCTCATTGGTTAGTGTCCAGCGCCCCCTGCTGGCTGTGCTTGTGACGTCACAGCAGCCTGAGTGCCTCCTAGGCCGTGGCAGGCTCATGGCTGCTGGCTATGCTTGTGAGGTCACAGCAGCCTCTGTGCCTCCTCTGCCAGTGGCAGTCTCATGGCTCCTGGCGGTGCTTGTGAGGTCACAGCAGACTCAGTGCCTCATAGTTTAGTATCCAGTGTCCCCTGTTGGCTGTGCTTGTGAGGTCACAGCAGCCTCAGTGCCTCCCAGGCCAATATCAGGCTCCTGTCTGCTGGCTGTGCTTGTGACGTCACAGTAGCCTCAGTGCCTCCTAGGCCGGTGGCAGGCTCATGGCTGCTGGCTGTGCTTGTGAGGTCACAGCAGCCTCAGTGCCTCTGAGGCCAGTGGCAGTCTCATGGCTGCTGGCTGTGATTGTGAGGTCACAGCAGACTCAGTGCCTCCTAGGTTAGTGTCCATCGCCCCCTGCTGGCTGTGCTTGTGAGGTCACAGCAGACTAAGGGCATGATAGGTTATCTCCAGTGCCCCCTGCTGGCTGTGCTTGTGAGGTCACAGCAGCCTCAGTGCCTCCTCTGCCAGTATCAGGCTCATGGCTGCTGGCTGGGATTGTGAGGTCACAGCAGCCTCAGTGCCTCATATCATACTGTCCAGCTCCCCTCCTGGCTGTGCTTGTGAGGTCTCAGCAGCCTCAGTGCCTCACATGCCAGTATCAGGCTCATGGCTGCTGGCTCTGCTTGTGAGGTCACAGAAGCCTCAGTGCCTCCTAGGCCAGTATCAGGCTTCTGGCTGATGGCTGTGCTTCTGAGGTCACACAAGCCTGAATGCCTCTGAGGCCAGTGGCAGTCTCATGGCTGCTGGCTGTGCTTGTGAGGTCACAGCAGCCTCAGTGCCTCATAGGTTAGTGTGCAGCGCCCCCTGCTGGCTCTGCTTGTGAGGTCACAGCAGACTCAGTGCCTCATAGGTTAGTGTGCAGCGCCCCTGCTGGCTGTGCTTCTGAGGTCGCACCAGCCTCAGAGCCTCACAGGCCAGTATCATGCTCATTGCTGCTGGCTGTGCTTGTGAGGTCACAGCAGCCTCAGTGCCTCCGAGGCCAGTGGCAGTCTCATGGCTGCTGGCTGTGCTTGTGAGGTCACAGCAGCCTCAGTGCCTCCTCTGCCAGTGGCAGTCTCATGGCTGCTGGCTGTGCTTGTGAGCTCACAGCAGCCTGAATGCCTCCTGGGCCAGTGGCAGGCTCATGGCTGCTGGCTGTGAATGTGAGGGCACCGCAGCCTCAGTGCCTCATCGTTTAGTGTCCAGTGTCCGCTGCTGGCTCTGCTTGTGAGGTCACAGCAGACTCAGTGCCTCCTAGGCCAGTTTCAGGCTCATGGCTGCTGGCTGTGCTTTTGAGGTCACAGCAGACTCAGTGCCTCAAAAGTTAGTGTCCAGCGTCCCGTGCTGGCTGTGATTGTGAGGTCACAGCAGCTTCAGGGCCTCTCAGGCCAGTATCAGGCTCATGGCTGCTGGCTGTGCTTGTGATGTCACAGCAGCCTCAGTGCCTCCTAGGCCAGTATCAGGCTCATGGCTGCTGGCTGTGCTTGTGAGGTCACAGCAGCCTGAATGCCTCCTAGACCAGTGTCAGGCTCATGGCTGCTGGCTGTGCTTCTGAGGTCACAGAAGCCTGAATGCCTCCTAGACCAGTGTCAGGCTCATGGCTGCTGGCTCTGCTTGTGAGGTCACAGCAGACTCAGTGCCTCATAGGTTATCTGCAGTACCCCCTGCTGGCTGTGCTTGTGAGGTCGCACCAGCCTCAGTGCCTCCTCTGCCAGTAGCAGTCTCATGGCTGCTGGCTGTGCTTGTGAGGTCACAGCAGCCTCTGTGCCTCCTAGGCCAGTATCAGTCTCCTGGCTGCTGGCTGTGCTTGTGACGTCACAGCTGCCTGAATGCCTCCTAGACCAGTGTCAGGCTCATGGCTGCTGGCTGTGCTTCTGACGTCACAGAAGCCTGAATGCCTCCTGGGCCAGTGGCAGGCTCATGGCTGCTGGCTGTGATTGTGAGGTCACAGCAGCCTCAGTGCCTCATCGTTTAGCGTCCAGTGTCCCCTGCTGGCTCTGCTTGTGAGGTCACAGCAGACTCAGTGCCTCATAGGTAAGTGTGCAGCGCCCCCTGCTGGCTGTGCTTGTGAGGTCACAGCAGCCTCGGTGCCTCCCAGGCCAATATCAGGCTCCTGGCTGCTGGCTGTGCTTGTGAGGTCACAGCAGCCTGAGTACCTCCTAGGCCCGTGGCTGGCTCATGGCTGCTGGCTGTGCTTCTGAGGTCACAGCAGCCTCAGTGCCTCTGAGACCAGTGGGAGTCTCATGGCTGCTGGCTGTGCTTCTGAGGTCACAGAAGCCTGAATGCCTCCTGGGCCAGTGGCAGTCTCATGGCTGCTGGCTGTGCTTGTGACGTCACAGCAGCCTCAGTGCCTCCTCTGCCATTGGCAGTCTCATGGCTGCTGGCTGTGCTTCTGAGGTCACAGAAGCCTGAATGCCTCCTGGGCCAGTGGCAGGCTCATGGCTGCTGGCTGTGCTTTTGAGGTCACAGCAGCCTCAGTGCCTCATCGTTTAGTGTCCAGCGCCCCCTGCTGGCTGTGCTTGTGAGGTCACAGCAGCCTCAGTGCCTCCTAGGCCGTGGCAGGCTCATGGCTCCTGGCTGTCCTTGTGACGTCACAGCAGCCTCAGTGCCTCACAGGCCAGTATCATGCTCATGGCTGCTGGCTGTCCTTGTGAGGTCACAGCAGCCTCAGTGCCTCCTAGGCCACTATCAGACTCATGGCTGCTGTCTGTCCTTGTGACGTCACAGCAGCCTCAGTGCCTCTGAGGCCAGTATCATGCTCATGGCTGCTGGCTGTGCTTGTGAGGTCACAGCAGCCTCAGTGCCTCTGAGGCCAGTGGCAGTCTCATGGCTGCTGGCTGTGCTTGTGAGGTCACAGCAGCCTCAGTGCCTCATAGGTAAGTGTCCAGCGCTCCCTGCTGGCTGTGCTTGTGAGGTCACAGCAGCCTCGGTGCCTCACAGGTCACTATCAGGCTCATGGCTGCTGGCTGTGCTTGTGAGGTCACAGCAGCCTCAGTGCCTCCTAGACCAGTGTCAGGCTCATGGCTGCTGGCTGTGCTTCTGAGGTCACAGAAGCCTGAATGCCTCCTAGACCAGTGTCAGGCTCATGGCTGCTGGCTGTGCTTCTGAGGTCACAGAAGCCTGAATGCCTCCTAGGCCCGTGGCAGGCTCGTGGCTGCTGGCTCTGCTTGTGAGGTCACAGCAGACTCTGTGCCTCATAGGTAAGTGTCCAGCTCCCCCTGCTGGCTGTGCTTGTGAGGTCACAGCAGCCTCAGTGCCTCATAGGTAATCTGCAGTACCCCCTGCTGGCTGTGCTTGTGAGGTCACAGCAGCCTCAGTGCCTGCTCTGCCAGTGGCAGTCTCATGGCTAGTGGCTGTGCTTGTGAGGTCACAGCAGACTCAGTGCCTCAAAAGTTAGTGTCCAGCGTCCCGTGCTGGCTGTGATTGTGAGGTCACAGCAGCTTCAGTGCCTCCTAGGCCAGTATCAGGCTCATGGCTGCTGGCTGTGCTTGTGAGGTCCCAGCAGCCTGAATGCCTCCTAGACCAGTGTCAGGCTCATGGCTGCTGGCTGTGCTTCTGAGGTCACAGAAGCCTGAATGCCTCCTAGACCAGTGTCAGGGTCATGGCTGCTGGCTGTGCTTCTGAGGTCACAGAAGCCTGAATGCCTCCTAGGCCGGTGGCAGGCTCATGGCTGCTGGCTCTGCTTGTGAGGTCACAGCAGACTCAGTGCCTCATAGGTAATCTGCAGTACCCCCTGCTGGCTGTGCTTGTGAGGTCACAGCAGCCTCAGTGCCTCCTCTGCCAGTGGCAGTCTCATGGCTACTGGCTGTGCTTGTGAGGTCACAGCAGCCTCTGTGCCTCCTAGGCCAGTATCATGCTCATGGCTGCTGGCTGTGCTTGTGACGTCACAGCAGCCTGAATGCCTCCTAGACCAGTGTCAGGCTCATGGCTGCTGGCTGTGCTTCTGACGTCACAGAAGCCTGAATGCCTCCTGGGCCAGTGGCAGGCTCATGGCTGCTGGCTGTGCTTGTGAGGTCACAGCAGCCTCAGTGCCTCATAGTTTAGTGTCCAGTGTCCCCTGCTGGCTCTGCTTGTGAGGTCACAGCAGACTCAGTGCCTCATAGGTAAGTGTGCAGCGCCCCCTGCTGGCTGTGTTTGTGAGGTCACAGCAGCCACAGTGTCTCCTCTACCAGTGGCAGTCTCATGGCTGCTGGCTGTGTTTGTGAGGTCACAGCAGCCTCAGTGCCTCTGAGGCCATGTGGCAGGCTCATGGCTGCTGGCTGTGCTTGTGAGGTCACAGCAGCCTCAGTGCCTCTGAGACCAGTGGGAGTCTCATGGCTGCTGGCTGTGCTTGTGACATCACAGCAGCCTCAGTGTCTCTGAGGCCAGTGGCAGTCTCATGGCTGCTGGCTGTGCTTGTGAGGTCACAGAAGCCTGAATGCCTCCTGGGCCAGTGGCAGTCTCATGGCTGCTGGCTGTGCTTGTGACGTCACAGCAGCCTCAGTGCCTCCTCTGCCATTGGCAGTCTCATGGCTGCTGGCTGTGCTTCTGAGGTCACAGAAGCCTGAATGCCTCCTGTGCCAGTGGCAGGCTCATGGCTGCTGGCTGTGCTTTTGAGGTCACAGCAGCCTCAGTGCCTCATCGTTTAGTGTCCAGCGCACCCTGCTGGCTGTGCTTGTGAGGTCACAGCAGCCTCAGTGCCTCCCAGGCCAGTATCAGGCTCATGGCTCCTGGCTGTCCTTGTGACGTCACAGCAGCCTCAGTACCTCACAGGCCAGTATCATGCTCATGGCTGCTGGCTGTCCTTGTGAGGTCACAGCAGCCTCAGTGCCTCCCAGGCCACTATCAGACTCATGGCTGCTGTCTGTCCTTGTGACGTCACAGCAGCCTCAGTGCCTCTGAGGCCAGTATCATGCTCATGGCTGCTGGCTGTGCTTGTGAGGTCACAGCAGCCTGAATGCCTCCTAGACCAGTGTCAGGCTCATGGCTGCTGGCTGTGCTTCTGAGGTCACAGAAGCCTGAATGCCTCCTAGACCAGTGTCAGGCTCATGGCTGCTGGCTGTGCTTCTGAGGTCACAGCAGCCTGAATGCCTCCTAGGCCGGTGGCAGGCTCATGGCTGCTGGCTGTGCTTGTGAGGTCACAGCAGCCTCAGTGCCTCATCGTTTAGTGTCCAGTGTGCCCTGCTGGCTGTGCTTGTGAGGTCACAGCAGCCTCAGTGCCTCATAGGTTAGTGTCCAGCACCCCCTGCTGGCTGTGCTTGTGAGGTCACAGCAGCCTCAGTGCCTCCCAGTCCAGTATCAGGCTCCTGGCTGCTGGCTGTGCTTGTGACGTCACAGCAGCCTCAGTGCCTCCGAGGCCAGTGGCAGGCTCGCTCCTGGCTGCTGGTTGTGCTTGTGAGATCACAGAAGCCTCAGTGCATCCTCTGCCCGTGGCAGTCTCATGGCTGCTGGCTGTGCTTGTGAGGTCACAGCAGACTCAGTGCCTCATAGGTTAGTGTCCAGCGCCCCCTGCTGGCTGTGATTGTGACGTCACAGCAGACTCAGTGCCTCATTGGTTAGTTTCCAGCGCCCCCTGCTGGCTGTGCTTGTGAGGTCACAGCAGCCTGAGTGCCTCCTAGGTCGTGGCAGGCTCATGGCTGCTGTCTGTGCTTGTGAGGTCACAGCAGCCTCAGTGCCTCTGAGGCCAGTGGCAGTCTCATGGCTGCTGGCTGTGCTTGTGAGGTCACAGCAGCCTCAGTGCCTCATAGGTAAGTGTCCAGCGCTCCCTGCTGGCTGTGCTTGTGAGGTCACAGCAGCCTGAATGCCTCCTAGACCAGTGTCAGGCTCATGGCTGCTGGCTGTGCTTCTGAGGTCACAGAAGCCTGAATGCCTCCTCTACCAGTGTCAGGCTCATGGCTGCTGGCTGTGCTTGTGAGGTCACAGCAGCCTGAGTGCCTCTGAGGCCAGTGGCAGGCTCATGGCTGCTGGCTGTGCTTGTGAGGTCACAGCAGACTCAGTGCCTCATAGGTTAGTGTCCAGCGCCCCCTGCTGGCTGTGCTTTTGAGGTCACAGCAGCCTCAGTGCCTCACAGGCCAGTATCATGCTCATGGTTGCTGGCTGTGGTTGTGAGGTCACAGCAGCCTGAATGCCTCCTAGACCAGTGTCAGGCTCATGGCTGCTGGCTGTGCTTCTGAGGTCACAGAAGCCTGAATGCCTCCTAGGCCCGTGGCAGGCTCGTGGCTGCTGGCTCTGCTTGTGAGGTCACAGCAGACTCTGTGCCTCATAGGTAACTGTCCAGCTCCCCCTGCTGGCTGTGCTTGTGAGGTCACAGCAGCCTCAGTGCCTCATAGGTTATCTGCAGTACCCCCTGCTGGCTGTGCTTGTGAGGTCACAGCAGCCTCAGTGCCTCCTCTACCAGTGGCAGTCTCATGGCTAGTGGCTGTGCTTGTGAGGTCACAGCAGACTCAGTGCCTCAAAAGTTAGTGTCCAGCGTCCCGTGCTGGCTGTGATTGTGAGGTCACAGCAGCTTCAGTGCCTCCTAGGCCAGTATCAGGCTCATGGCTGCTGGCTGTGCTTGTGAGGTCCCAGCAGCCTGAATGCCTCCTAGACCAGTGTCAGGCTCATGGCTGCTGGCTGTGCTTCTGAGGTCACAGAAGCCTGAATGCCTCCTAGACCAGTGTCAGGGTCATGGCTGCTGGCTGTGCTTCTGAGGTCACAGAAGCCTGAATGCCTCCTAGGCCGGTGGCAGGCTCATGGCTGCTGGCTCTGCTTGTGAGGTCACAGCAGCCTCAGTGCCTCATAGGTAATCTGCAGTACCCCCTGCTGGCTGTGCTTGTGAGGTCACAGCAGCCTCAGTGCCTCCTCTGCCAGTGGCAGTCTCATGGCTACTGGCTGTGCTTGTGAGGTCACAGCAGCCTCTGTGCCTCCTAGGCCAGTATCATGCCCATGGCTGCTGGCTGTGCTTGTGACGTCACAGCAGCCTGAATGCCTCCTAGACCAGTGTCAGGCTCCTGGCTGCTGGCTGTGCTTCTGAGGTCACAGAAGCCTGAATGCCTCCTGGGCCAGTGGCAGGCTCATGGCTGCTGGCTGTGATTGTGAGGTCACAGCAGACTCAGTGCCTCATAGGTAAGTGTCCAGCGCCCCCTGCTGGCTGTGCTTGTGAGGTCACAGCAGCCTCAGTGCCTCCCAGGCCAATATCAGGCTCATGGCTGCTGGCTGTGCTTGTGAGGTCACAGCAGCCTCAGTGCCTCATAGCTTAGTGTCCAGCGTCCTCTGCTGGCTCTGCTTGTGAGGTCACAGCAGACTCAGTGCCTCATAGCTTAGTGTCCAGCACCCCCTGCTGGCTGTGCTTGTGAGGTCACAGCAGCCTCAGTGCCTCCCAGGCCAATATCAGGCTCCTGGCTGCTGGCTGTGCTTCTGACGTCACAGCAGCCTCAGTGCCTCTGAGGACAGTGGCAGTCTCATGGCTCCTGGCTGTGCTTGTGACGTCACAGCAGCCTGAGTGCCTCCTAGGCCGTGGCAGGCTCATGGCTGCTGGCTGTGCTTGTGAGGTCACAGAAGCCTCAGTGCCTCATAGGTTAGTGTCCATCGCCCCATACTGGCTGTGCTCGTGAGGTCACAGCAGACTCAGTGCATGATAGGTTATCTCCAGTGCCCCCTGCTGGCTGTGCTCGTGAGGTCACAGCAGACTCAGTGCCTCCTCTGCCAGTGCCATGCTCATGGCTGCTGGCTGTGCTTGTGATGTCACAGCAGCCTCAGTGCCTCCTATGCCCGTGGCAGGCTCATGGCTGCTGGCTGTGCTTCTGAGGTCACACAAGCCTGAATGCCTGCTAGGCCAGTGGCAGTCTCATGGCTGCTGGTTGTGATTGTGAGGTCACAGCAGCCTCAGTGCCTCATAGCGTAGTGTCCAGCGTCCCGTGCTGGCTGTGCTTGTGAGGTCACAGCAGCCTCAGTGCCTCCTAGGTCAGTGGCAGGCTCATGGCTGCTGGTTGTGCTTGTGAGGTCACAGCAGCCTCAGTGCCTCCTAGGCCCGTGGCAGGCTCATGGCTGCTGGCTGTGCTTGTGAGGTCACAGCAGCCTCAGTGCCTCCTAGGCCCGTGGCAGGCTCATGGCTGCTGGCTGTGCTTGTGAGGTCACAGAAGCCTCAGTGCCTCCTCTGCCAGTGGCAGTCTCATGGCTACTGGCTGTGATTGTGAGGTCACAGCAGCCTCAGTGCCTCATAGTTTAGTGTCCAGTGTCCCCTGCTGGCTCTGCTTGTGAGGTCACAGCAGACTCAGTGCCTCATAGGTAAGTATCCAGCGCCCCCTGCTGGCTGTGCTTGTGAGGTCACAGCAGCCTCAGTGCCTCCCAGGCCAATATCAGGCTCCTGGCTGCTGGCTGTGCTTGTGACGTCACAGCAGCCTCAGTGCCTCTAAAGCCAGAGGGAATCTCATGGCTGCTGGCTGTGCTTGTGAGGACACAGAAGCCTCAGTGCCTCCTCTGCCAGTGGCAGTCTCATGGCTGCTGGCTGTGCTTCTGAGGTCACAGAAGCCTCAGTGCATCCTCTGCCCGTGGCAGTCTCATGGCTGCTGGCTGTGCTTGTGAGGTCACAGCAGACTCAGTACCTCATTGGTTAGTGTCCAGCGCCCCCTGCTGGCTGTGATTGTGAGGTCACAGCAGACTCAGTGCCTCATTGGTTAGTGTCCAGCGCCCCCTGCTGGCTGTGCTTGTGACGTCACAGCAGCCTGAGTGCCTCCTAGGCCGTGGCAGGCTCATGGCTGCTGGCTATGCTTGTGAGGTCACAGCAGCCTCTGTGCCTCCTCTGCCAGTGGCAGTCTCATGGCTCCTGGCGGTGCTTGTGAGGTCACAGCAGACTCAGTGCCTCATAGTTTAGTATCCAGTGTCCCCTGCTGGCTGTGCTTGTGAGGTCACAGCAGCCTCAGTGCCTCCCAGGCCAATATCAGGCTCCTGTCTGCTGGCTGTGCTTGTGACGTCACAGTAGCCTCAGTGCCTCCTAGGCCGGTGGCAGGCTCATGGCTGCTGGCTGTGCTTGTGAGGTCACAGCAGCCTCAGTGCCTCTGAGGCCAGTGGCAGTCTCATGGCTGCTGGCTGTGATTGTGAGGTCACAGAAGCCTCAGTGCCTCCTAGGTTAGTGTCCATCGCCCCCTGCTGGCTGTGCTTGTGAGGTCACAGCAGACTAAGGGCATGATAGGTTATCTCCAGTGCCCCCTGCTGGCTGTGCTTGTGAGGTCACAGCAGCCTCAGTGCCTCCTCTGCCAGTATCAGGCTCATGGCTGCTGGCTGTGCTTCTGAGGTCACAGAAGCCTGATTGCCTGCTGGGCCAGTGGCAGGCTCATGGCTGCTGGCTGTGATTGTGAGGTCACAGCAGCCTCAGTGCCTCATATCTTACTGTCCAGCATCCCCTCCTGGCTGTGCTTGTGAGGTCTCAGCAGCCTCAGTGCCTCACATGCCAGTATCAGGCTCATGGCTGCTGGCTCTGCTTGTGAGGTCACAGAAGCCTCAGTGCCTCCTAGGCCAGTATCAGGCTTCTGGCTGATGGCTGTGCTTCTGAGGTCACACAAGCCTGAATGCCTCTGAGGCCAGTGGCAGTCTCATGGCTGCTGGCTGTGCTTTTGAGGTCACAGCAGCCTCAGTGCCTCATAGGTTAGTGTGCAGCGCCCCCTGCTGGCTCTGCTTGTGAGGTCACAGCAGACTCAGTGCCTCATAGGTTAGTGTGCAGCGCCCCTGCTGGCTGTGCTTCTGAGGTCGCACCAGCCTCAGAGCCTCACAGGCCAGTATCATGCTCATTGCTGCTGGCTGTGCTTGTGAGGTCACAGCAGCCTCAGTGCCTCCGAGGCCAGTGGCAGTCTCATGGCTGCTGGCTGTGCTTGTGAGGTCACAGCAGCCTCAGTGCCTCCTCTGCCAGTGGCAGTCTCATGGCTGCTGGCTGTGCTTGTGAGCTCACAGCAGCCTGAATGCCTCCTGGGCCAGTGGCAGGCTCATGGCTGCTGGCTGTGAATGTGAGGGCACCGCAGCCTCAGTGCCTCATAGTTTAGTGTCCAGTGTCCGCTGCTGGCTCTGCTTGTGAGGTCACAGCAGACTCAGTGCCTCCTAGGCCAGTTTCAGGCTCATGGCTGCTGGCTGTGCTTTTGAGGTCACAGCAGACTCAGTGCCTCAAAAGTTAGTGTCCAGCGTCCCGTGCTGGCTGTGATTGTGAGGTCACAGCAGCTTCAGGGCCTCTCAGGCCAGTATCAGGCTCATGGCTGCTGGCTGTGCTTGTGATGTCACAGCAGCCTCAGTGCCTCCTAGGCCAGTATCAGGCTCATGGCTGCTGGCTGTGCTTGTGAGGTCACAGCAGCCTGAATGCCTCCTAGACCAGTGTCAGGCTCATGGCTGCTGGCTGTGCTTCTGAGGTCACAGAAGCCTGAATGCCTCCTAGACCAGTGTCAGGCTCATGGCTGCTGGCTCTGCTTGTGAGGTCACAGCAGACTCAGTGCCTCATAGGTTATCTGCAGTACCCCCTGCTGGCTGTGCTTGTGAGGTCACAGCAGCCTCAGTGCCTCCTCTGCCAGTAGCAGTCTCATGGCTGCTGGCTGTGCTTGTGAGGTCACAGCAGCCTCAGTGCCTCTGAGACCAGTGGGAGTCTCATGGCTGCTGGCTGTGCTTGTGACATCACAGCAGCCTCAGTGTCTCTGAGGCCAGTGGCAGTCTCATGGCTGCTGGCTGTGCTTGTGACGTCACAGAAGCCTGAATGCCTCCTGGGCCAGTGGCAGGCTCATGGCTGCTGGCTGTGATTGTGAGGTCACAGCAGCCTCAGTGCCTCATCGTTTAGTGTCCAGTGTCCCCTGCTGGCTCTGCTTGTGAGGTCACAGCAGACTCAGTGCCTCATAGGTAAGTGTGCAGCGCCCCCTGCTGGCTGTGCTTGTGAGGTCACAGCAGCCTCGGTGCCTCCCAGGCCAATATCAGGCTCCTGGCTGCTGGCTGTGCTTGTGAGGTCACAGCAGCCTGAGTACCTCCTAGGCCCGTGGCTGGCTCATGGCTGCTGGCTGTGCTTCTGATGTCACAGCAGCCTCAGTGCCTCTGAGACCAGTGGGAGTCTCATGGCTGCTGGCTGTGCTTCTGAGGTCACAGAAGCCTGAATGCCTCCTGGGCCAGTGGCAGTCTCATGGCTGCTGGCTGTGCTTGTGACGTCACAGCAGCCTCAGTGCCTCCTCTGCCATTGGCAGTCTCATGGCTGCTGGCTGTGCTTCTGAGGTCACAGAAGCCTGAATGCCTCCTGGGCCAGTGGCAGGCTCATGGCTGCTGGCTGTGCTTTTGAGGTCACAGCAGCCTCAGTGCCTCATCGTTTAGTGTCCAGCGCCCCCTGCTGGCTGTGCTTGTGAGGTCACAGCAGCCTCAGTGCCTCCTAGGCCGTGGCAGGCTCATGGCTCCTGGCTGTCCTTGTGACGTCACAGCAGCCTCAGTGCCTCACAGGCCAGTATCATGCTCATGGCTGCTGGCTGTCCTTGTGAGGTCACAGCAGCCTCAGTGCCTCCTAGGCCACTATCAGACTCATGGCTGCTGTCTGTCCTTGTGACGTCACAGCAGCCTCAGTGCCTCTGAGGCCAGTATCATGCTCATGGCTGCTGGCTGTGCTTGTGAGGTCACAGCAGCCTCAGTGCCTCTGAGGCCAGTGGCAGTCTCATGGCTGCTGGCTGTGCTTGTGAGGTCACAGCAGCCTCAGTGCCTCATAGGTAAGTGTCCAGCGCTCCCTGCTGGCTGTGCTTGTGAGGTCACAGCAGCCTCGGTGCCTCACAGGTCACTATCAGGCTCATGGCTGCTGGCTGTGCTTGTGAGGTCACAGCAGCCTCAGTGCCTCCTAGACCAGTGTCAGGCTCATGGCTGCTGGCTGTGCTTCTGAGGTCACAGAAGCCTGAATGCCTCCTAGACCAGTGTCAGGCTCATGGCTGCTGGCTGTGCTTCTGAGGTCACAGAAGCCTGAATGCCTCCTAGGCCCGTGGCAGGCTCGTGGCTGCTGGCTCTGCTTGTGAGGTCACAGCAGACTCTGTGCCTCATAGGTAAGTGTCCAGCTCCCCCTGCTGGCTGTGCTTGTGAGGTCACAGCAGCCTCAGTGCCTCATAGGTAATCTGCAGTACCCCCTGCTGGCTGTGCTTGTGAGGTCACAGCAGCCTCAGTGCCTCCTCTGCCAGTGGCAGTCTCATGGCTAGTGGCTGTGCTTGTGAGGTCACAGCAGACTCAGTGCCTCAAAAGTTAGTGTCCAGCGTCCCGTGCTGGCTGTGATTGTGAGGTCACAGCAGCTTCAGTGCCTCCTAGGCCAGTATCAGGCTCATGGCTGCTGGCTGTGCTTGTGAGGTCACAGAAGCCTGAATGCCTCCTAGACCAGTGTCAGGCTCATGGCTGCTGGCTGTGCTTCTGAGGTCACAGAAGCCTGAATGCCTCCTAGACCAGTGTCAGGGTCATGGCTGCTGGCTGTGCTTCTGAGGTCACAGAAGCCTGAATGCCTCCTAGGCCGGTGGCAGGCTCATGGCTGCTGGCTCTGCTTGTGAGGTCACAGCAGACTCAGTGCCTCATAGGTAATCTGCAGTACCCCCTGCTGGCTGTGCTTGTGAGGTCACAGCAGCCTCAGTGCCTCCTCTGCCAGTGGCAGTCTCATGGCTACTGGCTGTGCTTGTGAGGTCACAGCAGCCTCTGTGCCTCCTAGGCCAGTATCATGCTCATGGCTGCTGGCTGTGCTTGTGACGTCACAGCAGCCTGAATGCCTCCTAGACCAGTGTCAGGCTCATGGCTGCTGGCTGTGCTTCTGACGTCACAGAAGCCTGAATGCCTCCTGGGCCAGTGGCAGGCTCATGGCTGCTGGCTGTGACTGTGAGGTCACAGCAGCCTCAGTGCCTCATAGTTTAGTGTCCAGTGTCCCCTGCTGGCTCTGCTTGTGAGGTCACAGCAGAGTCAGTGCCTCATAGGTAAGTGTGCAGCGCCCCCTGCTGGCTGTGCTTGTGAGGTCACAGCAGCCTCAGTGCCTCCCAGGCCAATATCAGGCTCCTGGCTGCTGGCTGTGCTTGTGAGGTCACAGCAGCCTGAGTGCCTCCTAGGCCCGTGGCTGGCTCATGGCTGCTGGCTGTGCTTGTGAGGTCACAGCAGCCTCAGTGCCTCTGAGACCAGTGGGAGTCTCATGGCTGCTGGCTGTGCTTGTGACATCACAGCAGCCTCAGTGTCTCTGAGGCCAGTGGCAGTCTCATGGCTGCTGGCTGTGCTTCTGAGGTCACAGAAGCCTGAATGCCTCCTGTGCCAGTGGCAGGCTCATGGCTGCTGGCTGTGCTTTTGAGGTCACAGCAGCCTCAGTGCCTCATCGTTTAGTGTCCAGCGCCCCCTTCTGGCTGTGCTTGTGAGGTCACAGCAGCCTCAGTGCCTCCCAGGCCAGTATCAGGCTCATGGCTCCTGGCTGTCCTTGTGACGTCACAGCAGCCTCAGTACCTCACAGGCCAGTATCATGCTCATGGCTGCTGGCTGTCCTTGTGAGGTCACAGCAGCCTCAGTGCCTCCCAGGCCACTATCAGACTCATGGCTGCTGTCTGTCCTTGTGACGTCACAGCAGCCTCAGTGCCTCTGAGGCCAGTATCATGCTCATGGCTGCTGGCTCTGCTTGTGAGGTCACAGCAGCCTGAATGCCTCCTAGACCAGTGTCAGGCTCATGGCTGCTGGCTGTGCTTGTGAGGTCACAGAAGCCTGAATGCCTCCTAGACCAGTGTCAGGCTCATGGCTGCTGGCTGTGCTTCTGAGGTCACAGCAGCCTGAATGCCTCCTAGGCCGGTGGCAGGCTCATGGCTGCTGGCTGTGCTTGTGAGGTCACAGCAGCCTCAGTGCCTCATCGTTTAGTGTCCAGCGCCCCCTGCTGGCTGTGCTTGTGAGGTCACAGCAGACTCAGTGCCTCATAGGTTAGTGTCCAGCACCCCCTGCTGGCTGTGCTTGTGAGGTCACAGCAGCCTCAGTGCCTCCCAGTCCAGTATCAGGCTCCTGGCTGCTGGCTGTGCTTGTGACGTCACAGCAGCCTCAGTGCCTCCGAGGCCAGTGGCAGGCTCGCTCCTGGCTGCTGGTTGTGCTTGTGAGATCACAGAAGCCTCAGTGCATCCTCTGCCCGTGGCAGTCTCATGGCTGCTGGCTGTGCTTGTGAGGTCACAGCAGACTCAGTGCCTCATAGGTTAGTGTCCAGCGCCCCCTGCTGGCTGTGATTGTGACGTCACAGCAGACTCAGTGCCTCATTGGTTAGTTTCCAGCGCCCCCTGCTGGCTGTGCTTGTGAGGTCACAGCAGCCTGAATGCCTCCTAGACCAGTGTCAGGCTCATGGCTGCTGGCTGTGCTTCTGTGGTCACAGAAGCCTGAATGCCTCCTAGACCAGTGTCAGGCTCATGGCTGCTGGCTGTGCTTCTGAGGTCACAGAAGCCTGAATGCCTCCTAGGCCGGTGGCAGGCTCATGGCTGCTGGCTGTGCTTGTGAGGTCACAGCAGCCTGAGTGCCTCTGAGGCCAGTGGCAGGCTCATGGCTGCTGGCTGTGCTTGTGAGGTCACAGCAGACTCAGTGCCTCATAGGTTAGTGTCCAGCGCCCCCTGCTGGCTGTGCTTTTGAGGTCACAGCAGCCTCAGTGCCTCACAGGCCAGTATCATGCTCATGGTTGCTGGCTGTGGTTGTGAGGTCACAGCAGCCTGAATGCCTCCTAGACCAGTGTCAGGCTCATGGCTGCTGGCTGTGCTTCTGAGGTCACAGAAGCCTGAATGCCTCCTAGGCCCGTGGCAGGCTCGTGGCTGCTGGCTCTGCTTGTGAGGTCACAGCAGACTCTGTGCCTCATAGGTAACTGTCCAGCTCCCCCTGCTGGCTGTGCTTGTGAGGTCACAGCAGCCTCAGTGCCTCATAGGTTATCTGCAGTACCCCCTGCTGGCTGTGCTTGTGAGGTCACAGCAGCCTCAGTGCCTCCTCTACCAGTGGCAGTCTCATGGCTAGTGGCTGTGCTTGTGAGGTCACAGCAGACTCAGTGCCTCAAAAGTTAGTGTCCAGCGTCCCGTGCTGGCTGTGATTGTGAGGTCACAGCAGCTTCAGTGCCTCCTAGGCCAGTATCAGGCTCATGGCTGCTGGCTGTGCTTGTGAGGTCCCAGCAGCCTGAATGCCTCCTAGACCAGTGTCAGGCTCATGGCTGCTGGCTGTGCTTCTGAGGTCACAGAAGCCTGAATGCCTCCTAGACCAGTGTCAGGGTCATGGCTGCTGGCTGTGCTTCTGAGGTCACAGAAGCCTGAATGCCTCCTAGGCCGGTGGCAGGCTCATGGCTGCTGGCTCTGCTTGTGAGGTCACAGCAGCCTCAGTGCCTCATAGGTAATCTGCAGTACCCCCTGCTGGCTGTGCTTGTGAGGTCACAGCAGCCTCAGTGCCTCCTCTGCCAGTGGCAGTCTCATGGCTACTGGCTGTGCTTGTGAGGTCACAGCAGCCTCTGTGCCTCCTAGGCCAGTATCATGCCCATGGCTGCTGGCTGTGCTTGTGACGTCACAGCAGCCTGAATGCCTCCTAGACCAGTGTCAGGCTCATGGCTGCTGGCTGTGCTTCTGACGTCACAGAAGCCTGAATGCCTCCTGGGCCAGTGGCAGGCTCATGGCTGCTGGCTGTGATTGTGAGGTCACAGCAGACTCAGTGCCTCATAGGTAAGTGTGCAGCGCCCCCTGCTGGCTGTGCTTGTGAGGTCACAGCAGCCTCAGTGCCTCCCAGGCCAATATCAGGCTCCTGGCTGCTGGCTGTGCTTGTGAGGTCACAGCAGCCTGAGTGCCTCCTAGGCCCGTGGCTGGCTCATGGCTGCTGGCTGTGCTTGTGAGGTCACAGCAGCCTCAGTGCCTCTGAGACCAGTGGGAGTCTCATGGCTGCTGGCTGTGCTTGTGACATCACAGCAGCCTCAGTGTCTCTGAGGCCAGTGGCAGTCTCATGGCTGCTGGCTGTGCTTCTGAGGTCACAGAAGCCTGAATGCCTCCTGGGCCAGTGGCAGTCTCATGGCTGCTGGCTGTGCTTGTGACGTCACAGCAGCCTCAGTGCCTCCTCTGCCATTGGCAGTCTCATGGCTGCTGGCTGTCCTTGTGAGGTCACAGAAGCCTGAATGCCTCCTGTGCCAGTGGCAGGCTCATGGCTGCTGGCTCTGCTTTTGAGGTCACAGCAGACTCAGTGCCTCAAAATTTAGTGTCCAGCGCCCCCTGCTGGCTGTGCTTGTGAGGTCACAGCAGCCTCAGTGCCTCCCAGGCCAGTATCAGGCTCATGGCTCCTGGCTGTCCTTGTGACGTCACAGCAGCCTCAGTGCCTCACAGGCCAGTATCATGCTCATGGCTGCTGGCTGTCCTTGTGAGGTCACAGCAGCCTCAGTGCCTCCTAGGCCACTATCAGACTCATGGCTGCTGTCTGTCCTTGTGACGTCACAGCAGCCTCAGTGCCTCTGAGGCCAGTATCATGCTCATGGCTGCTGGCTGTGCTTGTGAGGTCACAGCAGCCTGAATGCCTCCTAGACCAGTGTCAGGCTCATGGCTGCTGGCTGTGCTTTTGAGGTCACAGAAGCCTGAATGCCTCCAAGGCCAGTGGCAGGCTCATGGCTGCTGGCTGTGCTTGTGAGGTCACAGCAGCCTCAGTGCCTCATCGTTTAGTGTCCAGTGTGCCCTGCTGGCTGTGTTTGTGAGGTCACAGCAGACTCAGTGCCTCATAGGTTAGTGTGCAGCGCCCCCTGCTGGCTGTGCTTGTGAGGTCACAGCAGCCTCAGTGCCTCCCAGTCCAGTATCAGGCTCCTGGCTGGTGGTTGTGCTTGTGAGATCACAGAAGCCTCAGTGCCTCCTCTGCCCGTGGCAGTCTCATGGCTGCTGGCTGTGCTTGTGAGGTCACAGCAGACTCAGTGCCTCATAGGTTAGTGTCCGTCGCCCCCTGCTGGCTGTGATTGTGATGTCACAGCAGACTCAGTGCCTCATTGGTTAGTTTCCAGCGCCCCCTGCTGGCTGTGCTTGTGAGGTCACAGCAGCCTCAGTGCCTCTGAGGCCAGTGGGAGTCTCATGGCTGCTGGCTGTGCTTGTGACATCACAGCAGCCTCAGTGTCTCTGAGGCCAGTGGCAGTCTCATGGCTGCTGGCTGTGCTTCTGAGGTCACAGCAGCCTCTGTGCCTCCTAGGCCAGTATCAGTCTCATGGCTGCTGGCTGTGCTTGTGACGTCACAGCAGCCTGAATGCCTCCTAGACCAGTGTCAGGCTCATGGCTGCTGGCTGTGCTTCTGACGTCACAGAAGCCTGAATGCCTCCTGGGCCAGTGGCAGGCTCATGGCTGCTGGCTGTGATTGTGAGGTCACAGCAGCCTCAGTGCCTCATCGTTTAGTGTCCAGCGCCCCCTGCTGGCTGTGCTTGTAAGGTCACAGCAGACTCAGTGCCTCAAAATTTAGTGTGCAGCGCCCCCTGCTGGCTGTGCTTGTGAGGTCACAGCAGCCTCAGTGCCTCCCAGGCCAGTATCAGGCTCATGGCTCCTGGCTGTCCTTGTGACGTCACAGCAGCCTCAGTGCCTCACAGGCCAGTATCATGCTCATGGCTGCTGGCTGTCCTTGTGAGGTCACAGCAGCCTCAGTGCCTCCTAGGCCACTATCAGACTCATGGCTGCTGTCTGTCCTTGTGACGTCACAGCAGCCTCAGTGCCTCTGAGGCCAGTATCATGCTCATGGCTGCTGGCTGTGCTTGTGAGGTCACAGCAGCCTGAATGCCTCCTAGACCAGTGTCAGGCTCATGGCTGCTGGCTGTGCTTCTGAGGTCACAGAAGCCTGAATGCCTCCTAGGCCAGTGTCAGGCTCCTGGCTGCTGGCTGTGCTTCTGAGGTCACAGAAGCCTGAATGCCTCCTAGGCCGGTGGCAGGCTCATGGCTGCTGGCTGTGCTTGTGAGGTCACAGCAGCCTCAGTGCCTCATATTTTAGTGTCCAGTGTGCCCTGCTGGCTGTGCTTGTGAGGTCACAGCAGACTCAGTGCCTCATAGGTTAGTGTCCAGCACCCCCTGCTGGCTGTGCTTGTGAGGTCACAGCAGCCTCAGTGCCTCCCAGTCCAGTATCAGGCTCCTGGCTGCTGGCTGTGCTTGTGACGTCACAGCAGCCTCAGTGCCTCCGAGGCCAGTGGCAGGCTCGCTCCTGGCTGGTGGTTGTGCTTGTGAGATCACAGAAGCCTCAGTGCCTCCTCTGCCCGTGGCAGTCTCATGGCTGCTGGCTGTGCTTGTGAGGTCACAGCAGACTCAGTGCCTCATGGGTTAGTGTCCATCGCCCCCTGCTGGCTGTGATTGTGACGTCACAGCAGACTCAGTGCCTCATTGGTTAGTTTCCAGCGCCCCCTGCTGGCTGTGCTTGTGAGGTCACAGCAGCCTCAGTGCCTCTGAGGCCAGTGGCAGTCTCATGGCTGCTGGATGTGCTTGTGAGGTCACAGCAGCCTCAGTGCCTCATAGGTAAGTGTCCAGCGCTCCCTGCTGGCTGTGCTTGTGAGGTCACAGCAGCCTCAGTGCCTCACAGGTCACTATCAGGCTCATGGCTGCTGGCTGTGCTTGTGAGGTCACAGCAGCCTGAGTGCCTCCTAGACCAGTGTCAGGCTCATGGCTGCTGGCTGTGCTTCTGAGGTCACAGAAGCCTGAATGCCTCCTAGACCAGTGTCAGGCTCATGGCTGCTGGCTGTGCTTCTGAGGTCACAGAAGCCTGAATGCCTCCTAGGCCGGTGGCAGACTCATGGCTGCTGGCTCTGCTTGTGAGGTCACAGCAGCCTCAGTGCCTCATAGCTTAGTGTCCAGCGCCCCCTGCTGGCTGTGCTTGTGAGGTCACAGCAGCCTGAGTGCCTCTGAGGCCAGTGGCAGGCTCATGGATGCTGGCTGTGCTTGTGAGGTCACAGCAGCCTCAGTACCTCCTCTGCCAGTGGCAGTCTCATGGCTGCTAGCTGTGCTTGTGAGGTCACAGCAGCCTCAGTGCCTCATAGGTTAGTGTCCATCGCCCCCTACTGGCTATGCTCGTGAGGTCACAGCAGACTCAGTGCCTCATAGGTTATCTCCAGTACCCCCTGCTGGCTGTGCTTGTGAGGTCACAGCAGCCTCAGTGCCTCCTCTGCCAGTGGCAGTCTCATGGCTGCTGGCTGTGCTTGTGAGGTCACAGCAGCCTCTGTGCCTCCTAGGCCAGTATCAGGGTCATGGCTGCTGGCTGTGCTTGTGAGGTCACAGCAGACTCAGTGCCTCATAGGTTAGTGTCCAGCGCCCCCTGCTGGCTGTGCTTTTGAGGTCACAGCAGCCTCAGTGCCTCTGAGGCCAGTATCATGCTCATGGTTGCTGGCTGTGCTTGTGAGGTCACAGCAGCCTGAATGCCTCATAGACCAGTGTCAGGCTCATGGCTGCTGGCTGTGCTTGTGAGGTCACAGAAGCCTGAATGCCTCCTGGGCCAGTGTCATTGTCATGGCTGCTGGCTGTGCTTGTGAGGTCACAGCAGCCTCAGTGCCTCATAGTTTAGTGTCCAGTGTCCCCTGCTGGCTCTGCTTGTGAGGTCACAGCAGACTCAGTGCCTCATAGGTAAGTGTGCAGCGCCCCCTGCTGGCTGTGCTTGTGAGGTCACAGCAGCCTCAGTGCCTCATAGCTTAGTGTCCAGCGTCCCCTGCTGGCTCTGCTTGTGAGGTCACAGCAGACTCAGTGCCTCATAGGTTAGTGTCCAGCGCCCCCTGCTGGCTGTGCTTTTGAGGTCACCGCAGCCTCAGTGCCTCTGAGGCCAGTATCATGCCCATGGTTGCTGGCTATGCTTGTGAGGTCACAGCAGCCTGAATGCCTCGTAGTCCAGTGTCAGGCTCATGGCTGTGGGCTGTGCTTGTGAGGTCACACAAGCCTGAATGCCTCTGAGGCCAGTGGCAGTCTCATGGCTGCTGGCTGTGCTTGTGAGGTCACAGCAGCCTCAGTGCCTCATAGTTTAGTGTCCAGTGTCCCCTGCTGGCTGTGCTTGTGAGGTCACAGCAGCCTCAGTGCCTCCCAGTCCAATATCAGGCTCCTGGCTGTTGGCTGTGCTTGTGAGGTCACAGCAGCCTGAGTGCCTCCTAGGCCAGTGGCAGGCTCATGGCTGCTGGCTGTGCTTGTGAGGTCACAGCAGACTCAGTGCCTCCCAGTCCAATATCAGGCTCCTGGCTGTTGGCTGGGCTTGTGAGGTCACAGCAGCCTGAGTGCCTCCTAGGCCAGCGGCAGGCTCATGGCTGCTGGCTGTGCTTGTGAGGTCACAGCAGACTCAGTGCCTCTGAGACCAGTGGGAGTCTCATGGCTGCTGGCTGTGCTTGTGACATCACAGCAGCCTCAGTGCCTCTGAGGCCAGTGGGAGTCTCATGGCTGCTGGCTGTGCTTGTGACATCACAGCAGCCTCAGTGTCTCTGAGGCCAGTGGCAGTCTCATGGCTGCTGGCTGTGCTTCTGAGGTCACAGCAGCCTCTGTGCCTCCTAGGCCAGTATCAGTCTCATGGCTGCTGGCTGTGCTTGTGACGTCACAGCAGCCTGAATGCCTCCTAGACCAGTGTCAGGCTCATGGCTGCTGGCTGTGCTTCTGACGTCACAGAAGCCTGAATGCCTCCTGGGCCAGTGGCAGGCTCATGGCTGCTGGCTGTGATTGTGAGGTCACAGCAGCCTCAGTGCCTCATCGTTTAGTGTCCAGCGCCCCCTGCTGGCTGTGCTTGTAAGGTCACAGCAGACTCAGTGCCTCAAAATTTAGTGTGCAGCGCCCCCTGCTGGCTGTGCTTGTGAGGTCACAGCAGCCTCAGTGCCTCCCAGGCCAGTATCAGGCTCATGGCTCCTGGCTGTCCTTGTGACGTCACAGCAGCCTCAGTGCCTCACAGGCCAGTATCATGCTCATGGCTGCTGGCTGTCCTTGTGAGGTCACAGCAGCCTCAGTGCCTCCTAGGCCACTATCAGACTCATGGCTGCTGTCTGTCCTTGTGACGTCACAGCAGCCTCAGTGCCTCTGAGGCCAGTATCATGCTCATGGCTGCTGGCTGTGCTTGTGAGGTCACAGCAGCCTGAATGCCTCTGAGGCCAGTGGCAGTCTCATGGCTGCTGGCTGTGCTTCTGAGGTCACAGAAGCCTGAATGCCTCCTTGGCCAGTGTCAGGCTCCTGGCTGCTGGCTGTGCTTCTGAGGTCACAGAAGCCTGAATGCCTCCTAGGCCGGTGGCAGGCTCATGGCTGCTGGCTCTGCTTGTGAGGTCACAGCAGCCTCAGTGCCTCATATTTTAGTGTCCAGTGTGCCCTGCTGGCTGTCCTTGTGAGGTCACAGCAGCCTCAGTGCCTCCTAGGCCACTATCAGACTCATGGCTGCTGTCTGTCCTTGT
Source organism: Dromaius novaehollandiae (assembly GCF_036370855.1). NCBI lineage: Eukaryota > Metazoa > Chordata > Aves > Casuariiformes > Dromaiidae > Dromaius > Dromaius novaehollandiae. Next base: position 1,540,669 of record NC_088120.1, on the reverse strand, counting down.
GACGTCACAGCAGCCTCAGTGCCTCTGAGGCCAGTATCATGCTCATGGCTGCTGGCTGTGCTTGTGAGGTCACAGCAGCCTGAATGCCTCCTAGACCAGTGTCAGGCTCATGGCTGCTGGCTGTGCTTCTGAGGTCACAGAAGCCTGAATGCCTCCTAGGCCAGTGTCAGGCTCCTGGCTGCTGGCTGTGCTTCTGAGGTCACAGAAGCCTGAATGCCTCCTAGGCCGGTGGCAGGCTCATGGCTGCTGGCTCTGCTTGTGAGGTCACAGCAGCCTCAGTGCCTCATATTTTAGTGTCCAGTGTGCCCTGCTGGCTGTGCTTGTGAGGTCACAGCAGACTCAGTGCCTCATAGGTTAGTGTCCAGCACCCCCTGCTGGCTGTGCTTGTGAGGTCACAGCAGCCTCAGTGCCTCCCAGTCCAGTATCAGGCTCCTGGCTGCTGGCTGTGCTTGTGACGTCACAGCAGCCTCAGTGCCTCCGAGGCCAGTGGCAGGCTCGCTCCTGGCTGGTGGTTGTGCTTGTGAGATCACAGAAGCCTCAGTGCCTCCTCTGCCCGTGGCAGTCTCATGGCTGCTGGCTGTGCTTGTGAGGTCACAGCAGACTCAGTGCCTCATGGGTTAGTGTCCATCGCCCCCTGCTGGCTGTGATTGTGACGTCACAGCAGACTCAGTGCCTCATTGGTTAGTTTCCAGCGCCCCCTGCTGGCTGTGCTTGTGAGGTCACAGCAGCCTCAGTGCCTCTGAGGCCAGTGGCAGTCTCATGGCTGCTGGATGTGCTTGTGAGGTCACAGCAGCCTCAGTGCCTCATAGGTAAGTGTCCAGCGCTCCCTGCTGGCTGTGCTTGTGAGGTCACAGCAGCCTCAGTGCCTCACAGGTCACTATCAGGCTCATGGCTGCTGGCTGTGCTTGTGAGGTCACAGCAGCCTGAGTGCCTCCTAGACCAGTGTCAGGCTCATGGCTGCTGGCTGTGCTTCTGAGGTCACAGAAGCCTGAATGCCTCCTAGACCAGTGTCAGGCTCATGGCTGCTGGCTGTGCTTCTGAGGTCACAGAAGCCTGAATGCCTCCTAGGCCGGTGGCAGACTCATGGCTGCTGGCTCTGCTTGTGAGGTCACAGCAGCCTCAGTGCCTCATAGCTTAGTGTCCAGCGCCCCCTGCTGGCTGTGCTTGTGAGGTCACAGCAGCCTGAGTGCCTCTGAGGCCAGTGGCAGGCTCATGGATGCTGGCTGTGCTTGTGAGGTCACAGCAGCCTCAGTACCTCCTCTGCCAGTGGCAGTCTCATGGCTGCTAGCTGTGCTTGTGAGGTCACAGCAGCCTCAGTGCCTCATAGGTTAGTGTCCATCGCCCCCTACTGGCTATGCTCGTGAGGTCACAGCAGACTCAGTGCCTCATAGGTTATCTCCAGTACCCCCTGCTGGCTGTGCTTGTGAGGTCACAGCAGCCTCAGTGCCTCCTCTGCCAGTGGCAGTCTCATGGCTGCTGGCTGTGCTTGTGAGGTCACAGCAGCCTCTGTGCCTCCTAGGCCAGTATCAGGGTCATGGCTGCTGGCTGTGCTTGTGAGGTCACAGCAGACTCAGTGCCTCATAGGTTAGTGTCCAGCGCCCCCTGCTGGCTGTGCTTTTGAGGTCACAGCAGCCTCAGTGCCTCTGAGGCCAGTATCATGCTCATGGTTGCTGGCTGTGCTTGTGAGGTCACAGCAGCCTGAATGCCTCATAGACCAGTGTCAGGCTCATGGCTGCTGGCTGTGCTTGTGAGGTCACAGAAGCCTGAATGCCTCCTGGGCCAGTGTCATTGTCATGGCTGCTGGCTGTGCTTGTGAGGTCACAGCAGCCTCAGTGCCTCATAGTTTAGTGTCCAGTGTCCCCTGCTGGCTCTGCTTGTGAGGTCACAGCAGACTCAGTGCCTCATAGGTAAGTGTGCAGCGCCCCCTGCTGGCTGTGCTTGTGAGGTCACAGCAGCCTCAGTGCCTCATAGCTTAGTGTCCAGCGTCCCCTGCTGGCTCTGCTTGTGAGGTCACAGCAGACTCAGTGCCTCATAGGTTAGTGTCCAGCGCCCCCTGCTGGCTGTGCTTTTGAGGTCACCGCAGCCTCAGTGCCTCTGAGGCCAGTATCATGCCCATGGTTGCTGGCTATGCTTGTGAGGTCACAGCAGCCTGAATGCCTCGTAGTCCAGTGTCAGGCTCATGGCTGTGGGCTGTGCTTGTGAGGTCACACAAGCCTGAATGCCTCTGAGGCCAGTGGCAGTCTCATGGCTGCTGGCTGTGCTTGTGAGGTCACAGCAGCCTCAGTGCCTCATAGTTTAGTGTCCAGTGTCCCCTGCTGGCTGTGCTTGTGAGGTCACAGCAGCCTCAGTGCCTCCCAGTCCAATATCAGGCTCCTGGCTGTTGGCTGTGCTTGTGAGGTCACAGCAGCCTGAGTGCCTCCTAGGCCAGTGGCAGGCTCATGGCTGCTGGCTGTGCTTGTGAGGTCACAGCAGACTCAGTGCCTCCCAGTCCAATATCAGGCTCCTGGCTGTTGGCTGGGCTTGTGAGGTCACAGCAGCCTGAGTGCCTCCTAGGCCAGCGGCAGGCTCATGGCTGCTGGCTGTGCTTGTGAGGTCACAGCAGCCTGAGTGCCTCCTAGGCCAGTGGCAGGCTCATGGCTGCTGGCTGTGCTTGTGAGGTCACAGCAGACTCAGTGCCTCCCAGTCCAATATCAGGCTCCTGGCTGTTGGCTGGGCTTGTGAGGTCACAGCAGCCTGAGTGCCTCCTAGGCCAGCGGCAGGCTCATGGCTGCTGGCTGTGCTTGTGAGGTCACAGCAGACTCAGTGCCTCTGAGACCAGTGGGAGTCTCATGGCTGCTGGCTGTGCTTGTGACATCACAGCAGCCTCAGTGCCTCTGAGGCCAGTGGGAGTCTCATGGCTGCTGGCTGTGCTTGTGACATCACAGCAGCCTCAGTGTCTCTGAGGCCAGTGGCAGTCTCATGGCTGCTGGCTGTGCTTCTGAGGTCACAGCAGCCTCTGTGCCTCCTAGGCCAGTATCAGTCTCATGGCTGCTGGCTGTGCTTGTGACGTCACAGCAGCCTGAATGCCTCCTAGACCAGTGTCAGGCTCATGGCTGCTGGCTGTGCTTCTGACGTCACAGAAGCCTGAATGCCTCCTGGGCCAGTGGCAGGCTCATGGCTGCTGGCTGTGATTGTGAGGTCACAGCAGCCTCAGTGCCTCATCGTTTAGTGTCCAGCGCCCCCTGCTGGCTGTGCTTGTAAGGTCACAGCAGACTCAGTGCCTCAAAATTTAGTGTGCAGCGCCCCCTGCTGGCTGTGCTTGTGAGGTCACAGCAGCCTCAGTGCCTCCCAGGCCAGTATCAGGCTCATGGCTCCTGGCTGTCCTTGTGACGTCACAGCAGCCTCAGTGCCTCACAGGCCAGTATCATGCTCATGGCTGCTGGCTGTCCTTGTGAGGTCACAGCAGCCTCAGTGCCTCCTAGGCCACTATCAGACTCATGGCTGCTGTCTGTCCTTGTGACGTCACAGCAGCCTCAGTGCCTCTGAGGCCAGTATCATGCTCATGGCTGCTGGCTGTGCTTGTGAGGTCACAGCAGCCTGAATGCCTCTGAGGCCAGTGGCAGTCTCATGGCTGCTGGCTGTGCTTCTGAGGTCACAGAAGCCTGAATGCCTCCTTGGCCAGTGTCAGGCTCCTGGCTGCTGGCTGTGCTTCTGAGGTCACAGAAGCCTGAATGCCTCCTAGGCCGGTGGCAGGCTCATGGCTGCTGGCTCTGCTTGTGAGGTCACAGCAGCCTCAGTGCCTCATATTTTAGTGTCCAGTGTGCCCTGCTGGCTGTGCTTGTGAGGTCACAGCAGACTCAGTGCCTCATAGGTTAGTGTCCAGCACCCCCTGCTGGCTGTGCTTGTGAGGTCACAGCAGCCTCAGTGCCTCCCAGTCCAGTATCAGGCTCCTGGCTGCTGGCTGTGCTTGTGACGTCACAGCAGCCTCAGTGCCTCCGAGGCCAGTGGCAGGCTCGCTCCTGGCTGGTGGTTGTGCTTGTGAGATCACAGAAGCCTCAGTGCCTCCTCTGCCCGTGGCAGTCTCATGGCTGCTGGCTGTGCTTGTGAGGTCACAGCAGACTCAGTGCCTCATGGGTTAGTGTCCATCGCCCCCTGCTGGCTGTGATTGTGACGTCACAGCAGACTCAGTGCCTCATTGGTTAGTTTCCAGCGCCCCCTGCTGGCTGTGCTTGTGAGGTCACAGCAGCCTCAGTGCCTCTGAGGCCAGTGGCAGTCTCATGGCTGCTGGATGTGCTTGTGAGGTCACAGCAGCCTCAGTGCCTCATAGGTAAGTGTCCAGCGCTCCCTGCTGGCTGTGCTTGTGAGGTCACAGCAGCCTCAGTGCCTCACAGGTCACTATCAGGCTCATGGCTGCTGGCTGTGCTTGTGAGGTCACAGCAGCCTGAGTGCCTCCTAGACCAGTGTCAGGCTCATGGCTGCTGGCTGTGCTTCTGAGGTCACAGAAGCCTGAATGCCTCCTAGACCAGTGTCAGGCTCATGGCTGCTGGCTGTGCTTCTGAGGTCACAGAAGCCTGAATGCCTCCTAGGCCGGTGGCAGACTCATGGCTGCTGGCTCTGCTTGTGAGGTCACAGCAGCCTCAGTGCCTCATAGCTTAGTGTCCAGCGCCCCCTGCTGGCTGTGCTTGTGAGGTCACAGCAGCCTGAGTGCCTCTGAGGCCAGTGGCAGGCTCATGGATGCTGGCTGTGCTTGTGAGGTCACAGCAGCCTCAGTACCTCCTCTGCCAGTGGCAGTCTCATGGCTGCTAGCTGTGCTTGTGAGGTCACAGCAGCCTCAGTGCCTCATAGGTTAGTGTCCATCGCCCCCTACTGGCTATGCTCGTGAGGTCACAGCAGACTCAGTGCCTCATAGGTTATCTCCAGTACCCCCTGCTGGCTGTGCTTGTGAGGTCACAGCAGCCTCAGTGCCTCCTCTGCCAGTGGCAGTCTCATGGCTGCTGGCTGTGCTTGTGAGGTCACAGCAGCCTCTGTGCCTCCTAGGCCAGTATCAGGGTCATGGCTGCTGGCTGTGCTTGTGAGGTCACAGCAGACTCAGTGCCTCATAGGTTAGTGTCCAGCGCCCCCTGCTGGCTGTGCTTTTGAGGTCACAGCAGCCTCAGTGCCTCTGAGGCCAGTATCATGCTCATGGTTGCTGGCTGTGCTTGTGAGGTCACAGAAGCCTGAATGCCTCCTGGGCCAGTGTCATTGTCATGGCTGCTGGCTGTGCTTGTGAGGTCACAGCAGCCTCAGTGCCTCATAGTTTAGTGTCCAGTGTCCCCTGCTGGCTCTGCTTGTGAGGTCACAGCAGACTCAGTGCCTCATAGGTAAGTGTGCAGCGCCCCCTGCTGGCTGTGCTTGTGAGGTCACAGCAGCCTCAGTGCCTCATAGCTTAGTGTCCAGCGTCCCCTGCTGGCTCTGCTTGTGAGGTCACAGCAGACTCAGTGCCTCATAGGTTAGTGTCCAGCGCCCCCTGCTGGCTGTGCTTGTGAGGTCACCGCAGCCTCAGTGCCTCTGAGGCCAGTATCATGCCCATGGTTGCTGGCTATGCTTGTGAGGTCACAGCAGCCTGAATGCCTCGTAGTCCAGTGTCAGGCTCATGGCTGTGGGCTGTGCTTGTGAGGTCACACAAGCCTGAATGCCTCTGAGGCCAGTGGCAGTCTCATGGCTGCTGGCTGTGCTTGTGAGGTCACAGCAGCCTCAGTGCCTCATAGTTTAGTGTCCAGTGTCCCCTGCTGGCTGTGCTTGTGAGGTCACAGCAGCCTCAGTGCCTCCCAGTCCAATATCAGGCTCCTGGCTGTTGGCTGTGCTTGTGAGGTCACAGCAGCCTGAGTGCCTCCTAGGCCAGTGGCAGGCTCATGGCTGCTGGCTGTGCTTGTGAGGTCACAGCAGACTCAGTGCCTCCCAGTCCAATATCAGGCTCCTGGCTGTTGGCTGGGCTTGTGAGGTCACAGCAGCCTGAGTGCCTCCTAGGCCAGCGGCAGGCTCATGGCTGCTGGCTGTGCTTGTGAGGTCACAGCAGACTCAGTGCCTCTGAGACCAGTGGGAGTCTCATGGCTGCTGGCTGTGCTTGTGACATCACAGCAGCCTCAGTGCCTCTGAGGCCAGTGGGAGTCTCATGGCTGCTGGCTGTGCTTGTGACATCACAGCAGCCTCAGTGTCTCTGAGGCCAGTGGCAGTCTCATGGCTGCTGGCTGTGCTTCTGAGGTCACAGCAGCCTCTGTGCCTCCTAGGCCAGTATCATGCTCATGGCTGCTGGCTGTGCTTGTGACGTCACAGCAGCCTGAATGCCTCCTAGACCAGTGTCAGGCTCATGGCTGCTGGCTGTGCTTCTGACGTCACAGAAGCCTGAATGCCTCCTGGGCCAGTGGCAGGCTCATGGCTGCTGGCTGTGATTGTGAGGTCACAGCAGCCTCAGTGCCTCATCGTTTAGTGTCCAGCGCCCCCTGCTGGCTGTGCTTGTAAGGTCACAGCAGACTCAGTGCCTCAAAATTTAGTGTGCAGCGCCCCCTGCTGGCTGTGCTTGTGAGGTCACAGCAGCCTCAGTGCCTCCCAGGCCAGTATCAGGCTCATGGCTCCTGGCTGTCCTTGTGACGTCACAGCAGCCTCAGTGCCTCACAGGCCAGTATCATGCTCATGGCTGCTGGCTGTCCTTGTGAGGTCACAGCAGCCTCAGTGCCTCCTAGGCCACTATCAGACTCATGGCTGCTGTCTGTCCTTGTGACGTCACAGCAGCCTCAGTGCCTCTGAGGCCAGTATCATGCTCATGGCTGCTGGCTGTGCTTGTGAGGTCACAGCAGCCTGAATGCCTCTGAGGCCAGTGGCAGTCTCATGGCTGCTGGCTGTGCTTCTGAGGTCACAGAAGCCTGAATGCCTCCTTGGCCAGTGTCAGGCTCCTGGCTGCTGGCTGTGCTTCTGAGGTCACAGAAGCCTGAATGCCTCCTAGGCCGGTGGCAGGCTCATGGCTGCTGGCTCTGCTTGTGAGGTCACAGCAGCCTCAGTGCCTCATATTTTAGTGTCCAGTGTGCCCTGCTGGCTGTGCTTGTGAGGTCACAGCAGACTCAGTGCCTCATAGCTTAGTGTCCAGCACCCCCTGCTGGCTGTGCTTGTGAGGTCACAGCAGCCTCAGTGCCTCCCAGTCCAGTAGCAGGCTCCTGGCTGCTGGCTGTGCTTGTGACGTCACAGCAGCCTCAGTGCCTCCGAGGCCAGTGGCAGGCTCGCTCCTGGCTGGTGGTTGTGCTTGTGAGATCACAGAAGCCTCAGTGCCTCCTCTGCCCGTGGCAGTCTCATGGCTGCTGGCTGTGCTTGTGAGGTCACAGCAGACTCAGTGCCTCATGGGTTAGTGTCCATCGCCCCCTGCTGGCTGTGATTGTGACGTCACAGCAGACTCAGTGCCTCATTGGTTAGTTTCCAGCGCCCCCTGCTGGCTGTGCTTGTGAGGTCACAGCAGCCTGAGTGCCTCCTAGGTCGTGGCAGGCTCATGGCTGCTGGCTGTGCTTGTCAGGTCACAGCAGCCTCAGTGCCTCCTCTGCCCGTGGCAGTCTCATGGCTGCTGGCTCTGCTTGTGAGGTCACAGCAGACTCTGTGCCTCATAGGTAAGTGTCCAGCTCCCCCTGCTGGCTGTGCTTGTGAGGTCACAGCAGCCTCAGTGCCTCATAGCTTAGTGTCCAGCGCCCCCTGCTGGCTGTGCTTGTGAGGTCACAGCAGCCTGAGTGCCTCTGAGGCCAGTGGCAGGCTCATGGATGCTGGCTGTGCTTCTGAGGTCACAGAAGCCTCAGTACCTCCTCTGCCAGTGGCAGTCTCATGGCTGCTAGCTGTGCTTGTGAGGTCACAGCAGCCTCAGTGCCTCATAGGTTAGTGTCCATCGCCCCCTACTGGCTATGCTCGTGAGGTCACAGCAGACTCAGTGCCTCATAGGTTATCTCCAGTACCCCCTGCTGGCTGTGCTTGTGAGGTCACAGCAGCCTCAGTGCCTCCTCTGCCAGTGGCAGTCTCATGGCTGCTGGCTGTGCTTGTGAGGTCACAGCAGCCTCTGTGCCTCCTAGGCCAGTATCAGGGTCATGGCTGCTGGCTGTGCTTCTGAGTTCACAGAAGCCTGAATGCCTCCTAGGCCAGTGTCAGGCTCATGGCTGCTGGCTCTGCTTGTGAGGTCACAGCAGACTCACTGCCTCATAGGTTAGTGTCCAGCGCCCCCTGCTGGCTGTGCTTTTGAGGTCACAGCAGCCTCAGTGCCTCTGAGGCCAGTATCATGCTCATGGCTGCTGGCTGTGCTTGTGAGGTCACAGCAGCCTGAATGCCTCCTAGACCAGTGTCAGGGTCATGGCTGCTGGCTGTGCTTGTGAGGTCACAGAAGCCTGAATGCCTCCTGGGCCAGTGGCAGTCTCATGGCTGCTGGCTGTGATTGTGAGGTCACAGCAGCCTCAGTGCCTCATAGTTTAGTGTCCAGTGTCCCCTGCTGGCTCTGCTTGTGAGGTCACAGCAGACTCAGTGCCTCATAGGTAAGTGTGCAGCGCCCCCTGCTGGCTGTGCTTGTGAGGTCACAGCAGCCTCAGTGCCTCATAGCTTAGTGTCCAGCGTCCCCTGCTGGCTCTGCTTGTGAGGTCACAGCAGACTCAGTGCCTCATAGGTTAGTGTCCAGCGCCCCCTGCTGGCTGTGCTTTTGAGGTCACAGCAGCCTCAGTGCCTCTGAGGCCAGTATCATGCCCATGGTTGCTGGCTATGCTTGTGAGGTCACAGCAGCCTGAATGCCTCGTAGTCCAGTGTCAGGCTCATGGCTGTGCGCTGTGCTTGTGAGGTCACACAAGCCTGAATGCCTCTGAGGCCAGTGGCAGTCTCATGGCTGCTGGCTGTGCTTGTGAGGTCACAGCAGCCTCAGTGCCTCATAGTTTAGTGTCCAGTGTCCCCTGCTGGCTGTGCTTGTGAGGTCACAGCAGCCTCAGTGCCTCCCAGTCCAATATCAGGCTCCTGGCTGTTGGCTGTGCTTGTGAGGTCACAGCAGCCTGAGTGCCTCCTAGGCCAGTGGCAGGCTCATGGCTGCTGGCTGTGCTTGTGAGGTCACAGCAGACTCAGTGCCTCCCAGTCCAGTATCAGTCTCATGGCTGCTGGCTGTGCTTGTGACGTCACAGCAGCCTGAATGCCTCCTAGACCAGTGTCAGGCTCATGGCTGCTGGCTGTGCTTCTGACGTCACAGAAGCCTGAATGCCTCCTGGGCCAGTGGCAGGCTCATGGCTGCTGGCTGTGATTGTGAGGTCACAGCAGCCTCAGTGCCTCATCGTTTAGTGTCCAGCGCCCCCTGCTGGCTGTGCTTGTGAGGTCACAGCAGCCTCAGTGCCTCCCAGGCCAGTATCAGGCTCATGGCTGCTGGCTGTGCTTGTGAGGTCACAGCAGCCTCAGTGCCTCCCAGGCCAGTATCATGCTCATGGCTGCTGGCTGTCCTTGTGAGGTCACAGCAGCCTCAGTGCCTCCTAGGCCACTATCAGACTCATGGCTGCTGTCTGTCCTTGTGACGTCACAGCAGCCTCAGTGCCTCTGAGGCCAGTATCATGCTCATGGCTGCTGGCTGTGCTTGTGAGGTCACAGCAGCCTGAATGCCTCCTAGACCAGTGTCAGGCTCATGGCTGCTGGCTGTGCTTCTGAGGTCACAGAAGCCTGAATGCCTCCTAGGCCAGTGTCAGGCTCCTGGCTGCTGGCTGTGCTTCTGAGGTCACAGAAGCCTGAATGCCTCCTAGGCCGGTGGCAGGCTCATGGCTGCTGGCTCTGCTTGTGAGGTCACAGCAGCCTCAGTGCCTCATATTTTAGTGTCCAGTGTGCCCTGCTGGCTGTGCTTGTGAGGTCACAGCAGACTCAGTGCCTCATAGGTTAGTGTCCAGCACCCCCTGCTGGCTGTGCTTGTGAGGTCACAGCAGCCTCAGTGCCTCCCAGTCCAGTAGCAGGCTCCTGGCTGCTGGCTGTGCTTGTGACGTCACAGCAGCCTCAGTGCCTCCGAGGCCAGTGGCAGGCTCGCTCCTGGCTGGTGGTTGTGCTTGTGAGATCACAGAAGCCTCAGTGCCTCCTCTGCCCGTGGCAGTCTCATGGCTGCTGGCTGTGCTTGTGAGGTCACAGCAGACTCAGTGCCTCATGGGTTATTGTCCATCGCCCCCTGCTGGCTGTGATTGTGACGTCACAGCAGACTCAGTGCCTCATTGGTTAGTTTCCAGCGCCCCCTGCTGGCTGTGCTTGTGAGGTCACAGCAGCCTGAGTGCCTCCTAGGTCGTGGCAGGCTCATGGCTGCTGGCTGTGCTTGTGAGGTCACAGCAGCCTCAGTGCCTCTGAGGCCAGTGGCAGTCTCATGGCTGCTGGCTGTGCTTGTGAGGTTACAGCAGCCTCAGTGCCTCATAGGTAAGTGTCCAGCGCTCCCTGCTGGCTGTGCTTGTGAGGTCACAGCAGCCTCAGTGCCTCACAGGTCACTGTCAGGCTCATGGCTGCTGGCTGTGCTTGTGAGGTCACAGCAGACTGAATGCTTCCTAGACCAGTGTCAGGCTCATGGCTGCTGGCTGTGCTTCTGAGGTCACAGAAGCCTGAATGCCTCCTAGACCAGTGTCAGGCTCATGGCTGCTGGCTGTGCTTCTGAGGTCACAGAAGCCTGAATGCCTCCTAGGCCGGTGGCAGGCTCATGGCTGCTGGCTCTGCTTGTGAGGTCACAGCAGACTCTGTGCCTCATAGGTAAGTGTCCAGCTCCCCCTGCTGGCTGTGCTTGTGAGGTCACAGCAGCCTCAGTGCCTCATAGCTTAGTGTCCAGCGCCCCCTGCTGGCTGTGCTTGTGAGGTCACAGCAGCCTGAGTGCCTCTGAGGCCAGTGGCAGGCTCATGGATGCTGGCTGTGCTTCTGAGGTCACAGAAGCCTCAGTACCTCCTCTGCCAGTGGCAGTCTCATGGCTGCTGGCTGTGATTGTGAGGTCACAGCAGCCTCAGTGCCTCATAGGTTAGTGTCCATCGCCCCCTACTGGCTATGCTCGTGAGGTCACAGCAGACTCAGTGCCTCATAGGTTATCTCCAGTACCCCCTGCTGGCTGTGCTTGTGAGGTCACAGCAGCCTCAGTGCCTCCTCTGCCAGTGGCAGTCTCATGGCTGCTGGCTGTGCTTGTGAGGTTACAGCAGCCTCAGTGCCTCATAGGTAAGTGTCCAGCGCTCCCTGCTGGCTGTGCTTGTGAGGTCACAGCAGCCTCAGTGCCTCACAGGTCACTATCAGGCTCATGGCTGCTGGTTGTGCTTGTGAGGTCACAGCAGACTGAATGCTTCCTAGACCAGTGTCAGGCTCATGGCTGCTGGCTGTGCTTCTGAGGTCACAGAAGCCTGAATGCCTCCTAGACCAGTGTCAGGCTCATGGCTGCTGGCTGTGCTTCTGAGGTCACAGAAGCCTGAATGCCTCCTAGGCCGGTGGCAGGCTCATGGCTGCTGGCTCTGCTTGTGAGGTCACAGCAGACTCTGTGCCTCATAGGTAAGTGTCCAGCTCCCCCTGCTGGCTGTGCTTGTGAGGTCACAGCAGCCTCAGTGCCTCATAGCTTAGTGTCCAGCGCCCCCTGCTGGCTGTGCTTGTGAGGTCACAGCAGCCTGAGTGCCTCATAGGTTATCTCCAGTACCCCCTGCTGGCTGTGCTTGTGAGGTCACAGAAGCCTCAGTACCTCCTCTGCCAGTGGCAGTCTCATGGCTGCTAGCTGTGCTTGTGAGGTCACAGCAGCCTCAGTGCCTCATAGGTTAGTGTCCATCGCCCCCTACTGGCTATGCTCGTGAGGTCACAGCAGACTCAGTGCCTCATAGGTTATCTCCAGTACCCCCTGCTGGCTGTGCTTGTGAGGTCACAGCAGCCTCAGTGCCTCCTCTGCCAGTGGCAGTCTCATGGCTGCTGGCTGTGCTTGTGAGGTCACAGCAGCCTCTGTGCCTCCTAGGCCAGTATCAGGGTCATGGCTGCTGGCTGTGCTTCTGAGGTCACAGAAGCCTGAATGCCTCCTAGGCCAGTGTCAGGCTCATGGCTGCTGGCTCTGCTTGTGAGGTCACAGCAGACTCAGTGCCTCATAGGTTAGTGTCCAGCGCCCCCTGCTGGCTGTGCTTTTGAGGTCACAGCAGCCTCAGTGCCTCTGAGGCCAGTATCATGCTCATGGTTGCTGGCTGTGCTTGTGAGGTCACAGCAGCCTGAATGCCTCATAGACCAGTGTCAGGCTCATGGCTGCTGGCTGTGCTTGTGAGGTCACAGAAGCCTGAATGCCTCCTGGGCCAGTGGCAGTCTCATGGCTGCTGGCTGTGATTGTGAGGTCACAGCAGCCTCAGTGCCTCATAGTTTAGTGTCCAGTGTCCCCTGCTGGCTCTGCTTGTGAGGTCACAGCAGACTCAGTGCCTCATAGGTAAGTGTGCAGCGCCCCCTGCTGGCTGTGCTTGTGAGGTCACAGCAGCCTCAGTGCCTCATAGCTTAGTGTCCAGCGTCCCCTGCTGGCTCTGCTTGTGAGGTCACAGCAGACTCAGTGCCTCATAGGTTAGTGTCCAGCGCCCCCTGCTGGCTGTGCTTTTGAGGTCACAGCAGCCTCAGTGCCTCTGAGGCCAGTATCATGCCCATGGTTGCTGGCTATGCTTGTGAGGTCACAGCAGCCTGAATGCCTCGTAGTCCAGTGTCAGGCTCATGGCTGTGGGCTGTGCTTGTGAGGTCACACAAGCCTGAATGCCTCTGAGGCCAGTGGCAGTCTCATGGCTGCTGGCTGTGCTTGTGAGGTCACAGCAGCCTCAGTGCCTCATAGTTTAGTGTCCAGTGTCCCCTGCTGGCTGTGCTTGTGAGGTCACAGCAGCCTCAGTGCCTCCCAGTCCAATATCAGGCTCCTGGCTGTTGGCTGTGCTTGTGAGGTCACAGCAGCCTGAGTGCCTCCTAGGCCAGTGGCAGGCTCATGGCTGCTGGCTGTGCTTGTGAGGTCACAGCAGACTCAGTGCCTCCCAGTCCAATATCAGGCTCCTGGCTGTTGGCTGTGCTTGTGAGGTCACAGCAGCCTGAGTGCCTCCTAGGCCAGTGGCAGGCTCATGGCTGCTGGCTGTGCTTGTGAGGTCACAGCAGACTCAGTGCCTCTGAGACCAGTGGGAGTCTCATGGCTGCTGGCTGTGCTTGTGACATCACAGCAGCCTCAGTGCCTCTGAGGCCAGTGGGAGTCTCATGGCTGCTGGCTGTGCTTGTGAGGTCACAGCAGCCTCAGTGCCTCCTCTGCCAGTGGCAGGCTCATGGCTGCTGGCTGTGCTTGTGACGTCACAGCAGCCTCAGTGCCTCATCGTTTAGTGTCCAGCGCCCCCTGCTGGCTCTGCTTTTGAGGTCACAGCAGACTCAGTGCCTCAAAAGTTAGTGTCCAGCGCCCCCTGCTGGCTGTGCTTGTGACGTCACAGCAGCCTCAGGGCCTCCCAGGCCAGTATCAGGCTCATGGCTGCTGGCTGTCCTTGTGACGTCACAGCATCCTCAGGGCCTCACAGGCCAGTATCATGCTCATGGCTGCTGGCTGTCCTTGTGAGGTCACAGCAGCCTCAGTGCCTCACAGGCCAGTATCAGACTCATGGCTGCTGTCTGTCCTTGTGACGTCACAGCAGCCTCAGTGCCTCTGAGGCCAGTATCATGCTCATGGCTGCTGGCTGTGCTTGTGAGGTCATAGCAGCCTGAATGCCTCCTAGACCAGTGTCAGGCTCATGGCTGCTGGCTGTGCTTCTGACGTCACAGAAGCCTGAATGCCTCCTGGGCCAGTGGCAGGCTCATGGCTACTGGCTGTGCTTGTGAGGTCACAGCAGCCTCTGTGCCTCCTGGGCCAGTATCAGGCTCATGGCTGCTGGCTGTGCTTGTGAGGTCACAGAAAACTGAATGCCTCCTAGGCCCGTGTCAGGCTCATGGCTGCTGGCTGTGCTTGTGAGGTCACAGCAGCCTCAGTGCCTCATAGCTTAGTGTCCAGCGTCCCCTGCTGGCTCTGCTTGTGAGGTCACAGCAGACTCAGTGCCTCATAGGTTAGTGTCCAGCGCCCCTTGCTGGCTGTGCTTGTGAGGTCACAGCAGCCTCAGTGCCTCTGAGGCCAGTATCATGCTCATGGTTGCTGGCTGTGCTTGTGAGGTCACAGCAGCCTGAATGCCTCGTAGTCCAGTGTCAGGCTCATGGCTGTGGGCTGTGCTTGTGAGGTCACACAAGCCTGAATGCCTCCTGGGCCAGTGGCAGTCTCATGGCTGCTGGCTGTGCTTGTGAGGTCACAGCAGCCTCAGTGCCTCATAGTTTAGTGTCCAGTGTCCCCTGCTGGCTGTGCTTGTGAGGTCACAGCAGACTCAGTGCCTCATAGGTAAGTGTCCAGCGCCCCCTGCTGGCTGTGCTTGTGAGGTCACAGCAGCCTCAGTGCCTCCCAGGCCAATATCAGGCTCCTGGCTGCTGGCTGTGCTTGTGAGGTCACAGCAGCCTGAGTGCCTCCTAGGCCCGTGGCTGGCTCATGGCTGCTGGCTGTGCTTGTGAGGTCACAGCAGCCTCAGTGCCTCTGAGACCAGTGGGAGTCTCATGGCTGCTGGCTGTGCTTGTGACATCACAGCAGCCTCAGTGCCTCTGAGGCCAGTGGCAGTCTCATGGCTGCTGGCTGTGCTTGTGAGGTCACAGCAGCCTGAATGCCTCCTGGGCCAGTGGCAGTCTCATGGCTGCTGGCTGTGCTTGTGACGTCACAGCAGCCTCAGTGCCTCCTGGGCCAGTGGCAGGCTCATGGCTGCTGGCTGTGCTTGTGAGGTCACAGCAGCCTCAGTGCCTCATCGTTTAGTGTCCACCGCCCCCTGCTGGCTCTGCTTGTGAGGTCACAGCAGACTCAGTGCCTCAAAAGTTAGTGTCCAGCGCCCCCTGCTGGCTGTGCTTGTGAGGTCACAGCAGCCTCAGGGCCTCCCAGGCCAGTATCAGGCTCATGGCTCCTGGCTGTCCTTGTGACGTCACAGCAGCCTCAGGGCCTCACAGGCCAGTATCATGCTCATGGCTGCTGGCTGTCCTTGTGAGGTCACAGCAGCCTCAGTGCCTCACAGGCCAGTATCAGACTCATGGCTGCTGTCTGTCCTTGTGACGTCACAGCAGCCTCAGTGCCTCTGAGGCCAGTATCATGCTCATGGCTGCTGGCTGTGCTTGTGAGGTCATAGCAGCCTGAATGCCTCCTAGACCAGTGTCAGGCTCATGGCTGCTGGCTGTGCTTCTGAGGTCACAGAAGCCTGAATGCCTCCTAGGCCAGTGGCAGGCTCATGGCTGCTGGCTGTGCTTGTGAGGTCACAGCAGCCTCAGTGCCTCATAGTTTAGTGTCCAGTGTGCCCTGCTGGCTGTGCTTGTGAGGTCACAGCAGCCTCAGTGCCTCCCAGTCCAGTATCAGGTTCCTGGCTGCTGGCTGTGCTTGTGACGTCACAGCAGCCTCAGTGCCTCCGAGGCCAGTGGCAGGCTCGCTCCTGGCTGGTGGTTGTGCTTGTGAGATCACAGAAGCCTCAGTGCCTCCTCTGCCCGTGGCAGTCTCATGGCTGCTGGCTGTGCTTGTGAGGTCACAGCAGACTCAGTACCTCATTGGTTAGTGTCCATCGCCCCCTGCTGGCTGTGATTGTGACGTCACAGCAGACTCAGTGCCTCATTGGTTAGTGTCCAGCGCCCCCTGCTGGCTGTGCTTGTGACGTCACAGCAGCCTCAGTGCCTCCTAGGCCGTGGCAGGCTCATGGCTGCTGGCTATGCTTGTGAGGTCACAGCAGCCTCAGTGCCTCCTCTGCCAGTGGCAGTCTCATGGCTCCTGGCTGTGCTTGTGAGGTCACAGCAGCCTCAGTGCCTCATACTTTAGTATCCAGTGTCCCCTGCTGGCTGTGCTTGTGAGGTCACAGCAGCCTCAGTGCCTCCCAGGCCAATATCAGGCTCCTGTCTGCTGGCTGTGCTTGTGACTTCACAGCAGCCTCATTGCCTCCTAGGCCCGTGGCAGGCTCATGGCTGCTGGCTGTGCTTGTGAGGTCACAGCAGCCTCAGTGCCTCCTCTGCCAGTGGCAGTCTCATGGCTGCTGGCTGTGATTGTGAGGTCGCAGAAGCCTCAGTGCCTCATCGTTTAGTGTCCATCGCCCCCTGCTGGCTGTGCTCGTGAGGTCACAGCAGACTAAGGGCGTGATAGGTTATCTCCAGTGCCCCCTGCTGGCTGTGCTTGTGAGGTCACAGCAGCCTCAGTGCCTCCTCTGCCAGTATCAGGCTCATGGCTGCTGGCTGTGCTTCTGAGGTCACAGAAGCCTGAGTGCCTGCTGGGCCAGTGGCAGGCTCATGGCTGCTGGCTGTGATTGTGAGGTCACAGCAGCCTCAGTGCCTCATATCTTACTGTCCAGCATCCCCTCCTGGCTGTGCTTGTGAGGTCACAGCAGCCTCAGTGCCTCACATGCCAGTATCAGGCTCATGGCTGCTGGCTCTGCTTGTGAGGTCACAGAAGCCTCAGTGCCTCCTAAGCCAGTATCAGGCTCCTGGCTGATGGCTGTGCTTCTGAGGTCACACAAGCCTGAATGCCTCTGAGGCCAGTGGCAGTCTCATGGCTGCTGGCTGTGCTTGTGAGGTCACAGCAGCCTCAGTGCCTCATAGGTTAGTGTGCAGCGCCCCCTGCTGGCTCTGCTTGTGAGGTCACAGCAGACTCAGTGCCTCATAGGTTAGTGTGCAGCGCCCCCTGCTGGCTGTGCTTCTGAGGTCGCACCAGCCTCAGAGCCTCACAGGCCAGTATCATGCTCATTGCTGCTGGCTGTGCTTGTGAGGTCACAGCAGCCTCAGTGCCTCCGAGGCCAGTGGCAGTCTCATGGCTGCTGGCTGTGCTTGTGAGGTCACAGCAGCCTCAGTGCCTCCTCTGCCAGTGGCAGGCTCATGGCTGCTGGCTGTGATTGTGAGGTCACCGCAGCCTGAATGCCTCATCGTTTAATGTTCAGCATCCACTGCTGGCTCTGCTTGTGAGGTCAGAGCAGCCTCAGTGCCTCCTAGGCCAGTATCAGGCTCATGGCTGCTGGCTGTGCTTCTGAGGTCACAGAAACCTGAATGCCTCCTAGGCCAGTGGCAGGCTCATGGCTGCTGGCTGTGCTTGTGAGGTCACAGCAGACTCAGTGCCTCAAAAGTTAGTGTCCAGGGCCCCCTGCTGGCTGTGATTGTGAGGTCACAGCAGCTTCAGTGCCTCTCAGGCCAGTATCAGGCTCATGGCTGCTGGCTGTGCTTGTGATGTCACAGCAGCCTGAATGCCTCCTGGGCCAGTGGCAGGCTCATGGCTGCTGGCTGTGTTTGTGAGGTCACAGCAGCCTCAGTGCCTCATAGCTTAGTGTCCAGCGTCCTCTGCTGGCTCTGCTTGTGAGGTCACAGCAGACTCAGTGCCTCATAGGTTAGTGTCCAGCACCCCCTGCTGGCTGTGCTTGTGAGGTCACAGCAGCCTCAGTGCCTCCCAGGCCAATATCAGGCTCCTGGCTGCTGGCTGTGCTTATGACGTCACAGCAGCCTCAGTGCCTCTGAGGACAGTGGCAGTCTCATGGCTGCTGGCTGTGCTTGTGACGTCACAGCAGCCTGAGTGCCTCCTAGGCCGTGGCAGGCTCATGGTTGCTGGCTGTGCTTGTGAGGTCACAGAAGCCTCAGTGCCTCATAGGTTAGTGTCCATCGCCCCCTACTGGCTGTGCTCGTGAGGTCACAGCAGACTCAGTGCCTCATAGGTTATCTCCAGTGCCCCCTGCTGGCTGTGCTCGTGAGGTCACAGCAGACTCAGTGCCTCCTCTGCCAGTGCCATGCTCATGGCTGCTGGCTGTGCTTGTGATGTCACAGCAGCCTCAGTGCCTCCTATGCCCGTGGCAGGCTCATGGCTGCTGGATGTGCTTCTGAGGTCACACAAGCCTGAATGCCTCCTAGGCCAGTGGCAGTCTCATGGCTGCTGGTTGTGATTGTGAGGTCACAGCAGCCTCAGTGCCTCATAGCGTAGTGTCCAGCGTCCCGTGCTGGCTGTGCTTGTGAGGTCACAGCAGCCTCAGTGCCTCCTAGGTCAGTGGGAGTCTCATGGCTGCTGGCTGTGCTAGTGAGGTCACAGCAGCCTCAGTGCCTCATAGGCCAGTATCATGCTCATGGCTGCTGGCTGTGCTTGTGAGGTCACAGCAGCCTCAGTGCCTCCTAGGCCTGTGGCAGGCTCATGGCTGCTGGCTGTGCTTGTGAGGTCACAGCAGCCTCAGTGCCTCTGAGGCCAGTGGCAGTCTCATGGCTGCTGGCTGTGACTGTGAGGTCACAGCAGCCTCAGTGCCTCCTAGGCCAGTATCAGGCTCATGGCTGCTGGCTCTGCTTCTGAGGTCACAGAAGCCTGAATGCCTCCTAGGCCAGTGGCAGGCTCAGGGCTGCTGGCTGTGCTTGTGAGGTCACAGCAGCCTCAGTGCCTCATAGTTTAGTGTCCAGTGTCTCCTGCTGGCTCTGCTTGTGAGGTCACAGCAGACTCAGTGCCTCATAGGTAAGTATCCAGCGCCCCCTGCTGGCTGTGCTTGTGAGGTCACAGCAGCCTCAGTGCCTCCCAGGCCAATATCAGGCTCATGGCTGCTGGCTGTGCTTGTGACGTCACAGCAGCCTCAGTGCCTCTAAAGCCAGAGGGAGTCTCATGGCTGCTGGCTGTGCTTGTGACGTCACAGCAGCCTCAGTGCCTCCTCTGCCAGTGGCAGTCTCATGGCTGCTGGCTGTGCTTTTGAGGTCACAGAAGCCTCAGTGCATCCTCTGCCCGTGGCAGTCTCATGGCTGCTGGCTGTACTTGTGAGGTCACAGCAGACTCAGTACCTCATTGGTTAGTGTCCAGCGCCCCCTGCTGGCTGTGATTTTGACGTCACAGCAGACTCAGTGCCTCATTGGTTAGTGTCCAGCGCCCCCTGCTGGCTGTGCTTGTGAGGTCACAGCAGCCTCAGTGCCTCCCAGGCCAATATCAGGCTCCTGTCTGCTGGCTGTGCTTGTGACGTCACAGCAGCCTCAGTGCCTCCTAGGCCCGTGGCAGGCTCATGGCTGCTGGCTGTGCTTGTGAGGTCACAGCAGCCTCAGTGCCTCTGAGGCCAGTGGCAGTCTCATGGCTGCTGGCTGTGATTGTGAGGTCACAGAAGCCTCAGTGCCTCCTAGGTTAGTGTCCATCGCCCCCTGCTGGCTGTGCTCGTGAGGTCACAGCAGACTAAGAGTGTGATAGGTTATCTCCAGTGCCCCCTGCTGGCTGTGCTTGTGAGGTCACAGCAGCCTCAGTGCCTCCTCTGTCAGTATCAGGCTCATGGCTGCTGGCTGTGCTTCTGAGGTCACAGAAGCCTCAGTGCCTGCTGGGCCAGTGGCAGGCTCATGGCTGCTGGCTGTGATTGTGAGGTCACAGCAGCCTCAGTGCCTCATCTCTTACTGTCCAGCATCCCCTCCTGGCTGTGCTTGTGAGGTCACAGCAGCCTCAGTGCCTCACATGCCAGTATCAGGCGCATGGCTGCTGGCTCTGCTTGTGAGGTCACAGAAGCCTCAGTGCCTCCTAGGCCAGTATCAGGCTCCTGGCTGATGGCTGTGCTTCTGAGGTCACACAAGCCTGAATGCCTCTGAGGCCAGTGGCAGTCTCATGGCTGCTGGCTGTGCTTGTGAGGTCACAGCAGCCTCAGTGCCTCATAGGTTAGTGTGCAACGCCCCCTGCTGGCTCTGCTTGTGAGGTCACAGCAGACTCAGTGCCTCATAGGTTAGTGTGCAGCGCCCCCTCCTGGCTGTGCTTCTGAGGTCGCACCAGCCTCAGAGCCTCACAGGCCAGTATCATGCTCATTGCTGCTGGCTGTGCTTGTGAGGTCACAGCAGCCTCAGTGCCTCCGAGGCCAGTGGCAGTCTCATGGCTGCTGGCTGTGCTTGTGAGGTCACAGCAGCCTCAGTGCCTCCGAGGCCAGTGGCAGTCTCATGGCTGCTGGCTGTGCTTGTGAGGTCACAGCAGCCTGAATGCCTCCTGGGCCAGTGGCAGGCTCATGGCTGCTGGCTGTGCTTCTGAGGTCACCGCAGCCTCAGTGCCTCATCGTTTAGTGTCCAGTGTCCCCTGCTGGCTCTGCTTGTGAGGTCAGAGCAGCCTCAGTGCCACCTAGGCCAGTATCAGGCTCATGGCTGCTGGCTGTGCTTCTGAGGTCACAGAAACCTGAATGCCTCCTAGGCCAGTGGCAGGCTCATGGCTGCTGGCTGTGCTTGTGAGGTCACAGCAGACTCAGTGCCTCAAAAGTTAGTGTCCAGGGCCCCCTGCTGGCTGTGATTGTGAGGTCACAGCAGCTTCAGTGCCTCCCAGGCCAATATCAGGCTCCTGGCTGCTGGCTGTGCTTGTGAGGTCACAGCAGCCTCAGTGCCTCTGAGGACAGTGGCAGTCTCATGTCTGCTGGCTGTGCTTGTGAGGTCGCAGCAGCCTCAGTGCCTCCGAGGCCAATATCAGGCTCATGGTTGCTGGCTGTGCTTGTGAGGTCACAGAAGCCTCAGTGCCTCATAGGTTAGTGTCCATCGCGCCCTACTGGCTGTGCTCGTGAGGTCACAGCAGACTCAGTGCCTCATAGGTTATCTCCAGTGCCCCCTGCTGGCTGTGCTCGTGAGGTCACAGCAGACTCAGTGCCTCCTCTGCCAGTGCCATGCTCATGGCTGCTGGCTGTGCTTGCGATGTCACAGCAGCCTCAGTGCCTCCTATGCCCGTGGCAGGCTCATGGCTGCTGGATGTGCTTCTGAGGTCACACAAGCCTGAATGCCTCCTAGGCCAGTGGCAGTCTCATGGCTGCTGGTTGTGATTGTGAGGTCACAGCAGCCTCAGTGCCTCATAGCGTAGTGTCCAGCGTCCCGTGCTGGCTGTGCTTGTGAGGTCACAGCAGCCTCAGTGCCTCCTAGGTCAGTGGCAGGCTCATGGCTGCTGGCTGTGCTTGTGAGGTCACAGCAGACTCAGTACCTCATTGGTTAGTGTCCAGCGCCCCCTGCTGGCTGTGATTGTGACGTCACAGCAGACTCAGTGCCTCATTGGTTAGTGTCCAGCGCCCCCTGCTGGCTGTGCTTGTGACGTCACAGCAGCCTGAGTGCCTCCGAGGCCGTGGCAGGCTCATGGCTGCTGGCTGTGATTGTGAGGTCACAGCAGCCTCAGTGCCTCCTCTGTCAGTATCAGGCTCATGGCTGCTGGCTGTGCTTCTGAGGTCACAGAAGCCTCAGTGCCTGCTGGGCCAGTGGCAGGCTCATGGCTGCTGGCTGTGATTGTGAGGTCACAGCAGCCTCAGTGCCTCATCTCTTACTGTCCAGCATCCCCTCCTGGCTGTGCTTGTGAGGTCACAGCAGCCTCAGTGCCTCACATGCCAGTATCAGGCGCATGGCTGCTGGCTCTGCTTGTGAGGTCACAGAAGCCTCAGTGCCTCCTAGGCCAGTATCAGGCTCCTGGCTGATGGCTGTGCTTCTGAGGTCACACAAGCCTGAATGCCTCTGAGGCCAGAGGAAGTCTCATGGCTGCTGGCTGTGCTTGTGAGGTCACAGCAGCCTCAGTGCCTCATAGGTTAGTGTGCAACGCCCCCTGCTGGCTCTGCTTGTGAGGTCACAGCAGCCTCAGTGCCTCATAGGTTAGTGTCCATCGCCCCCTTCTGGCTGTGCTTGTGAGGTCACAGCAGACTCAGTGCCTCATAGTTAAGTGTCCAGCGTCCCCTGCTGGCTCTGCTTGTGAGGTCACAGCAGCCTCAGTGCCTCCGAGGCCAGTGGCAGGCTCATGGCTGCTGGCTGTGCTTGTGAGGTCACAGCAGCCTCAGTGCCTCCGAGGCCAGTGGCAGTCTCATGGCTGCTGGCTGTGCTTGTGAGGTCACAGCAGCCTGAATGCCTCCTGGGCCAGTGGCAGGCTCATGGCTGCTGGCTGTGCTTCTGAGGTCACCGCAGCCTCAGTGCCTCATCGTTTAGTGTCCAGTGTCCCCTGCTAGCTCTGCTTGTGAGGTCAGAGCAGCCTCAGTGCCACCTAGGCCAGTATCAGGCTCATGGCTGCTGGCTGTGCTTCTGAGGTCACAGAAACCTGAATGCCTCCTAGGCCAGTGGCAGGCTCATGGCTGCTGGCTGTGCTTGTGAGGTCACAGCAGACTCAGTGCCTCAAAAATTAGTGTCCAGGGCCCCCTGCTGGCTGTGATTGTGAGGTCACAGCAGCTTCAGTGCCTCTCAGGCCAATATCAGGCTCCTGGCTGCTGGCTGTGCTTGTGACGTCACAGCAGCCTCAGTGCCTCCCAGGCCAGTGGCAGTCTCATGGCTGCTGGCTGTGCTTGTGACGTCACAGCAGCCTGAGTGCCTCCTAGGCCGTGGCAGGCTCATTGATGCTGGCTGTGCTTGTGAGGTCACAGAAGCCTCAGTGCCTCATAGGTTAGTGTCCATCGCCCCCTACTGGCTGTGCTCGTGAAGTCACAGCAGACTCAGTGTCTCATAGGTTATCTCCAGTGCCTCCTGCTGGCTGTGCTCGTGAGGTCACAGCAGACTCAGTGCCTCCTCTGCCAGTGCCATGCTCATGGCTGCTGGCTGTGCTTGTGATGTCACAGCAGCCTCAGTGCCTCCTATGCCCGTGGCAGGCTCATGGCTGCTGGCTGTGCTTCTGAGGTCACACAAGCCTGAATGCCTCCTAGGCCAGTGGCAGTCTCATGGCTGCTGGTTGTGATTGTGAGGTCACAGCAGCCTCAGTGCCTCAGAGTGTAGTGTCCAGCGTCCCGTGCTGGCTGTGCTTGTGAGGTCACAGCAGCCTCAGTGCCTCCTAGGTCAGTGGCAGGCTCATGGCTGCTGGCTGTGCTTGTGAGGTCACAGCAGCCTCAGTGCCTCCTAGGCCCGTGGCAGGCTCATGGCTGCTAGCTGTGCTTGTGAGGTCACAGCAGCCTCAGTGCCTCCTAGGCCCGTGGCATGCTCATGGCTGCTGGCTGTGCTTGTGAGGTCACAGCAGCCTCAGTGCCTCTGAGGCCAGTGGCAGTCTCATGGCTGCTGGCTGTGATTGTGAGGTCACAGCAGCCTCTGTGCCTCCTAGGCCAGTATCAGGCTCATGGCTGCTGGCTGTGCTTCTGAGGTCACAGAAACCTGAATGCCTCCTAGGCCAGTGGCAGGCTCAGGGCTGCTGGCTGTGATTGTGAGGTCACAGCAGCCTCAGTGCCTCATCGTTTAGTGTCCAGTGTCCCCTGCTGGCTCTGCTTGTGAGGTCACAGCAGACTCAGTGCCTTATAGGTAAGTATCCAGCGCCCCCTGCTGGCTGTGCTTGTGAGGTCACAGCAGCCTCAGTGCCTCCCAGGCCAATATCAGGCTCCTGGCTGCTGGCTGTGCTTGTGACGTCACAGCAGCCTCAGTGCCTCTAAAGCCAGAGGGAGTCTCATGGCTGCTGGCTGTGCTTGTGAGGTCACAGCAGCCTCAGTGCCTCCGAGGCCAGTGGCAGTCTCATGGCTGCTGGCTGTGCTTGTGACATCACAGCAGCCTCAGTGCCTCTGAGGCCAGTGGCAGTCTCATGGCTGCTGGCTGTGCTTGTTAGCTCACAGAAGCCTGAATGCCTCCTGGGCCAGTGGCAGTCTCATGGCTGCTGGCTGTGCTTGTGACGTCACAGAAGCCTCAGTGCCTCCTGGGCCAGTGGCAGGCTCATGGCTGCTGGCTGTGCTTGTGTGGTCACAGCAGCCTCAGTGCCTCATCGTTTAGTGTCCAGCGCCCCCTGCTGGCTGTGCTTGTGAGGTCACAGCAGCCTCAGTGCCTCCCAGTCCAGTATCAGGCTCCTGGCTGCTGGCTGTGCTTGTGACGTCACAGCAGCCTCAGTGCCTCCGAGGCCAGTGGCAGGCTGGCTCCTGGCTGCTGGTTGTGCTTGTGAGATCACAGAAGCCTCAGTGCCTCCTCTGCCCGTGGCAGTCTCATGGCTGCTGGCTGTGCTTGTGAGGTCACAGCAGACTCTGTGCCTCATAGGTTAGTGTCCATCGCCCCCTGCTGGCTGTGATTGTGACGTCACAGCAGACTCAGTGCCTCATTGGTTAGTTTCCAGCGCCCCCTGCTGGCTGTGCTTGTGACGTCACAGCAGCCTGAGTGCCTCCTAGGTCGTGGCAGGCTCATGGCTGCTGGCTGTGCTTGTGAGGTCACAGCAGCCTCAGTGCCTCTGAGGCCAGTGGCAGTCTCATGGCTGCTGGCTGTGCTTGTGAGGTCACAGCAGCCTCAGTGCCTCATAGGTAAGTGTCCAGCGCTTCCTGCTGGCTGTGCTTGTGAGGGCACAGCAGCCTCAGTGCCTCACAGGTCACTATCAAGCTCATGGCTGCTGGCTGTGCTTGTGAGGTCACAGCAGCCTGAATGCCTCCTAGACCAGTGTCAGGCTCATGGCTGCTGGCTGTGCTTGTGAGGTCACAGAAGCCTGAATGCCTCCTAGACCAGTGTCAGGCTTCTGGCTGCTGGCTGTGCTTCTGAGGTCACAGAAGCCTGAATGCCTCCTAGGCCCGTGACAGGCTCATGGCTGCTGGCTATGATTGTGAGGTCACAGCAGCCTCTGTGCCTCATCGTTTAGTGTCCAGCGTCCCCTGCTGGCTGTGCTTGTGAGGTCACAGCAGACTCAGGGCCTCAAAAGTTAATGTGCAGCGCCCCTGCTGGCTGTGCTTGTGAGGTCACAGCAGCCTCAGTGCCTCCTAGGCCAGTATCAGGCTCATGGCTGCTGGCTGTGCTTGTGAGGTCACAGCAGCCTCAGTGCCTCCTAGGCCAGTATCAGGCTCCTGGCTGATGGCTGTGCTTCTGAGGTCACACAAGCCTGAATGCCTCTGAGGCCAGAGGGAGTCTCATGGCTGCTGGCTGTGCTTGTGAGGTCACAGCAGCCTCAGTGCCTCATAGGTTAGTGTGCAACGCCCCCTGCTGGCTCTGCTTGTGAGGTCACAGCAGACTCAGTGCCTCATAGGTTAGTGTGCAGCGCCCCCTGCTGGCTGTGCTTCTGAGGTCGCACCAGCCTCAGAGCCTCACAGGCCAGTATCATGCTCATTGCTGCTGGCTGTGCTTGTGAGGTCACAGCAGCCTCAGTGCCTCCGAGGCCAGTGGCAGTCTCATGGCTGCTGGCTGTGCTTGTGAGGTCACAGCAGCCTCAGTGCCTCCTCTGCCAGTGGCAGTCTCATGGCTGCTGGCTGTGCTTGTGAGGTCACAGCAGCCTGAATGCCTCCTGGGCCAGTGGCAGTCTCATGGCTGCTGGCTGTGCTTCTGAGGTCACCGCAGCCTCAGTGCCTCATCGTTTAGTGTCCAGTGTCCCCTGCTAGCTCTGCTTGTGAGGTCAGAGCAGCCTCAGTGCCACCTAGGCCAGTATCAGGCTCATGGCTGCTGGCTGTGCTTCTGAGGTCACAGAAACCTGAATGCCTCCTAGGCCAGTGGCAGGCTCATGGCTGCTGGCTGTGCTTGTGAGGTCACAGCAGACTCAGTGCCTCAAAAATTAGTGTCCAGGGCCCCCTGCTGGCTGTGATTGTGAGGTCACAGCAGCTTCAGTGCCTCTCAGGCCAATATCAGGCTCCTGGCTGCTGGCTGTGCTTGTGACGTCACAGCAGCCTCAGTGCCTCCCAGGCCAGTGGCAGTCTCATGGCTGCTGGCTGTGACTGTGAGGTCACAGCAGCCTCAGTGCCTCCTAGGCCAGTATCAGGCTCATGGCTGCTGGCTCTGCTTCTGAGGTCACAGAAGCCTGAATGCCTCCTAGGCCAGTGGCAGGCTCAGGGCTGCTGGCTGTGCTTGTGAGGTCACAGCAGCCTCAGTGCCTCATAGTTTAGTGTCCAGTGTCTCCTGCTGGCTCTGCTTGTGAGGTCACAGCAGACTCAGTGCCTCATAGGTAAGTATCCAGCGCCCCCTGCTGGCTGTGCTTGTGAGGTCACAGCAGCCTCAGTGCCTCCCAGGCCAATATCAGGCTCATGGCTGCTGGCTGTGCTTGTGACGTCACAGCAGCCTCAGTGCCTCTAAAGCCAGAGGGAGTCTCATGGCTGCTGGCTGTGCTTGTGACGTCACAGCAGCCTCAGTGCCTCCTCTGCCAGTGGCAGTCTCATGGCTGCTGGCTGTGCTTTTGAGGTCACAGAAGCCTCAGTGCATCCTCTGCCCGTGGCAGTCTCATGGCTGCTGGCTGTGCTTGTGAGGTCACAGCAGACTCAGTACCTCATTGGTTAGTGTCCAGCGCCCCCTGCTGGCTGTGATTGTGACGTCACAGCAGACTCAGTGCCTCATTGGTTAGTGTCCAGCGCCCCCTGCTGGCTGTGCTTGTGAGGTCACAGCAGCCTCAGTGCCTCCCAGGCCAATATCAGGCTCCTGTCTGCTGGCTGTGCTTGTGACGTCACAGCAGCCTCAGTGCCTCCTAGGCCAATATCAGGCTCCTGTCTGCTGGCTGTGCTTGTGACGTCACAGCAGCCTCAGTGCCTCCTAGGCCCGTGGCAGGCTCCTGTCTGCTGGCTGTGCTTGTGACGTCACAGCAGCCTCAGTGCCTCCTAGGCCCGTGGCAGGCTCATGGCTGCTGGCTGTGATTGTGAGGTCACAGAAGCCTCAGTGCCTCCTAGGTTAGTGTCCATCGCCCCCTGCTGGCTGTGCTCGTGAGGTCACAGCAGACTAAGAGTGTGATAGGTTATCTCCAGTGCCCCCTGCTGGCTGTGCTTGTGAGGTCACAGCAGCCTCAGTGCCTCCTCTGTCAGTATCAGGCTCATGGCTGCTGGCTGTGCTTCTGAGGTCACAGAAGCCTCAGTGCCTGCTGGGCCAGTGGCAGGCTCATGGCTGCTGGCTGTGATTGTGAGGTCACAGCAGCCTCAGTGCCTCATCTCTTACTGTTCAGCATCCCCTCCTGGCTGTGCTTGTGAGGTCACAGCAGCCTCAGTGCCTCACATGCCAGTATCAGGCGCATGGCTGCTGGCTCTGCTTGTGAGGTCACAGCAGCCTCAGTGCCTCCTAGGCCAGTATCAGGCTCCTGGCTGATGGCTGTGCTTCTGAGGTCACGCAAGCCTGAATGCCTCTGAGGCCAGTGGCAGTCTCATGGCTGCTGGCTGTGCTTGTCAGGTCACAGCAGCCTCAGTGCCTCATAGGTTAGTGTGCAACGCCCCCTGCTGGCTCTGCTTGTGAGGTCACAGCAGACTCAGTGCCTCATAGGTTAGTGTGCAGCGCCCCCTGCTGGCTGTGCTTCTGAGGTCGCACCAGCCTCAGAGCCTCACAGGCCAGTATCATGCTCATTGCTGCTGGCTGTGCTTGTGAGGTCACAGCAGCCTCAGTGCCTCCGAGGCCAGTGGCAGTCTCATGGCTGCTGGCTGTGCTTGTGAGGTCACAGCAGCCTGAATGCCTCCGAGGCCAGTGGCAGTCTCATGGCTGCTGGCTGTGCTTGTGAGGTCACAGCAGCCTGAATGCCTCCTGGGCCAGTGGCAGGCTCATGGCTGCTGGCTGTGCTTCTGAGGTCACCGCAGCCTCAGTGCCTCATCGTTTAGTGTCCAGTGTCCCCTGCTGGCTCTGCTTGTGAGGTCAGAGCAGCCTCAGTGCCACCTAGGCCAGTATCAGGCTCATGGCTGCTGGCTGTGCTTCTGAGGTCACAGAAACCTGAATGCCTCCTAGGCCAGTGGCAGGCTCATGGCTGCTGGCTGTGCTTGTGAGGTCACAGCAGACTCAGTGCCTCAAAAGTTAGTGTCCAGGGCCCCCTGCTGGCTGTGATTGTGAGGTCACAGCAGCTTCAGTGCCTCCCAGGCCAATATCAGGCTCCTGGCTGCTGGCTGTGCTTGTGAGGTCACAGCAGCCTCAGTGCCTCTGAGGACAGTGGCAGTCTCATGTCTGCTGGCTGTGCTTGTGAGGTCGCAGCAGCCTCAGTGCCTCCGAGGCCAATATCAGGCTCATGGTTGCTGGCTGTGCTTGTGAGGTCACAGAAGCCTCAGTGCCTCATAGGTTAGTGTCCATCGCGCCCTACTGGCTGTGCTCGTGAGGTCACAGCAGACTCAGTGCCTCATAGGTTATCTCCAGTGCCCCCTGCTGGCTGTGCTCGTGAGGTCACAGCAGACTCAGTGCCTCCTCTGCCAGTGCCATGCTCATGGCTGCTGGCTGTGCTTGCGATGTCACAGCAGCCTCAGTGCCTCCTATGCCCGTGGCAGGCTCATGGCTGCTGGATGTGCTTCTGAGGTCACACAAGCCTGAATGCCTCCTAGGCCAGTGGCAGTCTCATGGCTGCTGGTTGTGATTGTGAGGTCACAGCAGCCTCAGTGCCTCATAGCGTAGTGTCCAGCGTCCCGTGCTGGCTGTGCTTTTGAGGTCACAGCAGCCTCAGTGCCTCCTAGGTCAGTGGCAGTCTCATGGCTGCTGGCTGTGCTTGTGAGGTCACAGCAGACTCAGTACCTCATTGGTTAGTGTCCAGCGCCCCCTGCTGGCTGTGATTGTGACGTCACAGCAGACTCAGTGCCTCATTGGTTAGTGTCCAGCGCCCCCTGCTGGCTGTGCTTGTGACGTCACAGCAGCCTGAGTGCCTCCGAGGCCGTGGCAGGCTCATGGCTGCTGGCTGTGATTGTGAGGTCACAGCAGCCTCAGTGCCTCCTCTGTCAGTATCAGGCTCATGGCTGCTGGCTGTGCTTCTGAGGTCACAGAAGCCTCAGTGCCTGCTGGGCCAGTGGCAGGCTCATGGCTGCTGGCTGTGATTGTGAGGTCACAGCAGCCTCAGTGCCTCATCTCTTACTGTCCAGCATCCCCTCCTGGCTGTGCTTGTGAGGTCACAGCAGCCTCAGTGCCTCACATGCCAGTATCAGGCGCATGGCTGCTGGCTCTGCTTGTGAGGTCACAGAAGCCTCAGTGCCTCCTAGGCCAGTATCAGGCTCCTGGCTGATGGCTGTGCTTCTGAGGTCACACAAGCCTGAATGCCTCTGAGGCCAGAGGAAGTCTCATGGCTGCTGGCTGTGCTTGTGAGGTCACAGCAGCCTCAGTGCCTCATAGGTTAGTGTGCAACGCCCCCTGCTGGCTCTGCTTGTGAGGTCACAGCAGCCTCAGTGCCTCATAGGTTAGTGTCCATCGCCCCCTTCTGGCTGTGCTTGTGAGGTCACAGCAGACTCAGTGCCTCATAGTTTAGTGTCCAGCGTCCCCTGCTGGCTCTGCTTGTGAGGTCACAGCAGCCTCAGTGCCTCCGAGGCCAGTGGCAGTCTCATGGCTGCTGGCTGTGCTTGTGAGGTCACAGCAGCCTCAGTGCCTCCTAGGCCAGTGGCAGTCTCATGGCTGCTGGCTGTGCTTGTGAGGTCACAGCAGCCTGAATGCCTCCTGGGCCAGTGGCAGGCTCATGGCTGCTGGCTGTGCTTCTGAGGTCACCGCAGCCTCAGTGCCTCATCGTTTAGTGTCCAGTGTCCCCTGCTAGCTCTGCTTGTGAGGTCAGAGCAGCCTCAGTGCCACCTAGGCCAGTATCAGGCTCATGGCTGCTGGCTGTGCTTCTGAGGTCACAGAAACCTGAATGCCTCCTAGGCCAGTGGCAGGCTCATGGCTGCTGGCTGTGCTTGTGAGGTCACAGCAGACTCAGTGCCTCAAAAATTAGTGTCCAGGGCCCCCTGCTGGCTGTGATTGTGAGGTCACAGCAGCTTCAGTGCCTCTCAGGCCAATATCAGGCTCCTGGCTGCTGGCTGTGCTTGTGACGTCACAGCAGCCTCAGTGCCTCTGAGGACAGTGGCAGTCTCATGGCTGCTGGCTGTGCTTGTGACGTCACAGCAGCCTGAGTGCCTCCTAGGCCGTGGCAGGCTCATTGATGCTGGCTGTGCTTGTGAGGTCACAGAAGCCTCAGTGCCTCATAGGTTAGTGCCCATCGCCCCCTACTGGCTGTGCTCGTGAAGTCACAGCAGACTCAGTGTCTCATAGGTTATCTCCAGTGCCTCCTGCTGGCTGTGCTCGTGAGGTCACAGCAGACTCAGTGCCTCCTCTGCCAGTGCCATGCTCATGGCTGCTGGCTGTGCTTGTGATGTCACAGCAGCCTCAGTGCCTCCTATGCCCGTGGCAGGCTCATGGCTGCTGGCTGTGCTTCTGAGGTCACACAAGCCTGAATGCCTCCTAGGCCAGTGGCAGTCTCATGGCTGCTGGTTGTGATTGTGAGGTCACAGCAGCCTCAGTGCCTCAGAGTGTAGTGTCCAGCGTCCCGTGCTGGCTGTGCTTGTGAGGTCACAGCAGCCTCAGTGCCTCCTAGGTCAGTGGCAGGCTCATGGCTGCTGGCTGTGCTTGTGAGGTCACAGCAGCCTCAGTGCCTCCTAGGCCCGTGGCAGGCTCATGGCTGCTAGCTGTGCTTGTGAGGTCACAGCAGCCTCAGTGCCTCCTAGGCCCGTGGCATGCTCATGGCTGCTGGCTGTGCTTGTGAGGTCACAGCAGCCTCAGTGCCTCTGAGGCCAGTGGCAGTCTCATGGCTGCTGGCTGTGATTGTGAGGTCACAGCAGCCTCTGTGCCTCCTAGGCCAGTATCAGGCTCATGGCTGCTGGCTGTGCTTGTGAGGTCACTGAAGCCTGAATGCCTCCTAGGCCAGTGGCAGGCTCAGGGCTGCTGGCCGTGATTGTGAGGTCACAGCAGCCTCAGTGCCTCATCGTTTAGTGTCCAGTGTCCCCTGCTGGCTCTGCTTGTGAGGTCACAGCAGACTCAGTGCCTTATAGGTAAGTATCCAGCGCCCCCTGCTGGCTGTGCTTGTGAGGTCACAGCAGCCTCAGTGCCTCCCAGGCCAATATCAGGCTCCTGGCTGCTGGCTGTGCTTGTGACGTCACAGCAGCCTCAGTGCCTCTAAAGCCAGAGGGAGTCTCATGGCTGCTGGCTGTGCTTGTGAGGTCACAGCAGCCTCAGTGCCTCCGAGGCCAGTGGCAGTCTCATGGCTGCTGGCTGTGCTTCTGAGGTCACAGAAGCCTCAGTGCATCCTCTGCCCGTGGCAGTCTCATGGCTGCTGGCTGTGCTTGTGAGGTCACAGCAGACTCAGTACCTCATTGGTTAGTGTCCAGCGCCCCCTGCTGGCTGTGATTTTGACGTCACAGCAGACTCAGTGCCTCATTGGTTAGTGTCCAGCGCCCCCTGCTGGCTGTGCTTGTGACGTCACAGCAGCCTGAGTGCCTCCGAGGCCGTGGCAGGCTCATGGCTGCTGGCTATGCTTGTGAGGTCACAGCAGCCTCAGTGTCTCCTCTGCCAGTGGCAGTCTCATGGCTGCTGGCTGTGCTTGTGAGGTCACAGCAGCCTCAGTGCCTCATAGTTTAGTAACCAGTGTCCCCTGCTGGCTGTGCTTGTGAGGTCACAGCAGCCTCAGTGCCTCCCAGGCCAATATCAGGCTCCTGTCTACTGGCTGTGCTTGTGACGTCACAGCAGCCTCAGTGCCTCCTAGGCAAGTAGCAGTCTCATGGCTCCTGGCTGTGCTTGTGAGGTCACAGCAGCCTCAGTGCCTCCTAGGCCAGTGGCAGGCTCATGGCTGCTAGCTGCGCTTCTGAGGTCACACAAGCCTGAATGCCTCCTAGGCCAGTGGCAGTCTCATGGCTGCTGGCTGTGCTTGTGAGGTCACAGCAGCCTCAGTGCCTCCTAGGCCAGTGGCAGGCTCATGGCTGCTGGCTGTGCTTGTGAGGTCACAGCAGCCTCAGTGCCTCCTCTGCCAGTGGCAGTCTCATGGCTGCTACCTGTGCTTGTGAGGTCACAGCAGACTCAGTGCCTCATAGGTTAGTGTCCATCGCCCCCTACTGGCTGTGCTTGTGAGGTCACAGCAGACTCAGTGCCTCATAGATTATCTCCAGTACCCCCTGCTGGCTGTGCTTGTGACGTCACAGCAGCCTCAGTGCCTCCTCTGCCAGTGGCAGTCTCTTGTCTACTGGCTGTGCTTGTGAGGTCACAGCAGCCTCTGTGCCTCCTAGGCCAGTATCAGGGTCATGGCTGCTGGCTGTGCTTCTGAGGTCACAGAAGCCTGAATGCCTCCTAGACCAGTGTCAGGCTCATGGCTGCTGGCTGTGCTTTTGAGGTCACAGCAACCTCAGTGCCTCTGAGGCCAGTATCATGCTCATTGTTGCTGGCTGTGCTTGTGAGGTCACAGCAGCCTCAGTGCCCCTGAGGACAGTGGCAGTCTCATGGCTGCTGGCTGTGCTTGTGACGTCACAGCAGCCTGAGTGCCTCCTAGGCCGTGGCAGGCTCATGGTTGCTGACTGTGCTTGTGAGGTCACAGAAGCCTCAGTGCCTCATAGGTTAGTGTCCATCGCCCCCTACTGCCTGTGCTCGTGAGGTCACAGCAGACTCAGTGCCTCATAGGTTATCTCCAGTGCCCCCTGCTGGCTGTGCTCGTGAGGTCACAGCAGACTCAGTGCCTCCTCTGCCAGTGCCATGCTCATGGCTGCTGGCTGTGCTTGTGATGTCACAGCAGCCTCAGTGCCTCCTATGCCCGTGGCAGGCTCATGGCTGCTGGATGTGCTTCTGAGGTCACACAAGCCTGAATGCCTCCTAGGCCAGTGGCAGTCTCATGGCTGCTGGTTGTGATTGTGAGGTCACAGCAGCCTCAGTGCCTCATAGCGTAGTGTCCAGCGTCCCGTGCTGGCTGTGCTTGTGAGGTCACAGCAGCCTCAGTGCCTCCTAGGTCAGTGGCAGGCTCATGGCTGCTGGCTGTGCTTGTGAGGTCACAGCAGCCTCAGTGCCTCATAGGCCAGTATCATGCTCATGGCTGCTGGCTGTGCTTGTGAGGTCACAGCAGCCTCAGTGCCTCCTAGGCCTGTGGCAGGCTCATGGCTGCTGGCTGTGCTTGTGAGGTCACAGCAGCCTCAGTGCCTCTGAGGCCAGTGGCAGTCTCATGGCTGCTGGCTCTGCTTCTGAGGTCACAGAAGCCTGAATGCCTCCTAGGCCAGTGGCAGGCTCAGGGCTGCTGGCTGTGATTGTGAGGTCACAGCAGCCTCAGTGCCTCATAGTTTAGTGTCCAGTGTACCCTGCTGGCTCTGCTTGTGAGGTCACAGCAGACTCAGTGCCTCATAGGTAAGTATCCAGCGCCCCCTGCTGGCTGTGCTTGTGAGGTCACAGCAGCCTCAGTGCCTCCCAGGCCAATATCAGGCTCATGGCTGCTGGCTGTGCTTGTGACGTCACAGCAGCCTCAGTGCCTCTAAAGCCAGAGGGAGTCTCATGGCTGCTGGCTGTGCTTGTGACGTCACAGCAGCCTGAGTGCCTCCTCTGCCAGTGGCAGTCTCATGGCTGCTTCCTGTGCTTCTGAGGTCACAGAAGCCTCAGTGCATCCTCTGCCCGTGGCAGTCTCATGGCTGCTGGCTGTGCTTGTGAGGTCACAGCAGACTCAGTACCTCATTGGTTAGTGTCCAGCGCCCCCTGCTGGCTGTGATTGTGACGTCACAGCAGACTCAGTGCCTCATTGGTTAGTGTCCAGCGCCCCCTGCTGGCTGTGCTTGTGACGTCACAGCAGCCTGAGTGCCTCCGAGGCCGTGGCAGGCTCATGGCTGCTGGCTGTGATTGTGAGGTCACAGCAGCCTCAGTGCCTCCTCTGTCAGTATCAGGCTCATGGCTGCTGGCTGTGCTTCCGAGGTCACAGAAGCTTCAGTGCCTGCTGGACCAGTGGCAGGCTCATGGCTGCTGGCTGTGATTGTGAGGTCACAGCAGCCTCAGTGCCTCATCTCTTACTGTCCAGCGCCCCCTGCTGGCTGTGCTTGTGACGTCACAGCAGCCTCAGTGCCTCCGAGGCCAGTGGCAGTCTCATGGCAGCTGGCTGTGCTTGTGAGGTCACAGCAGCCTCAGTGCCTCCGAGGCCAGTGGCAGGCTCATGGCTGCTGGATGTGCTTGTGAGGTCACAGCAGCCTGAATGCCTCCTGGGCCAGTGGCAGTCTCATGGCTGCTGGCTGTGCTTCTGAGGTCACAGCAGCCTCAGTGCCTCAGAGTGTAGTGTCCAGCGTCCCGTGCTGGCTGTGCTTGTGAGGTCACAGCAGCCTCAGTGCCTCCTAGGTCAGTGGCAGGCTCATGGCTGCTGGCTGTGCTTGTGAGGTCACAGCAGCCTCAGTGCCTCCTAGGCCCGTGGCAGGCTCATGGCTGCTAGCTGTGCTTGTGAGGTCACAGCAGCCTCAGTGCCTCCTAGGCCCGTGGCAGGCTCATGGCTGCTGGCTGTGCTTGTGAGGTCACAGCAGCCTCAGTGCCTCTGAGGCCAGTGGCAGTCTCATGGCTGCTGGCTGTGATTGTGAGGTCACAGCAGCCTCTGTGCCTCCTAGGCCAGTATCAGGCTCATGGCTGCTGGCTGTGCTTCTGAGGTCACAGAAACCTGAATGCCTCCTAGGCCAGTGGCAGGCTCAGGGCTGCTGGCTGTGATTGTGAGGTCACAGCAGCCTCAGTGCCTCATCGTTTAGTGTCCAGTGTCCCCTGCTGGCTCTGCTTGTGAGGTCACAGCAGACTCAGTGCCTTATAGGTAAGTATCCAGCGCCCCCTGCTGGCTGTGCTTGTGAGGTCACAGCAGCCTCAGTGCCTCCCAGGCCAATATCAGGCTCCTGGCTGCTGGCTGTGCTTGTGACGTCACAGCAGCCTCAGTGCCTCTAAAGCCAGAGGGAGTCTCATGGCTGCTGGCTGTGCTTGTGAGGTCACAGCAGCCTCAGTGCCTCCGAGGCCAGTGGCAGTCTCATGGCTGCTGGCTGTGCTTGTGACATCACAGCAGCCTCAGTGCCTCTGAGGCCAGTGGCAGTCTCATGGCTGCTGGCTGTGCTTGTTAGCTCACAGAAGCCTGAATGCCTCCTGGGCCAGTGGCAGTCTCATGGCTGCTGGCTGTGCTTGTGACGTCACAGCAGCCTCAGTGCCTCCTGGGCCAGTGGCAGGCTCATGGCTGCTGGCTGTGCTTGTGAGGTCACAGCAGCCTCAGTGCCTTATCGTTTAGTGTCCAGCGCCCCCTGCTGGCTGTGCTTGTGAGGTCACAGCAGCCTCAGTGCCTCCCAGTCCAGTAGCAGGCTCCTGGCTGCTGGCTGTGCTTGTGACGTCACAGCAGCCTCAGTGCCTCCGAGGCCAGTGGCAGGCTGGCTCCTGGCTGCTGGTTGTGCTTGTGAGATCACAGAAGCCTCAGTGCCTCCTCTGCCCGTGGCAGTCTCATGGCTGCTGGCTGTGCTTGTGAGGTCACAGCAGACTCTGTGCCTCATAGGTTAGTGTCCATCGCCCCCTGCTGGCTGTGATTGTGACGTCACAGCAGACTCAGTGCCTCATTGGTTAGTTTCCAGCGCCCCCTGCTGGCTGTGCTTGTGAGGTCACAGCAGCCTG
Source organism: Dromaius novaehollandiae (assembly GCF_036370855.1). Classification (NCBI taxonomy): domain Eukaryota; kingdom Metazoa; phylum Chordata; class Aves; order Casuariiformes; family Dromaiidae; genus Dromaius; species Dromaius novaehollandiae. The sequence continues at coordinate 1,505,533 of NC_088120.1, read as the reverse complement.
AGTGCCTCCTAGGTCGTGGCAGGCTCATGGCTGCTGGCTGTGCTTGTGAGGTCACAGCAGCCTCAGTGCCTCTGAGGCCAGTGGCAGTCTCATGGCTGCTGGCTGTGCTTGTGAGGTCACAGCAGCCTCAGTGCCTCATAGGTAAGTGTCCAGCGCTTCCTGCTGGCTGTGCTTGTGAGGTCACAGCAGCCTCAGTGCCTCACAGGTCACTATCAAGCTCATGGCTGCTGGCTGTGCTTGTGAGGTCACAGCAGCCTGAATGCCTCCTAGACCAGTGTCAGGCTCATGGCTGCTGGCTGTGCTTGTGAGGTCACAGAAGCCTCAGTGCCTCCTAGACCAGTGTCAGGCTCATGGCTGCTGGCTGTGCTTCTGAGGTCACAGAAGCCTGAATGCCTCCTAGGCCGGTGGCAGGCTCGTGGCTGCTGGCTCTGCTTGTGAGGTCACAGCAGACTCTGTGCCTCATCGTTTAGTGTCCAGCGCCCCCTGCTGGCTGTGCTTGGGACGTCACAGAAACCTGAATGACTCCTAAGCCAGTGGCAGGCTCATGGCTGCTGGCTGTGATTGTGAGGTCACAGCAGCCTCAGTGCCTCATAGCTTAGTGTCCAGCGTCCCCTGCTGGCTCTGCTTGTGAGGTCACAGCAGACTCAGTGCCTCATAGGTTAGTGTCCAGCGCCCCCTGCTGGCTGTGCTTGTGAGGTCACAGCAGCCTCAGTGCCTCATAGCTTAGTGTCCAGCGCCCCCTGCTGGCTGTGCTTGTGAGGTCACAGCAGCCTCAGTGCCTCTGAGGCCAGTGGCAGGCTCATGGCTGCTGGCTGTGCTTGGGAGGTCACAGAAGCCTCAGTGCCTCCTCTGCCAGTGGCAGTCTCATGGCTGCTAGCTGTGCTTGTGAGGTCACAGCAGACTCAGTGCCTCATAGGTTAGTGTCCATCGCCCCCTACTGGCTGTGCTCGTGAGGTCACAGCAGACTCAGTGCCTCATAGGTTATCTCCAGTACCCCCTGCTGGCTGTGCTTGTGAGGTCACAGCAGCCTCAGTGCCTCATCTGCCAGTGGCAGTCTCATGGCTACTGGCTGTGCTTGTGAGGTCACATCAGCCTCTGTGTCTCCTAGGCCATTATCAGGCTCATGGCTGCTGGCTGTGCTTCTCAGGTCACAGAAGCCTGAATGCCTCCTAGGCCAGTGGCAGTCTCATGGCTGCTGGTTGTGATTGTGAGGTCACAACAGCCTCAGTGCCTCAGAGCGTAGTGTCCAGCGTCCCGTGCTGGCTGTGCTTGTGAGGTCACAGCAGCCTCAGTGCCTCCTAGGTCAGTGGCAGGCTCATGGCTGCTGGCTGTGCTTGTGAGGTCACAGCAGCCTCAGTGCCTCCTAGGCCCGTGGCAGGCTCATGGCTGCTAGCTGTGCTTGTGAGGTCACAGCAGCCTCAGTGCCTCCTAGGCCCGTGGCAGGCTCATGGCTGCTGGCTGTGCTTGTGAGGTCACAGCAGCCTCAGTGCCTCTGAGGCCAGTGGCAGTCTCTTGGCTACTGGCTGTGCTTCTGAGGTCACAGAAGCCTGAATGCCTCCTAGGCCAGTTTCAGGCTCATGGCTGCTGGCTCTGCTTGTGAGGTCACAGCAGACTCAGTGCCTCATAGGTTAGTGTGCAGCGCCCCCTGCTGGCTGTGCTTGTGAGGTCACAGCAGCCTCAGTGCCTCCCAGGCCAGTATCATGCTCATGGCTGCTGGCTGTGCTTCTGAGGTCACAGAAGCCTGAATGCCTCCTAGACCAGTGTCAGGCTCATGGCTGCTGGCTGTGCTTCTCAGGTCACAGAAGCCTGAATGCTTCCTGGGCCAGTGGCAGTCTCATGGCTGCTGGCTGTGCTTGTGAGGTCACAGCAGCCTCAGTGCCTCATCGTTTAGTGTACAGCGTCCAATACTGGCTCTGCTTGTGAGGTCACAGCAGACTCAGTGCCTCATAAGTAAGTGTCCAGCGCCCCCTGCTGGCTGTGCTTGTGAGGTCACAGCAGCCTCAGTGCCTCCCAGTCCAATATCAGGCTCCTGGCTGCTGGCTGTTCTTGTGTCGTCACAGCAGACTCAGTGCCTCCTAGGCCCGTGGCAGGCTCATGACTGCTGGCTGTGCTTGTGAGGTCACCGCAACGTCAGTGCCTCTGAGACCAGTGGGAGTCTCATGGCTGCTGGCTGTGCTTGTGACATCACAGCAGCCTCAGTGCCTCTGAGGCCAGTGGCAGTCTCATGGCTGCTGGCTGTGCTTCTGAGGTCACAGAAGCCTGAATGCCTCCTGGGCCAGTGGCAGTCTCATGGCTGCTGGCTGTGCTTGTGAGGTCACAGCAGACTCAGTGCCTCATAGGTTAGTGTCCATCGCCCCATACTGGCTGTGCTCGTGAGGTCACAGCAGACTCAGGGCCTGATAGGTTATCTCCAGTGCCCGCTGCTGGCTGTGCTCGTGAGGTCACAGCAGACTCAGTGCCTCCTCTGCCAGTGTCATGGTCATGGCTGCTGGCTGTGCTTGTGAGGTCACAGCAGCCTCAGTGCCTCCTATGCCCGTGGCAGGCTCATGGCTGCTGGCTGTACTTCTGAGGTCACACAAGCCTGAATGCCTCATAGGCCAGTGGCAGTCTCATGGCTGCTGGTTGTGATTGTGAGGTCACAACAGCCTCAGTGCCTCAGAGCGTAGTGTCCAGCGTCCCGTGCTGGCTGTGCTTGTGAGGTCACAGCAGCCTCAGTGCCTCCTAGGTCAGTGGCAGGCTCATGGCTGCTGGCTGTGCTTGTGAGGTCACAGCAGCCTCAGTGCCTCCTAGGCCCGTGGCAGGCTCATGGCTGCTAGCTGTGCTTGTGAGGTCACAGCAGCCTCAGTGCCTCCTAGGCCCGTGGCAGGCTCATGGCTGCTGGCTGTGCTTGTGAGGTCACAGCAGCATCAGTGCCTCTGAGGCCAGTGGCAGTCTCTTGGCTACTGGCTGTGCTTGTGAGGTCACAGCAGCCTCTGTGCCTCCTAGGCCAGTATCAGGCTCATGGCTGCTGGCTGTGCTTCTGAGGTCACAGAAGCCTGAATGCCTCCTAGGCCAGTGTCAGGCTCATGGCTGCTGGCTCTGCTTGTGAGGTCACAGCAGACTCAGTGCCTCATAGGTTAGTGTGCAGCGCCCCCTGCTGGCTGTGCTTGTGAGGTCACAGCAGCCTCAGTGCCTCCCAGGCCAGTATCATGCTCATGGCTGCTGGCTGTGCTTGTGAGGTCACAGAAGCCTGAATGCCTCCTAGACCAGTGTCAGGCTCATGGCTGCTGGCTGTGCTTCTCAGGTCACAGAAGCCTGAATGCTTCCTGGGCCAGTGGCAGTCTCATGGCTGCTGGCTGTGCTTGTGAGGTCACAGCAGCCTCAGTGCCTCATCGTTTAGTGTACAGCGTCCAATGCTGGCTCTGCTTGTGAGGTCACAGCAGACTCAGTGCCTCATAAGTAAGTGTCCAGCGCCCCCTGCTGGCTGTGCTTGTGAGGTCACAGCAGCCTCAGTGCCTCCCAGTCCAATATCAGGCTCCTGGCTGCTGGCTGTTCTTGTGTCGTCACAGCAGACTCAGTGCCTCCTAGGCCCGTGGCAGGCTCATGACTGCTGGCTGTGCTTGTGAGGTCACCGCAACGTCAGTGCCTCTGAGACCAGTGGGAGTCTCATGGCTGCTGGCTGTGCTTGTGACATCACAGCAGCCTCAGTGCCTCTGAGGCCAGTGGCAGTCTCATGGCTGCTGGCTGTGCTTCTGAGGTGACAGAAGCCTGAATGCCTCCTGGGCCAGTGGCAGTCTCATGGCTGCTGGCTGTGCTTGTGACGTCACAGCAGCCTCAGTGCCTCATAGGTTAGTGTCCATCGCCCCCTACTGGCTGTGCTCGTGAGGTCACAGCAGACTCAGGGCCTGATAGGTTATCTCCAGTGCCCGCTGCTGGCTGTGCTCGTGAGGTCACAGCAGACTCAGTGCCTCCTCTGCCAGTGTCATGGTCATGGCTGCTGGCTGTGCTTGTGAGGTCACAGCAGCCTCAGTGCCTCCTATGCCCGTGGCAGGCTCATGGCTGCTGGCTGTACTTCTGAGGTCACACAAGCCTGAATGCCTCCTAGGCCAGTGGCAGTCTCATGGCTGCTGGCTGTGCTTGTGAGGTCACAGCAGCCTGAATGCCTCCTCTGCCAGTGACAGGCTCATGGCTGCTGGCTGTGCTTGTGAGGTCACAGCAGCCTCAGGGCCTCCCAGGCCAGTATCAGGCTCCTGGCTGCTGGCTGTGCTTGTGAGGTCACAGCAGCCTCAGTGCCTCCTAGGCCACTATCAGGCTCATGGCTGCTGTCTGTCCTTGTGACGTCACAGCAGCCTCAGTGCCTCTGAGGCCAGTGTCAGGCTCATGGCTGCTGGCTGTGCTTCTGAGGTCACAGAAGCCTGAATGCCTCCAAGGCCAGTGGCAGGCTCATGGCTGCTGGCTGTGCTTGTGAGGTCACAGCAGCCTCAGTGCTTCATATTTTAGTGTCCAGTGTGCCCTGCTGGCTGTGCTTGTGAGGTCACAGCAGCCTCAGTGCCTCCCAGTCCAGTATCAGGCTCCTGGCTGCTGGCTGTACTTGTGACGTCACAGCAGCCTCAGTGCCTCCTGGGCCAGTGGCAGGCTCACTCCTGGCTGCTGGTTGTGCTTGTGAGATCACAGAAGCCTCAGTGCCTCCTCTGCCCGTGGCAGTCTCATGGCTGCTGGCTGTGCTTGTGAGGGCACAGCAAACTCAGTGCCTCATTGGTCAGTGTCCAGCGCCCCCTGCTGGCTGTGATTGTGAGGTCACAGCAGCCTGAGTGCCTCCTAGGCCGTGGCAGGCTCATGGCTGCTGGCTGTGCTTGTGAGGTCACAGCAGCCTCAGTGCCTCTGAGGCCAGTGGCAGTCTCATGGCTCCTGGCTGTGCTTGTGAGGTCACAGCAGCCTCAGTGCCTCATAGTTTAGTGTCCAGTGTCCCCTGCTGGCTGTGCTTGTGAGGTCACAGCAGACTCAGTGCCTCCCAGTCCAATATCAGGCTCCTGTCTGATGGCTGTGCTTGTGACGTCACAGCAGCCTCAGTGCCTCCTAGGCCCGTGGCAGGCTCATGGCTGCTGGCTGTGCTTGTGACGTCACAGCAGCCTGAGTGCCTCCTCTGCCAGTGGCAGTCTCATGGCTGCTGGCTGTGCTTGTGAGGTCACAGCAGCCTCAGTGCCTCCTAGGTTAGTGTCCATCGCCCCCTGCTGGCTGTGCTCGTGAGGTCACAGCAGACTAAGGGCGTGATAGTTTATCTCCAGTGCCCCCTGCTGGCTGTGCTTGTGAGGTCACAGCAGCCTCAGTGCCTCCTCTGCCAGTATCAGGCTCATGGCTGCTGGCTGTGCTTGTGAGGTCACAGCAGCCTCAGTGCCTCATATCTTAGTGTCCAGCATCCCATCCTGGCTCTGCTTGTGAGGTCACAGCAGCCTCAGTGCCTCCCAGGCCAGTAACATGCTCATGGCTGCTGGCTCTGCTTGTGAGGTCACAGAAGCCTCAGTGCCTCCTAGGCCAGTATCAGGCTCCTGGCTGCTGGCTGTGCTTCTGAGGTCACAGAAGCCTGAATGCCTCTGAGGCCAGTGGCAGTCTCATGGCTGCTGGCTGTGCTTGTGAGGTCACAGCAGCCTCAGTGCCTCATCATTTAGTGTCCAGCGTCCCCTGCTGGCTCTGCTTGTGAGGTCACAGCAGACTCAGTGCCTCATAGGTTAGTGTCCATCGCCCCCTGCTTGCTGTGCTTGTGAGGTCGCACCAGCCTCAGAGCTTCCCAGGCCAGTATCATGCTCATTGCTGCTGGCTGTGCTTGTGAGGTCACAGCAGCCTCAGTGCCTCCTAGGCCAGTGGCAGTCTCATGGCTGCTGGCTGTGCTTGTGAGGTCACAGCAGCCTCAGTGCCTCCTAGGCCATTGGCAGTCTCATGGCTGCTGGCTGTGATTGTGAGGTCACAGCAGCCTGAATGCCTCCTGGGCCAGTGGCAGGCTCATGGCTGCTGGCTGTGAATGTGAGGTCACCACAGCCTCAGTGCCTCATAGTTTAGTGTCCAGCGTCCCCTGCTGGCTGTGCTTGTGATGTCACAGCAGCCTCAGTGCCTCCTAGGCCAGTATCAGGCTCCTGGCTGCTGGCTGTGCTTGTGAGGTCACAGCAGCCTCAGTGCCTCATAGGTTAGTGTCCATCGCCCCCTGCTGGCTGTGCTTGTGAGGTCACAGCAGCTTCAGTGCCTCTCAGGCCAGTATCAGGCTCATGGCTGCTGGCTGTGCTTGTGATGTCACAGCAGCCTGAATGCCTCCTGGGCCAGTGGCAGGCTCATGGCTGCTGGCTGTGCTTGTGAGGTCACAACAGCCTCAGTGCCTCATAGCTTAGTGTCCAGCACCCCCTGCTGGCTGTGCTTGTGAGGTCGCAGCAGCCTCAGTGCCTCCGAGGCCAATATCAGGCTCCTGGCTGCTGGCTGTGCTTGTGAGGTCACAGCAGCCTCAGTGCCTCCTAGGCCCGTGGCTGGCTCATGACTGCTGGCTGTGCTTGTGAGGTCACCGCAACCTCAGTTCCTCTGAGACCAGTGGGAGTCTCATGGCTGCTGGCTGTGCTTGTGACATCACAGCAGCCTCAGTGCCTCTGAGGCCAGTGGCAGTCTCATGGCTGCTGGCTGTGCTTCTGAGGTCACAGAAGCCTGAATGCCTCCTCTGCCAGTGGCAGTCTCATGGCTGCTGGCTGTGCTTGTGACGTCACAGCAGCCTCAGTGCCTCATAGGTTAGTGTCCATCGCCCCCTACTGGCTGTGCTCGTGAGGTCACAGCAGACTCAGGGCCTGATAGGTTATCTCCAGTGCCCGCTGCTGGCTGTGCTCGTGAGGTCACAGCAGAATCAGTGCCTCCTCTGCCAGTGTCATGGTCATGGCTGCTGGCTGTGCATGTGAGGTCACAGCAGCCTCAGTGCCTCCTATGCCCGTGGCAGGCTCATGGCTGCTGGCTGTACTTCTGAGGTCACACAAGCCTGAATGCCTCATAGGCCAGTGGCAGTCTCATGGCTGCTGGCTGTGCTTGTGAGGTCACAGCAGCCTCAGTGCCTCTGAGGCCAGTGGGAGTCTCATGGCAGCTGGCTGTGCTTGTGACGTCACACCAGCCTGAGTGCCTCCTAGACCAGTGTCAGGCTCATGGCTGCTGGCTGTGCTTCTGAGGTCACAGCAGCCTGAATGCCTCCTAGACCAGTGTCAGGGTCATGGCTGCTGGCTGTGCTTGTGAGGTCACAGCAGTCTCAGTGCCTCCTCTGCCAGTGACAGGCTCATGGCTGCTGGCTGTGCTTGTGAGGTCACAGCAGCCTCAGGGCCTCCCAGGCCAGTATCAGGCTCCTGGCTGCTGGCTGTGCTTGTGAGGTCACAGCAGCCTCAGTGCCTCCCAGGCCAGTATCATGCTCAGGGCTGCTGGCAGTCCTTGTGACGTCACAGCAGCCTCAGTGCCTCCTAGGCCACTATCAGGCTCATGGCTGCTGTCTGTCCTTGTGACATCACAGCAGCCTCAGTGCCTCCTAGGCCCGTGGCAGGCTCATGGCTGCTGGCTGTGCTTGTGAGGTCACAGCAGCCTCAGTGCCTCCTCTGCCAGTATCAGGCTCATGGCTGCTGGCTGTGCTTGTGAGGTCACAGCAGCCTCAGTGCCTCATATCTTAGTGTCCAGCATCCCATCCTGGCTCTGCTTGTGAGGTCACAGCAGCCTCAGTGCCTCCCAGGCCAGTAACAGGCTCATGGCTGCTGGCTCTGCTTGTGAGGTCACAGAAGCCTCAGTGCCTCCTAGGCCAGTATCAGGCTCCTGGCTGCTGGCTGTGCTTCTGAGGTCACAGAAGCCTGAATGCCTCTGAGGCCAGTGGCAGTCTCATGGCTGCTGGCTGTGCTTGTGAGGTCACAGCAGCCTCAGTGCCTCATCATTTAGTGTCCAGCGTCCCCTGCTGGCTCTGCTTGTGAGGTCACAGCAGACTCAGTGCCTCATAGGTTAGTGTCCATCGCCCCCTGCTTGCTGTGCTTGTGAGGTCGCACCAGCCTCAGAGCCTCACAGGCCAGTATCATGCTCATTGCTGCTGGCTGTGCTTGTGAGGTCACAGCAGCCTCAGTGCCTCCTAGGCCAGTGGCAGTCTCATGGCTCCTGGCTGTGCTTGTGAGGTCACAGCAGCCTCAGTGCCTCCTAGGCCATTGGCAGTCTCATGGCTGCTGGCTGTGATTGTGAGGTCACAGCAGCCTGAATGCCTCCTGGGCCAGTGGCAGGCTCATGGCTGCTGGCTGTGAATGTGAGGTCACCGCAGCCTCAGTGCTTCATAGTTTAGTGTCCAGCGTCCCCTGCTGGCTGTGCTTGTGAGGTCACAGCAGCCTCAGTGCCTCCTAGGCCAGTATCAGGCTCATGGCTGCTGGCTGTGCTTGTGAGGTCACAACAGCCTCAGTGCCTCATAGCTTAGTGTCCAGCACCCCCTGCTGGCTGTGCTTGTGAGGTCGCAGCAGCCTCAGTGCCTCCCAGGCCAATATCAGGCTCCTGGCTGCTGGCTGTGCTTGTGAGGTCACAGCAGCCTCAGTGCCTCTGAGGACAGTGGCAGTCTCATGGCTGCTGGCTGTGCTTGTGATGTCACAGCAGCCTGAGTGCCTCCTAGGCCGTGGCAGGCTCCTGGCTGCTAGCTATGCTTGTGAGGTCACAGAAGCCTCAGTGCCTCCCCGGCCAGTGGCAGTCTCATGGCGGTCACAACAGCCTCAGTGCCTCATAGCTTAGTGTCCAGCACCCCCTGCTGGCTGTGCTTGTGAGGTCGCAGCAGCCTCAGTGCCTCCCAGGCCAATATCAGGCTCCTGGCTGCTAGCTATGCTTGTGAGGTCACAGAAGCCTCAGTGCCTCCCCGGCCAGTGGCAGTCTCATGGCTCCTGGCTGTGCTTGTGATGTCACAGCAGCCTCAGTGCCTCCTAGACCAGTGGCAGTCTCATGGCTGCTGGCTGTGCTTGTGAGGTCACAGAAGCCTCAGTGCCTCATAGGTTAGTGTCCATCACCCCCTACTGGCTGTGCTCGTGAGGTCACAGCAGACTCAGTGCCTCCTAGGTTATCTCCAGTGCCCCCTGCTGGCTGTGCTCGTGATGTCACAGCAGACTCAGTGCCTCCTCTGCCAGTGCCATGCTCATGGCTGCTGGCTGTGCTTGTGAGGTCACAGCAGCCTCAGTGCCTCTGAGGCCAGTGGGAGTCTCATGGCTGCTGGCTGTGCTTGTGACGTCACAGCAGCCTCAGTGCCTCTGAGCCCAGTGGCAGTCTCATGGCTGCTGGCTGTGCTTCTGAGGTGACAGAAGCCTGAATGCCTCCTGGGCCAGTGGCAGTCTCATGGCTGCTGGCTGTGCTTGTGACGTCACAGCAGCCTCAGTGCCTCATAGGTTAGTGTCCATCGCCCCCTACTGGCTGTGCTCTTGAGGTCACAGCAGACTCAGGGCCTGATAGGTTATCTCCAGTGCCCGCTGCTGGCTGTGCTCGTGAGGTCACAGCAGACTCAGTGCCTCCTCTGCCAGTGTCATGGTCATGGCTGCTGGCTGTGCTTGTGAGGTCACAGCAGCCTCAGTGCCTCCTATGCCCGTGGCAGGCTCATGGCTGCTGGCTGTACTTCTGAGGTCACACAAGCCTGAATGCCTCATAGGCCAGTGGCAGTCTCATGGCTGCTGGCTGTGCTTGTGAGGTCACAGCAGCCTGAATGCCTCCTCTGCCAGTGACAGGCTCATGGCTGCTGGCTGTGCTTGTGAGGTCACAGCAGCCTCAGGGCCTCCCAGGCCAGTATCAGGCTCCTGGCTGCTGGCTGTGCTTGTGAGGTCACAGCAGCCTCAGTGCCTCCTAGGCCACTATCAGGCTCATGGCTGCTGTCTGTCCTTGTGACGTCACAGCAGCCTCAGTGCCTCTGAGGCCAGTGTCAGGCTCATGGCTGCTGGCTGTGCTTCTGAGGTCACAGAAGCCTGAATGCCTCCAAGGCCAGTGGCAGGCTCATGGCTGCTGGCTGTGCTTGTGAGGTCACAGCAGCCTCAGTGCTTCATATTTTAGTGTCCAGTGTGCCCTGCTGGCTGTGCTTGTGAGGTCACAGCAGCCTCAGTGCCTCCCAGTCCAGTATCAGGCTCCTGGCTGCTGGCTGTACTTGTGACGTCACAGCAGCCTCAGTGCCTCCTGGGCCAGTGGCAGGCTCACTCCTGGCTGCTGGTTGTGCTTGTGAGATCACAGAAGCCTCAGTGCCTCCTCTGCCCGTGGCAGTCTCATGGCTGCTGGCTGTGCTTGTGAGGGCACAGCAAACTCAGTGCCTCATTGGTCAGTGTCCAGCGCCCCCTGCTGGCTGTGATTGTGAGGTCACAGCAGCCTGAGTGCCTCCTAGGCCGTGGCAGGCTCATGGCTGCTGGCTGTGCTTGTGAGGTCACAGCAGCCTCAGTGCCTCTGAGGCCAGTGGCAGTCTCATGGCTCCTGGCTGTGCTTGTGAGGTCACAGCAGCCTCAGTGCCTCATAGTTTAGTGTCCAGTGTCCCCTGCTGGCTGTGCTTGTGAGGTCACAGCAGACTCAGTGCCTCCCAGTCCAATATCAGGCTCCTGTCTGATGGCTGTGCTTGTGACGTCACAGCAGCCTCAGTGCCTCCTAGGCCCGTGGCAGGCTCATGGCTGCTGGCTGTGCTTGTGACGTCACAGCAGCCTGAGTGCCTCCTCTGCCAGTGGCAGTCTCATGGCTGCTGGCTGTGCTTGTGAGGTCACAGCAGCCTCAGTGCCTCCTAGGTTAGTGTCCATCGCCCCCTGCTGGCTGTGCTCGTGAGGTCACAGCAGACTAAGGGCGTGATAGTTTATCTCCAGTGCCCCCTGCTGGCTGTGCTTGTGAGGTCACAGCAGCCTCAGTGCCTCCTCTGCCAGTATCAGGCTCATGGCTGCTGGCTGTGCTTGTGAGGTCACAGCAGCCTCAGTGCCTCATATCTTAGTGTCCAGCATCCCATCCTGGCTCTGCTTGTGAGGTCACAGCAGCCTCAGTGCCTCCCAGGCCAGTAACATGCTCATGGCTGCTGGCTCTGCTTGTGAGGTCACAGAAGCCTCAGTGCCTCCTAGGCCAGTATCAGGCTCCTGGCTGCTGGCTGTGCTTCTGAGGTCACAGAAGCCTGAATGCCTCTGAGGCCAGTGGCAGTCTCATGGCTGCTGGCTGTGCTTGTGAGGTCACAGCAGCCTCAGTGCCTCATCATTTAGTGTCCAGCGTCCCCTGCTGGCTCTGCTTGTGAGGTCACAGCAGACTCAGTGCCTCATAGGTTAGTGTCCATCGCCCCCTGCTTGCTGTGCTTGTGAGGTCACACCAGCCTCAGAGCCTCCCAGGCCAGTATCATGCTCATTGCTGCTGGCTGTGCTTGTGAGGTCACAGCAGCCTCAGTGCCTCCTAGGCCAGTGGCAGTCTCATGGCTGCTGGCTGTGCTTGTGAGGTCACAGCAGCCTCAGTGCCTCCTAGGCCATTGGCAGTCTCATGGCTGCTGGCTGTGATTGTGAGGTCACAGCAGCCTGAATGCCTCCTGGGCCAGTGGCAGGCTCATGGCTGCTGGCTGTGAATGTGAGGTCACCACAGCCTCAGTGCCTCATAGTTTAGTGTCCAGCGTCCCCTGCTGGCTGTGCTTGTGATGTCACAGCAGCCTCAGTGCCTCCTAGGCCAGTATCAGGCTCCTGGCTGCTGGCTGTGCTTGTGAGGTCACAGCAGCCTCAGTGCCTCATAGGTTAGTGTCCATCGCCCCCTGCTGGCTGTGCTTGTGAGGTCACAGCAGCTTCAGTGCCTCTCAGGCCAGTATCAGGCTCATGGCTGCTGGCTGTGCTTGTGATGTCACAGCAGCCTGAATGCCTCCTGGGCCAGTGGCAGGCTCATGGCTGCTGGCTGTGCTTGTGAGGTCACAACAGCCTCAGTGCCTCATAGCTTAGTGTCCAGCACCCCCTGCTGGCTGTGCTTGTGAGGTCGCAGCAGCCTCAGTGCCTCCGAGGCCAATATCAGGCTCCTGGCTGCTGGCTGTGCTTGTGAGGTCACAGCAGCCTCAGTGCCTCCTAGGCCCGTGGCAGGCTCATGACTGCTGGCTGTGCTTGTGAGGTCACCGCAACCTCAGTTCCTCTGAGACCAGTGGGAGTCTCATGGCTGCTGGCTGTGCTTGTGACATCACAGCAGCCTCAGTGCCTCTGAGGCCAGTGGCAGTCTCATGGCTGCTGGCTGTGCTTCTGAGGTCACAGAAGCCTGAATGCCTCCTCTGCCAGTGGCAGTCTCATGGCTGCTGGCTGTGCTTGTGACGTCACAGCAGCCTCAGTGCCTCATAGGTTAGTGTCCATCGCCCCCTACTGGCTGTGCTCGTGAGGTCACAGCAGACTCAGGGCCTGATAGGTTATCTCCAGTGCCCGCTGCTGGCTGTGCTCGTGAGGTCACAGCAGAATCAGTGCCTCCTCTGCCAGTGTCATGGTCATGGCTGCTGGCTGTGCTTGTGAGGTCACAGCAGCCTCAGTGCCTCCTATGCCCGTGGCAGGCTCATGGCTGCTGGCTGTACTTCTGAGGTCACACAAGCCTGAATGCCTCATAGGCCAGTGGCAGTCTCATGGCTGCTGGCTGTGCTTGTGAGGTCACAGCAGCCTCAGTGCCTCTGAGGCCAGTGGGAGTCTCATGGCAGCTGGCTGTGCTTGTGACGTCACACCAGCCTGAGTGCCTCCTAGACCAGTGTCAGGCTCATGGCTGCTGGCTGTGCTTCTGAGGTCACAGCAGCCTGAATGCCTCCTAGACCAGTGTCAGGGTCATGGCTGCTGGCTGTGCTTGTGAGGTCACAGCAGTCTCAGTGCCTCCTCTGCCAGTGACAGGCTCATGGCTGCTGGCTGTGCTTGTGAGGTCACAGCAGCCTCAGGGCCTCCCAGGCCAGTATCAGGCTCCTGGCTGCTGGCTGTGCTTGTGAGGTCACAGCAGCCTCAGTGCCTCCCAGGCCAGTATCATGCTCAGGGCTGCTGGCAGTCCTTGTGACGTCACAGCAGCCTCAGTGCCTCCTAGGCCACTATCAGGCTCATGGCTGCTGTCTGTCCTTGTGACATCACAGCAGCCTCAGTGCCTCCTAGGCCCGTGGCAGGCTCATGGCTGCTGGCTGTGCTTGTGAGGTCACAGCAGCCTCAGTGCCTCCTCTGCCAGTATCAGGCTCATGGCTGCTGGCTGTGCTTGTGAGGTCACAGCAGCCTCAGTGCCTCATATCTTAGTGTCCAGCATCTCATCCTGGCTCTGCTTGTGAGGTCACAGCAGCCTCAGTGCCTCCCAGGCCAGTAACAGGCTCATGGCTGCTGGCTCTGCTTGTGAGGTCACAGAAGCCTCAGTGCCTCCTAGGCCAGTATCAGGCTCCTGGCTGCTGGCTGTGCTTCTGAGGTCACAGAAGCCTGAATGCCTCTGAGGCCAGTGGCAGTCTCATGGCTGCTGGCTGTGCTTGTGAGGTCACAGCAGCCTCAGTGCCTCATCATTTAGTGTCCAGCGTCCCCTGCTGGCTCTGCTTGTGAGGTCACAGCAGACTCAGTGCCTCATAGGTTAGTGTCCATCGCCCCCTGCTTGCTGTGCTTGTGAGGTCGCACCAGCCTCAGAGCCTCACAGGCCAGTATCATGCTCATTGCTGCTGGCTGTGCTTGTGAGGTCACAGCAGCCTCAGTGCCTCCTAGGCCAGTGGCAGTCTCATGGCTGCTGGCTGTGCTTGTGAGGTCACAGAAGCCTCAGTGCCTCCTAGGCCATTGGCAGTCTCATGGCTGCTGGCTGTGATTGTGAGGTCACAGCAGCCTGAATGCCTCCTGGGCCAGTGGCAGGCTCATGGCTGCTGGCTGTGAATGTGAGGTCACCGCAGCCTCAGTGCCTCATAGTTTAGTGTCCAGCGTCCCCTGCTGGCTGTGCTTGTGAGGTCACAGCAGCCTCAGTGCCTCCTAGGCCAGTATCAGGCTCATGGCTGCTGGCTGTGCTTGTGAGGTCACAACAGCCTCAGTGCCTCATAGCTTAGTGTCCAGCACCCCCTGCTGGCTGTGCTTGTGAGGTCGCAGCAGCCTCAGTGCCTCCCAGGCCAATATCAGGCTCCTGGCTGCTGGCTGTGCTTGTGAGGTCACAGCAGCCTCAGTGCCTCTGAGGACAGTGGCAGTCTCATGGCTGCTGGCTGTGCTTGTGATGTCACAGCAGCCTGAGTGCCTCCTAGGCCGTGGCAGGCTCCTGGCTGCTAGCTATGCTTGTGAGGTCACAGAAGCCTCAGTGCCTCCCCGGCCAGTGGCAGTCTCATGGCGGTCACAACAGCCTCAGTGCCTCATAGCTTAGTGTCCAGCACCCCCTGCTGGCTGTGCTTGTGAGGTCGCAGCAGCCTCAGTGCCTCCCAGGCCAATATCAGGCTCCTGGCTGCTAGCTATGCTTGTGAGGTCACAGAAGCCTCAGTGCCTCCCCGGCCAGTGGCAGTCTCATGGCTCCTGGCTGTGCTTGTGATGTCACAGCAGCCTCAGTGCCTCCTAGACCAGTGGCAGTCTCATGGCTGCTGGCTGTGCTTGTGAGGTCACAGAAGCCTCAGTGCCTCATAGGTTAGTGTCCATCACCCCCTACTGGCTGTGCTCGTGAGGTCACAGCAGACTCAGTGCCTCCTAGGTTATCTCCAGTGCCCCCTGCTGGCTGTGCTCGTGATGTCACAGCAGACTCAGTGCCTCCTCTGCCAGTGCCATGCTCATGGCTGCTGGCTGTGCTTGTGAGGTCACAGCAGCCTCAGTGCCTCTGAGGCCAGTGGGAGTCTCATGGCTGCTGGCTGTGCTTGTGACGTCACAGCAGCCTCAGTGCCTCTGAGCCCAGTGGCAGTCTCATGGCTGCTGGCTGTGCTTCTGAGGTCACAGAAGCCTGAATGCCTCCTGGGCCAGTGTCAGGCTCATGGCTGCTGACTGTGCTTGTGAGGTCACAGCAGCCTCAGTGCCTCAGAGGACACTATTAGGCTCATGGCTGCTGGTTGTCCTTGTGACGTCACAGCAGCCTCAGTGCCTCTGAGGCCAGTATCATGCTCATGGCTGCTGGCTGTGATTGGGGGGTCACAGCAGCCTCAGTGCCTCATCGTTTAGTGTCCAGCGTCCCCTGCTGGCTGTGCTTGTGATGTCACAGCAGACTCAGTGCCTCAAAAGTTAGTGTCCAGCGCCCCCGGCTGGCTGTGCTTGTGAGGTCACAGGAGCCTCAGTGCCTCCCAGGCCAGTATCATGCTCATGGCTGCTGGCTGTGCTTGTGAGGTCACAGAAGCCTGAATGCCTCCTAGACCAGTGTCAGGCTCATGGCTGCTGGCTGTGCTTCTGTGGTCACAGAAGCCTGAATGCCTATGAGGCCAGTGGCAGGCTCATGGCTGCTGGCTGTGCTTGTGAGGTCACAGCAGCCTCAGTGCCTCATAGTTTAGTGTCCAGTGTCCCCTGCTGGCTCTGCTTGTGAGGTCACAGCAGACTCAGTGCCTCCCAGGCCAGTATCAGGCTCCTGGCTGCTGGCTGTGCTTCTGACGTCACAGCAGCCTCAGTGCCTCCTAGGCCACTATCAGGCTCATGGCTGCTGTCTGTCCTTGTGACGTCACAGCAGCCTCAGTGCCTCTGAGGCCAGTGTCTGGCTCATGGCTGCTGGCTGTGCTTCTGAGGTCACAGAAGCCTGAATGCCTCCAAGGCCAGTGGCAGGCTCATGGCTGCTGGCTGTGCTTGTGAGGTCACAGCAGCCTCAGTGCTTCATATTTTAGTGTCCAGTGTGCCCTGCTGGCTGTGCTTGTGAGGTCACAGCAGCCTCAGTGCCTCCCAGTCCAGTATCAGGCTCCTGGCTGCTGGCTGTACTTGTGACGTCACAGCAGCCTCAGTGCCTCCTGGGCCAGTGGCAGGCTCACTCCTGGCTGCTGGTTGTGCTTGTGAGATCACAGAAGCCTCAGTGCCTCCTCTGCCCGTGGCAGTCTCATGGCTGCTGGCTGTGCTTGTGAGGGCACAGCAAACTCAGTGCCTCATTGGTCAGTGTCCAGCGCCCCCTGCTGGCTGTGCTTGTGAGGTCACAGCAGCCTCAGTGCCTCTGAGGCCAGTGGCAGTCTCATGGCTCCTGGCTGTGCTTGTGAGGTCACAGCAGCCTCAGTGCCTCATAGTTTAGTGTCCAGTGTCCCCTGCTGGCTGTGCTTGTGAGGTCACAGCAGACTCAGTGCCTCCCAGTCCAATATCAGGCTCCTGTCTGATGGCTGTGCTTGTGACGTCACAGCAGCCTCAGTGCCTCCTAGGCCCGTGGCAGGCTCATGGCTGCTGGCTGTGCTTGTGACGTCACAGCAGCCTGAGTGCCTCCTCTGCCAGTGGCAGTCTCATGGCTGCTGGCTGTGCTTGTGAGGTCACAGCAGCCTCAGTGCCTCCTAGGTTAGTGTCCATCGCCCCCTGCTGGCTGTGCTCGTGAGGTCACAGCAGACTAAGGGCGTGATAGTTTATCTCCAGTGCCCCCTGCTGGCTGTGCTTGTGAGGTCACAGCAGCCTCAGTGCCTCCTCTGCCAGTATCAGGCTCATGGCTGCTGGCTGTGCTTGTGAGGTCACAGCAGCCTCAGTGCCTCATATCTTAGTGTCCAGCATCCCATCCTGGCTCTGCTTGTGAGGTCACAGCAGCCTCAGTGCCTCCCAGGCCAGTAACATGCTCATGGCTGCTGGCTCTGCTTGTGAGGTCACAGAAGCCTCAGTGCCTCCTAGGCCAGTATCAGGCTCCTGGCTGCTGGCTGTGCTTCTGAGGTCACAGAAGCCTGAATGCCTCTGAGGCCAGTGGCAGTCTCATGGCTGCTGGCTGTGCTTGTGAGGTCACAGCAGCCTCAGTGCCTCATCATTTAGTGTCCAGCGTCCCCTGCTGGCTCTGCTTGTGAGGTCACAGCAGACTCAGTGCCTCATAGGTTAGTGTCCATCGCCCCCTGCTTGCTGTGCTTGTGAGGTCACACCAGCCTCAGAGCCTCCCAGGCCAGTATCATGCTCATTGCTGCTGGCTGTGCTTGTGAGGTCACAGCAGCCTCAGTGCCTCCTAGGCCAGTGTCAGGGTCATGGCTGCTGGCTGTGCTTGTGAGGTCACAGCAGCCTCAGTGCCTCCTAGGCCATTGGCAGTCTCATGGCTGCTGGCTGTGATTGTGAGGTCACAGCAGCCTGAATGCCTCCTGGGCCAGTGGCAGGCTCATGGCTGCTGGCTGTGAATGTGAGGTCACCACAGCCTCAGTGCCTCATAGTTTAGTGTCCAGCGTCCCCTGCTGGCTGTGCTTGTGATGTCACAGCAGCCTCAGTGCCTCCTAGGCCAGTATCAGGCTCATGGCTGCTGGCTGTGCTTGTGAGGTCACAGCAGCCTCAGTGCCTCATAGGTTAGTGTCCATCGCCCCCTGCTGGCTGTGCTTGTGAGGTCACAGCAGCTTCAGTGCCTCTCAGGCCAGTATCAGGCTCATGGCTGCTGGCTGTGCTTGTGATGTCACAGCAGCCTGAATGCCTCCTGGGCCAGTGGCAGGCTCATGGCTGCTGGCTGTGCTTGTGAGGTCACAACAGCCCCAGTGCCTCATAGCTTAGTGTCCAGCACCCCCTGCTGGCTGTGCTTGTGAGGTCGCAGCAGCCTCAGTGCCTCCGAGGCCAATATCAGGCTCCTGGCTGCTGGCTGTGCTTGTGAGGTCACAGCAGCCTCAGTGCCTCCTAGGCCCGTGGCAGGCTCATGACTGCTGGCTGTGCTTGTGAGGTCACCGCAACCTCAGTTCCTCTGAGACCAGTGGGAGTCTCATGGCTGCTGGCTGTGCTTGTGACATCACAGCAGCCTCAGTGCCTCTGAGGCCAGTGGCAGTCTCATGGCTGCTGGCTGTGCTTCTGAGGTCACAGAAGCCTGAATGCCTCCTCTGCCAGTGGCAGTCTCATGGCTGCTGGCTGTGCTTGTGACGTCACAGCAGCCTCAGTGCCTCATAGGTTAGTGTCCATCGCCCCCTACTGGCTGTGCTCGTGAGGTCACAGCAGACTCAGGGCCTGATAGGTTATCTCCAGTGCCCGCTGCTGGCTGTGCTCGTGAGGTCACAGCAGAATCAGTGCCTCCTCTGCCAGTGTCATGGTCATGGCTGCTGGCTGTGCTTGTGAGGTCACAGCAGCCTCAGTGCCTCCTATGCCCGTGGCAGGCTCATGGCTGCTGGCTGTACTTCTGAGGTCACACAAGCCTGAATGCCTCATAGGCCAGTGGCAGTCTCATGGCTGCTGGCTGTGCTTGTGAGGTCACAGCAGCCTCAGTGCCTCTGAGGCCAGTGGGAGTCTCATGGCAGCTGGCTGTGCTTGTGACGTCACACCAGCCTGAATGCCTCCTAGACCAGTGTCAGGCTCATGGCTGCTGGCTGTGCTTCTGAGGTCACAGCAGCCTGAATGCCTCCTAGACCAGTGTCATTGTCATGGCTGCTGGCTGTGCTTGTGAGGTCACAGCAGTCTCAGTGCCTCCTCTGCCAGTGACAGGCTCATGGCTGCTGGCTGTGCTTGTGAGGTCACAGCAGCCTCAGGGCCTCCCAGGCCAGTATCAGGCTCCTGGCTGCTGGCTGTGCTTGTGAGGTCACAGCAGCCTCAGTGCCTCCCAGGCCAGTATCATGCTCAGGGCTGCTGGCAGTCCTTGTGACGTCACAGCAGCCTCAGTGCCTCCTAGGCCACTATCAGGCTCATGGCTGCTGTCTGTCCTTGTGACATCACAGCAGCCTCAGTGCCTCCTAGGCCCGTGGCAGGCTCATGGCTGCTGGCTGTGCTTGTGAGGTCACAGCAGCCTCAGTGCCTCCTCTGCCAGTATCAGGCTCATGGCTGCTGGCTGTGCTTGTGAGGTCACAGCAGCCTCAGTGCCTCATATCTTAGTGTCCAGCATCCCATCCTGGCTCTGCTTGTGAGGTCACAGCAGCCTCAGTGCCTCCCAGGCCAGTAACAGGCTCATGGCTGCTGGCTCTGCTTGTGAGGTCACAGAAGCCTCAGTGCCTCCTAGGCCAGTATCAGGCTCCTGGCTGCTGGCTGTGCTTCTGAGGTCACAGAAGCCTGAATGCCTCTGAGGCCAGTGGCAGTCTCATGGCTGCTGGCTGTGCTTGTGAGGTCACAGCAGCCTCAGTGCCTCATCATTTAGTGTCCAGCGTCCCCTGCTGGCTCTGCTTGTGAGGTCACAGCAGACTCAGTGCCTCATAGGTTAGTGTCCATCGCCCCCTGCTTGCTGTGCTTGTGAGGTCGCACCAGCCTCAGAGCCTCACAGGCCAGTATCATGCTCATTGCTGCTGGCTGTGCTTGTGAGGTCACAGCAGCCTCAGTGCCTCCGAGGCCAGTGGCAGTCTCATGGCTGCTGGCTGTGCTTGTGAGGTCACAGAAGCCTCAGTGCCTCCTAGGCCATTGGCAGTCTCATGGCTGCTGGCTGTGATTGTGAGGTCACAGCAGCCTGAATGCCTCCTGGGCCAGTGGCAGGCTCATGGCTGCTGGCTGTGAATGTGAGGTCACCGCAGCCTCAGTGCCTCATAGTTTAGTGTCCAGCGTCCCCTGCTGGCTGTGCTTGTGAGGTCACAGCAGCCTCAGTGCCTCCTAGGCCAGTATCAGGCTCATGGCTGCTGGCTGTGCTTGTGAGGTCACAACAGCCTCAGTGCCTCATAGCTTAGTGTCCAGCACCCCCTGCTGGCTGTGCTTGTGAGGTCGCAGCAGCCTCAGTGCCTCCCAGGCCAATATCAGGCTCCTGGCTGCTGGCTGTGCTTGTGAGGTCACAGCAGCCTCAGTGCCTCTGAGGACAGTGGCAGTCTCATGGCTGCTGGCTGTGCTTGTGATGTCACAGCAGCCTGAGTGCCTCCTAGGCCGTGGCAGGCTCCTGGCTGCTAGCTATGCTTGTGAGGTCACAGAAGCCTCAGTGCCTCCCCGGCCAGTGGCAGTCTCATGGCGGTCACAACAGCCTCAGTGCCTCATAGCTTAGTGTCCAGCACCCCCTGCTGGCTGTGCTTGTGAGGTCGCAGCAGCCTCAGTGCCTCCCAGGCCAATATCAGGCTCCTGGCTGCTAGCTATGCTTGTGAGGTCACAGAAGCCTCAGTGCCTCCCCGGCCAGTGGCAGTCTCATGGCTCCTGGCTGTGCTTGTGATGTCACAGCAGCCTCAGTGCCTCCTAGACCAGTGGCAGTCTCATGGCTGCTGGCTGTGCTTGTGAGGTCACAGAAGCCTCAGTGCCTCATAGGTTAGTGTCCATCACCCCCTACTGGCTGTGCTCGTGAGGTCACAGCAGACTCAGTGCCTCCTAGGTTATCTCCAGTGCCCCCTGCTGGCTGTGCTCGTGATGTCACAGCAGACTCAGTGCCTCCTCTGCCAGTGCCATGCTCATGGCTGCTGGCTGTGCTTGTGAGGTCACAGCAGCCTCAGTGCCTCTGAGGCCAGTGGGAGTCTCATGGCTGCTGGCTGTGCTTGTGACGTCACAGCAGCCTCAGTGCCTCTGAGCCCAGTGGCAGTCTCATGGCTGCTGGCTGTGCTTCTGAGGTCACAGAAGCCTGAATGCCTCCTGGGCCAGTGTCAGGCTCATGGCTGCTGACTGTGCTTGTGAGGTCACAGCAGCCTCAGTGCCTCAGAGGACACTATTAGGCTCATGGCTGCTGGTTGTCCTTGTGACGTCACAGCAGCCTCAGTGCCTCTGAGGCCAGTATCATGCTCATGGCTGCTGGCTGTGATTGGGGGGTCACAGCAGCCTCAGTGCCTCATCGTTTAGTGTCCAGCGTCCCCTGCTGGCTGTGCTTGTGATGTCACAGCAGACTCAGTGCCTCAAAAGTTAGTGTCCAGCGCCCCCGGCTGGCTGTGCTTGTGAGGTCACAGGAGCCTCAGTGCCTCCCAGGCCAGTATCATGCTCATGGCTGCTGGCTGTGCTTGTGAGGTCACAGAAGCCTGAATGCCTCCTAGACCAGTGTCAGGCTCATGGCTGCTGGCTGTGCTTCTGTGGTCACAGAAGCCTGAATGCCTATGAGGCCAGTGGCAGGCTCATGGCTGCTGGCTGTGCTTGTGAGGTCACAGCAGCCTCAGTGCCTCATAGTTTAGTGTCCAGTGTCCCCTGCTGGCTCTGCTTGTGAGGTCACAGCAGACTCAGTGCCTCCCAGGCCAGTATCAGGCTCCTGGCTGCTGGCTGTGCTTCTGACGTCACAGCAGCCTCAGTGCCTCCTAGGCCACTATCAGGCTCATGGCTGCTGTCTGTCCTTGTGACGTCACAGCAGCCTCAGTGCCTCTGAGGCCAGTGTCTGGCTCATGGCTGCTGGCTGTGCTTCTGAGGTCACAGAAGCCTGAATGCCTCCAAGGCCAGTGGCAGGCTCATGGCTGCTGGCTGTGCTTGTGAGGTCACAGCAGCCTCAGTGCTTCATATTTTAGTGTCCAGTGTGCCCTGCTGGCTGTGCTTGTGAGGTCACAGCAGCCTCAGTGCCTCCCAGTCCAGTATCAGGCTCCTGGCTGCTGGCTGTACTTGTGACGTCACAGCAGCCTCAGTGCCTCCTGGGCCAGTGGCAGGCTCACTCCTGGCTGCTGGTTGTGCTTGTGAGATCACAGAAGCCTCAGTGCCTCCTCTGCCCGTGGCAGTCTCATGGCTGCTGGCTGTGCTTGTGAGGGCACAGCAAACTCAGTGCCTCATTGGTCAGTGTCCAGCGCCCCCTGCTGGCTGTGCTTGTGAGGTCACAGCAGCCTCAGTGCCTCTGAGGCCAGTGGCAGTCTCATGGCTCCTGGCTGTGCTTGTGAGGTCACAGCAGCCTCAGTGCCTCATAGTTTAGTGTCCAGTGTCCCCTGCTGGCTGTGCTTGTGAGGTCACAGCAGACTCAGTGCCTCCCAGTCCAATATCAGGCTCCTGTCTGATGGCTGTGCTTGTGACGTCACAGCAGCCTCAGTGCCTCCTAGGCCCGTGGCAGGCTCATGGCTGCTGGCTGTGCTTGTGACGTCACAGCAGCCTGAGTGCCTCCTCTGCCAGTGGCAGTCTCATGGCTGCTGGCTGTGCTTGTGAGGTCACAGCAGCCTCAGTGCCTCCTAGGTTAGTGTCCATCGCCCCCTGCTGGCTGTGCTCGTGAGGTCACAGCAGACTAAGGGCGTGATAGTTTATCTCCAGTGCCCCCTGCTGGCTGTGCTTGTGAGGTCACAGCAGCCTCAGTGCCTCCTCTGCCAGTATCAGGCTCATGGCTGCTGGCTGTGCTTGTGAGGTCACAGCAGCCTCAGTGCCTCATATCTTAGTGTCCAGCATCCCATCCTGGCTCTGCTTGTGAGGTCACAGCAGCCTCAGTGCCTCCCAGGCCAGTAACATGCTCATGGCTGCTGGCTCTGCTTGTGAGGTCACAGAAGCCTCAGTGCCTCCTAGGCCAGTATCAGGCTCCTGGCTGCTGGCTGTGCTTCTGAGGTCACAGAAGCCTGAATGCCTCTGAGGCCAGTGGCAGTCTCATGGCTGCTGGCTGTGCTTGTGAGGTCACAGCAGCCTCAGTGCCTCATCATTTAGTGTCCAGCGTCCCCTGCTGGCTCTGCTTGTGAGGTCACAGCAGACTCAGTGCCTCATAGGTTAGTGTCCATCGCCCCCTGCTTGCTGTGCTTGTGAGGTCACACCAGCCTCAGAGCCTCCCAGGCCAGTATCATGCTCATTGCTGCTGGCTGTGCTTGTGAGGTCACAGCAGCCTCAGTGCCTCCTAGGCCAGTGTCAGGGTCATGGCTGCTGGCTGTGCTTGTGAGGTCACAGCAGCCTCAGTGCCTCCTAGGCCATTGGCAGTCTCATGGCTGCTGGCTGTGATTGTGAGGTCACAGCAGCCTGAATGCCTCCTGGGCCAGTGGCAGGCTCATGGCTGCTGGCTGTGAATGTGAGGTCACCACAGCCTCAGTGCCTCATAGTTTAGTGTCCAGCGTCCCCTGCTGGCTGTGCTTGTGATGTCACAGCAGCCTCAGTGCCTCCTAGGCCAGTATCAGGCTCATGGCTGCTGGCTGTGCTTGTGAGGTCACAGCAGCCTCAGTGCCTCATAGGTTAGTGTCCATCGCCCCCTGCTGGCTGTGCTTGTGAGGTCACAGCAGCTTCAGTGCCTCTCAGGCCAGTATCAGGCTCATGGCTGCTGGCTGTGCTTGTGATGTCACAGCAGCCTGAATGCCTCCTGGGCCAGTGGCAGGCTCATGGCTGCTGGCTGTGCTTGTGAGGTCACAACAGCCCCAGTGCCTCATAGCTTAGTGTCCAGCACCCCCTGCTGGCTGTGCTTGTGAGGTCGCAGCAGCCTCAGTGCCTCCGAGGCCAATATCAGGCTCCTGGCTGCTGGCTGTGCTTGTGAGGTCACAGCAGCCTCAGTGCCTCCTAGGCCCGTGGCAGGCTCATGACTGCTGGCTGTGCTTGTGAGGTCACCGCAACCTCAGTTCCTCTGAGACCAGTGGGAGTCTCATGGCTGCTGGCTGTGCTTGTGACATCACAGCAGCCTCAGTGCCTCTGAGGCCAGTGGCAGTCTCATGGCTGCTGGCTGTGCTTCTGAGGTCACAGAAGCCTGAATGCCTCCTCTGCCAGTGGCAGTCTCATGGCTGCTGGCTGTGCTTGTGACGTCACAGCAGCCTCAGTGCCTCATAGGTTAGTGTCCATCGCCCCCTACTGGCTGTGCTCGTGAGGTCACAGCAGACTCAGGGCCTGATAGGTTATCTCCAGTGCCCGCTGCTGGCTGTGCTCGTGAGGTCACAGCAGAATCAGTGCCTCCTCTGCCAGTGTCATGGTCATGGCTGCTGGCTGTGCTTGTGACGTCACAGCAGCCTCAGTGCCTCCTATGCCCGTGGCAGGCTCATGGCTGCTGGCTGTACTTCTGAGGTCACACAAGCCTGAATGCCTCATAGGCCAGTGGCAGTCTCATGGCTGCTGGCTGTGCTTGTGAGGTCACAGCAGCCTCAGTGCCTCTGAGGCCAGTGGGAGTCTCATGGCAGCTGGCTGTGCTTGTGACGTCACACCAGCCTGAATGCCTCCTAGACCAGTGTCAGGCTCATGGCTGCTGGCTGTGCTTCTGAGGTCACAGCAGCCTGAATGCCTCCTAGACCAGTGTCATTGTCATGGCTGCTGGCTGTGCTTGTGAGGTCACAGCAGTCTCAGTGCCTCCTCTGCCAGTGACAGGCTCATGGCTGCTGGCTGTGCTTGTGAGGTCACAGCAGCCTCAGGGCCTCCCAGGCCAGTATCAGGCTCCTGGCTGCTGGCTGTGCTTGTGAGGTCACAGCAGCCTCAGTGCCTCCCAGGCCAGTATCATGCTCAGGGCTGCTGGCAGTCCTTGTGACGTCACAGCAGCCTCAGTGCCTCCTAGGCCACTATCAGGCTCATGGCTGCTGTCTGTCCTTGTGACATCACAGCAGCCTCAGTGCCTCCTAGGCCCGTGGCAGGCTCATGGCTGCTGGCTGTGCTTGTGAGGTCACAGCAGCCTCAGTGCCTCCTCTGCCAGTATCAGGCTCATGGCTGCTGGCTGTGCTTGTGAGGTCACAGCAGCCTCAGTGCCTCATATCTTAGTGTCCAGCATCCCATCCTGGCTCTGCTTGTGAGGTCACAGCAGCCTCAGTGCCTCCCAGGCCAGTAACAGGCTCATGGCTGCTGGCTCTGCTTGTGAGGTCACAGAAGCCTCAGTGCCTCCTAGGCCAGTATCAGGCTCCTGGCTGCTGGCTGTGCTTCTGAGGTCACAGAAGCCTGAATGCCTCTGAGGCCAGTGGCAGTCTCATGGCTGCTGGCTGTGCTTGTGAGGTCACAGCAGCCTCAGTGCCTCATCATTTAGTGTCCAGCGTCCCCTGCTGGCTCTGCTTGTGAGGTCACAGCAGACTCAGTGCCTCATAGGTTAGTGTCCATCGCCCCCTGCTTGCTGTGCTTGTGAGGTCGCACCAGCCTCAGAGCCTCACAGGCCAGTATCATGCTCATTGCTGCTGGCTGTGCTTGTGAGGTCACAGCAGCCTCAGTGCCTCCGAGGCCAGTGGCAGTCTCATGGCTGCTGGCTGTGCTTGTGAGGTCACAGAAGCCTCAGTGCCTCCTAGGCCATTGGCAGTCTCATGGCTGCTGGCTGTGATTGTGAGGTCACAGCAGCCTGAATGCCTCCTGGGCCAGTGGCAGGCTCATGGCTGCTGGCTGTGAATGTGAGGTCACCGCAGCCTCAGTGCCTCATAGTTTAGTGTCCAGCGTCCCCTGCTGGCTGTGCTTGTGAGGTCACAGCAGCCTCAGTGCCTCCTAGGCCAGTATCAGGCTCATGGCTGCTGGCTGTGCTTGTGAGGTCACAACAGCCTCAGTGCCTCATAGCTTAGTGTCCAGCACCCCCTGCTGGCTGTGCTTGTGAGGTCGCAGCAGCCTCAGTGCCTCCCAGGCCAATATCAGGCTCCTGGCTGCTGGCTGTGCTTGTGAGGTCACAGCAGCCTCAGTGCCTCTGAGGACAGTGGCAGTCTCATGGCTGCTGGCTGTGCTTGTGATGTCACAGCAGCCTGAGTGCCTCCTAGGCCGTGGCAGGCTCCTGGCTGCTAGCTATGCTTGTGAGGTCACAGAAGCCTCAGTGCCTCCCCGGCCAGTGGCAGTCTCATGGCGGTCACAACAGCCTCAGTGCCTCATAGCTTAGTGTCCAGCACCCCCTGCTGGCTGTGCTTGTGAGGTCGCAGCAGCCTCAGTGCCTCCCAGGCCAATATCAGGCTCCTGGCTGCTAGCTATGCTTGTGAGGTCACAGAAGCCTCAGTGCCTCCCCGGCCAGTGGCAGTCTCATGGCTCCTGGCTGTGCTTGTGATGTCACAGCAGCCTCAGTGCCTCCTAGACCAGTGGCAGTCTCATGGCTGCTGGCTGTGCTTGTGAGGTCACAGAAGCCTCAGTGCCTCATAGGTTAGTGTCCATCACCCCCTACTGGCTGTGCTCGTGAGGTCACAGCAGACTCAGTGCCTCCTAGGTTATCTCCAGTGCCCCCTGCTGGCTGTGCTCGTGATGTCACAGCAGACTCAGTGCCTCCTCTGCCAGTGCCATGCTCATGGCTGCTGGCTGTGCTTGTGAGGTCACAGCAGCCTCAGTGCCTCTGAGGCCAGTGGGAGTCTCATGGCTGCTGGCTGTGCTTGTGACGTCACAGCAGCCTCAGTGCCTCTGAGCCCAGTGGCAGTCTCATGGCTGCTGGCTGTGCTTCTGAGGTCACAGAAGCCTGAATGCCTCCTGGGCCAGTGTCAGGCTCATGGCTGCTGACTGTGCTTGTGAGGTCACAGCAGCCTCAGTGCCTCAGAGGACACTATTAGGCTCATGGCTGCTGGTTGTCCTTGTGACGTCACAGCAGCCTCAGTGCCTCTGAGGCCAGTATCATGCTCATGGCTGCTGGCTGTGATTGGGGGGTCACAGCAGCCTCAGTGCCTCATCGTTTAGTGTCCAGCGTCCCCTGCTGGCTGTGCTTGTGATGTCACAGCAGACTCAGTGCCTCAAAAGTTAGTGTCCAGCGCCCCCGGCTGGCTGTGCTTGTGAGGTCACAGGAGCCTCAGTGCCTCCCAGGCCAGTATCATGCTCATGGCTGCTGGCTGTGCTTGTGAGGTCACAGCAGCCTGAATGCCTCCTAGACCAGTGTCAGGCTCATGGCTGCTGGCTGTGCTTCTGTGGTCACAGAAGCCTGAATGCCTATGAGGCCAGTGGCAGGCTCAGGGCTGCTGGCTGTGCTTGTGAGGTCACAGCAGCCTCAGTGCCTCATAGTTTAGTGTCCAGTGTCCCCTGCTGGCTCTGCTTGTGAGGTCACAGCAGACTCAGTGCCTCTCAGGCCAGTATCAGGCTCCTGGCTGCTGGCTGTGCTTCTGACGTCACAGCAGCCTCAGTGCCTCCTCTGCCAGGGGCAGGCTCACTCCTGGCTGCTGGTTGTGCTTGTGAGGTCACAGAAGCCTCAGTGCCTCCTATGGCAGCGGCAGCCTCCTGGCTGCTGGCTGTGCTTGTGAGGTCACAGCAGCCTCAGTGCCCCATTATCCAGTGGCAGGCTTCTGGCTGCTGGCTGTGCTTGTGAGGTCACAGCAGACTCAGTGCCTCATAGGTTAGTGTCCAGCGCCCCTGCTGGCTGTGCTTGTGCGGTCACACCAGCCTCAGTGCCTCCCAGGCCAATATCAGGCTCCTGTCTGCTGGCTGTGCTTGTGACGTCACAGCAGCCTCAGTGCCTCCTAGGCCCGTGGCAGTCTCATGGCTGCTGGCTGTGCTTGTGAGGTCACAGCAGCCTCAGTGCCTCCTCTGCCAGTGGCAGTCTCATGGCTGCTGGCTGTGCTTGTGAGGGCACAGCAGCCTCAGTGCCTCACATGCCAGTGGCAGTCTCATGGCTGCTGGCTGTGCTTGTGAGGTCACAGCAGCCTCAGTGCCTCCCAGGCCAGTATCAGGCTCATGGCTGATGGCTGTGCTTGTGAGGTCACAGCAGCTTCCATGCCTCTCAGGCCAGTATCAGGCTCATGGCTGCTGGCTGTGCTTGTGAGGTCACTGAAGCCTGAATGCCTCCTGGGTTAGTGGCAGGCTCCTGGCTGCTGGCTGTGCTTGTGAGGTCACAGCAGCCTCAGTGCCTCATAGCTTAGTGTCCAGCGTCCCCTGCTGGCTATGCTTGTGAGGTCACAGCAGACTCAGTGCGTCATAGCTTAGTGTCCAGCACCCCCTGCTGGCTGTGCTTGTGAGGTCGCAGCAGCCTCAGTGCCTCCCAGGCCAATATCAGGCTCATGGCTGCTGGCTGTGCTTGTGACGTCACAGCAGCCTCAGTGCCTCTGAGGCCAGTGGCAGTCTCATGGCTGCTGGCTGTGCTTGTGACGTCACAGCAGCCTCAGTGCCTCCTAGGCCGTGGTAGGCTCCTGGCTGCTGGCTATGCTTGTGAGGTCACAGAAGCCTCACTGCCTCCCAGGCCAGTGGCAGTCTCATGGCTCCTGGCTGTGCTTGTGACGTCACAGCAGCCTCAGTGCCTCCTAGGCCAGTGGCAGTCTCATGGCTGCTGGCTGTGCTTGTGAGGTCACAGCAGCCTCAGTGCCTCATAGGTTAGTGTCCATCGCCCCCTACTGGCTGTGCTCGTGAGGTCACAGCAGACTCAGTGCCTCCTAGGTTATCTCCAGTGCCCCCTGCTGGCTGTGCTCGTGAGGTCACAGCAGACTCAGTGCCTCCTATGCCCGTGGCAGGCTCATGGCTGCTGGCTGTGCTTGTGATGTCACAGCAGCCTCAGTGCCTCCTATGCCCGTGGCAGGCTCATGGCTGCTGGCTGTGCTTCTGAGCTCACACAAGCCTGAATGCCTCCTAGGCCAGTGGCAGGCTCATGTCTGCTGGTTGTGATTGTGAGGTCACAGCAGCCTCAGTGCCTCATAGCTTAGTGTCCAGCGTCCCGTGCTGGCTCTGCTTGTGAGGTCACAGCAGACTCAGTGCCTCATAGGTTAGTGTTCAGCGCCCGCTGCTGGCTGTGCTTGTGAGGTCACAGCAGCCTCAGTGCCTCCTAGGTCAGTGGCAGGCTCATGGCTGCTGGCTGTGCTTGTGAGGTCACAGCAGGCTGAATGCCTCCTAGACCAGTGTCAGGGTCATGGCTGCTGGCTGTGGTTGTGACGTCACAGAAGCCTGAATGCCTCCTGGGCCAGTGGCAGGCTCACGGCTGCTGGCTGTGCTTGTGAGGTCACAGCAGCCTCAGTGCCTCCTAGGCCCGTGGCAGGCTCACGGCTGCTGGCTGTGCTTGTGAGGTCACAGCAGCCTCAGTGCCTCCTAGGCCCGTGGCAGGCTCACGGCTGCTGGCTGTGCTTGTGAGGTCCCAGCAGCCTCAGTGCCTCCTAGGCCCGTGGCAGGCTCATGGCTGCTGGTTGTGCTTGTGAGGTCACAGCAGCCTCAGTGCCTCCTAGGCCAGTATCAGGCTCATGGCTGCTGGCTGTGCTTCTGAGGTCACAGAAACCTGAATGCCTCCTGGGCCAGTGTCAGGCTCATGGCTGCTGACTGTGCTTGTGAGGTCACAGCAGCCTCAGTGCCTCACAGGCCACTATCAGGCTCATGGCTGCTGGTTGTCCTTGTGACGTCACAGCAGCCTCAGTGCCTCTGAGGCCAGTATCATGCTCATGGCTGTTGGCTGTGCTTGAGAGGTCACAGCAGCGTGAATGCCTCCTGGGCCAGTGGCAGGCTCATGGCTGCTGGCTGTGATTGTGGGGTCACAGCAGCCTCAGTGCCTCATCGTTTAGTGTCCAGCGTCCCCTGCTGGCTCTGCTTGTGAGGTCACAGCAGACTCAGTGCCTCAAAAGTTAGTGTCCAGCGCCCCCTGCAGGCTGTGCTTGTGAGGTCACAGGAGCCTCAGTGCCTCACAGGCCAGTATCAGGCTCATGGCTGCTGGCTGTGCTTGTGAGGTCACAGCGGCGTCAGTGCCTCCTCTGCCAGAGCGATCCTCATGGCTGCTGGCTGTGCTTGTGAGATCACAGCAGCCTCAGTGCCTCTCAGGCCAGTATCATGCTCATGGCTGCTGGCTGTGCTTGTGAGGTCACAGAAGCCTGAATGCCTCCTAGACCAGTGTCAGGCTCATGGCTGCTGGCTGTGCTTCTGTGGTCACAGAAGCCTGAATGCCTATGAGGCCAGTGGCAGGCTCATGGCTGCTGGCTGTGCTTGTGAGGTCACAGCAGCCTCAGTGCCTCATAGTTTAGTGTCCAGTGTCCCCTGCTGGCTCTGCTTGTGAGGTCACAGCAGACTCAGTGCCTCTCAGGCCACTATCAGGCTCCTGGCTGCTGGCTGTGCTTCTGACGTCACAGCAGCCTCAGTGCCTCCTCTGCCAGTGGCAGGCTCACTCCTGGCTGCTGGTTGTGCTTGTGAGGTCACAGAAGCCTCAGTGCCTCCTATGGCAGCGGCAGCCTCCTGGCTGCTGGCTGTGCTTGTGAGGTCACAGCAGCCTCAGTGCCCCATTGTCCAGTGGCAGGCTTCTGGCTGCTGGCTGTGCTTGTGAGGTCACAGCAGCCTCAGTGCCTCATAGGTTAGTGTCCAGCGCCCCTGCTGGCTGTGCTTGTGCGGTCACAGCAGCCTCAGTGCCTCCCAGGCCAATATCAGGCTCCTGTCTGCTGGCTGTGCTTGTGACGTCACAGCAGCCTCAGTGCCTCTGAGGCCAGTGGCAGTCTCATGGCTGCTGGCTGTGCTTGTGACGTCACAGCAGCCTCAGTGCCTCCTAGGCCGTGGCAGGCTCCTGGCTGCTGGCTATGCTTGTGAGGTCACAGCAGCCTCAGTGCCTCCCAGGCCAGTGGCAGTGTCATGGCTCCTGGCTGTGCTTGTGACGTCACAGCAGCCTCAGTGCCTCCTAGGCCAGTGGCAGTCTCATGGCTGCTGGCTGTGCTTGTGAGGTCACAGCAGCCTCAGTGCCTCATAGGTTAGTGTCCATCGCCCCCTACTGGCTGTGCTCGTGAGGTCACAGCAGACTCAGTGCCTCCTAGGTTATCTCCAGTGCCCCCTGCTGGCTGTGCTCGTGAGGTCACAGCAGACTCAGTGCCTCCTAGGCCCGTGGCAGGCTCATGGCTGCTGGCTGTGCTTGTGATGTCACAGCAGCCTCAGTGCCTCCTATGCCCGTGGCAGGCTCATGGCTGCTGGCTGTGCTTCTGAGCTCACACAAGCCTGAATGCCTCCTAGGCCAGTGGCAGGCTCATGGCTGCTGGTTGTGATTGTGAGGTCACAGCAGCCTCAGTGCCTCCTAGGTTAGTGTCCAGCGTCCCCTGCTGGCTGTGCTTGTGAGGTCACAGCAGCCTCAGTGCCTCCTAGGTCAGTGGCAGGCTCATGGCTGCTGGCTGTGCTTGTGAGGTCACAGCAGGCTGAATGCCTCCTAGACCAGTGTCAGGGTCATGGCTGCTGGCTGTGGTTGTGACGTCACAGAAGCCTCAGTGCCTCCTGGGCCAGTGGCAGACTCACGGCTGCTGGCTGTGCTTGTGAGGTCACAGCAGCCTCAGTGCCTCCTAGGCCCGTGGCAGGCTCACGGCTGCTGGCTGTGCTTGTGAGGTCACAGCAGCCTCAGTGCCTCCTAGGCCCGTGGCAGGCTCACGGCTGCTGGCTGTGCTTGTGAGGTCCCAGCAGCCTCAGTGCCTCCTAGGCCCGTGGCAGGCTCATGGCTGCTGGTTGTGCTTGTGAGGTCACAGCATCCTCAGTGCCTCCTAGGCCAGTATCAGGCTCATGGCTGCTGGCTGTTCTTCTGAGGTCACAGAAACCTGAATGCCTCCTAGGCCAGTGGCAGGCTCATGGCTGCTGGCTGTGCTTGTGAGATCACAGCAGCCTCAGTGCCTCATAGTTTAGTGTCCAGTGTCCCCTGCTGGCTCTGCTTGTGAGGTCACAGCAGACTCAGTGCCTCATAGGTAAGTATCCAGCGCCCCCTGCTGGCTGTGCTTGTGAGGTCACAGCAGCCTCAGTGCCTCCCAGGCCAATATCAGGCTCCTGGCTGCTGGCTGTGCTTGTGAGGTCACAGCAGCCTCAGTGCCTCTGAGGCCAGAGGGAGTCTCATGGCTGCTGGCTGTGCTTGTGAGGTCACAGCAGCCTCAGTGCCTCCTCTGCCAGTGGCAGTCTCATGGCTGCTGCCTGTGCTTGTGAGGTCACAGCAGCCTGAATGCCTCCTGGGCCAGTGGCAGGCTCATGGCTGCTGGCTGTGCTTTTGAGGTCACAGCAGCCTCAGTGCCTCATCGTTTAGTGTCCAGCGTCCCCTGCTGGCTCTGCTTGTGAGGTCACAGCAGACTCAGTGCCTGAAAAGTTAGTGTCCAGCGCCATGGCTGCTGGCTGTGCTTGTGAGGTCACAGCAGCCTCAGTGCCTCCCAGGCCAGTATCAGGCTCATCGCTCCTGGCTGTCCTTGTGACGTTACAGCAGCCTCAGTGCCTCCTAGGCCAGTATCAGGCTCATGGCTGCTGGCTGTGCTTCTGAGGTCACACAAGCCTGAATGCCTCCTCTGCCAGTGGCAGTCTCATGGCTGCTGGCTGTGCTTGTGAGATCACAGCAGCCTCAGTGCCCCATTGTCCAGTGGCAGGCTTCTGGCTGCTGGCTATGATTGTGAGGTCACAGCAGCCTCAGTGCCTCCCAGGCCAGTATCAGGCTCATCGCTCCTGGCTGTCCTTGTGACGTTACAGCAGCCTCAGTGCCTCCTAGGCCAGTATCAGGCTCATGGCTGCTGGCTGTGCTTCTGAGGTCACACAAGCCTGAATGCCTCCTAGGCCAGTGGCAGGCTCATGGCTGCTGCCTGTGCTTGTGAGGTCACAGCAGCCTCAGTGCCTCCCAGGCCAATATCAGGCTCCTGGCTGCTGGCTGCGCTTGTAAGGTCACAGCAGCCTCAGTGCCTCATAGTTTAGTGTCCAGCGTCCCCTGCTGGCTCTGCTTGTGCGGTCACAGCAGACTCAGTGCCTCATAGGTTACTGTCCAGCGCCCCCTGCTGGCTGTGCTTGTGAGGTCACAGCAGCCTCAGTGCTCCCAGGCCAATATCAGGCTCATGGCTGCTGGCTCTGCTTGTGACGTCACAGCAGAAGCCTGAATGCCTCCTAGGCCAGTGGCAGGCTCATGGCTGCTGGCTGTGCTTGTGAGGTCACAGCAGCCTCAGTGCCTCAAAAGTTAGTGTGCAGCGCCCCCTGCTGGCTGTGCTTGTGACGTCACAGCGGCCTAAGGGCCTCCTCTGCCAGTGCCGTGCTCATGGCTGCTGGCTGTGCTTGTGAGGTCACAGCAGCCTCAGTGCCTCCTCTTCCAGTCTCAGGCTCATGGCTGCTGCCTGTGCTTTTGAGGTTACAGCAGCCTCAGTGCCTCTCAGGCCAGTATCATGCTCATGGCTGCTGGCTGTGCTTGTGAGATCACAGCAGCCTCAATGTCTCCGTGGATAGTGCCATGCTCATGGCTGCTGGCTGTGCTTGTGAGGTCACAGCAGCCTCAGTGCCTCCCAGGCCAGTATCAGGCTCATGGCTGCTGGCTGTGCTTGTGAGGTCACAGCAGCCTGAGTGCCTCCCATGCCAGTGGCAGTCTCATGGCTGCTGGCTGTGCTTGTGAGGTCATAGCAGCCTCAGTGCCTCCTAGGTTAGTGTCCAGCGCCCCCTACTGGCTGTGCTTGTGAGGTCACAGCACACTCAGTGCCTGATAGGTTATCTCCAGTGCCCCCTGCTGGCTGTGCTTGTGAGGTCACAGCAGCCTCAGTGCCTCTCAGGCCAGTATCATGCTCATGGCTGCTGGCTGTGCTTGTGAGGTCACAGCAGCCTGAATGCCTCCTAGACCAGTGGCAGGCTCCTGGCTGCTGGCTGTGCCTCTGAGGTCACACAAGCCTGAATGCCTCTGAGGCCAGTGGCAGGCTCATGGCTGCTGGCTGTGTTTGTGAGGTCACAGCAGACTCAGTGCCTCCTAGTTTAGTGTCCATCGCCCCCTACTGGCTGTGCTTGTGAGGTCACAGCAGACTCAGTGCCTGATAGCTTATCTCCAGTGCCCCCTGCTGGCTCTGCTTCTGAGGTCACAGCAGCCTCAGTGCCTCTCAGGCCAGTATCAGGCTCATTGCTGCTGGCTGTGCTTGTGAGGTCACAGCAGCCTCAGTGCCTCATCGTTTAGTGTCCAGCGTCCCCTGCTGGCTGTGCTTGTGAGGTCACAGCAGCCTCAGTGCCTCATAGTTTAGTGTCCAGAGTCCCCTGCGGGCTCTGCTTGTGAGGTCACAGCAGCCCCAGTGCCTCCTCTGCCAGTGTCAGGCTCATGGCTGCTGGCTGTGCTTCTGACGTCACCGCAGACTCACTGCCTCCGAGGCCAGTGGCAGGCTCATGGCTGCTGGCGGTGATTGTGAGGTCACAGCAGACTCAGTGCCTCATAGCTTAGTGTCCAGCGTCCCCTGCTGGCTCTGCTTGTGAGGACACAGCAGCCTCAGTGCCTCCTAGGTTAGTGTCCATCGCCCGCTGCTGGCTGTGGTTCTGAGGTCACAGCAACCTCAGTGCCTCTCAGGCCAGTGGCAGGCTCATGGCTGCTGGCTGTGCTTGTGAGGTCACAGCAGCCTCAGTGCCTCATCGTTTAGTGTCCAGCGTCCCCTGCTGGCTGTGCTTGTGAGCTCACAGCAGCCCCAGTGCCTCCTCTGCCAGTGTCAGGCTCATGGCTGCTGGCTGTGCTTGTGAGGTCACAGCAGCCTCAGTGCCTCCGCGGATAGTGCCATGTTCATGGCTGCTGGCTGTGCTTGTGACGTCACAGCAGCCTGAATGACTCCTGGCCCAGTGGCAGGCTCATGGCTGCTGGCTGTGCTTGTGAGGTCACAGCAGCCTCAGTGCCTCCGAGCCCAGTGGCAGGCTCAAGGCTGCTGGCTGTGCTTGTGAGGTCACGGCAGCCTCAGTGCCTCCTAGGTTAGTGTCCATCGCCCCCTACTGGTGTGCTTGAGAGGTCACAGCAGACTCAGTGCCTGATAGGTTATCTCCAGCGCCCCCTGCTGGCTGTGCTTGTGAGGTCAGAGCAGCCTGCGTGCCTCCTAGGCCCGTGGCAGGCTCATGGCTGCTGGCTGTGCTTGTGAGGTCACAGCAGACTCAGTGCCTCCCATGCTGGTGGCAGTCTCATGGCTGCTGGCTGTGCTTGTGAGGTCACAGCAGCCTCAGTGCCTCATAGTTTAGTGTCCAGCGTCCCCTACTGGCTGTGCTTGTGAGGTCACAGCAGACTTAGTGCCTGATAGGTTATCTCCAGTGCCCCCTGCTGGCTGTGCTTGTGAGGTCACAGCAGCCTCAGTGCCTCCTCTGCCAGTGTCAGGCTCATGGCTGTTGGCTGTGCTTCTGAGGTCACAGCAGCCTGAGTGCCTCCTAGGCCCGTGGCAGGCTCATGGCTGCTGGCTTTGTTTGTGAGGTCACAGCAGCCTCAGTGCCTCATAGCTTAGTGTCCATCGCCCCCTACTGGCTGTGCTTCTGAGGTCACAGCAGACTCAGTGCCTGATAGGTTATCTCCACTTCCCCCTGCTGGCTGTGCTTTTGAGGTCACAGCAGCCTCAGTGCCTCTGAGGCCAGTGTCAGGCTCATGGCTGCTGGCTGTGCTTGTGAGGTCACAGCAGCCTCAGAGTCTCCGTGGATAGTGCCATGCTAATGGCTGCTGGCTATGCTTTTGAGGTCACAGGAACCTCAGTGCCTCCCAGGCCAGTGTCAGGCTCATGGCTGCTGGCTGTGCTTGTGACGTCACAGCAGCCTCAGTGCCTCCTCTGCCAGTGCCATGCTCATGGCTGCTGGCTGTGCTTGTGAGGTCGCAGCAGCCTCAGGGCCTCCGACCCCAGTATCAGGCTCATGGCTGCTGGCTGTGCTTGTGAGGTCACAGAAGCCTGAATGCCTCCTAGGCCAGCGGCAGGCTCATGGCTGCTGTCTGCGCTTGTGAGGTCACAGCAGCCTCAGTGCCTCCTAGGATAGTGTGCAGCGCTCCCTGCTGGCTGTGCTTGTGAGGTCACAGTAGCCTCAGTGCCTCCCAGGCCAATATCAGGCTCCTGGTTGCTGGCTGTGCTTGTGACGTCACAGCAGCCTGAGTGCCTCCTAGGCCCGTGGCAGGCTCATGGCTGCTGCCTGTGCTTGTGACGTCACAGCAGCCTCAGTGCCTCTGAGGACAGTGGCAGTCTCATGGCTGCTGGCTGTGCTTGTGAGGTCACAGCAGCCACAGTGCCTCCCAGGCCAATATGAGGCTCCTGGCTGCTGGCTGTGCTTGTGACGTCACAGGAGCCTGAGGGCCTCCTAGGCCCGTGGCAGGCTCATGGCTGCTGGCTGTGCTTCTGTCGTCAGAGCAGCCTCAGTGCTGCATAGTTTAGTGTCCAGCGTCCCCTGCTGGCTCTGCTTGTGAGGTCACAGCAGACTCAGTGCCTCATAGGTTAGTGTCCATCTCACCCTACTGGCTGTGCTTGTGAGGTCACAGCAGCCCCAGTGCCTCCCAGGCCAATATCAGGCTGCTGGCTGCTGGCTGTACTTGTGACGTCACAGTAGCCTCAGTGCCTCTCAGGCCAGTATCAGGCTCATGGCTGCTGGCTGTGCTTGTGAGATCACAGCAGCCTCAGTGCTCCCAGGCCAATATCAGGCTCCTGGCTGCTGGCTATGCTTGTGACATCACAGGAGCCTCAGTGCCTCCTAGGCCCGTGGCAGGCTCATGGCTGCTGGCTCTGCTTGTGACGTCACAGCAGAAGCCTGAATGCCTCCTAGGCCAGTGGCAGGCTCATGGCTGCTGGCTGTGCTTCTGAGGTCACAGAAGCCTCAGTGCCTCCTCTGCCAGTGGCAGGCTCATGGCTGCTGGCTGGGATTGTGAGGTCACAGCAGCCTCAGTGCCTCATAGATTAGTGTCCAGCGTCCCCTGCTGGCTCTGCTTGTGAGGTCACAGCAGCCTCAGTGCCTCAAAGTTTAGTGTCCAGCGCACCCTGCTGGCTGTGCTTTTGAGGTCACAGCAGCCCCAGTGCCTCCTCTGCCAGTGTCAGGCTCCTGGCTGCTGGCTGTGCTTCTGAGGTCACAGCAGCCTCAGTGTCTCCGTGGATAGTGCCATGCTCATGGCTGCTGGCTGTGCTTGTGAGGTCACAGCAGACTCAGTGACTCAATAGTTACTGTGCAGCGCCCCCTCCTGGCTCTGCTTGTGAGCTCACACCAGCCTAAGTGCCTCCTCTGCCAGTGCCATATTCATGGCTGCTGCCTGTGCTTGTGAGGTCACAGCAACCTCAGTGCCTCTCAGGCTACTATCAGGCTCATGGCTGCTGGTTGTGCTTGTGAGGTCACAGCAGCCTGAATGCCTCCTAGGCCAGTGGCAGGCTCATGGCTGCTGCCTGTGCTTGTGAGGTCACAACAGCCTAAATGCCTCCTAGGCCAGTGTCATTGTCATGGCTGCTGGCTGTGCTTGTGAGGTCACAGCAGCCTCAGTGCCTCATAGTTTCGTGTCCAGCGTCCCCTGCTGGCTCTGCTTGTGAGGTCACAGCAGACTCAGTGCCTCAAAGTTAGTGTCCATCGCCCCCTGCCTGCTGTGCTTGTGAGCTCACACCCGCCACAGTGCCTCACAGGCCAGTATCAGGCTCAGGGCTGCGGGCTGTGCTTGTGAGGTCACAGCAGCCTCAGTGACTCCTCTGCCAGTGGCAGTCTCATGGCTGCTGGCTGTGCTTGTGAGGTCACAGCAGCCTCAGTGCCTCCTAGGTTAGTGTCCATCGCCCCCTACTGGCTGTGCTTGTGAGGTCACAGCAGCCTCAGTGCCAAATACGTTATCTCCAGTGCCCCCTGCTGGCTGTGCTTGTGAGGTCACAGCAGCCTCAGTTTCTCCGTGGATAGTGCCATGCTCATGGCTGCTGGCTGTGCTTGTGAGGTCACGGCAACCTCAGTGCCTCTCAGGCCAGTGCCAGGCTCATGGCTGCTGGCTGTGCTTGTGAGGTCACAGCAGCCTCAGTGCCTCCTAGGTCAGTGTCCAGCGCCCCCTACTGCCTGTGCTTGTGAGGTCACAGCAGCCTCAGTGCCTCTCAGGCCAGTATCATGCTCCTGGCTGCTGGCTGTGCTTGTGAGGTCACAGCAGCCTGAATGCCTCCTAGACCAGTCGCAGGCTCATAGCTGCTGGCTGTGATTGTGAGGTCACACAAGCCTGAATGCCTCCCAGGCCAGTGGCAGGCTCATGGCTGCTGGCTCTGCTTGTGAGGTCACAGCAGCCTCAGTGCCTCCTCTGCCAGTGTCAGGCTCATGGCTGCTGGCTGTGCTTCTGAGGTCACAGAAGCCTCAGCGATTCCGTGGATAGTGCCATGCTCATGGCTGCTGGCTGTGCTTCTGAGGTCACACAAGCCTGAATGCCTCCCAGGCCAGTGGCAGGTTCATGGCTGCTGGCTGGGATTGTGAGGTCACAGCAGCCTCAGTGCCTCATAGTTTAGTGTCCATCGCCCCCTGCTGGCTCTGCTTGTGAGGTCACAGCAGACTCAGTGCCTCATAGGTTAGTATCCATCGCCCCCTGCTGGCTGTTCTTTTGAGGTCACAGCAGCCTCAGTACCTCCCAGGCCAGTATCAGGCTCATGGCTGCTGGCTGTGCTTCTGAGGTCACAGCAGCCTCAGTGCCTCCTAGTCCAGTGGCAGTCTCATGGCTGCTGGCTGTGCTTCTGAGGTCACAGCAGCCTCAGTGCCTCCTCTGCCATTGGCAGTCTCATGGCTGCTGGCTGTGCTTGTGAGGTCACAGCAGCCTGAATGACTCCTAGCCCATTGGCAGGCTCCTGGCTGCTGGCTGTGCTTGTGACGTCACAGTAGCCTCAGTGCCTCCTAGGCCCGTGGCAGGCTCATGGCTGCTGGCTGTGCTTGTGACGTCACAGCAGCCTCAGTTCCTCTGACGCCAGTGGCAGTCTCATGGCTGCTGGTTGTGATTGTGATGTCACAGCAGCCTCAGTGCCTCCTAGTTTAGTGTCCATCGCCCCCTACTGGCTGTGCTTGTGAGGTCACAGCAGCCTCAGTGCCTCCCAGGCCAATATCAGGCTCCTGGCTGCTGGCTGTGCTTGTGACGTCACAGAAGCCTGAGGGCCTCCTAGGCCCGTGGCAGGCTCATGGCTGCTGGCTGTGCTTCTGTCATCACAGCAGCCTCAATGCTGCATAGTTTAGTGTCCAGCGTCCGCTGCTGGCTCTGCTTGTGAGGTCACAGCAGACTCAGTGCCTCATAGGTTAGTGTCCCTCGCCCCCTACTGGCTGTGCTTGTGAGGTCACAGCAGCCCCAGTGCCTCCCAGGCCAATATCAGGCTCCTGGCTGCTGGCTGTGCTTGTGACGTCACAGCAGCCTCAGTGCCTCCTCTGCCAGTGCCATATTCATGGCTGCTGCCTGTGCTTGTGAGGTCACAGTAACCTCAGTGCCTCTCAGGCTACTATCAGGCTCATGGCTGCTGTCTGTGCTTGTGACGTCACAGCAGCCTGAACGCCTCCTAGACCAGTGTCAGGGTCATGGCTGCTGGCTGTGCTTGTGAGGTCACAACAGCCTAAATGCCTCCTAGGCCAGTGTCATTGTCATGGCTGCTGGCTGTGCTTGTGAGGTCACAGCAGCCTCAGTGCCTCTGAGGCCAGTGGCAGGTTCATGGCTGCTGGCTGTGCTTGTGAGGTCACAGCAGCCTCAGTGTCTCCGTGGATAGTGCCATGCTAATGGCTGCAGGCTGTGCTTTTGAGGTCACAGGAACCTCAGTATCTCTCAGGCCAGCATCAGCCTCATGATTGCTGCCTGTGCTTGTGAGGTCACACAAGCCTGAATGCCTCCTAGGCCAGTGTCATTGTCATGGCTGCTGGCAGTGCTTGTGAGGTCACAGCAGCCTCAGTGCCTCATAGTTTAGTGTCCAGCGCCCCCTGCTGGCTGTGCTTGTGAGGCCACACCAGCCTCAGTGCGTCCCAGGCCAATATCAGGCTCCTGGCTGCTGGCTGTGCTTGTGATGTCACAGCAGTCTCAGTGCCTCCTAGGCCCGTGGCAGGCTCATGGCTGCTGGCTGTGCTTGTGAGGTCACAGCAGCCTCAATGCCTCCTAGGCCAGTGGCAGTCTCATGGCTGCTGGCTGTGCTTGTGAGGTCACAGTAGCCTCAGTGCCTCCTAGGTTAGTGTCCAGCGCCCCCTGCTGGCTGTGCTTGTGAGGTCACAGCAGCCTCAGTGCCTCCCAGGCCAATATCAGGCTCCTGGCTGCTGGCTGTGCTTGTGACGTCACAGCAGCCTCAGTGCCTCTGAGGCCAGTGGCAGCCTCATGGCTGCTGGCTGTGCTTGTGACGTCACAGCAGCCTCAGTGCCTCCACTGCCAGCGGCAGTCTCATGGCTGCTGGCTGTGCTTGTGACGTCACAGCAGCCTCAGTGCCACATCGTTTACTGTCCAGCGCCCCCTGCTGGCTGAGCTTGTGAGGTCACAGCAGACTCAGTGCCTCTCAGGCCAGTATCAGGCTCATGGCTGCTGGCTGTGCTTGTGAGGTCACAGCAGCCTGAATGCCTCCTAGGCCAGTGGCAGGCTCATGGCTGCTGGCTGTGCTTGTGAGGTCACACAAGCCTCAGTGCCTCTCAGGCCAGTATCATGCTCATGGCTGCTGGCTGTGCTTGTGAGGTCACAGCAGCCTCAGTTCCTGCTCTGCCAGTGGCAGTCTCATGGCTGCTGGCTGTGCTTCTGAGGTTACAGCAGCCTCCTTGCCTCCTAGGTCAGTGTGCATCGCCCCCTACAAGTTGTGCTTGTGAGGTCACAGCAGCCTCAGTGCCTCCTCTGCCAGTGTCAGGCTCATGGCTGCTGGCTGTGCTTGTGAAGTCACAGCAGCCTGAATGCCTCCTAGACCGGTATCAGGCTCATGGCTGCTGGCTGTGCTTCTGAGGTCACAGAAGCCTGAATGCCTCGTAGGCCAGTAGCAGCCCCATGGCTGCTGGATGTGATTGTGAGGTCACAGCACTCTCACTGCCTCATAGTCTAGTGTCCAGCCTCCCCTACTGGCTTTGCTTGTGAGGTCACATCAGACTCAGTGCCTCAAAAGTATGTGTGCTGCGCCCCCTGCTGGCTGTGCTTGTGAGGTCACAGCAGCCCCAGTGCCTCCTCTGCCACTGGTAGGCTCATGGCTGCTGGCTCTGCTTCGGAGGTCACAGCAGCCTCAGTGTCTCTGTGGATAGTACCATGCTAACGGCTGCTGGCTGTGCTTGTGAGGTCACAGCAGACTCAGTGCCTCCTAGGCCAGTATCAGGCTCATGGCTGCTGGCTGTGCTTGTGAGGTCACAGCAGCCTCAGTGTCTCATAGGGCAGTGGCAGGCCCCTGGCTGCTGGTTGTGCTTGTGAGGCCATGTTTGTCTCCGTGCTTCACAGTTCAGTGGCAGGCCCACAGCTGCTGCCTGTGCTTGTGAAGGCACAGGAGTCCTAGTTCCTCATACACCAGGGGCAGGCCCATGGCTGCTGGCTGTGCTTGTGAGGTCACAGCAGTATGAGTGCCTGATAGCCAGTGCGAGGTCCATAGCTGCTGGTTGTGCTTGTTATGTCACAGCAGCCTCAGTGCCCTATAGGCCAGTGGCAGGCCCATAGCTGCTGGCTGTGCTTGTCAGGTCACAGCAGCCTGAATGCCTCCTGGACCAGAGTCATGGTCATGGGTGCTGGCTGATCTTGTGACGTCACAGCAGCCTCAGTGCCTCATAGGCCAGTGGCAGGCTCCTGGCTGCTGGTTGTGCTTCTGAGGTCACAGCAGCCTCAGAGCCCTACCAGGCCAGTGGCAGGCTCCTGGCTAATGGCTGTGCTTGTGAGGTCACAGCAGACTCAGTGCCTCATTCGTTAGTGTGCATCGCCCCCTGCTGGCTAGGCTTGTGTGGTCACAGCAGACTCAGTGCCATCTAGACCAGTGGCAGGTTCATGGCTGCTGGTTGTGGTTGTGACGTCATAGCAGCCTCAGTGTCTCCTAGGCCAGTGGCAGGCTCATGGCTGCTGGCTGTGCTTGTGAGGTCACAGCAGTCTCAGTGCCTCTAAGGCCAGTGGCAGTCTCATGGCTGCTTGCTGTGCTTG
Source organism: Dromaius novaehollandiae (assembly GCF_036370855.1). Lineage (NCBI taxonomy): Eukaryota > Metazoa > Chordata > Aves > Casuariiformes > Dromaiidae > Dromaius > Dromaius novaehollandiae. The sequence goes on along the minus strand of NC_088120.1, from coordinate 1,464,268 downwards.
TGAGGTCACAGCAGCCTCAGTGACTCCTCTGCCAGTGGCAGGCTCATGGCTGCTGGCTGTGCTTCTGAGGTCACAGCAGCCTGAATGCCTCCTAGGCCAGTGGCAGGCTCATGGCTGCTGGCTGTGCTTCTGTCGTCAGAGCAGCCTCAGTGCTGCATAGTTTAGTGTCCAGCGTCCCCTGCTGGCTCTGCTTGTGAGGTCACAGCAGACTCAGTGCCTCATAGGTTAGTGTCCATCTCACCCTACTGGCTGTGCTTGTGAGGTCACAGCAGCCCCAGTGCCTCCCAGGCCAATATCAGGCTGCTGGCTGCTGGCTGTACTTGTGACGTCACAGTAGCCTCAGTGCCTCTCAGGCCAGTATCAGGCTCATGGCTGCTGGCTGTGCTTGTGAGATCACAGCAGCCTCATTGCTCCCAGGCCAATATCAGGCTCCTGGCTGCTGGCTATGCTTGTGACATCACAGCAGCCTGAGTGCCTCCTAGGCCCGTGGCAGGCTCATGGCTGCTGGCTCTGCTTGTGACGTCACAGCAGAAGCCTGAATGCCTCCTAGGCCAGTGGCAGGCTCATGGCTGCTGGCTGTGCTTCTGAGGTCACAGAAGCCTCAGTGCCTCCTCTGCCAGTGGCAGGCTCATGGCTGCTGGCTGGGATTGTGAGGTCACAGCAGCCTCAGTGCCTCATAGATTAGTGTCCAGCGTCCCCTGCTGGCTCTGCTTGTGAGGTCACAGCAGCCTCAGTGCCTCAAAGTTTAGTGTCCAGCGCACCCTGCTGGCTGTGCTTTTGAGGTCACAGCAGCCCCAGTGCCTCCTCTGCCAGTGTCAGGCTCCTGGCTGCTGGCTGTGCTTCTGAGGTCACAGCAGCCTCAGTGTCTCCGTGGATAGTGCCATGCTCATGGCTGCTGGCTGTGCTTGTGAGGTCACAGCAGACTCAGTGACTCAATAGTTACTGTGCAGCGCCCCCTCCTGGCTCTGCTTGTGAGCTCACACCAGCCTAAGTGCCTCCTCTGCCAGTGCCATATTCATGGCTGCTGCCTGTGCTTGTGAGGTCACAGCAACCTCAGTGCCTCTCAGGCTACTATCAGGCTCATGGCTGCTGGTTGTGCTTGTGAGGTCACAGCAGCCTGAATGCCTCCTAGGCCAGTGGCAGGCTCATGGCTGCTGCCTGTGCTTGTGAGGTCACAACAGCCTAAATGCCTCCTAGGCCAGTGTCATTGTCATGGCTGCTGGCTGTGCTTGTGAGGTCACAGCAGCCTCAGTGCCTCATAGTTTCGTGTCCAGCGTCCCCTGCTGGCTCTGCTTGTGAGGTCACAGCAGACTCAGTGCCTCAAAGTTAGTGTCCATCGCCCCCTGCCTGCTGTGCTTGTGAGCTCACACCCGCCACAGTGCCTCACAGGCCAGTATCAGGCTCAGGGCTGCGGGCTGTGCTTGTGAGGTCACAGCAGCCTCTGTGACTCCTCTGCCAGTGGCAGTCTCATGGCTGCTGGCTGTGCTTGTGAGGTCACAGCAGCCTCAGTGCCTCCTAGGTTAGTGTCCATCGCCCCCTACTGGCTGTGCTTGTGAGGTCACAGCAGCCTCAGTGCCAAATACGTTATCTCCAGTGCCCCCTGCTGGCTGTGCTTGTGAGGTCACAGCAGCCTCAGTTTCTCCGTGGATAGTGCCATGCTCATGGCTGCTGGCTGTGCTTGTGAGGTCACGGCAACCTCAGTGCCTCTCAGGCCAGTGCCAGGCTCATGGCTGCTGGCTGTGCTTGTGAGGTCACAGCAGCCTCAGTGCCTCCTAGGTCAGTGTCCAGCGCCCCCTACTGCCTGTGCTTGTGAGGTCACAGCAGCCTCAGTGCCTCTCAGGCCAGTATCATGCTCCTGGCTGCTGGCTGTGCTTGTGAGGTCACAGCAGCCTGAATGCCTCCTAGACCAGTCGCAGGCTCATAGCTGCTGGCTGTGATTGTGAGGTCACACAAGCCTGAATGCCTCCCAGGCCAGTGGCAGGCTCATGGCTGCTGGCTCTGCTTGTGAGGTCACAGCAGCCTCAGTGCCTCCTCTGCCAGTGTCAGCCTCATGGCTGCTGGCTGTGCTTCTGAGGTCACAGAAGCCTCAGCGATTCCGTGGATAGTGCCATGCTCATGGCTGCTGGCTGTGCTTCTGAGGTCACACAAGCCTGAATGCCTCCCAGGCCAGTGGCAGGTTCATGGCTGCTGGCTGGGATTGTGAGGTCACAGCAGCCTCAGTGCCTCATAGTTTAGTGTCCATCGCCCCCTGCTGGCTCTGCTTGTGAGGTCACAGCAGACTCAGTGCCTCATAGGTTAGTATCCATCGCCCCCTGCTGGCTGTGCTTTTGAGGTCACAGCAGCCTCAGTACCTCCCAGGCCAGTATCAGGCTCATGGCTGCTGGCTGTGCTTCTGAGGTCACAGCAGCCTCAGTGCCTCCTAGTCCAGTGGCAGTCTCATGGCTGCTGGCTGTGCTTCTGAGGTCACAGCAGCCTCAGTGCCTCCTCTGCCATTGGCAGTCTCATGGCTGCTGGCTGTGCTTGTGAGGTCACAGCAGCCTGAATGACTCCTAGCCCATTGGCAGGCTCCTGGCTGCTGGCTGTGCTTGTGACGTCACAGTAGCCTCAGTGCCTCCTAGGCCCGTGGCAGGCTCATGGCTGCTGGCTGTGCTTGTGACGTCACAGCAGCCTCAGTTCCTCTGACGCCAGTGGCAGTCTCATGGCTGCTGGTTGTGATTGTGATGTCACAGCAGCCTCAGTGCCTCCTAGTTTAGTGTCCATCGCCCCCTACTGGCTGTGCTTGTGAGGTCACAGCAGACTCAGTGCCTGATAGGTTATCTCCAGTGCCCCCTGCTGGCTGTGCTTGTGAGGTCACAGCAGCCTCAGTGCCTCCCAGGCCAATATCAGGCTCCTGGCTGCTGGCTGTGCTTGTGACGTCACAGAAGCCTGAGGGCCTCCTAGGCCCGTGGCAGGCTCATGGCTGCTGGCTGTGCTTCTGTCATCACAGCAGCCTCAATGCTGCATAGTTTAGTGTCCAGCGTCCGCTGCTGGCTCTGCTTGTGAGGTCACAGCAGACTCAGTGCCTCATAGGTTAGTGTCCCTCGCCCCCTACTGGCTGTGCTTGTGAGGTCACAGCAGCCCCAGTGCCTCCCAGGCCAATATCAGGCTCCTGGCTGCTGGCTGTGCTTGTGACGTCACAGCAGCCTCAGTGCCTCCTCTGCCAGTGCCATATTCATGGCTGCTGCCTGTGCTTGTGAGGTCACAGTAACCTCAGTGCCTCTCAGGCTACTATCAGGCTCATGGCTGCTGTCTGTGCTTGTGACGTCACAGCAGCCTGAACGCCTCCTAGACCAGTGTCAGGGTCATGGCTGCTGCCTGTGCTTGTGAGGTCACAACAGCCTAAATGCCTCCTAGGCCAGTGTCATTGTCATGGCTGCTGGCTGTGCTTGTGAGGTCACAGCAGCCTCAGTGCCTCTGAGGCCAGTGGCAGGTTCATGGCTGCTGGCTGTGCTTGTGAGGTCACAGCAGCCTCAGTGTCTCTGTGGATAGTGCCATGCTAATGGCTGCAGGCTGTGCTTTTGAGGTCACAGGAACCTCAGTATCTCTCAGGCCAGCATCAGCCTCATGATTGCTGCCTGTGCTTGTGAGGTCGCAGCAGCCTTAGGGCCTCCGACGCCAGTATCAGGCTCATGGCTGCTGGCTGTGCTTCTGAGGTCACACAAGCCTGAATGCCTCCTAGGCCAGTGTCATTGTCATGGCTGCTGGCAGTGCTTGTGAGGTCACAGCAGCCTCAGTGCCTCATAGTTTAGTGTCCAGCGCCCCCTGCTGGCTGTGCTTGTGAGGCCACACCAGCCTCAGTGCGTCCCAGGCCAATATCAGGCTCCTGGCTGCTGGCTGTGCTTGTGATGTCACAGCAGCCTCAGTGCCTCCTAGGCCCGTGGCAGGCTCATGGCTGCTGGCTGTGCTTGTGAGGTCACAGCAGCCTCAATGCCTCCTAGGCCAGTGGCAGTCTCATGGCTGCTGGCTGTGCTTGTGAGGTCACAGTAGCCTCAGTGCCTCCTAGGTTAGTGTCCAGCGCCCCCTGCTGGCTGTGCTTGTGAGGTCACAGCAGCCTCAGTGCCTCCCAGGCCAATATCAGGCTCCTGGCTGCTGGCTGTGCTTGTGACGTCACAGCAGCCTCAGTGCCTCTGAAGCCAGTGGCAGCCTCATGGCTGCTGGCTGTGCTTGTGACGTCACAGCAGCCTCAGTGCCTCCACTGCCAGCGGCAGTCTCATGGCTGCTGGCTGTGCTTGTGACGTCACAGCAGCCTCAGTGCCACATCGTTTACTGTCCAGCGCCCCCTGCTGGCTGAGCTTGTGAGGTCACAGCAGACTCAGTGCCTCTCAGGCCAGTATCAGGCTCATGGCTGCTGGCTGTGCTTGTGAGGTCACAGCAGCCTGAATGCCTCCTAGGCCAGTGGCAGGCTCATGGCTGCTGGCTGTGCTTGTGAGGTCACACAAGCCTCAGTGCCTCTCAGGCCAGTGGCAGGCTCATGGCTGCTGGCTGTGCTTGTGAGGTCACAGCAGCCTCAGTTCCTGCTCTGCCAGTGGCAGTCTCATGGCTGCTGGCTGTGCTTCTGAGGTTACAGCAGCCTCCTTGCCTCCTAGGTCAGTGTGCATCGCCCCCTACAAGTTGTGCTTGTGAGGTCACAGCAGACTCAGTGCCTGATAGGTTATCTCCAGTGCCCCCTGCTGGCTGTGCTTGTGAGGTCACAGCAGCCTCAGTGCCTCCTCTGCCAGTGTCAGGCTCATGGCTGCTGGCTGTGCTTGTGAGGTCACAGCAGCCTGAATGCCTCCTAGACCGGTATCAGGCTCATGGCTGCTGGCTGTGCTTCTGAGGTCACAGAAGCCTGAATGCCTCGTAGGCCAGTAGCAGCCCCATGGCTGCTGGATGTGATTGTGAGGTCACAGCACTCTCACTGCCTCATAGTCTAGTGTCCAGCCTCCCCTACTGGCTTTGCTTGTGAGGTCACATCAGACTCAGTGCCTCAAAAGTATGTGTGCTGCGCCCCCTGCTGGCTGTGCTTGTGAGGTCACAGCAGCCCCAGTGCCTCCTCTGCCACTGGTAGGCTCATGGCTGCTGGCTCTGCTTCGGAGGTCACAGCAGCCTCAGTGTCTCTGTGGATAGTACCATGCTAACGGCTGCTGGCTGTGCTTGTGAGGTCACAGCAGACTCAGTGCCTCCTAGGCCAGTATCAGGCTCATGGCTGCTGGCTGTGCTTGTGAGGTCACAGCAGCCTCAGTGTCTCATAGGGCAGTGGCAGGCCCCTGGCTGCTGGTTGTGCTTGTGAGGCCATGTTTGTCTCCGTGCTTCACAGTTCAGTGGCAGGCCCACAGCTGCTGCCTGTGCTTGTGAAGGCACAGGAGTCCTAGTTCCTCATACACCAGGGGCAGGCCCATGGCTGCTGGCTGTGCTTGTGAGGTCACAGCAGTATGAGTGCCTGATAGCCAGTGCGAGGTCCATAGCTGCTGGTTGTGCTTGTTATGTCACAGCAGCCTCAGTGCCCTATAGGCCAGTGGCAGGCCCATAGCTGCTGGCTGTGCTTGTCAGGTCACAGCAGCCTGAATGCCTCCTGGACCAGAGTCATGGTCATGGGTGCTGGCTGATCTTGTGACGTCACAGCAGCCTCAGTGCCTCATAGGCCAGTGGCAGGCTCCTGGCTGCTGGTTGTGCTTCTGAGGTCACAGCAGCCTCAGAGCCCTACCAGGCCAGTGGCAGGCTCCTGGCTAATGGCTGTGCTTGTGAGGTCACAGCAGACTCAGTGCCTCATTCGTTAGTGTGCATCGCCCCCTGCTGGCTAGGCCTGTGTGGTCACAGCAGACTCAGTGCCATCTAGACCAGTGGCAGGTTCATGGCTGCTGGTTGTGGTTGTGACGTCATAGCAGCCTCAGTGTCTCCTAGGCCAGTGGCAGGCTCATGGCTGCTGGCTGTGCTTGTGAGGTCACAGCAGTCTCAGTGCCTCTAAGGCCAGTGGCAGTCTCATGGCTGCTTGCTGTGCTTGTGAGGTCACAGCAGCCTCAGTGACTCCTCTGCCAGTGGCAGGCTCATGGCTGCTATCTGTGCTTCTGAGGTCACAGCAGCCTGAATGCCTCCTAGGCCAGTGTCAGGCTCATGGCTGCTGGCTGTGCTTCTGAGGTCACAGAAGCCTGAATGCCTCCGAGGCCAGTGTCCGGCTCATGGCTGCTGGCTACGATTGTGAGGTCACAGCAGCCTCAGTGCCTCATAGTTTAGTTTCCAGCGTCCCCTGCTGGCTCTGCTTGTGAGGTAACATCAGACTCAGTGCCTCATAGATTAGTATCCAGCGCGCCCTGCTGGCTGTGCTTGTGAGGTCACAGCAGCCTCAGTGACTCATAGGCCAGTGCCATGCTCATGGCTGCTGGCTGTGCTTGTGAGGTCACAGCAGCCTGATTGCCTCTGAGGCCAGTACCAGTCTAATGGCTGCTGACTGCGCTTGTGAGGTCACAGCAGCCTCAGTGCCTCATAGGTTAGTGTCCAGCATCCCCTGCTGGCTGTGCTTGTGAGGTCACAGCAGCCTCAGTGCCTCATAGTTTAGTGTCCAGTGTCCCCTGCTGGCTCTGCTCGTGAGGTCACAGCAGCCTCAGTGCCTCAAAAGTTAGTGTCCAGCGCCCCCTGCTGACTGTGCTTGTGAGGTCACAGCACCCTCAGTGCCTCCCAGGCCAGTACCAGTCTCATGGCTGCTGACTGTGCTTGTGACGTCACAGCATCCTCAGTGCCTCCTCTGCCAGTGTCAGGCTCATGGCTGCTGGCTGTGCTTCTGAGGTCACAGCAGCCTGAATGCCTCCTAGGTTAGTGTCCATCGCCCCCTACTGGCTGTGCTTGTGAGGTCACAGCAGCCTCAGTGCCTCACAGTTTTGTGTCCAGCGCCCCCTGCTGGCTGTGCTTGTGAGCTCACACCAGCCTCAGTGCCTCACAGGCCAGTATCAGGCTCATGGCTGCTGGCTGTGCTTGTGAGGTCACAGCAGCCTCAGTGCCTCTCAGGCCAGTATCAGGCTCATGGCTGCTGGCTGTGCTTGTGAGGTCACAGCAGCCTGAATGCCTCCTAGACCAGTGTCAGGGTCATGGCTGCTGGCTGTGCTTCTGAGGTCACAGAAGCCACAATGCCTCCTAGGCCAGTGGCAGGCTCATGGCTGCTGGCTGTGCTTCTGAGGTCACAGAAGCCTGAATGCCTCCTAGGCCAGTATCAGGCTCATGGCTGCTGGCTGTGCTTGTGAGGTCACAGCAGCCTCAGTGTCTCTGAGGCCCGTGGCAGGCTCATGGCTGCTGGCTCTGCTTGTGAGGTCACAGCAGACTCAGTGCCTCAAAAGTTAGTGTGCAGCGCTCCCTGCTGGCTGTGCTTGTGAGGTCAGAGCATCCTCAGTGCCTCCTCTGCCAGGGGCAGTCTCATGGCTGCTGGCTGTGCTTGTGAGGTCACACCAGCCTCAGTGCCTCATAGGTTAGTGTCCAGCGCCCCCTGCTGGCTGTGCTTGTGAGGTCACAGCAGCCTCAGTGCCTCACAGGCCAGTATCAGGCTCATGGCTGCTGGCTGTGCTTGTCACGTCACAGCAGCATCAGTGCCTGCTCTGCTAGTGCCATGCTCATGGCTGCTGGCTGTGCTTGTGAGGTCACAGCAGCCTCAGTGCCTCCTAGGCCAGTATCATGCTCTTGGCTGCTGGCTGTGCTTGTGAGGTCACAGCAGCCTCAGTGCCTCTCAGGCCAGTATCAGGCTCATGGCTGCTGGCTGTGCTTGTGAGGTCACACCAGCCTCAGTGCCTCCTCTGCCAGTGGCAGGCTCATGGCTGTTGGCTATGATTGTGAGGTCACAGCAGCCTCAGTGCCTCCTAGGCCAGTGCCATGCTCATGGCTGCTGGCTGTGCTTCTGAGGTCACACCAGACTCTGTGCCTCCTCTGCCAGTGGCAGTCTCATGGCTGCTGGCTGTGCTTGTGAGGTCACAGCAGACTCAGTGACTCAATAGTTAGTGTCCAGCGCCGCCTGCTGGCTGTGCTTGTGTATTCACAGCAGCCTCAGTGAATCACAGGCTAGTACCAGGCTCATGACTGCTGGCTGTGCTTCTGAGGTCACAGCAGCCTGAATGCCTCCTAGACCAGTGTCATGGTCATGGCTGTTGGCTGTGCTTCGGAGGTCACAGAAGCCTCAATGCCTCCTATGCCAGTGGCAGGCTCATGGCTCCTGGCTATGATTGTGAGGTCACAGCAGCCTCAGTGCCTCATAGTTTAGTGTCCAGTGCCCCCTGCTGGCTCTGCTTGTGAGGTCACAGCAGACTCAGTGCCTCAAAAGTTAGTGTCCAGCGCCCCCTGCTGGCTGTGCTTGTGAGGTCACACCAGCCTCAGTGCCTCACAGGCCAGTATCAGGCTCCTGGCTGCTGGCTGTGCTTGTGAGGTCACAGCAGCCTCAGTGCCTCCTCTGCCAGTAGCAGTCTCATGGCTGCTGGCTGTGCTTGTGAGGTCACAGCAGCCTCAGTGCCTCCTAGGCCAGTATCAGGCTCATGGCTGCTGGCTGTGCTTGTGAGGTTACACAAGACTGAATGCCTCCTAGGCCAGTGGCAGGCTCATGGCTGCTGGCTCTCCTTGTGAGGTCACAGCAGACTCAGTGCCTCAAAGGTTACTGTGCAGCGCCCCCTGCTGGCTGTGCTTGTGAGGTCACAGCAGAATCAGTGCCTCCGAGGCCAATATCAGGCTCCTGGTTGCTGGCTGTGCTTGTGACGTCACAGCAGCCTCAGTGCCTCCTCTGCCAGTGCCATGCTCATGGCTGCTGGCTGTGCTTGTGAGGTCACAGCAGCCTCAGTTCCTCATAGGTTAGTGTCCATCGCCCCCTCCTGGCTGTGCTTGTGAGGTCACAGCAGCCTCAGGACCTCCTCTGCCAGTGTCAGGGTCATGGCTGCTGGCTGTGCTTCTGAGGTCACAGCAGCCTCAGTGTCTCCGTGCACAGTGCCATGCTCATGGCTGCTGGCTGTGCTTGTGAGGTCACAGCAGCCTGAATGCCTCCTGGACCAGAGTCATGGTCATGGCTGCTGGCTGATCTTGTGACCTCACAGCAGCCTCAGTGCCTCATAGGCCAGTGGCAGGCTCCTGGCTGCTGGTTGTGCTTCTGAGGTCACAGCAGCCTCAGAGCCCTACCAGGCCAGTGGCAGGCTCCTGGCTAATGGCTGTGCTTGTGAGGTCACAGCAGCCTCAGTGCCTCATAGGTAAGTGTCCAGCGCCCCCTGCTGGCTGTGCTTATGAGCTCACACCAGCCTCAGTGCCTCACAGGCCAGTATCAGGCTCATGGCTGCTGGCTGTGCTTGTCACGTCACAGCAGCCACACTGCCTCCTCTGCTAGTGCCATGCTCATGGCTGCTGGCTGTGCTTGTGAGGTCACAGCAGCCTCAGTGCCTCACAGGCCAGTTTCAGGCTCATGACTGCTGGCTGTGCTTGTGAGGTCACAGCAGCCTCAGTGCCTCTCAGGCCAGTATCATGCTCATGGCTCCTGGCTGTGCTTGTGAGGTCACAGCACCCTGAATGCCTCCTAGACCAGTGTCAGGGTCATGGCTGCTGGCTGTGCTTCTGAGGTCACAGAAGCCTGAATGCCTCCTAGGCCAGTGTCAGGCTCATGGCTGCTGGCTGTGCTTCTGAGGTCACAGAAGCCTGAATGCCTCCTAGGCCAGTATCAGGCTCATGGCTGCTGGCTGTGCTTGTGAGGTCACAGCAGCCTCAGTGTCTCTGAGGCCCGTGGCAGGCTCATGGCTGCTGGCTCTGCTTGTGAGGTCACAGCAGACTGAGTGCCTCAAAAGTTAGTGTGCAGCGCTCCCTGCTGGCTGTGCGTGTGAGGTCACAGCAGCCTCAGTGCCTCCTCTGCCAGTGGCAGTCTCCTGGCTGCTGGCTGGGCTTGTGAGGTCACACCAGCCTCAGTGCCTCATAGGTTAGTGTCCAGCGCGCCCTGCTGGCTGTGCTTGTGAGGTCACAGCAGCCTCAGTGCCTCTCAGGCCAGTATCAGGCTCATGGCTGCTGGCTGTGCTTGTGACGTCACACCAGCCTCAGTGCCTCCGAGGCCAGTGGCAGGCTCATGGCTGCTGGCTATGATTGTGAGGTCACAGCAGCCTCAGTGCCTCATATTTTAGTGTCCAGTGTCCCCTGCTGGCTCTTCTTGTGAGGTCACAGCAGACTCAGTGCCTCATAGGTAAGTGTCCAGCGCCCCCTGCTGGCTGTGCTTGTGAGGTCACACCAGACTCAGTGCCTCCTCTGCCAGTGGCAGTCTCATGGCTGCTAGCTGTGCTTGTGAGGTCACAGCAGCCTCAGGGCCTCCTAGGCCAGTATCAGGCTCATGGCTGCTGGCTGTGCTTGTGAGGTCACAGAAGCCTGAATGCCTCGTAGTCCAGTGTCAGGCTCATGGCTGTGGGCTGTGCTTGTGAGGTCACAGAAGCCTGAATGCCTCCTAGGCCAGTATCAGGCTCATGGCTGCTGGCTGTGCTTGTGAGGTCACAGCAGCCTCAGTGCCTCTGAGGCCAGTGGCAGTCTCATGGCTGCTGGCTGTGCTTGTGAGGTCACACCAGCCTCAGTGCCTCATAGGTTAGTGTCCAGCGCCCCCTGCTGGCTGTGCTTGTGAGGTCACAGCAGCCTCAGTGCCTCACAGGCCAGTATCAGGCTCATGGCTGCTGGCTGTGCTTGTCACGTCACAGCAGCATCAGTGCCTGCTCTGCTAGTGCCATGCTCATGGCTGCTGTCTGTGCTTGTGAGGTCAGAGCAGCCTCAGTGCCTCCTAGGCCAGTATCATGCTCTTGGCTGTTGGCTGTGCTTCTGAGGTCACAGCAGCCTCAGTGCCTCTCAGGCCAGTATCAGGCTCATGGCTGCTGGCTGTGCTTGTGAGGTCACACCAGCCTCAGTGCCTCCTCTGCCAGTGGCAGGCTCATGGCTGCTGGCTATGATTGTGAGGTCACAGCAGCCTCAGTGCCTCATATTTTAGTGTCCAGTGTCCCCTGCTGGCTCTTCTTGTGAGGTCACAGCAGACTCAGTGCCTCATAGGTAAGTGTCCAGCGCCCCCTGCTGGCTGTGCTTGTGAGGTCACACCAGACTCAGTGCCTCCTCTGCCAGTGGCAGTCTCATGGCTGCTGGCTGTGCTTGTGAGGTCACACCAGCCTCAGTGCCTCCTCTGCCAGTGGCAGGCTCATGGCTGCTGGCTGTGCTTGTGAGGTCACAGCAGAATCAGTGCCTCATCGTTTAGTGTCCAGTGTCCCCTGCTGGCTCTTCTTGTGAGGTCACAGCCGACTCAGTGCCTCATAGGTAAGTGTCCAGCGCCCCCTGCTGGCTGTGCTTGGGAGGTCACACCATACTCAGTGCCTCCTCTGCCAGCGACAGTCTCATGGCTGCTGGCTGTGCTTGTGAGGTCATAGAAGCCTGAATGCCTCCTAGGCCAGTGCCATGCTCATGGCTGCTGGCTGTGCTTGTGAGGTCACAGCAGCCTCAGTGCCTCATAGTTTAGTGTCCAGCGTCCCCTGCTGGCTCTGCTCGTGAGGTCACAGCAGACTCTGTGCCTCAAAAGTTAGTGTCCAGCGCCCCCTGCTGGCTGTGCTTGTGAGGTCACAGCAGCCTCAGTGCCTCCCAGGCCAATATCAGGCTCCTGGCTGCTGGCTGAGCTTGTGACGTCACAGCAGCCTGAATGCCTCCTAGACCAGTGTCAGGGTCAAGGCTGCTGGCTCTGCTTCTGAGGTCACAGAAGCCTCAATGCCTCCTAGGCGAGTGCCATGCTCATGGCTGCTGGCTGTGATTGTGAGGTCACAGCAGGCTCAGTGCCTCTGAGGTCAGTGGCAGTTTCATGGCTGCTGGCTCTGCTTGTGAGGTCACAGCAGACTCAGTGCCTCATAGTTTAGTGTCCAGCGTCCCCTGCTGGCTCTGCTTGTGAGGTCACAGCAGACTCAGTGCCTTAAAAGTTAGTGTACAGCGCCCCCTGCTGGCTGTGCTTGTAAGGTCACAGCAGCCTCAGTGCCTCATAGTTTTGTGTCCAGCGCCCCCTACTGGCTGTGCTTGTGAGCTCACACCAGCCTCAGTGCCTCACAGGCCAGTATCAGGCTCATGGCTGCTGGCTGTGCTTGTCACGTCACAGCAGCCACACTGCCTCCTCTGCTAGTGCCATGCTCATGGCTGCTGGCTGTGCTTGTGAGGTCACAGCAGCCTCAGTGCCTCACAGGCCAGTATCAGGCTCATGACTGCTGGCTGTGCTTGTGACGTCACAGCAGCCTGAGTGCCTCTCAGACCAGTATCATGCTCATGGCTGCTGGCTGTGCTTGTGAGGTCACAGCAGCCTCAGTGCCTCATAGTTTAGTGTCCAGCGTCCCCTGCTGGCTCTGCTTGTGAGGTCACAGCAGACTCTGTGCCTCAAAAGTTAGTGTCCAGCGCCCCCTGCTGGCTGTGCTTGTGAGGTCACAGCAGCCTCAGTGCCTCCCAGGCCAATATCAGGCTCCTGGCTGCTGGCTGTGCTTGTGACGTCACAGCAGCCTGAATTCCTCCTAGACCAGTGTCAGGGTCAAGGCTGCTGGCTCTGCTTCTGAGGTCACAGAAGCCTCAATGCCTCCTAGGCGAGTGCCATGCTCATGACTGCTGGCTGTGCTTGTGAGGTCACAGCAGCCTCAGTGCCTCCCAGGCCAGTATCAGGCTCCTGGCTGCTGGCTGTGATTGTGAGGTCACAGCAGGCTCAGTGCCTCTGAGGTCAGTGGCAGTCTCATGGCTGCTGGCTCTGCTTGTGAGGTCACAGCAGCCTGAGTGCCTCATAGTTTAGTGTCCAGCATCCCCTGCTGGCTCTGCCTGTGAGGTCACAGCAGACTCAGTGCCTTAAAAGTTAGTGTACAGCGCCCCCTGCTGGCTGTGCTTGTGAGGTCACAGCACCCTCAGTGCCTCCCAGGCCAGTATCAGGCTCATGGCTGCTGGCTGTGCTTGTCACGTCACAGCAGCCTCAGTGCCTCCTCTGCTAGTGCCGTGCTCATGGCTGCTGGCTGTGCTTGTAACGTCACAGCAGCCTCAGTGCCTCCTAGGCCAGTATCATGCTCATGACTGCTGGCTGTGCTTGTGAGGTCACAGCAGCCTCAGTGCCTCCCAGGCCAGTATCAGGCTCCTGGCTGCTGGCTGTGCTTGTGAGCTCACAGCAGCCTCAGTGCCTCCCAGGCCTCTATCAGGCTCCTGGCTGCTGGCTGTGCTTGTGATGTCACAGCAGCCTCAGTGCCTCCTCTGCTAGTGCCATGCTCATGGCTGCTGGCTGTGCTTGTGAGGTCACAGCAGCCTGAGTGCCTCTGAGGCCAGTACCAGTCTCATGGCTGCTGACTGTGCTTGTGACGTCACAGCAGCCTCAGTGCCTCTGAGGCCAGTGGCAGTCTCATGGCTGCTGGCTGTGCTTCTGAGCTCACAGCAGCCTGAATGCCTCCTAGGTTAGTGTCCATCGCCCCCTACTGGCTGTGCTTCTGAGGTCACAGCAGCCTGAATGCCTCCTAGGTTAGTGTCCATCGCCTCCTACTGGCTGTGCTTGTGAGGTCACAGCAGCCTCAGTGCCTCATCGTTTAGTGTCCAGCGCCCCCTGCTGGCTGTGCTTGTGAGGTCACAGCAGCCTCAGGGCCTCCCAGGCCAGTATCAGGCTCATGGCTGCTGGCTGTGCTTGTCACGTCACAGCAGCATCAGTGTCTCCTCTGCTAGTGCCATGCTCATGGCTGCTGGCTGTGCTTGTGAGGTCACAGCAGCCTCAGTGCCTCCTAGGCCAGTATCATGCTCATGGCTGCTGGCTGTGCTTCTGAGGTCACAGCAGCCTCAGTGCCTCTGAGGCCAGTATCATGCTCATGGCTGCTGGCTGTGTTTGTGAGGTCACAGCAGCCTGAATGCCTCCTAGACCAGTGTCAGGGTCATGGCTGCTGGCTGTGCTTCTGACGTCACAGAAGCCTCAATGCCTCCTAGGCCAGTATCAGGCTCCTGGCTGCTGGCTGTGCTTCTGAGGACACAGAAGCCTGAATGCCTCCTAGGCCAGTGCCATGCTCATGGCTGCTGGCTGTGCTTGTGAGGTCACAGCAGCCTCAGTGCCTCATCGTTTAGTGTCCAGCATCCCCTGCTGGCTCTGCTTGTGAGGTCACAGCAGACTCAGTGCCTCACAGGCCAGTATCAGGTTCCTGGCTGCTGGCTGTGCTTGTGAGGTCACAGCAGCCTCAGTGCCTCCTCTGCCAGTGGCAGTCTCATGGCTGCTGGCTGTGCTTGTGAGGTCACAGCAGCCTCAGTGCCTCATAGTTTAGTGTCCATCGCCCCTGCTGGCTGTGCTTGTGAGGTCACAGCAGACTCAGTGCCTCATAGCTTAGTGTCCATCGCCCCCTACTGGCTGTGCTTGTGAAGTCACAGCAGCCTCAGTGCCTCATAGTTTAGTGTCCAGCGTCCCCTGCTGGCTGTGCTTGTGATGTCACAGCAGCCTCAGTGCCTCATAGGTGAGTATCCAGCGTCCCCTGCTGGTTGTGCTTGTGATGTCACAGCAGAGTCAGTGCCTCATAGTTTAGTGTCCAGCGCCCCCTGCTGGCTCTGCTTGTGAGCTCACACCAGCCTCTGTGCATCCCAGGTCAATATCAGGCTCATGGCTGCTGGCTGTGCTTGTGAGGTCACAGCAGCCTCAGTGCCTCCTAGGCCAGTGCCATGCTCATGGCTGCTGGCTGTGCTTGTGAGGTCACAGCAGCCTCAGTGCCTCATAGGTTAGTGTCCATCGCCCCCTGCTGGCTGTGCTTGTGAGGTCACAGCAGCCTCAGTGCCTCCTCTGCCAGTGGTAGTCTCATGGCTGCTGGCTGTGCTTGTCACGTCACAGCAGCATCAGTGCCTCCTCTGCTAGTGCCATGCTCATGGCTGCTGGCTGTGCTTGTGAGGTCACAGCAGCCCCAGTGCCTCTCAGGCCAGTATCAGGCTCATGGCTGCTGCCTGTGCTTGTGAGGTCACAGCAGCCTCAGTGCCTCCTCTGCCAGTGGCAGTCTCATGGCTGCTGGCTGTGCTTGTGAGGTCACAGCAGCCTCAGTGCCTCATAGCTTAGTGTCCATCGCCCTCTACTGGCTGTGCTTGTGAGGTCACAGCAGACTCAGTGCCTCCCAGGCCAATATCAGGCTCATGGCTGCTGGCTGTGCTTGTGACGTCACAGCAGCCTCAGTGCCTCCTAGGCCCGTGGCAGTCCCATGGCTGCTGGCTGTGTTTGTGAGGTCACAGCAGCCTCAGTGCCTCATAGTTTAGTGTCCAGTGTCCCCTGCTGGCTGTGCTTGTGAGGTCACACCAGCCTCAGTGCCTCACAGTCCAGTATCAGGCTCATGGCTGCTGGCTGTGCTTGTCACGTCACAGCAGCCTCAGTGCCTCCTCTGCCAGTGGCAGTCTCATGGCTGCTGGCTCTGCTTGTGAGGTCACAGCAGCCTCAGTGCCTCCTAGGCCAGTATCAGGCTCATGGCTGCTGGCTGAGGTTCTGAGGTCACAGCAGCCTCAGTGCCTCATCGTTTAGTGTCCAGCGTCCCCTGCTGGCTGTGCTTGTGAGGTCACAGCAGAATCAGTGCCTCCGAGGCCAATATCAGGCTCCTGGCTGCTGGCTGTGCTTGTGACGTCACAGCAGCCTGAGTGCCTCCTAGGCCCGTGGCAGTCCCATGGCTGCTGGCTGTGCTTGTGACGTCACAGCAGCCTCAGTGCCTCCTCTGCCAGTGACCTGCTCATGGCTGCTGGCTGTGCTTGTGAGGTCACAGCAGCCTCAGTGCCTCATAGGTAAGTGTCCAGCGCCCCCTGCTGGCTGTGCTTGTGATGTCACACCAGACTCAGTGCCTCCTCTGCCAGTGGCAGTCTCATGGCTGCTGGCTGTGCTTGTGAGGTCACAGCAGCCTCAGTGTCTCCGTGGACAGTGCCATTCTCATGGCTGCTGGCTGTGCTTGTGAGGTCACAGCAGATTCAGGGCCTCTCAGGCCAGTATCAGGCTCATGGCTGCTGGCTGTGCTTGTGAGGTCACAGCAGCCTGAATGCCTCCTGGACCAAAGTCAGGGTCATGGCTGCTGGCTGTGTTTGTGAGGTCACAGCAGCCTCAGTGCCTCATAGGCCAGTGGCAGGCTCCTGGCTGCTGGTTGTGCTTCTGAGGTCACAGCAGCCTCAGAGCCCTACCAGGCCAGTGGCAGGCTCCTGGCTAATGGCTGTGCTTGTGAGGTCACAGCAGACTCAGTGCCATCTAGACCAGTGGCAGGTTCATGGCTGCTGGTTGTGGTTGTGACGTCATAGCAGCCTCAGTGTCTCCTAGGCCAGTGGCAGGCTCATGGCTGCTGGCTGTGCTTGCGAGATCACAGCAGTCTCAGTGCCTCTGAGGCAAGTGGCAGTCTCATGGCTGCTTGCTGTGCTTCGGAGGTCACAGCAGCCTCAGTGCCTCCTCTGCCAGTGGCAGGCTCATTGCTGCTGGCTGTGCTTCTGAGGTCACAGCAGACTCATTGCCTCTCAGGCCAGTATCAGGCTCATGGCTGCTGTCTGTGCTTGTGAGGTCACCGCAGCCTGAATGCCTCCTAGGCCAGTGGCAGGCTCATGGCTGCTGTCTGTGCTTGTGAGGTCACCGCAGCCTGAATGCCTCCGAGGCCAGTGTCCGGCTCATGGCTGCTGGCTATGATTGTGAAGTCACAGAAGCCTCAGTGCCTCATCGTTTAGTGTCCAGCTTCCCCTGCTGGCTCTGCTTGTGAGGTCACATCAGACTCAGTGCCTCATAGGTTAGTATCCAGCACCCCCTGCTGGCTGTGCTTGTGAGGTCACAGCAGCCTCAGTGCCTCTGAGGCCAGTGGCAGTCTCATGGCTGCTGGCTGTGCTTGTGAGGTCACAGCAGCCTGAGTGCCTCCTAGACCAGTGTCAGGGTCATGGCTGCTGGCTGTCATTGTGAGGTCACAGCAGCCTCAGTGCCTCACAGGCTAATATCAGGCTCCTGGCTGCTGGCCGTGCTTCTGTGGTCACAGCAGCCTGAGTGCCTCCTAGGCCCGCGGCAGGCTCATGGCTGCTGGCTGTGCTTGTGAGGTCACAGCAGCCTCAGTACCTCTGAGGCCAGTGGTAGTCTCATGGCTGCTGACTGTGCTTGTGAGGTCACAGAAGCCTCAGTGCCTCCTAGGCCAGTGGCAGTCTCATGGCTGCTGGCTGTGCTTGTGAGGTCACAGCAGCCTCAGTGCCTCATAAGTTAGTGTCCATCGCGCCCTGCTGGCTGTGCTTGTGAGGTCACAGCAGACTCAGTGCCTGATAGGTTATCTCCAGTGCCCCCTGCTGGCTGTGCTTGCGATGTCACAGCAGCCTCAGTGCCTTCTCTGCCAGTGACAGGCTCATGGCTGCTGGCTGTGCTTGTGAGGTCACAGCAGCCTGAGTTCGTCCTCTGCCAGTGCCATGCTCATGGCTGCTGGCTGTGCTTGTGAGGTCGCAGCAGAATCAGTGCCTCCTAGGCCAGTATCAGGCTCATGGCTGCTGGCTGTGCTTGTGAGGTCACAGCAGCCTCAGTTCCTCAAAAGTTAGTGTCCAGCATCCCCTGCTGGCTGTGCTTGTGACGTCACAGCAGCCTCAGTGCCTCCTCTGCCAGTGGCAGGCTCATGGCTGCTGGCTGTGCTTGTGAGGTCACAGCAGACTCAGTGCCTCATAGCTTAGTGTCCAGCGCCCCCTGCTGGCTGTGCTTGTGAGGTCACAGCAGCCTCAGTGCCTCCTAGGCCAGTATCATGCTCTTGGCTGCTGGCTGTGCTTCTGAGGTCACAGCAGCCTCAGTGCCTCTCAGGCCAGTATCAGGCTCATGGCTGCTGGCTGTGCTTGTGAGGTCACAGCAGCCTGAATGCCTCCTAGACCAGTGTCAGGGTCATGGCTGCGGGCTGTGCTTGTGAGGTCACAGAAGCCTCAGTGCCTCCTCTGCCAGTGGCAGGCTCATGGCTGCTGGCTGTGCTTGTGACGTCACAGCAGCCTCAGTGCCTCCTAGGCCAGTATCAGGCTCATGGCTGCTGGCTGTGCTTCTGAGGTCACAGAAGCCTGAATGCCTCCTAGGCCAGTGCCATGCTCATGCCTGCTGGCTGTGCTTGTGAGGTCACAGCAGCCTCAGTGCCTCACAGGCTAATATCAGGCTCCTGGCTGCTGGCTGTGCTTCTGTGGTCACAGCAGCCTGAGGGCCTCCTAGGCCCGCGGCAGGCTCATGGCTGCTGGCTGTGCTTGTGAGGTCACAGAAGCCACAGTGCCTCCTCTGCCAGTGGCAGTCTCATGGCTGCTGGCTGTGCTTGTGAGGTCACAGCAGCCTCAGTGCCTGATAGGTTATCTCCAGTGCCCCCTGCTGGCTGTGCTTGCGATGTCACAGCAGCCTCAGTGCCTCCTCTGCCAGTGGTAGGCTCCTGGCTGCTGGCTGTGCTTGTGAGGTCACAGCAGCCTCCGTGTCTCCTAGGCCAGTGCCATGCTCATGGCTGCTGGCTGTGCTTGTGAGGTCACAGCAGCCTCAGTGCCTCCTAGGCCAGTGGAAGGCTCAGGGCTGCTGGCTGTGCTTCTGAGGTCACAGCAGCCTGAATGTCTCCTAGACCAGTGTCAGGCTCATGGCTGTTGGCTGTGCTTCTGAGGTCACAGAAGCCTCAATGACTCCTAGGACAGTGGCAGGCTCATTGCTGCTGGCTATGATTGTGAGGTCACAGCAGCCTCAGTGCCTCATAGTTTAGTGTCCAGTGTCCCCTGCTGGCTGTGCTTGTGACGTCACAGCAGCCTGAGTGCCTCCTAGGCCCGTGGCAGGCTCATGGCTGCTGGCAGTGCTTGTGATGTCACAGCAGCCTCAGTGCCTCATATGTTAGTGTGCAGCGCCCCCTGCTGGCCCTGCCTGTGAGGTCACAGCAGCCTCAGTGCCTCACAGGCCAATATCAGGCTCATGGCTGTTGGCTGTGCTTGTGACGTCACAGCAGCCTGAGTGCCTCCTAGACCAGTGTCAGGGTCATGGCTGCTGGCTGTGCTTCTGAGGTCACAGAAGCCTCAATGCCTCCTAGACCAGTGGCAGGCTCATGGCTGCTGGCTATGATTGTGAGGTCACAGCAGCCTCAGTGCCTCATAGTTTAGTGTCCAGTGTCCCCTGCTGGCTCTGCTTGTGAGGTCACAGCAGACTCAGTGCCTCAAAAGTTAGTGTGCAGCGCCCCCGGCTAGCTGTGCTTGTGAGCTCACACCAGCCTCAGTGCCTCACAGGCCAGTATCAGGCTCATGGCTGCTGGCTGTGCTTGTGATGTCACAGCAGCCTCAGTGCCTCCTCTGCCAGTGGCAGTCTCATGGCTGCTGGTTCTGCTTGTGAGGTCACAGCAGCCTCAGTGCCTCCTAGGCCAGTATCAGGCTCATGGCTGCTGGCTGTGCTTCTGAGGTCACAGAAGCCTGAATGCCTCCTAGGCCAGTGGCAGGCTCATGGCTGCTGGCTCTGCTTGTGAGGTCACAGCAGAGTCAGTGCCTCAAAAGTTAGTGTGCAGCGCTCCCTGCTGGCTGTGCTTGTGAGGTCACAGCAGCCTCAGTGCCTCCCAGGCCAATATCAGTCTCCTGGCTGTTGGCTGTGCTTGTGAGGTCACAGCAGCCTCAGTGACTCCTCTGCCAGTGCCATGCTCATGGCTGCTGGCTCTGCTTGTGAGGTCACAGCAGCCTCAGTGCCTGCTAGGCCAGTATCAGGCTCATGGCTGCTGGCTGTGCTTGTGAGGTCACAGCAGCCTCAGTGCCTCCTAGGCCCGTGGCAGGCTCATGGCTGCTGGCTGTGCTTGAGATGTCACAGCAGCCTCAGTGCCTCCTCTGCCAGTGGCAGTCTCATGGCTGCTGGCTGTGCTTGTGAGGTCACAGCAGCCTCAGTGCCTCATAGGTTAACGTCCAGTGCCCCCTGCTGTCTGTGCTTGTGAGGTCATAGCAGCCTCAGTGCCTCCCAGGCCAATATCAGGCTCCTGGCTGTTGGCTGTGCTTGTGACGTCACAGCAGCCTGAGTGCCTCCTAGACCAGTGTCATGGTCATGGCTGCTGGCTGTGCTTCTGAGGTCACAGCAGCCTGAGTGCCTCCTAGGCCCGCAGCAGGCTTATGGCTGCTGGCTGTGCTTCTGATGTCACAGCAGCCTCAGTGCCTCATAGCTTAGTGTCCATCGCCCCCTACTGGCTGTGCTTGTGAGGTCACAGCAGACTCAGTGCCTCAGTTTAGTGCCAGCGGCCCCTGCTGGCTCTGCTTGTGAGCTCACAGCAGCCTCAGTGCCTCACAGGCCAGTACCAGGCTGCTGGCTGCTGGCTGTGCTTGTGACGTCACAGCAGCCTGAATGCCTCCTCTGCCAGTGGCAGGGTCATGGCTGCTGGCTGTGCTTCTGAGGTCACAGAAGCCTCAATGCCTCCTAGACCAGTGGCAGGCTCATGGCTGCTGGCTATGATTGTGAGGTCACAGCAGCCTCAGTGCCTCATAGTTTAGTGTCCAGTGTCCCCTGCTGGCTGTGCTTGTGAGGTCACAGCAGCCTCAGTGCCTCTGAGGCCAGTGGCAGTCTCATGGCTGCTGGCTGTGCTTGTGAGGTCACAGCAGCCTCAGTGCCTCATAGGTTAGCGTCCAGTGCCCCCTGCTGGCTGTGCTTGTGAGGTCACAGCAGACTCAGTGCCTCCCAGGCCAGTATCAGGCTCATGGCTGCTAGCTGTCCTTGTGACTTCACAGCAGCCTGAGTGCCTCCTAGGCCCGTGGCAGGTTCATGGCTGCTGGCTGTGCTTGAGATGTCACAGCAGCCTCAGTGCCTCTGAGGCCAGTGGCAGTCTCATGGCTGCTGGCTGTGCTTGTGAGGTCACAGCAGCCTCAGTGCCTCATAGGTTAGCGTCCAGTGCCCCCTGATGTCTGTGCTTGTGAGGTCATAGCAGCCTCAGTGCCTCCCAGGCCAATATCAGGCTCCTGGCTGTTGGCTGTGCTTGTGACGTCACAGCAGCCTGAGTGCCTCCTAGACCAGTGTCAGGGTCATGGCTGCTGGCTGTGCTTCTGAGGTCACAGAAGCTTCAATGCCTCCTAGACCAGTGGCAGGCTCATGGCTGCTGGCTATGATTGTGAGGTCACAGCAGCCTCAGTGCCTCATAGTTTAGTGTCCAGTGTCCCCTGCTGGCTGTGCTTGTGAGGTCACAGCAGACTCAGTGCCTCAAAAGTTAGTGTGCAGCGCCCCCGGCTAGCTGTGCTTGTGAGCTCACCCCAGCCTCAGTGCCTCACAGGCCAGTATCAGGCTCATGGCTGCTGGCTGTGCTTGTGAGGTCACAGCAGCCTCAGTGCCTCCTCTGCCAGTGGCAGTCTCATGGCTGCTGGCTCTGCTTGTGAGGTCACAGCAGCCTCAGTGCCTCCTAGGCCAGTATCAGGCTCATGGCTGCTGGCTGTGCTTCTGAGGTCACAGAAGCCTGAATGCCTCCTAGGCCAGTGGCAGGCTCATGGCTGCTGGCTCTGCTTGTGAGGTCACAGCAGAGTCAGTGCCTCAAAAGTTAGTGTGCAGCGCTCCCTGCTGGCTGTGCTTGTGAGGTCACAGCAGCCTCAGTGCCTCCCAGGCCAATATCAGGCTCCTGGCTGTTGGCTGTGCTTGTGAGGTCACAGCAGCCTCAGTGACTCCTCTGCCAGTGCCATGCTCATGGCTGCTGGCTCTGCTTGTGAGGTCACAGCAGCCTCAGTGCCTGCTAGGCCAGTATCAGGCTCATGGCTGCTGGCTGTGCTTGTGACGTCACAGCAGCCTCAGTGCCTCCTCTACCAGTGCCATGCTCATGGCTGCTGGCTGTGCTTGTGAGGTCACTGCAGCCTCAGTGCCTCCTCTGCCAGTGCCATGCTCATGGCTGCTGGCTGTGCTTGTGAGGTCACAGCAGCCTCAGTGCCTCCTAGGCCCGTGGCAGGCTCATGGCTGCTGGCTGTGCTTGAGATGTCACAGCAGCCTCAGTGCCTCATAGGTTAGCGTCCAGTGCCCCCTGCTGTCTGTGCTTGTGAGGTCATAGCAGCCTCAGTGCCTCCCAGGCCAATATCAGGCTCCTGGCTGTTGGCTGTGCTTGTGACGTCACAGCAGCCTGAGTGCCTCCTAGACCAGTGTCAGGGTCATGGCTGCTGGCTGTGCTTCTAAGGTCACAGAAGCCTCAGTGCCTCCTAGCCCCGCAGCAGGCTTATGGCTGCTGGCTGTGCTTCTGATGTCACAGCAGCATCAGTGCCTCATAGCTTAGTGTCCATCGCCCCCTACTGGCTGTGCTTGTGAGGTCACAGCAGACTCAGTGCCTCACAGGCCAGTATCAGGCTGCTGGCTGCTGGCTGTGGTTCTGAGGTTACAGCAGCCTCAGTGCCTCTCAGGCCAGTATCATGCTCATGGCTGCTGGCTGTGCTTGTGACGTCACAGCAGCCTGAGTGCCTCCTAGACCAGTGTCAGGGTCATGGCTGCTGGCTGTGCTTCTGAGGTCACAGAAGCCTCAATGCCTCCTAGACCAGTGGCAGGCTCATGCCTGCTGGCTATGATTGTGAGGTCACAGCAGCCTCAGTGCCTCATAGTTTAGTGTCCAGTGTCCCCTGCTGGCTGTGCTTGTGAGGTCACAGCAGACTCAGTGCCTCAAAAGTTAGTGTGCAGCGCCCCCGGCTAGCTGTGCTTGTGAGCTCACCCCAGCCTCAGTGCCTCACAGGCCGGTATCAGGCTCATGGCTGCTGGCTGTGCTTGTGACGTCACAGCAGCCTCAGTGCCTCCTCTGCCAGTGGCAGTCTCATGGCTGCTGCCTCTGCTTGTGAGGTCACAGCAGCCTCAGTGCCTCCTAGGCCAGTATCAGGCTCATGGCTGCTGGCTGTGCTTCTGAGGTCACAGAAGCCTGAATGTCTCCTAGGCCAGTGGCAGGCTCATGGCTGCTGGCTCTGCTTGTGAGGTCACAGCAGAGTCAGTGCCTCAAAAGTTAGTGTGCAGCGCTCCCTGCTGGCTGTGCTTGTGAGGTCACAGCAGCCTCAGTGCCTCCCAGGCCTATATCAGGCTCCTGGCTGGTGGCTGTGCTTGTGAGGTCACAGCAGCCTCAGTGACTCCTCTGCCAGTGCCATGCTCATGGCTGCTGGCTCTGCTTGTGAGGTCACAGCAGCCTCAGTGCCTGCTAGGCCAGTATCAGGCTCATGGCTGCTGGCTGTGCTTGTGACGTCACAGCAGCCTCAGTGCCTCCTCTACCAGTGCCATGCTCATGGCTGCTGGCTGTGCTTGTGAGGTCACTGCAGCCTCAGTGCCTCCTCTGCCAGTGCCATGCTCATGGCTGCTGGCTGTGCTTCTGAGGTCACAGCAGCCTCAGTGCCTCCTAGGCCCGTGGCAGGCTCATGGCTGCTGGCTGTGCTTGAGATGTCACAGCAGCCTCAGTGCCTCATAGGTTAGCGTCCAGTGCCCCCTGCTGTCTGTGCTTGTGAGGTCATAGCAGCCTCAGTGCCTCCCAGGCCAATATCAGGCTCCTGGCTGTTGGCTGTGCTTGTGACGTCACAGCAGCCTGAGTGCCTCCTAGACCAGTGTCAGGGTCATGGCTGCTGGCTGTGCTTCTAAGGTCACAGAAGCCTCAGTGCCTCCTAGACCAGTGGCAGGCTCATGGCTGCTGGCTATGATTGTGAGGTCACAGCAGCCTCAGTGCCTCATAGTTTAGTGTCCAGTGTCCCCTGCTGGCTGTGCTTGTGAGGTCACAGCAGACTCAGTGCCTCAAAAGTTAGTGTGCAGCGCCCCCGGCTAGCTGTGCTTGTGAGCTCACCCCAGCCTCAGTGCCTCACAGGCCAGTATCAGGCTCATGGCTGCTGGCTGTGCTTGTGAGGTCACAGCAGCCTGAATGCCTCCTAGACCAGTGTCAGGGTCATGGCTCCTGGCTGTGCTTCTTAGGTCACAGAAGCCTCAATGCCTCCTAGACCAGTGGCAGGCTCATGGCTGCTGGCTATGATTGTGAGGTCACAGCAGCCTCAGTGCCTCATAGTTTAGTGTCCAGTGTCCCCTGCTGGCTGTGCTTGTGAGGTCACAGCAGACTCAGTGCCTCAAAAGTTAGTGTGCAGCGCCCCCTGCTAGCTATGCTTGTGAGCTCACACCAGCCTCAGTGCCTCACACGCAAGTATCAGGCTCATGGCTGCTGGCTGTGCTTGTGAGGTCACAGCAGACTCAGTGCCTCTGAGGCCAGTGGCAGTCTCATGGCTGCTGGCTGTGCTTGTGAGGTCACAGCAGCCTCAGTGCCTCCTAGGCCAGTATCAGGCTCATGGCTGCTGGCTGTGCTTCTGAGGTCACAGAAGCCTGAACGCCTCCTAGGCCAGTGGCAGGCTCATGGCTGCTGGCTCTGCTTGTGAGGTCACAGCAGAGTCAGTGCCTCAAAAGTTAGTGTGCAGCGCTCCCTGCTGGCTGTGCTTGTGAGGTCACAGCAGCCTCAGTGCCTCCCAGGCCAATATCAGGCTCCTGGCTGTTGGCTGTGCTTGTGAGGTCACAGCAGCCTAAGTGACTCCTCTGCCAGTGCCATGCTCATGGCTGCTGTCTGTGCTTGTGAGGTCAGAGCAGCCTCAGTGCCTCCTCTGCCAGTGCCATGCTCATGGCTGCTGGCTCTGCTTGTGAGGTCACAGCAGCCTCAGTGCCTCCTAGGCTAGTATCATGCTCATGGCTGCTGGCTGTGCTTGTGAGGTCACTGCAGCCTCAATGCCTAGTCGGCCAGAGGCAGGCTCATGGCTGCTGGCTGTGCTTCTGAGGTCACAGCAGCCTCAGTGCCTCAAAAGTTAGTGTGCAACATCCCCTGCTGGCTCTGCTTGTCAGGTCACAGCAGACTCAGTGCCTCACAGGCCAGTATCAGGCTCATGGCTGCTGGCTGTGCTTGTGAGGTCACAGCAGCCTCAGTGCCTCTGAGGCCAGTGGCAGTCTCATGGCTGCTGGCTGTGCTTCTGAGGTCACAGAAGCCTCAATGCCTCCTAGACCAGTGGCAGGCTCATGGCTGCTGGCTATGATTGTGAGGTCACAGCAGCCTCAGTGCCTCATAGTTTAGTGTCCAGTGTCCCCTGCTGGCTGTGCTTGTGAGGTCACAGCAGACTCAGTGCCTCAAAAGTTAGTGTGCAGCGCTCCCTGCTAGCTGTGCTTGTGAGCTCACACCAGCCTCAGTGCCTCCCAGGCCAGTATCAGGCTCATGGCTGCTGGCTGTGCTTGTGAGATCACAGCAGACTCAGTGCCTCTGAGGCCAGTGGCAGTCTCATGGCTGCTGGCTGTGCTTGTGAGGTCACAGCAGCCTCAGTGCCTCCTAGGCCAGTATCAGGCTCATGGCTGCTGGCTGTGCTTCTGAGGTCACAGCAGCCTGAATGCCTCCTAGGCCAGCGGCAGGGTCATGGCTGCTGGCTGTGCTTGTGAGGTCACTGCAGCCTCAATGCATAGTCGGCCAGAGGCAGTCTCATGGCTGCTGGCTGTGCTTCTGAGGTCACAGCAGCCTCAGTGCCTCTGAGGCCAGTGGCAGTCTCATGGCTGCTGGCTGTGCTTCTGAGGTCACAGAAGCCTCAATGCCTCCTAGACCAGTGGCAGGCTCATGGCTGCTGGCTATGATTGTGAGGTCACAGCAGCCTCAGTGCCTCATAGTTTAGTGTCCAGTGTCCCCTGCTGGCTGTGCTTGTGAGGTCACAGCAGACTCAGTGCCTCCCAGGCCATTATCAGGCTCCTGGCTGCTGGCTGTGCTTGTGAGGTCATACCAGTCTGAGTGCCTCTTAGGCCCGTGGCAGGCTCATGGCTGCTTGCTGTACTTGTGACGTCACAGCAGCCTCAGTGCCTCTGAGGCCAGTGGCAGTCTCATGGCTGCTGGCTGTGCTTGTGAGGTCACAGCAGCCTCAGTGCCTCAATATTTAGTGTCCAGCGCCCCCTGGTGTCTGTGCTTGTGAGGTCACACCAGCCTCAGTGCCTCACAGGCCAGTATCAGGCTCCTGGCTGCTGGCTGTGCTTGTGACGTCACAGACGCCTGAATGCCTCCTAGACCCATGGCAGGCTCATGGCTGCTGGCTGTGCTTGTGACGTCACAGCAGCCTCAGTGCCTCTGAGGCCAGTGGCAGTCTCATGGCTGCTGGCTGTGCTTGTGAGGTCACAGCAGCCTCAGTGCGTCATAGTTTATTGTCCATTGCCCCCTAGTGGCTGTGTTTGTGAGGTCACAGCAGACTCAGGGCCTCATAGTTTAGTGTCCAGCGTCCCCTGCTGGCTGTGCTTGTGTGGTCACAGCAGACTCAGTGCCTCAAAACTTAGTATCCAGTGTCCCCTGCTGTCTGTGCTTGTGAGGTCACAGCAGACTCAATGCCTCACAGGTTAGTGTCCAGTGCCCCCTGCTGGCTCTGCTTGTGACGTCACAGCAGACTCAGTGCCTCCCAGGCCATTATCAGGCTCCTGGCTGCTGGCTGTGCTTGTGAGGTCATACCAGTCTGAGTGCCTCTTAGACCCGTGGCAGGCTCATGGCTGCTTGCTGTACTTGTGACGTCACAGCAGCCTCAGTGCCTCTGAGGCCCGTGGCAGTCTCATGGCTGCTGGCTGTGCTTGTGTGGTCACAGAAGCCTCAGTGTCTCCTCTGCCAGTGGCAGTCTCATGCCTGCTGGCTGTGCTTGTGAGGTCACAGCAGCCTCAGTGCCTCAATATTTAGTGTCCAGCGCCCCCTGGTGGCTGTGCTTGTGAGGTCACACCAGCCTCAGTGCCTTACAGGCCAGTATCAGGCTCATGGCTGTTGGCTGTGCTTGTGAGGTCACAGCAGCCTGAATGCCTCCTAGACCAGTGTCAGGCTCCTGGCTCCTGGCTGTGCTTGTGACGTCACAGCATCCTCAGTGCCTCTGAGGCCAGTGGCAGTCTCCTGGCTGCTGGCTGTGCTTGTGAGGTCACAGAAGCCTCAGTGCCTCCTAGGCCAGTGGCAGGCTCATGGCTGCTGGCTGTGCTTGTGAGGTCACAGCAGCCTCAGTGCCTCCTAGGCCAGTATCAGGCTCATGGCTTCTGGCTGTGTTTCTGAGGTCACATTAACCTGAATGCCTCCTATAGCAGTGGCAGGCTCATGGCTGCTGGCTGTGATTGTGAGGTCACAGCAGCCTCAGTGCCTCATAGATTAGTGTCCAGCGTCCCCTACTGGCTCTGCTTGTGAGGTCACAGCAGACTCAGTGCCTCATAGGTTAGTGTCCAGCGTCCCCTGCTGGCTGTGCTTGTGAGGTCACAGCAGCCTCAGTGCCTCCCAGGCCAATATCAGGCTCATGGCTGCTGGCTGTGCTTGTGACGTCACAGCAGCCTCAGTGCCTCCTAGGCCTGTGGCAGGCTCCTGGCTGCTGGCTGTGCTTGTGTCGTCACAGCAGCCTCAGTGCCTCTGAGGCCAGTGGCAGTCTCATGGCTGCTGGCTGTGCTTGTGAGGCCACAGAAACCTCAGTGCCTCCTATGAAAGTGGCAGTCTTATGGCTGCTGGCTGTGATTGTGAGGTCACAGCAGCCTCCTTGCATCTTAGGTTTGTGTCCATCGCCCCCTACTGCCTGTGCTTGTGAGGTCACAGCAGCCTCAGTGCCTCTGAGGCCAGTGGCATTCTCATGGCTGCTGGCTGTGCTTGTGAGGTCACAGCAGCCTCAGTGCCTCATAGGCCAGTGGCAGTCTCATGGCTGCTGGCTGTGCTTGTGAGGTCACAGCAGACTCAGGGCCTGCTCTGCCAGTGGCAGTCTCATGGCTGCTGGCTGTGCTTGTGACGTCACAGCAGCCTCAGTGCCTCATCGTTTAGTGTCCATCGCCCTCTACTGGCTGTGCTTGTGAGGTCACACCAGCCTCAGTGCCTCCTCTGCCAGTGCCATGCTCATGGCTGCTGGCTGTGCTTGTGAGGTCACAGCAGCCTCAGTGCCTCTCAGGCCAGTATCAGGCTCATGGCTGCTGGCTGTGCTTCTGAGGTCACAGAAGCCTCAGTGTCTCCTAGGCCAGTGGCAGGCTCATGGCTGCTGGCTGTGCTTGGGAGGTCACAGCAGCCTCAGTGTCTCCCAGGCCAGTATCAGACTCATGGCTGCTGGCTGTGCTTGTGAGGTCACAGCAGCCTCAGTGCCTCATAGGTTAGTGTCCATCACCCCCTACTGGCTATGCTTGTGAGGTCACAGCAGACTCAGGGCCTGATACCTTATCTCCAGTGCCCCATGCTGGCTGTGTTGTCAGGTCACAGCAGCCTCAGTGGCTCCTCTGCCAGTGTCAGGCTCATGGCTGCTGGCTGTGCTTGTGAGGTCACAGCAGCCTGAGTGCCTCAAAAGATCGTTTGCAGCGCCCCCTGCTGGCTGTGCTTGGGAGGTCACAGCAGATTCAGTGCCTCATAGTTTAGTGTCCATTGCCCCCTACTGGCTGTGTTTGTGGGGTCACAGCAGACTCAGTGCCTCATAGTTTAGTGTCCATCGCCCCTTACTGGCTGTGCTTGTGAGGTCACAGCAGCCTCAGTGCCTCATAGTTTAGTGTCCAGCGTCCCCTGCTGGCTGTGCTTGTGAAGTCACAACAGCCTCAGTGCCTCTGAGGCCTGTGTCAGTCTCATGGCTGCTGGCTGTGCTTGTGAGGTCACAGCAGACTCATGCCTCAGAGGTTAGTGTCCATCGCCCCCTGCTGGCTGTGCTTGGGAGGTCACAGCAGCCTCAGTGCCTCCTCTGCCAGTGGCAGTCTCAGGGCTGCTGGCTGTGGTTGTGAGGTCACAGCAGCCTCAGTGCCTCCCAGGCCAATATCAGGCTCATGGCTGCTGGCTGTGCTTGTGAGGTCACAGCAGACTCAGTGCCTCCTATGCCAGTGGCAGGCTCATGGCTGCTAGCTATGATTGTGAGGTCACAGCAGCCTCAGTGCCTCATAGCTTAGTGTCCAGCGTCCCCTCTGGCTCTGCTTGTGAGTTCACAGCAGACTCAGTGACTCATAGGTAAGTGTCCCGCGCCCCCTGCTGGCTCTGCTTGTGAGGTCACAGCAGCCTCAGTGCCTCCCAGGCCAATATTAGGCTCATGGCTGCTGGCTGTGCTTGTGAGGTCACAGCAGACTCAGTGCCTCCTAGGCCAGTATCAGGCTCATGGCTGCTGGCTGTGCTTGTGAGGTCACAGCAGCCTCAGTGCCTCATAGCTTAGTGTCCAGCGTCCCCTGCTGGCTCTCCTTGTGACGTCACAGCAGCCTGAGTGCCTCCTAGGCCCGTGGCAGGCTCATGGCTGCTGGCTGTGCTTCTGAGGTCACAGCAGCCTCAGTGCCTCTGAGGCCAGAGGCAGTCTCATGGCTGCTGGCTGTGATTGTGAGGTCACAGAAGCGTCAATACCTCTGAGGCCAGTGGCAGTCTCATGGCTGCTGGCTGTGCTTGTGAGGTCACAGCAGCCTCAGTGCCTCCTAGGGTAGTGTCCATCGCCCACTACTGGCTCTGCTTGTGACGTCACAGCAGACTCAGTGCCTCATCGCTTAGTGTCCAGCGTCCCCTGCAGGCTCTGCTTGTGAGGTCACAGCAGCCTCAGTGCCTCTGAGGTGACTGTCAGGCTCATGGCTGCTGGCTGTGCTTGTGAGGTCACAGCAGCCTCAGTGCCTCTGAGGCCAGTGGCAGTCTCATGGCTGCTGGCTGTGCTGGTGAGGTCACAGCAGCCTGAATGCCTCCCAGACCAGTGTCAGGGTCATGGCTGCTTTCTGTGCTTGTGTGGTCACAGCAGCCTCAGTACCTCCCAGGCCAGTGACAGGCTCATGGCTGCTGGCTGTGCTTGTGAGGTCACAGCAGCCTCAGTACCTCCCAGGCCAGTATCAGGCTCATGGCTGCTGGCTGTGCTTGGGAGGTCACAGCAGCATCAGTGCCTCCTCTGCCAGTGCCATGCTCATGGCTGCTGGCTGTGCTTGTGAGGTCACAGCAGCCTCAGTGCCTCCTAGGCCCGTATCAGGCTCATGGCTGCTGGCTGTGCTTGGGAGGTCACAGCAGACTCAGTGCCTCATAGTTTAGTGTCCATCGCCCCCTACTGCCTGTGCTTGTGAGGACACATCAGACTCAGTGCCTCATAGTTTAGTGTCCAGCGTCCCCTGCTGGCTGTGCTTGTGAGGTCACAACAGCCTCAGTGCCTCTGAGGCCTGTGTCAGTCTCATGGCTGCTGGCTGTGCTTGTGAGGTCACAGCAGACTCATGCCTCAGAGGTTAGTGTCCATCGCCCCCTGCTGGCTGTGCTTGTGAGGTCACAGCAGCCTCAGTGCCTCCTCTGCCAGTGGCAGTCTCATGGCTGCTGGCTGTGCTTGTGAGGTCACAGCAGCCTCAGTGCCTCATAGGCAAATATCAGGCTCATGGCTGCTGGCTGTGCTTCTGAGGTCACAGCAGACTCAGTGCCTCCTAGGCCAGTATCAGGCTCATGGCTGCTGGCTGTGCTTGTGAGGTCATAGCAGCGTCAGTGCCTCCTAGGTTAGTGTCCATCGGCCCCTGCTGGCTGTGTGTGTGAGGTCACACCAGCCTCAGTGCCTCCCAGGCCAGTATCAGGCTCATGGCTGCTGGCCGTGCTTGTGAGGTCACAGCAGCATCAGTGCCTCCTCTGCCAGTGCCATGCTCATAGCTGCTGGCTGTGCTTGTGACGTCACAGCAGCCTCACTGCCTCTGAGGCCAGTGGCAGTCTCATGGCTGCTGGCTGTGCTTCTGAGGTCACAGAAGCCTCAGTGCCTCCTAGGCCAGTGGCAGGCTCATGGCTGCTGGCTGTGCTTGTGGCGTCACAGCAGTCTGAGTGCCTCATAGTTTAGTGTTCATCGCCCCCTACTGGCTGTGCTTGTGAGGTCACAGCAGACTCAGTGCCTCATAGGTTAGTGTCCAGCCTCCCCTGCTGGCTGTGCTTGTGAGGTCACAGCAGACTCAATGCCTCCTAGGCCCGTGGCAGGCTCATGGCTGCTGGCTGTGCTTGAGAGGTCACAGCAGCCTCAGCGCCTCTGAGGCCAGTGGCAGTCTCATGGCTGCTGGCTGTGCTTGTCAGGTCACAGCAGCCTCAGTGCCTCCTCTGCCAGTGCCATGCTCATGGCTGCTAGCTGTGCTTGTGAGGTCACAGCAGCCTCAGTGCCTCCTAGGCCAGTATCAGGCTCATGGCTGCTGGCTGTGCTTGTGAGGTCCCAGCAGACTCAGTGCCTCATAGCTTAGTGTCCAGCGTCCGCTGCTGGCTCTGCTTGTGACGTCACAGCAGCCTGAGTGCCTCCTAGGCCCGTGGCAGGCTCATGGCTGCTGGCTGTGCTTGTGAGGTCACAGCAGCCTCAGTGCCTCTGAGGCCAGTGGCATTCTCATGGCTGCTGGCTGTGCTTGTCAGGTCACAGCAGCCTCAGTGCCTCCTAGGGTAGTGTTCATCGCCCCCTACTGGCTGTGCTTGTGAGGTCACAGCAGACTCAGTGCCTCATCGTTTAGTGTCCAGCGTCGCCTGCTGGCTGTGCTTGTGAGGTCACAGCAGCCTCAGTGCCTCCTCTGCCACTGTCAGGCTCATGGCTGCTGGCTGTGCTTGTGACGTCAGAGCAGCCTGAGTGCCTCCTAGGCCCGTGGCAGGCTCATGGCTGCTGGCTGTGCTTGTGAGGTCACAGCAGCCTCAGTGCCTCTGAGGCCAGAGGCAGTCTCATGGCTGCTGGCTGTGATTGTGAGGTCACAGAAGCGTCAGTGCCTCTGAGGCCAGTGGCAGTCTCATGGCTGCTGGCTGTGCTTGTGAGGTCACAGCAGACTCAGTGCCTCATCGCTTAGTGTGCAGCGCCCCATGCTGGCTGTGCTTGGGAGGTCACAGCAGACTCAGTGCCTCATAGGTTAGTGTCCAGCGCCCCCTGCTGGCTGTGCTTGTGAGGTCACAGCAGCCTCAGTGCCTCATCGCTTAGTGTGCAGCGCCCCATGCTGCCTCTGCTTGTGAGGTCACAGCAGACTCAGTGCCTCATAGTTTAGTGTCCAGCGTCCCCTGCTGGCTGTGCTTGTGAGGTCACAGCAGCCTCAGTGCCTCCTCTGCCACTGTCAGGCTCACGGCTGCTGGCTGTGCTTGTGAGGTCACAGCAGCCTCAGTGCCTCTGAGGCCAGAGGCAGTCTCATGGCTGCTGGCTGTGATTGTGAGGTCCCAGAAGCGTCAGTGCCTCTGAGGCCAGTGGCAGTCTCATGGCTGCTGGCTGTGCTTGTGAGGTCACAGCAGCCTCAGTGCCTCATAGGGTAGTGTCCATCGCCCCCTACTGGCTCTGCTTGTGAGGTCACAGCAGACTCAGTGCCTCGTAGTGTAGTGTCCAGCGTCCCCTGCTGGCTGTGCTTGTGAGGTCACAGCAGCCTCAGGGCCTCCTCTGCCAGTGCCATGCTCATAGCTGCTGGCTGTGCTTGTGAGGTCACGGCAGCCTGAATGCCACCTAGACCAGTATCAGGCTCATGGCTGCTGGCTGTGCTTCTGAGGTCACAGAAGCCTCAGTGTCTCCTAGGCCAGTGGCACGCTCATGGCTGCTGGCTGTGTTTGTGAGGTCACAGCAGCCTCAGTGCCTCCCAGGCCAGTATCAGGCTCATGGCTGGTGGCTGTGCTTGTGAGGTCACAGCAGCCTCAGTGCCTCCTAGGTTAGTGTCCATTGCCCCCTAATGGCTGTGTTTGTGGGGTCACAGCAGACTCAGTGCCTCATAGGTAAGTGTCCAGCGCCCCCTGCTGGCTGTGCTTGGGAGGTCACAGCAGCCTCAGTGCCTCCCAGGCCAATATCAGGCTCATGGCTGCTGGCTGTGCTTGTGAGGTCACAGAAGCCTCAGTGCCGCCTCTGCCAGTGCCATGCTCATGGCTGCTGGCTGTGCTTGTGAGGTCACAGCAGACTCAGTGCCTCCTCTGCCAGTGTCAGGCTCATGGCTGCTGGCTGTGCTTCTGAGGCCACAGCAGCCTCAGTGCCTCCCAGGCCAGTGGCAGTCTCATGGCTGCTGGCTGTGCTTGTGAGGTCACAGCAGCCTGAGTGCCTCAAAAGATAGTGTCCAGCGCCCCCTGCTGGCTGTGCTTGGGAAGTCACAGCAGATTCAGTGCCTCATAGTTTAGTGTCCATTGCCCCCTACTGGCTGTGCTTCTGAGGTCACAGCAGACTGAGTGCCTCATAGTTTAGTGTCCAGCGCCCCCTACTGGCTGTGCTTCTGAGGTCACAGCAGACTGAGTGCCTCATAGTTTAGTGTCCAGCGTCCCCTGCTGGCTGTGCTTGTGAGGTCACAACAGCCTCAGTGCCTCTGAGGCCTGTGTCAGTCTCATGGCTGCTGGCTGTGCTTGTGAGGTCACAGCAGACTCAGTGCCTCATAGGTTAGTGTCCATCGCCCCCTGCTGGCTGTGCTTGTGAGGTCACAGCAGCCTCAGTGCCTCCTCTGCCAGTGGCAGTCTCAGGGCTGCTGGCTGTGCTTGTGAGGTCACAGCAGCCTCAGTGCCTCCTAGGCCAGTATCAGGCTCATGGCTGCTGGCTGTGCTTGTGAGGTCACAGCAGCCTCAGTGCCTCATCGTTTAGTGTCCAGCGTCCCCTGCTGGCTGTGCTTGTGAGGTCACAGCAGCCTCACTGCCTCATAGGTTAGTGTCCAGCGCCCCCTGCTGCCTGTGCTTGTGAGCTCACAGCAGACTCAGTGCCTCCCAGGCCAATATCAGGCTCCTGGCTGCAGGCTGTGCTTGTGACGTCACAGCAGCCTGAGTGCCTCCTAGGCCCGTGGCAGGCTCATGGCTGCTGGCTGTGCTTGTGAGGTCACAGCAGCCTGAATGCCTCCTA
This sequence comes from Dromaius novaehollandiae, assembly GCF_036370855.1. Taxonomy (NCBI): domain Eukaryota; kingdom Metazoa; phylum Chordata; class Aves; order Casuariiformes; family Dromaiidae; genus Dromaius; species Dromaius novaehollandiae. The sequence goes on along the minus strand of NC_088120.1, from coordinate 1,430,668 downwards.
GGTTAGTGTCCAGCGCCCCCTGCTGGCTGTGTGTGTGAGGTCACACCAGCCTCAGTGCCTCCCAGGCCAGTATCAGGCTCATGGCTGCTGGCTGTGCTTGTGAGGTCACAGCAGCATCAGTGCCTCCTCTGCCAGTGCCATGCTCATAGCTGCTGGCTGTGCTTGTGAGGTCACAGCAGCCTCAGTGCCTCTGAGGCCAGTGGCAGTCTCATGGCTACTGGCTGTGCTTCTGAGGTCACAGAAGCCTCAGTGCCTCCTAGGCCAGTGGCAGGCTCATGGCTGCTTACTGTGCTTGTGACGTCACAGCAGTCTGAGTGCCTCATAGTTTAGTGTTCATCGCCCCCTACTGGCTGTGCTTGTGAGGTCACAGCAGACTCAGTGCCTCCCGGGCCAGTATCAGGCTCCTGGCTGCTGGCTGTGCTTCTGAGGTCACAGCAGGCTGAATGACTCCTAGGCCAGTGGCAGGCTCATGGCTGCTGGCTGTGATTGTGACGTCACAGCAGCCTCAGTGCCTCATCATTTAGTGTCCAGCGTCCCCTGCTGGCTCTGCTTGTGAGGTCACAGCAGCCTCAGTGCCTCATCGCTTAGTGTGCAGCCCCCCATGCTGGCTCTGCTTGGGAGGTCACAGCAGACTCAGTGCCTCATAGGTAAGTGTCCAGCGCCCCCTGCTGGCTGTGCTTGGGAGGTCACAGCAGCCTCAGTGCCTCCCAGGCCAATATCAGGCTCCTGGCTGCTGGCTGTGCTTGTGAGGTCACAGCAGCCTCAGTGCCTCCTAGGCCAGTATCAGGCTCATGGCTGCTGGCTGTGCTTGTGAGGTCACAGCAGCCTCAGGGCCTCATAGCTTAGTGTCCAGCGTCCCCTGCTGGCTGTGCTTGTGAGGTCACAGCAGACTCAGTGCCTCACAGGCCAATATCAGGCTCCTGGCTGCTGGCTGTGCTTGTGACGTCACAGCAGCCTGAGTGCCTCCTAGGCCACTGGCAGGCTCATGGCTGCTGGCTGTGCTTCTGAGGTCACAGCAGCCTCAGTGCCTCTGAGGCCAGAGGCAGTCTCATGGCTGCTGGCTGTGATTGTGAGGTCACAGAAGCGTCAATGCCTCTGAGGCCAGTGGCAGTCTCATGGCTGCTGGCTGTGCTTGTGAGGTCACAGCAGCCTCAGTGCCTCCTAGGGTAGTGTCCATCGCCCACTACTGGCTCTGCTTGTGAGGTCACAGCAGACTCAGTGCCTCATAGGTAAGTGTCCAGCGTCCCCTGCTGGCTGTGCTTGTGAGGTCACAGCAGCCTCAGTGCCTCTGAGGCCACCTTCAGGCTCATGGCTGCTGGCTGTGCTTGTGAGGTCACAGCAGCCTCAGTGCCTCTGAGGCCAGTGGCAGTCTCATGGCTGCTGGCTGTGCTTGTGAGGTCACAGCAGCCTGAATGCCTCCTAGACCAGTGTCAGGGTCATGGCTGCTTTCTGTGCTTGTGTGGTCACAGCAGCCTCAGTACCTCCCAGGCCAGTGACAGGCTCATGGCTGCTGCCTGTGATTGTGAGGTCACAGCAGCCTCAGTGCCTCATAGTTTAGTGTCCATTGCCCCCTACTGGCTGTGTTTGTTGGGTCACAGCAGCCTCAGTGCCTCCTAGGTTAGTGTCCAGCGCCCCCTGCTGGCTGTGTGTGTGAGGTCACAGCAGCCTCAGTGCCTCCTAGGCCAGTATCAGGCTCATGGCTGCTGGCTATGCTTGGGAGGTCACAGCAGCCTCAGTGCCTCATCGTTTAGTGTCCAGCGTCCCCTGCTGGCTCTGCTTGTGAGGTCACAGCAGACTCAGTGCCTCATAGGTAAGTGTCCAGCCCCCCCTGCTGGATGTGCTTGTGAGGTCACAGCAAACTCAGTGCCTCTGAGGCCAGTATCAGGCTCATGGCTGCAGGCTGTGCTTCTGAGGTCACAGCAGTCCTGGATGCCCCCTCTGCCAGTATCAGGGTCAAGGCTGCTGGCTGTGCTTGTGAGGTCACAGAAGCCTGAATGCCTCCTAGGCCAGTGGCAGGCTCATGGCTGCTGGCTGTGATTGTGAGGTCACAGCAGCCTCAGTGCCTCATCGCTTAGTGTCCAGCGTCCCCTGCTGGCTCTGCTTGTGAGGTCACAGCAGACTCAGTGCCTCATAGGTTAGTGTCCAGCGCCCTCTGCTGGCTCTGCTTGTGAGGTCACAGCAGCCTCAGTACCTCCCAGGCCAATATCAGGCTCCTGGCTGCTGGCTGTGCTTGTGAGGTCACAGCAGCCTGAGTGCCTCCCAGGCCCGTGGCAGGCTCCTGGTTGCTGGCTGTGCTTGTGAGGTCACAGCAGCCTCAGTGCCTCTGAGGCCAGTGGCAGTCTCATGGCTGCTGGCTGTGCTTGTGAGGTCACAGCAGCCTCAGTGCCTCCTAGGCCAGTATCAGGCTCATGGCTGCTGGCTGTGCTTGTGAGGTCACAGCAGCCTCACTGCCTCCTCTGCCACTGTCAGGCTCATGGCTGCTGGCTGTGCTTGTGACGTCACAGCAGCCTCAGTGCCTCATCGTTTAGTGTCCAGCGTCCCCTGCTCCCTCTGCTTGTGAGGTCACAGCAGCCTCAGTGCCTCATAGATTAGTGTCCAGCGTCCCCTCCTGGCTGTGCTTGTGAGGTCACAGCAGACTCAGTGCCTCCCAGGCCAATATCAGGCTCCTGGCTGCTGGCTGTGCTTGTGACGTCACAGGAGCCTGAGTGCCTCCTAGGCCCGTGGCAGGCTCATGGCTGCTGGCTGTGCTTGTGAGGTCACAGCAGCCTCAGTGCCTCCTTTGCCAGTGCCATGCTCATGGCTGCGGTCTGTGCTTGTGACGTCACAGCAGCCTCAGTGCCTCCTAGGCCAGTATCAGGCTCCTGGCTGCTGGCTGTGCTTGTGAGGTCACAGCAGCCTCAGTGCCTCACAGGCCAGCATCAGGCTCATGGCTGCTGGCTGTGCTTCTGAGGTCACAGAAGCCTCAGTGTCTGCTAGGCCAGTGGCAGGCTCATGGCTGCTGGCTGTGTTTGTGAGGTCACAGCAGCCTCAGTGCCTCCCAGGCCAGTATCAGGCTCATGGCTGCTGGCTGTGCTTGTGAGGTCACAGCAGCCTCAGTGCCTCATAGGTTAGTGTCCATCACCCCCTACTGGCTGTGCTTGTGAGGTCACAGCAGACTCAGGGCCTGATACCTTATCTCCAGTGCCCCATGCTGGCTGTGTTGTGAGGTCACAGCAGCCTGAGTGCCTCCTAGACCAGTGTCAGGGTCATGGCTGCTGGCTGTGCTTCTGAGGTCACAGCAGCCTCAGTGCATCCCAAGCCAATTTAAGGCTCCTGGCTGTTGTCTATGTTTGTAAGGTGAGAGCAGACTCAGTGCCTCCTAGGCCAGTGGCAGTCTCATGGCTGCTGGCTGTGCTTCTGAGGTCACAGAAACCTGAATGACTCCTCTGCCAGTGGCAGTCTCATGGCTGCTGGCTGTGCTTGTGAGGTCACAGCAGACTCAGTGCCTCCTAGGCCAGTGTCAGGCTCCTGGCTGCTGGCTGTGCTTGTGAGGTCACAGCAGCCTCAGTGCCTCATTGATTAGTGTCCAGCGTCCCCTGCTGGCTCTGCTTGTGAGGTCACAGCAGACTCAGTGCCTCTGAGGTTAGTGTCCAGTGCCCCCTGCTGGCTATGCTTGTGAGGTCACAGCAGACTCAGTACCTCCCAGGCCAGTGACAGGCTCATGGCTGCTGCCTGTGATTGTGAGGTCACAGCAGCCTCAGTGCCTCATAGTTTAGTGTCCATTGCCCCCTACTGGCTGTGTTTATGGGGTCACAGCAGCCTCAGTGCCTCATAGTTTAGTGTCCAGCGTCCCCTGCTGGCTGTGCTTGTGAGGTCACAGCAGGCTCAGTGCCTCCTCTGCCACTGTCAGGCTCATGGCTGCTGGCTGTGATTGTGAGGTCACAGCAGCCTCAGTGCCTCATCGTTTGGTGTCCAGCGCCCCCTGCTGGCTGTGCTTGTGAGGTCATAGCAGCCTCAGTGCCTCATAGGTTAGTGTCCAGCGCCCCCTGCTGGCTGTGCTTGTGAGGTCACAGGAGAGTCAGTGCCTCCCAGGCCAATATCAGGCTCCTGGCTGCTGGCTGTGCTTGTGACGTCACAGCAGCCTCAGTGCCTCCTAGGCCCGTGGCAGGCTCATGGCTGCTGGCTGTGCTTGTGACGTCACAGCAGCCTCAGTGCCTCCTAGGTTAGTGTCCAGCGCCCCCTGCTGGCTGTGTGTGTGAGGTCACACCAGCCTCAGTGTCTCCCAGGCCAGTATCAGGCTCATGGCTGCTGGCTGTGCTTGGGAGGTCACAGCAGCATCAGTGCCTCCTCTGCCAGTGCCATGCTCATGGCTGCTGGCTGTGCTTGTGAGGTCACAGCAGCCTCAGTGCCTCCTAGGCCAGTATCAGGCTCATGGCTGCTGGCTGTGCTTGGGAGGTCACAGCAGCCTCAGTGCCTCATAGTTTACTGTCCAGGGTCCCCTGCTGGCTCTGCTTGTGAGGTCACAGCAGACTCAGTGCCTCATAGGTTAGTGTCCAGCCCCCCCTGCTGGATGTGCTTGTGAGCTCACAGCAAACTCAGTGCCTCTGAGGCCAGTATCAGGCTCATGGCTGCAGGCTGTGCTTCTGAGGTCACAGCAGTCCTGGATGCCCCCTCTGCCAGTATCAGGGTCAAGGCTGCTGGCTGTGCTTGTGAGGTCACAGAAGCCTGAATGCCTCCTAGGCCAGTGGCAGGCTCATGGCTGCTGGCTGTGCTTGTGAGGTCACAGCAGCCTCAGTGCCTCATCGTTTAGTGTCCAGCGTCCCCTGCTGGCTCTGCTTGTGAGGTCACAGCAGACTCAGTGCCTCATAGGTTAGTGTCCAGCGCCCCCTGCTGGCTCTGCTTGTGAGGTCACAGCAGACTCAGTACCTCCCAGGCCAGTGACAGGCTCATGGCTGCTGCCTGTGATTGTGAGGTCACAGCAGCCTCAGTGCCTCATAGTTTAGTGTCCATTGCCCCCTACTGGCTGTGCTTGTGGGGTCACAGCAGCCTCAGTGCCTCATAGTTTAGTGTCCAGCGTCCCCTGCTGCCTGTGCTTGTGAGGTCACAGCAGGCTCAGTGCCTCCTCTGCCACTGTCAGGTTCATGGCTGCTGGCTGTGATTGTGAGGTCACAGCAGCCTCAGTGCCTCATCGTTTGGTGTCCAGCGCCCCCTGCTGGCTGTGCTTGTGAGGTCACAGCAGCCTCAGTGCCTCATAGGTTAGTGTCCAGCGCCCCCTGCTGGCTGTGCTTGTGAGGTCACAGGAGAGTCAGTGCCTCCCAGGCCAATATCAGGCTCCTGGCTGCTGGCTGTGCTTGTGACGTCACAGCAGCCTCAGTGCCTCCTAGGCCCGTGGCAGGCTCATGGCTGCTGGCTGTGCTTGTGACGTCACAGCAGCCTCAGTGCCTCCTAGGTTAGTGTCCAGCGCCCCCTGCTGGCTGTGTGTGTGAGGTCACACCAGCCTCAGTGTCTCCCAGGCCAGTATCAGGCTCATGGCTGCTGGCTGTGCTTGGGAGGTCACAGCAGCATCAGTGCCTCCTCTGCCAGTGCCATGCTCATGGCTGCTGGCTGTGCTTGTGAGGTCACAGCAGCCTCAGTGCCTCCTAGGCCAGTATCAGGCTCATGGCTGCTGGCTGTGCTTGGGAGGTCACAGCAGCCTCAGTGCCTCATAGTTTACTGTCCAGGGTCCCCTGCTGGCTCTGCTTGTGAGGTCACAGCAGACTCAGTGCCTCTGAGGCCAGTATCAGGCTCATGGCTGCAGGCTGTGCTTCTGAGGTCACAGCAGTCCTGGATGCCCCCTCTGCCAGTATCAGGGTCAAGGCTGCTGGCTGTGCTTCTGAGGTCACAGAAGCCTGAATGCCTCCTAGGCCAGTGGCAGGCTCATGGCTGCTGGCTGTGATTGTGAGGTCACAGCAGCCTCAGTGCCTCATCGTTTAGTGTCCAGCGTCCCCTGCTGGCTCTGCTTGTCAGGTCACAGCAGACTCAGTGCCTCATAGGTTAGTGTCCAGCGCCCCCTGCTGGCTCTGCTTGTGAGGTCACAGCAGCCTCAGTACCTCCCAGGCCAATATCAGGCTCCTGGCTGCTGGCTGTGCTTGTGACGTCACAGCAGCCTCAGTGCCTCACAGGCCCGTGGCAGGCTCCTGGTTGCTGGCTGTGCTTGTGAGGTCACAGCAGCCTCAGTGCCTCTGAGGCCAGTGGCAGTCTCATGGCTGCTGGCTGTGCTTGTGAGGTCACAGCAGCCTCAGTGCCTCCTAGGCCAGTATCAGGCTCATGGCTGCTGGCTGTGCTTGTGAGGTCACAGCAGCCTCACTGCCTCCTCTGCCACTGTCAGGCTCATGGCTGCTGGCTGTGCTTGTGACGTCACAGCAGCCTCAGTGCCTCATCGTTTAGTGTCCAGCGTCCCCTGCTGCCTCTGCTTGTGAGGTCACAGCAGACTCAGTGCCTCATAGATTAGTGTCCAGCGCCCCCTCCTGGCTCTGCTTGTGAGGTCACAGCAGACTCAGTGCCTCCCAGGCCAATATCAGGCTCCTGGCTGCTGGCTGTGCTTGTGACGTCACAGCAGCCTGAGTGCCTCCTAGGCCCGTGGCAGGCTCATGGCTGCTGGCTGTGCTTGTGACGTCACAGCAGCGTCAGTGCCTCCTAGGTTAGTGTCCAGCGCCCCCTGCTGGCTGTGTGTGTGAGGTCACAGCAGCCTCAGTGCCTCCTTTGCCAGTGCCATGCTCATGGCTGCTGTCTGTGCTTGTGACGTCACAGCAGCCTCAGTGCCTCCTAGGCCAGTATCAGGCTCCTGGCTGCTGGCTGTGCTTGTGAGGTCACAGCAGCCTCAGTGCCTCACAGGCCAGCATCAGGCTCATGGCTGCTGGCTGTGCTTCTGAGGTCACAGCAGCCTCAGTGCCTCCGAGGCCAGTGCCATGCTCATGGCTGCTGTCTGTGCTTGTGAGGTCACAGCAGCCTCAGTGCCTCCTAGGCCAGTATCAGTCTCATGCCTGCTGGCTGTGCTTCTGAGGTCACAGCAGCCTGAATGCCTCCTCTGCCAGTATCAGGGTCAAGGCTGCTGGCTGTGCTTCTGAGGTCACAGAAGCCTGAATGCCTCCTAGGCCAGTGGCAGGCTCATGGCCGCTGGCTGTGCTTGTGAGGTCACAGCAGCCTCAGTGCCTCATCGTTTAGTGTCCAGCGTCCCCTGCTGGCTCTGCTTGTGAGGTCACAGCAGCCTCAGTGCCTCATAGGTTAGTGTCCAGCGCCCCCTGCTGGCTCTGCTTGTGAGGTCACAGCAGCCTCAGTGCCTCCCAGGCCAATATCAGGCTCCTGGCTGCTGGCTGTGCTTCTGAGGTCACAGCAGCCTGAGTGCCTCCTAGCCCCGTGGCAGGCTCATGGCTGCTGGCTGTGCTTGTGACCTCACAGCAGTGTCACTGCCTCCCAGGTTAGTGTCCAGCGCCCCCTGCTGGCTGTGTGTGTGAGGTCACACCAGCCTCTGTGCCTCCCAGGCCAGTATCAGGCTCATGGCTGCTGGCTGTGCTTGTGACGTCACAGCAGCATCAGTGCCTCCTCTGCCAGTGCCATGCTCATGGCTGCTGGCTGTGCTTGTGAGGTCACAGCAGCCTCAGTGCCTGCTAGGCCAGTATCAGGCTCATGGCTGCTGGCTGTGCTTGGGAGGTCACAGAAGCCTGAATGACTCCTAGGCCAGTGCCATGCTCATGGCTGCTGGCTGTGCTTGTGAGGTCACAGCAGCCTCAGTGCCTCCTAGGCCAGTATCAGGCTCATGGCTGCTGGCTGTGCTTGGGAGGTCACAGAAGCCTGAATGACTCCTAGGCCAGTGGCAGGCTCATGGCTGCTGGCTGTGATTGTGAGGTCACAGCAGCCTCAGTGCCTTCTCTGCCAGTGCCATGCTCATGGCTGCTGTCTGTGCTTGTGAGGTCACAGAAGCCTCAGTGCCTCCTAGGCCAGTATCAGGCTCATGGCTGCTGGCTGTGCTTGGGACGTCACAGAAACCTGAATGACTCCTAAGCCAGTGGCAGGCTCATGGCTGCTGGCTGTGATTGTGAGGTCACAGCAGCCTCAGTGCCTCATCGTTTAGTGTCCAGCGTCCCCTGCTGGCTGTGCTTGTGAGGTCACAGCAGCCTCAGTGCCTCTGAGGCCAGTGTCAGGCTCATGGCTGCAGGCTGTGCTTGTGAGGTCACAGCAGCCTGAATGCCTCCTCTGCCAGTATCAGGGTCAAGGCTGCTGGCTGTGCTTCTGAGGTCAGAGAAGCCTGAATGCCTCCTAGGCCAGTGGCAGGCTCATGGCTGCTGGCTGTGATTGTGAGGTCACAGCAGCCTGAATGCCTCATAGGTAAGTGTCCAGCGCCCCCTGCTGGCTGTGCATGTGAGGTCACAGCAGCCTCAGTACCTCCCAGGCCAATATCAGGCTCCTGGCTGCTGGCTGTGCTTGTGACGTCGCAGCAGCCTGAGTGCCTCCCAGGCCCGTGGCAGGCTCCTGGTTGCTGGCTGTGCTTGTGAGGTCACAGCAGCCTCAGTGCCTCTGAGGCCAATGGCAGTCTGATGGCTGATGGCTGTGCTTGTGAGGTCACAGCAGCCTCAGTGCCTCCTCTGCCAGTGGCAGTCTCATGGCTGCTGGCTGTGGTTGTGACGTCACAGCAGCCTCAGTGCCTCACAGGCCAGTGGCAGGCTCATGGCTGCTGGCTATGATTGTGAGGTCATAGCAGCCTCAGTGCCTCATCGCTTACTGTCCAGCGTCCCCTCTGGCTGTGCTTGCGAGGTCACAGCAGACTCAGTGCCTCCCAGGCCAATATCAGGCTCATGGCTGCTGGCTGTGCTTGTGAGGTCACAGCAGCCTCAGTGCCTCCTAGGCCCGTGGCAGGCTCATGGCTGCAGGCTGTGCTTGTGACATCACAGCAGCCTCAGTGCCTCATTGTTTAGTGTCCAGCGCCCCCTGATGGCCCTACTTGTGAGGTCACAGCAGCCTCAGTACCTCCCAGGCCAATATCAGGCTCCTGGCTGCTGGCTGTGCTTGTGACGTCGCAGCAGCCTGAGTGCCTCCCAGGCCCGTGGCAGGCTCCTGGTTGCTGGCTGTGCTTGTGAGGTCACAGCAGCCTCAGTGCCTCTGAGGCCAGTGGCAGTCTGATGGCTGATGGCTGTGCTTGTGAGGTCACAGCAGCCTCAGTGCCTCCTCTGCCAGTGGCAGTCTCATGGCTGCTGGCTGTGGTTGTGATGTCACAGCAGCCTCAGTGCCTCACAGGCCAGTGGCAGGCTCATGGCTGCTGGCTATGATTGTGAGGTCACAGCAGCCTCATTGCCTCATCGCTTACTGTCCAGCGTCCGCTGCTGGCTCTGCTTGTGAGGTCACAGCAGCCTCAGTGCCTCCTAGGCCCGTGGCAGGCTCATGGCTGCTGGCTGTGCTTGTGAGGTCACAGCAGCCTCAGTGCCTCTGAGGCCAGTGGCATTCTCATGGCTGCTGGCTGTGCTTGTCAGGTCACAGCAGCCTCAGTGCCTCCTAGGGTAGTGTCCATCGGCCCCTACTGGCTGTGCTTGTGAGGTCACAGCAGACTCAGTGCCTCATCGTTTAGTGTCCAGCGTCCCCTGCTAGCTGTGCTTGTGAGGTCACAGCAGCCTCAGTGCCTCCTCTGCCACTGTCAGGCTCATGGCTGCTGGCTGTGCTTGTGACGTCAGAGCAGCCTGAGTGCCTCCTAGGCCCGTGGCAGGCTCATGGCTGCTGGCTGTGCTTGTGAGGTCACAGCAGCCTCAGTGCCTCTGAGGCCAGAGGCAGTCTCATGGCTGCTGGCTGTGCTTGTGAGGTCACAGCAGCCTCAGTGCCTCATCGCTTAGTGTGCAGCGCCCCATGCTGGCTCTGCTTGGGAGGTCACAGCAGACTCAGTGCCTCATAGATAAGTGTCCAGCGCCCCCTGCTGGCTGTGCTTGTGAGGTCACAGCAGCCTCAGTGCCTCATCGCTTAGTGTGCAGCGCCCCATGCTGCGTCTGCTTGTGAGGTCACAGCAGCCTCAGTGCCTCCTCTGCCACTGTCAGGCTCACGGCTGCTGGCTGTGCTTGTGAGGTCACAGCAGCCTCAGTGCCTCTGAGGCCAGAGGCAGTCTCATGGCTGCTGGCTGTGATTGTGAGGTCCCAGAAGCGTCAGTGCCTCTGAGGCCAGTGGCAGTCTCATGGCTGCTGGCTGTGCTTGTGAGGTCACAGCAGCCTCAGTGCCTCATAGGGTAGTGTCCATCGCCCCCTACTGGCTCTGCTTGTGAGGTCACAGCAGACTCAGTGCCTCGTAGTGTAGTGTCCAGCGTCCCCTGCTGGCTGTGCTTGTGAGGTCACAGCAGCCTCAGTGCCTCATCGCTTAGTGTCCAGCGTCCCCTCTGGCTGTGCTTGTGAGGTCACAGAAGCCTCAGTGCCTCATTGTTTAGTGTCCAGCGCCCCCTGCTGGCTCTACTTGTGAGGTCACAGCAGCCTCAGTGCCCCACAGGCCAGTATCAGGCTCATGGCTGCTGGCTGTGCTTCTGAGGTCACAGCAGCCTGAATGCCTCCTAGACCAGTGTCAGGCTCATGGCTGCAGGCTGTGCTTCTGAGGTCACAGAATCCTGAATGCCTCCTAGGCCAGTGGCAGGCTCATGGCTGCTGGCTGTGCTTGTGAGGTCACAGCAGCCTCAGTGCCTAATCGCTTAGTGTCCAGCGTCCCCTGCTGGCTCTGCTTGTGAGGTCACAGCAGACTCAGTGCCTCATAGGTAAGTGTCCAGCGCCCCTTGCTGACTGAGCTTGTGAGGTCACAGCAGCCTCAGTGCCTCCCAGGCCAATATCAGGCTCCTGGCTGCTGCCTGTGCTTGTGAGATCACAGCAGTCTGAGTGCCTCCTAGGCCAGTGGCAGGCTCATGGCTGCTGTCTGTGCTTGTGAGGTCACAGAAGCCTCAGTGCCTCCTAGGCCAGTATCAGGCTCATGGCTGCTGGCTGTGCTTGGGACGTCACAGAAACCTGAATGACTCCTAAGCCAGTGGCAGGCTCATGGCTGCTGGCTGTGATTGTGAGGTCACAGCAGCCTCAGTGCCTCATCGTTTAGTGTCCAGCGTCCCCTGCTGGCTGTGCTTGTGAGGTCACAGCAGCCTCAGTGCCTCATAGGTTAGTGTCCAGCGTCCCCTGCTGGCTCTGCTTGTGAGGTCACAGCAGCCTCAGTGCCTCCCAGGCCAATATCAGGCTCCTGGCTGCTGGCTGTGCTTGGGACGTCACAGCAGCCTGAGTGCCTCCTAGGCCCGTGGCAGGCTCATGGCTGCTGGCTGTGCTTGTGACCTGACAGCAGCGTCACTGCCTCCTAGGTTAGTGTCCAGCGCCCCCTGCTGGCTGTGTGTGTGAGGTCACACCAGCCTCTGTGCCTCCCAGGCCAGTATCAGGCTCATGGCTGCTGGCTGTGCTTGGGACGTCACAGCAGCATCAGTGCCTCCTCTGCCAGTGCCATGCTCATGGCTGCTGGCTGTGCTTGTGAGGTCACAGCAGACTCAGTGCCTCCTAGGCCAGTATCAGGCTCATGGCTGCTGGCTGTGCTTGGGAGGTCACAGCAGCCTGAATGCCTCCTGGGCCAGTGGCAGGCTCATGGCTGCTGGCTGTGCTTGTGAGGTCACAGCAGCCTCAGTGCCTCATAGGTAAGTGTCCAGCGCCCCCTGCTGGCTGTGCTTGTGAGCTCACAGCAGCCTCAGTGCCTCTCAGGCCAGTGTCAGGCTCATGGCTGCAGGCTGTGCTTCTGAGGTCACAGCAGCCTGAATGCCTCCTCTGCCAGTATCAGGGTCAAGGCTGCTGGCTGTGCTTCTGAGGTCACAGAAGCCTGAATGCCTCCTAGGCCAGTGGCAGGGTCATGGCTGCTGGCTGTGATTGTGAGGTCACAGCAGCCTCAGTGCCTCATAGGTAAGTGTCCAGCGCCCCCTGCTGGCTGTGCTTGTGAGGTCACAGCAGCCTCAGTGCCTCCTAGGCCAATATCAGGCTCCTGGCTGCTGGCTGTGCTTGTGACGTCACAGCAGCCTGAGTGCCTCCCAGGCCCGTGGCAGGCTCCTGGTTGATGGCTGTGCTTGTGAGGTCACAGCAGCCTCAGTGCCTCTGAGGCCAGGGGCAGTCTGATGGCTGATGGCTGTGCTTGTGAGGTCACAGCAGCCTCAGTGCCTCCTCTGCCAGTGGCAGTCTCCTGGCTGCTGGCTGTGTTTGTGAGGTCACAGCAGCCTCAGTGCCTCCTAGGCCCGTGGCAGGCTCATGGCTGCTGGCTATGATTGTGAGGTCACAGCAGCCTCAGTGCCTCATTGTTTAGTGTCCAGCGCCCCCTGCTGGCTCTGCTTGTGAGCTCACACCAGCCTCAGTGCCTCATAGCTTAGTGTCCAGCGCCCCCTGCTGGCTCTGCTTGTGAGGTCACAGCAGCCTCAGTGCCCCACAGGCCAGTATCAGGCTCATGGCTGCACGCTGTGCTTCTGAGGTCACAGCAGCCTGAATGCCTCCTAGACCAGTGTCAGGGTCATGGCTGCTGGCTGTGCTTCTGAGGTCACAGCAGCCTGAATGCCTCCTAGACCAGTGTCACGCTCATGGCTGCAGGCTGTGCTTCTGAGGTCACAGAAGCCTCAAAGCCTCCTAGGCCAGTGGCAGGCTCATGGCTGCTGGCTGTGATTGTGAGGTCACAGCAGCCTCAATGCCTCATCGCTTAGTGTCCAGCATCCCCTGCTGGCTCTGCTTGTGAGGTCACATCAGACTCAGTGCCTCATAGGTAAGTGTCCAGCGCCCCCTGCTGGCTGTGCTTGTGAGGTCACAGCAACCTCAGTGCCTCCCAGGCCAATATCAGGCTCCTGGCTGCTGCCTGTGCTTGTGAGGTCACAGCAGCCTGAGTGCCTCCTAGGCCAGTGGCAGGCTCATGGCTGCTGTCTGTGCTTGTGAGGTCACAGAAGCCTCAGTGCCTCATTGTTTAGTGTCCAGCATCCCTGCTGGCTCTACTTGTGAGGTCACAGCAGCCTCAGTGCCTCCCAGGCCAGTATCAGGCTCATGGCTGCTGGCTGTGCTTGTTAGGTCACAGCAGCCTCAGTGCCTCCTAGGCCAGTATCAGGCTCCTGGCTGCTGCCTGTGCTTGGGAGGTCACAGAAGCCTGAATGACTCCTAGGCCAGTGGCAGGCTCATGGCTGCTGGCTGTGATTGTGAGGTCACAGCAGCCTCAGTACCTCATAGCTTAGTGTCCAGCGTCCCCTGCTTGCTCTGCTTGTGAGGTCACAGCAGCCTCAGTGCCTCATAGGTTAGTGTCCAGCGCCCCCTGCTGGCTCTGCTTGTGAGGTCACAGCAGCCTTAGTGCCTCCCTGGCCAATATCAGGCTCCTGGCTGCAGGCTGTGCTTGTGAGGTCACAGCAGCCTCAGTGCCTCCTAGGCCAGTATCAGGCTCATGGCTGCTGGCAATGCTTCTGACGTCACAGCAGACTCAGTGCCTCCTAGACCAGTGCCATGCTCATGGCTGCGGGCTGTGCTTGTTAGGTCACAGCAGCCTCAGTGCCTCCTAGGCCAGTATCAGGCTCATGGCTGCTGGCTGTGCTTGGGAGGTCACAGAAGCCTGAATGACTCCTAGGCCAGTGGCAGGCTCATGGCTGCTGGCTGTGCTTGTGAGCTCACACCAGCCTCAGTGCCTCAAAAGTTAGTGTCCAGCGCCCCCTGATGGCTCTACTTGTGAGGTCACAGCAGCCTCAGTGCCCCACAGGCCAGTATCAGGCTCATGGCTGCAGGCTGTGCTTCTGAGGTCACAGCAGCCTGAATGCCTCCTAGACCAGTGTCAGGGTCATGGCTGCTGGCTGTGCTTCTGAGGTCACAGAAGCCTGAATGCCTCCTAGGCCAGTATCAGGCTCATGGCTGCTGGCTGTGCTTCTGAGGTCACAGCAGCCTGAATGCCTCCTAGACCAGTGTCAGGGTCATGGCTGCTGGCTGTGCTTCTGAGGTCACAGAAGCCTGAATGCCTCCTAGGCCAGTATCAGGCTCATGGCTGCTGGTGTGCTTGTGAGCTCACACCAGCCTCAGTGCCTCAAAAGTTAGTGTCCAGCGCCCCCTGATGGCTCTACTTGTGAGGTCACAGCAGCCTCAGTGCCTCCCAGGCCAGTATCAGGCTCATGGCTGCTGGCTGTGCTTGTGAGGTCACAGCAGACTCAGTGCCTCCTAGGCCAGTATCAGGCTCATGGCTGCTGGCTGTGCTTGTGAGGTCACAGCAGACTCAGTGCCTCATAGCTTAGTGCCCAGCGTCCGCTGCTGGCTCTGCTTGTGACGTCACAGCAGCCTGAGTGCCTCCTAGGCCCGTGGCAGGCTCATGGCTGCTGGCTGTGCTTGTGAGGTCACAGCAGCCTCAGTGCCTCTGAGGCCAGTGGCATTCTCATGGCTGCTGGCTGTGCTTGTCAGGGCACAGCAGCCTCAGTGCCTCCTAGGGTAGTGTCCATCGCCCCCTACTGGCTGTGCTTGTGAGGTCACAGCAGACTCAGTGCCTCATCGTTTAGTGTCCAGCGTCCCCTGCTGGCTGTGCTTGTGAGGTCACAGCAGCCTCAGTGCCTCCTCTGCCACTGTCAGGCTCATGGCTGCTGGCTGTGCTTGTGACGTCAGAGCAGCCTGAGTGCCTCCTAGGCCCGTGGCAGGCTCATGGCTGCTGGCTGTGCTTGTGAGGTCACAGCAGCCTCAGTGCCTCTGAGGCCAGTGGCAGTCTCATGGCTGCTGGCTGTGATTGTGAGGTCACAGAAGCGTCAGTGCCCCTGAGACCAGTGTCAGTCTCATGGCTGCTGGCTGTGCTTGTGAGGTCACAGCAGCCTCAGTGCCTCATCGCTTAGTGTGCAGCGCCCCATGCTGGCTCTGCTTGGGAGGTCACAGCAGACTCAGTGCCTCATAGATAAGTGTCCAGCGCCCCCTGCTGGCTGTGCTTGTGAGGTCACAGCAGCCTCAGTGCCTCATCGCTTAGTGTGCAGCGCCCCATGCTGCCTCTGCTTGTGAGGTCACAGCAGACTCAGTGCCTCATAGTTTAGTGTCCAGCGTCCCCTGCTGGCTGTGCTTGTGAGGTCACAGCAGCCTCAGTGCCTCCTCTGCCACTGTCAGGCTCACGGCTGCTGGCTGTGCTTGTGAGGTCACAGCAGCCTCAGTGCCTCTGAGGCCAGAGGCAGTCTCATGGCTGCTGGCTGTGCTTGTGAGGTCACAGCAGCCTCAGTGCCTCATAGGGTAGTGTCCATCGCCCCCTACTGGCTCTGCTTGTGAGGTCACAGCAGACTCAGTGCCTCGTAGTGTAGTGTCCAGCGTCCCCTGCTGGCTGTGCTTGTGAGGTCACAGCAGCCGCAGTGCCTCCTCTGCCAGTGGCAGGCTCATGGCTGCTGGCTATGATTGTGAGGTCACAGCAGCCTCAGTGCCTCATCGCTTAGTGTCCAGCGTCCCCTCTGGCTGTGCTTGTGAGGTCACAGAAGCCTCAGTGCCTCATTGTTTAGTGTCCAGCGCCCCCTGCTGGCTCTACTTGTGAGGTCACAGCAGCCTCAGTGCCCCACAGGCCAGTATCAGGCTCATGGCTGCTGGCTGTGCTTCTGAGGTCACAGCAGCCTGAATGCCTCCTAGACCAGTGTCAGGCTCATGGCTGCAGGCTGTGCTTCTGAGGTCACAGAATCCTGAATGCCTCCTAGGCCAGTGGCAGGCTCATGGCTGCTGGCTCTGGTTGTGAGGTCACAGCAGCCTCAGTGCCTCATAGCTTAGTGTCCAGCGTCCCCTGCTGGCTCTGCTTGTGAGGTCACAGCAGACTCAGTGCCTCATAGGTAAGTGTCCAGCGCCCCTTGCTGACTGAGCTTGTGAGGTCACAGCAGCCTCAGTGCCTCCCAGGCCAATATCAGGCTCCTGGCTGCTGCCTGTGCTTGTGAGATCACAGCAGTCTGAGTGCCTCCTAGGCCAGTGGCAGGCTCATGGCTGCTGTCTGTGTTTGTGAGGTCACAGCAGCCTCAGTGCCTTCTCTGCCAGTGCCATGCTCATGGCTGCTGTCTGTGCTTGTGAGGTCACAGAAGCCTCAGTGCCTCCTAGGCCAGTATCAGGCTCATGGCTGCTGGCTGTGCTTGGGACGTCACAGAAACCTGAATGACTCCTAAGCCAGTGGCAGGCTCATGGCTGCTGGCTGTGATTGTGAGGTCACAGCAGCCTCAGTGCCTCATCGTTTAGTGTCCAGCGTCCCCTGCTGGCTGTGCTTGTGAGGTCACAGCAGCCTCAGTGCCTCATAGGTTAGTGTCCAGCGTCCCCTGCTGGCTCTGCTTGTGAGGTCACAGCAGCCTCAGTGCCTCCCAGGCCAATATCAGGCTCCTGGCTGCTGGCTGTGCTTGTGAGGTCACAGCAGCCTCAGTGCCTCCTAGGCCCGTGGCAGGCTCATGGCTGCTGGCTGTGCTTGTGACCTCACAGCAGCGTCACTGCCTCCTAGGTTAGTGTCCAGCGCCCCCTGCTGACTGTGTGTGTGAGGTCACACCAGCCTCAGTGCCTCCCAGGCCAGTATCAGGCTCATGGCTGCTTGGCTGTGCTTAGGACGTCACAGCAGCATCAGTGCCTCCTCTGCCAGTGCCATGCTCATGGCTGCTGGCTGTGCTTGTGAGGTCACAGCAGCCTCAGTGCCTCCTAGGCCAGTATCAGGCTCATGGCTGCTGGCTGTGCTTGTGAGGTCACAGCAGACTCAGTGCCTCCTAGGCCAGTATCAGGCTCATGGCTGCTGGCTGTGCTTGGGAGGTCACAGCAGCCTCAGTGCCTCCTAGGCCAGTGTCAGTCTCATGGCTGCTGGCTGTGCTTGTGAGGTCACAGCAGCCTCAGTGCCTCATAGGTAAGTGTCCAGCGCCCCCTGCTGGCTGTGCTTGTGAGCTCACAGCAGCCTCAGTGCCTCTCAGGCCAGTGTCAGGCTCATGGCTGCAGGCTGTGCTTCTGAGGTCACAGCAGCCTGAATGCCTCCTCTGCCAGTATCAGGGTCAAGGCTGCTGGCTGTGCTTCTGAGGTCACAGAAGCCTGAATGCCTCCTAGGCCAGTGGCAGGGTCATGGCTGCTGGCTGTGATTGTGAGGTCACAGCAGCCTCAGTGCCTCATAGGTAAGTGTCCAGCGCCCCCTGCTGGCTGTGCTTGTGAGGTCACAGCAGCCTCAGTGCCTCCTAGGCCAATATCAGGCTCCTGGCTGCTGGCTGTGCTTGTGACGTCACAGCAGCCTGAGTGCCTCCCAGGCCCGTGGCAGGCTCCTGGTTGATGGCTGTGCTTGTGAGGTCACAGCAGCCTCAGTGCCTCTGAGGCCAGGGGCAGTCTGATGGCTGATGGCTGTGCTTGTGAGGTCACAGCAGCCTCAGTGCCTCCTCTGGCAGTGGCAGTCTCCTGGCTGCTGGCTGTGTTTGTGAGGTCACAGCAGCCTCAGTGCCTCCTAGGCCCGTGGCAGGCTCATGGCTGCTGGCTATGATTGTGAGGTCACAGCAGCCTCAGTGCCTCATTGTTTAGTGTCCAGCGCCCCCTGCTGGCTCTGCTTGTGAGCTCACACCAGCCTCAGTGCCTCATAGCTTAGTGTCCAGCGCCCCCTGCTGGCTCTGCTTGTGAGGTCACAGCAGCCTCAGTGCCCCACAGGCCAGTATCAGGCTCATGGCTGCACGCTGTGCTTCTGAGGTCACAGCAGCCTGAATGCCTCCTAGACCAGTGTCAGGGTCATGGCTGCTGGCTGTGCTTCTGAGGTCACAGCAGCCTGAATGCCTCCTAGACCAGTGTCACGCTCATGGCTGCAGGCTGTGCTTCTGAGGTCACAGAAGCCTCAAAGCCTCCTAGGCCAGTGGCAGGCTCATGGCTGCTGGCTGTGATTGTGAGGTCACAGCAGCCTCAATGCCTCATCGCTTAGTGTCCAGCATCCCCTGCTGGCTCTGCTTGTGAGGTCACATCAGACTCAGTGCCTCATAGGTAAGTGTCCAGCGCCCCCTGCTGGCTGTGCTTGTGAGGTCACAGCAACCTCAGTGCCTCCCAGGCCAATATCAGGCTCCTGGCTGCTGCCTGTGCTTGTGAGGTCACAGCAGTCTGAGTGCCTCCTAGGCCAGTGGCAGGCTCATGGCTGCTGGCTGTGCTTGTGAGGTCACAGAAGCCTCAGTGCCTCATTGTTTAGTGTCCAGCATCCCTGCTGGCTCTACTTGTGAGGTCACAGCAGCCTCAGTGCCTCCCAGGCCAGTATCAGGCTCATGGCTGCTGGCTGTGCTTGTTAGGTCACAGCAGCCTCAGTGCCTCCTAGGCCAGTATCAGGCTCCTGGCTGCTGCCTGTGCTTGGGAGGTCACAGAAGCCTGAATGACTCCTAGGCCAGTGGCAGGCTCATGGCTGCTGGCTGTGATTGTGAGGTCACAGCAGCCTCAGTACCTCATAGCTTAGTGTCCAGCGTCCCCTGCTTGCTCTGCTTGTGAGGTCACAGCAGCCTCAGTGCCTCATAGGTTAGTGTCCAGCGCCCCCTGCTGGCTCTGCTTGTGAGGTCACAGCAGCCTTAGTGCCTCCCAGGCCAATATCAGGCTCCTGGCTGCAGGCTGTGCTTGTGAGGTCACAGCAGCCTCAGTGCCTCCTAGGCCAGTATCAGGCTCATGGCTGCTGGCAATGCTTCTGACGTCACAGCAGACTCAGTGCCTCCTAGACCAGTGCCATGCTCATGGCTGCGGGCTGTGCTTGTTAGGTCACAGCAGCCAGAATGCCTCCTAGACCAGTGTCAGGGTCATGGCTGCTGGCTGTGCTTCTGAGGTCACAGAAGCCTGAATGCCTCCTAGGCCAGTATCAGGCTCATGGCTGCTGGCTGTGCTTCTGAGGTCACAGCAGCCTGAATGCCTCCTAGACCAGTGTCAGGGTCATGGCTGCTGGCTGTGCTTCTGAGGTCACAGAAGCCTGAATGCCTCCTAGGCCAGTATCAGGCTCATGGCTGCTGGTGTGCTTGTGAGCTCACACCAGCCTCAGTGCCTCAAAAGTTAGTGTCCAGCGCCCCCTGATGGCTCTACTTGTGAGGTCACAGCAGCCTCAGTGCCTCCCAGGCCAGTATCAGGCTCATGGCTGCTGGCTGTGCTTGTGAGGTCACAGCAGACTCAGTGCCTCCTAGGCCAGTATCAGGCTCATGGCTGCTGGCTGTGCTTGTGAGGTCACAGCAGACTCAGTGCCTCATAGCTTAGTGCCCAGCGTCCGCTGCTGGCTCTGCTTGTGACGTCACAGCTGCCTGAGTGCCTCCTAGGCCCGTGGCAGGCTCATGGCTGCTGGCTGTGCTTGTGAGGTCACAGCAGCCTCAGTGCCTCTGAGGCCAGTGGCATTCTCATGGCTGCTGGCTGTGCTTGTCAGGTCACAGCAGCCTCAGTGCCTCCTAGGGTAGTGTCCATCGCCCCCTACTGGCTGTGCTTGTGAGGTCACAGCAGCCTCAGTGCCTCCTCTGCCACTGTCAGGCTCATGGCTGCTGGCTGTGCTTGTGACGTCAGAGCAGCCTGAGTGCCTCCTAGGCCCGTGGCAGGCTCATGGCTGCTGGCTGTGCTTGTGAGGTCACAGCAGCCTCAGTGCCTCTGAGGCCAGTGGCAGTCTCATGGCTGCTGGCTGTGATTGTGAGGTCACAGAAGCGTCAGTGCCCCTGAGACCAGTGTCAGTCTCATGGCTGCTGGCTGTGCTTGTGAGGTCACAGCAGCCTCAGTGCCTCATCGCTTAGTGTGCAGCGCCCCATGCTGGCTCTGCTTGGGAGGTCACAGCAGACTCAGTGCCTCATAGATAAGTGTCCAGCGCCCCCTGCTGGCTGTGCTTGTGAGGTCACAGCAGCCTCAGTGCCTCATCGCTTAGTGTGCAGCGCCCCATGCTGCCTCTGCTTGTGAGGTCACAGCAGACTCAGTGCCTCATAGTTTAGTGTCCAGCGTCCCCTGCTGGCTGTGCTTGTGAGGTCACAGCAGCCTCAGTGCCTCCTCTGCCACTGTCAGGCTCACGGCTGCTGGCTGTGCTTGTGAGGTCACAGCAGCCTCAGTGCCTCTGAGGCCAGAGGCAGTCTCATGGCTGCTGGCTGTGATTGTGAGGTCCCAGAAGCGTCAGTGCCTCTGAGGCCAGTGGCAGTCTCATGGCTGCTGGCTGTGCTTGTGAGGTCACAGCAGCCTCAGTGCCTCATAGGGTAGTGTCCATCGCCCCCTACTGGCTCTGCTTGTGAGGTCACAGCAGACTCAGTGCCTCGTAGTGTAGTGTCCAGCGTCCCCTGCTGGCTGTGCTTGTGAGGTCACAGCAGCCTCAGTGCCTCCTCTGCCAGTGGCAGGCTCATGGCTGCTGGCTATGATTGTGAGGTCACAGCAGCCTCAGTGCCTCATCGCTTAGTGTCCAGCGTCCCCTCTGGCTGTGCTTGTGAGGTCACAGAAGCCTCAGTGCCTCATTGTTTAGTGTCCAGCGCCCCCTGCTGGCTCTACTTGTGAGGTCACAGCAGCCTCAGTGCCCCACAGGCCAGTATCAGGCTCATGGCTGCTGGCTGTGCTTCTGAGGTCACAGCAGCCTGAATGCCTCCTAGACCAGTGTCAGGCTCATGGCTGCAGGCTGTGCTTCTGAGGTCACAGAATCCTGAATGCCTCCTAGGCCAGTGGCAGGCTCATGGCTGCTGGCTCTGGTTGTGAGGTCACAGCAGCCTCAGTGCCTCATAGCTTAGTGTCCAGCGTCCCCTGCTGGCTCTGCTTGTGAGGTCACAGCAGACTCAGTGCCTCATAGGTAAGTGTCCAGCGCCCCTTGCTGACTGAGCTTGTGAGGTCACAGCAGCCTCAGTGCCTCCCAGGCCAATATCAGGCTCCTGGCTGCTGCCTGTGCTTGTGAGATCACAGCAGTCTGAGTGCCTCCTAGGCCAGTGGCAGGCTCATGGCTGCTGTCTGTGTTTGTGAGGTCACAGCAGCCTCAGTGCCTTCTCTGCCAGTGCCATGCTCATGGCTGCTGTCTGTGCTTGTGAGGTCACAGAAGCCTCAGTGCCTCCTAGGCCAGTATCAGGCTCATGGCTGCTGGCTGTGCTTGGGACGTCACAGAAACCTGAATGACTCCTAAGCCAGTGGCAGGCTCATGGCTGCTGGCTGTGATTGTGAGGTCACAGCAGCCTCAGTGCCTCATCGTTTAGTGTCCAGCGTCCCCTGCTGGCTGTGCTTGTGAGGTCACAGCAGCCTCAGTGCCTCATAGGTTAGTGTCCAGCGTCCCCTGCTGGCTCTGCTTGTGAGGTCACAGCAGCCTCAGTGCCTCCCAGGCCAATATCAGGCTCCTGGCTGCTGGCTGTGCTTGGGACGTCACAGCAGCCTCAGTGCCTCCTAGGCCCGTGGCAGGCTCATGGCTGCTGGCTGTGCTTGTGACCTCACAGCAGCGTCACTGCCTCCTAGGTTAGTGTCCAGCGCCCCCTGCTGACTGTGTGTGTGAGGTCACACCAGCCTCAGTGCCTCCCAGGCCAGTATCAGGCTCATGGCTGCTTGGCTGTGCTTAGGACGTCACAGCAGCATCAGTGCCTCCTCTGCCAGTGCCATGCTCATGGCTGCTGGCTGTGCTTGTGAGGTCACAGCAGCCTCAGTGCCTCCTAGGCCAGTATCAGGCTCATGGCTGCTGGCTGTGCTTGGGAGGTCACAGCAGCCTCAGTGCCTCCTAGGCCAGTGTCAGTCTCATGGCTGCTGGCTGTGCTTGTGAGGTCACAGCAGCCTCAGTGCCTCATAGGTAAGTGTCCAGCGCCCCCTGCTGGCTGTGCTTGTGAGCTCACAGCAGCCTCAGTGCCTCTCAGGCCAGTGTCAGGCTCATGGCTGCAGGCTGTGCTTCTGAGGTCACAGCAGCCTGAATGCCTCCTCTGCCAGTATCAGGGTCAAGGCTGCTGGCTGTGCTTCTGAGGTCACAGAAGCCTGAATGCCTCCTAGGCCAGTGGCAGGCTCATGGCTGCTGGCTGTGATTGTGAGGTCACAGCAGCCTCAGTGCCTCATAGGTAAGTGTCCAGCGCCCCCTGCTGGCTGTGCTTGTGAGGTCACAGCAGCCTCAGTGCCTCCTAGGCCAATATCAGGCTCCTGGCTGCTGGCTGTGCTTGTGAGGTCACAGCAGCCTGAGTGCCTCCCAGGCCCGTGGCAGGCTCCTGGTTGCTGGCTGTGCTTGTGAGGTCACAGCAGCCTCAGTGCCTCTGAGGCCCGTGGCAGGCTCATGGCTGCTGGCTATGATTGTGAGGTCACAGCAGCCTCAGTGCCTCATTGTTTAGTGTCCAGCGCCCCCTGCTGGCTCTGCTTGTGAGCTCACACCAGCCTCAGTGCCTCATTGCTTAGTGTCCAGCGCCCCCTGCTGGCTCTGCTTGTGAGGTCACAGCAGCCTCAGTGCCCCACAGGCCAGTATCAGGCTCATGGCTGCAGGCTGTGCTTCTGAGGTCACAGCAGCCTGAATGCCTCCTAGACCAGTGTCAGGGTCATGGCTGCTGGCTGTGCTTCTGAGGTCACAGCAGCCTGAATGCCTCCTAGACCAGTGTCACGCTCATGGCTGCAGGCTGTGCTTCTGAGGTCACAGAAGCCTCAATGCCTCCTAGGCCAGTGGCAGGCTCATGGCTGCTGGCTGTGATTGTGAGGTCACAGCAGCCTCAATGCCTCATCGCTTAGTGTCCAGCATCCCCTGCTGGCTCTGCTTGTGAGGTCACATCAGACTCAGTGCCTCATAGGTAAGTGTCCAGCGCCACCTGCTGGCTGTGCTTTTGAGGTCACAGCAACCTCAGTGCCTCCCAGGCCAATATCAGGCTCCTGGCTGCTGCCTGTGCTTGTGAGGTCACAGCAGTCTGAGTGCCTCCTAGGCCAGTGGCAGGCTCATGGCTGCTGGCTGTGCTTGTGAGGTCACAGAAGCCTCAGTGCCTCCTAGGTTAGTGTCCATCGCCCCCTGCTGGCTGTGTGTGTGAGGTCACACCAGCCTCAGTGCCTCCCAGGCCAGTATCAGGCTCATGGCTGCTGGCTGTGCTTGTTAGGTCACAGCAGCCTCAGTGCCTCCTAGGCCAGTATCAGGCTCCTGGCTGCTGCCTGTGCTTGGGAGGTCACAGAAGCCTGAATGACTCCTAGGCCAGTGGCAGGCTCATGGCTGCTGGCTGTGCTTGTGAGGTCACACCAGCCTCAGTACCTCCCAGACCAGTATCAGGCTCATGGCTGCTGGCTGTGCTTGTGAGGTCACAGCAGCCTCAGTGCCTCATAGGTTAGTGTCCAGCGCCCCCTGCTGGCTCTGCTTGTGAGGTCACAGCAGCCTTAGTGCCTCTGAGGCCAATATCAGGCTCCTGGCTGCAGGCTGTGCTTGTGAGGTCACAGCAGCCTCAGTGCCTCCTAGGCCAGTATCAGGCTCATGGCTGCTGGCAATGCTTCTGACGTCACAGCAGACTCAGTGCCTCCTAGACCAGTGCCATGCTCATGGCTGCGGGCTGTGCTTGTTAGGTCACAGCAGCCTCAGTGCCTCCTAGGCCAGTATCAGTCTCATGGCTGCTGGCTGTGCTTGGGAGGTCACAGAAGCCTGAATGACTCCTAGGCCAGTGGCAGGCTCATGGCTGCTGGCTGTGCTTGTGAGGTCACAGCAGCCTCAGTGCCTCATCGTTTAGTGTCCAGCGTCCCCTGCTGGCTCTGCTTGTGAGGTCACAGCAGCCTCAGTGCCTCATAGGTTAGTGTCCAGCGCCCCCTGCTGGCTGTGTGTGTGAGGTCACAGCAGCCTCAGTGCCTCCCAGGCCAGTATCAGGCTCATGGCTGCTGGCTGTGCTTGGGACGTCACAGCAGCATCAGTGCCTCCTCTGCCAGTGCCATGCTCATGGCTGCTGGCTGTGCTTGTGAGGTCACAGCAGCCTCAGTGCCTCCTAGGCCAGTATCAGGCTCCTGGCTGCTGCCTGTGCTTGGGAGGTCACAGAAGCCTGAATGACTCCTAGGCCAGTGGCAGGCTCATGGCTGCTGGCTGTGATTGTGAGGTCACAGCAGCCTCAGTACCTCATAGCTTAGTGTCCAGCGTCCCCTGCTTGCTCTGCTTGTGAGGTCACAGCAGACTCAGTGCCTCATAGGTTAGTGTCCAGCGCCCCCTGCTGGCTCTGCTTGTGAGGTCACAGCAGCCTTAGTGCCTCCCAGGCCAATATCAGGCTCCTGGCTGCAGGCTGTGCTTGTGAGGTCACAGCAGCCTGAGTGACTCCTAGACCAGTATCAGGCTCATGGCTGCTGCCTGTGCTTGTGAGGTCACAGAAGCCTCAGTGCATCTGAGGCCTGTGGCAGTCTCATGGCTGCTGTCTGTGCTTGTGAGGTCACAGCAGACTCAGTGCCTCATCGTTTATTGTCCAGCGTCCCCTTCTGGCTCTGTTTGTGCGGTCACAGCAGACTCAGTGCCTCTGAGGCCAGTGGCAGTCTCATGGCTGCTGGCTGTGCTTGTGAGGTCACAGAAGCCTTACTGCCTCTGAGGCCAGTGGCAGGCTCATGGCTGCAGGCTGTGCTTGTGATGTCACAGCAGCCTCAGTGCCTCTGAGGCCAGTGGCAGTCTCATGGCTGCTGGCTGTGCTTGTCTGGTCACAGCAGCCTCAGTGCCTCCTAGGCTAGTGTCCATCGCCCACTACTGGCTGTGCTTGTGAGGTCACAACAGACTCAGTGCCTCATAGTTCAGTGTCCAGCGTCCTCTGCTGGCTGTGCTTGTGAGGTCACAGCAGCCTCAGTGCCTCCTCTGCCACTGTCAGGCTCATGGCTGCTGGCTATGATTGTGAGGTCACAGCAGACTCAGTGCCTCAAAAGTTAATGTGCAGCGCTCCCTGCTGGCTGTGCTTGTGAGGTCACAGCAGCCTCAGTGCCTCCTCTGCCAGTGGCAGTCTCATGGCTGCTGCCTGTGCTTGTGAGGTCACAGCAGCCTGAGTTCCTCCTCTGCCAGTGCCATGCTCGTGGCTGCTGGCTGTGCTTCTGAGGTCACAGCAGACTCAGTGCCTCCCAGGCCAGTATCAGGCTCAAGGCTGCTGGCTGTGCTTGTGACGTCACAGCAGCCTCAGTGCCTCTGATGCCAGTGCCATGCTCAGGGCTGCTGGCTGTGCTTGTGAGGTCACAGCAGCCTCAGTGCCTCCTAGGTCAGTATCAGGCTCATGGCTGCTGGCTGTGATTGTGAGGTCACAGCAGACTCAGTGCCTCATAGGTTATGTGCAGCGCCCCCTGCTGGCTGTGCTTGTGAGGTCACAGCAGACTCAGTGCCTCACAGGCCAATATCAGGCTCCTGGCTGCTGCCCGTGCTTGTGAGGTCACAGCAGCCTGAGTGCCTCCTAGGCCCGTGGCAGGCTCATGGCTGCTGGCTGTGCTTGGGAGGTCACAGCAGCCTCAGTGCCTCTGAGGCCAGAGGCAGTCTCATGGCTGCTGGCTGTGATTGTGAGGTCACAGAAGCGTCAGTGCCTCTGAGGCCAGTATCAGGCTCATGGCTGCTGGCTGTGCTTGTGACGTCACAGCAGCCTCAGTGCCTCATCGTTTAGTTTCCAGCGTCCCCTGCTGCCTCTGCTTGTGAGGTCACAGCAGCCTCAGTGCCTCATAGATTAGTGTCCAGCGCCCCCTCCTGGCTCTGCTTGTGAGGTCACAGCAGACTCAGTGCCTCCCAGGCCAATATCAGGCTCCTGGCTGCTGGCTGTGCTTGTGACGTCACACCAGCCTGAGTGCCTCCTAGGCCCGTGGCAGGCTCATGGCTGCTGGCTGTGCTTGTGACGTCACAGCAGCGTCAGTGCCTCCTAGGTTAGTGTCCAGCGCCCCCTGCTGGCTGTGTGTGTGAGGTCACAGCAGCCTCAGTGCCTCCTTTGCCAGTGCCATGCTCATGGCTGCTGTCTGTGCTTGTGACGTCACAGCAGCCTCAGTGCCTCCTAGGCCAGTATCAGGCTCATGGCTGCTGGCTGTGCTTCTGAGGTCACAGCAGCCTCAGTGCCTCCTCTGCCAGTGCCATGCTCATGGCTGCTGTCTGTGCTTGTGAGGTCACAGCAGCCTCAGTGCCTCCTAGGCCAGTATCAGTCTCATGGCTGCTGGCTGTGCTTCTGAGGTCACAGAAGCCTGAATGCCTCCTAGCCCAGGGGCAGACTCATGGCTGCTGGCTGTGCTTGTGAGGTCACAGCAGACTCAGTGCCTCATAGTTTAGTGTCCATCGCCCCCTAATGGCTGTGTTTGTGAGGTCACAGCAGACTCAGTGCTTCATAGGTTAGTGTCCAGCGCCCCCTGCTGGCTCTGCTTGTGACGTCACAGGAGCCTGAGTGCCTCCTAGGCCCGTGACAGGCTCATGGCTGCTGGCTGTGCTTGTGACGTCACAGCAGACTCAGTGCCTCCTAGACCAGTGCCATGCTCATGGCTGCTGGCTGTGCTTGTTAGGTCACAGCAGCCTCAGTGCCTCCTAGGCCCGTGACAGGCTCATGGCTGCTGGCTGTGCTTGGGACGTCACAGCAGCATCAGTGCCTCCTCTGCCAGTGCCATGCTCATGGCTGCTGGCTGTGCTTGTGAGGTCACAGCAGACTCAGTACCTCCTAGACCAGTGCCATGCTCATGGCTGCTGGCTGTGCTTGGGAGGTCACAGAAGCCTGAATGCCTCCTAGGCCAGTGGCAGGCTCATGGCTGCTGGCTGTGATTGTGAGGTCACAGCAGCCTCAGTGCGTCATAGCTTAGTGTCCAGCGTCCCCTGCTGGCTCTGCTTGTGAGGTCCCAGCAGCCTCAGTGCCTCATAGGTTAGTGTCCAGCGCCCCCTGCTGGCTCTGCTTGTGAGGTCACAGCAGCCTCAGTGCCTCCCAGGCCAATATCAGGCTCATGGCTGCTGGCTGTGCTTGTGACGTCACAGCAGCCTGAGTGCCTCCTAGGCCCGTGGCAGGCTCATGGCTGCTGGCTGTGCTTGTGACGTCACAGCAGCGTCAGTGCCTCCTAGGTTAGTGTCCAGCGCCCCCTGCTGGCTGTGTGTGTGAGGTCACACCAGCCTCAGTGCCTCCCAGGCCAGTATCAGGTTCATGGCTGCTGGCTGTGCTTGGGACATCACAGCAGCATCAGTGCCTCCTCTGCCAGTGCCATGCTCATGGCTGCTAGCTGTGCTTGTGAGGTCACAGCAGCCTCAGTGCCTCCTAGGCCAGTGACAGGCTCATGGCTGCTGGCTGTGCTTGGGAGGTCACAGCAGCCTCAGTGCCTCGTAGTTTAGTGTCCAGGGTCCCCTGCTGGCTGTGCTTGTGAGGTCACAGCAGCCTCAGTGCCTCCCAGGCCAGTATCAGGCTCATGGCTGCTGGCAATGCTTCTGACGTCACAGCAGACTCAGTGCCTCCTAGACCAGTGCCATGCTCATGGCTGCTGGCTGTGCTTGTTAGGTAACAGCAGCCTCAGTGCCTCCTAGGCCAGTATCAGGCTCATGGCTGCTGGCTGTGCTTGGGAGGTCACAGAGGCCTGAATGACTCCTAGGCCAGTGGCAGGCTCATGGCTGCTGGCTGTGATTGTGAGGTCACAGCAGCCTCAGTGCCTCCTAGGCCAGTATCAGGCTCATGGCTGCTGGCTGTGCTTGGGAGGTCACAGAAGCCTGAATGACTCCTAGGCCAGTGGCAGGCTCATGGCTGCTGGCTGTGATTGTGAGGTCACAGCAGCCTCAGTGCCTCATCGTTTAGTGTCCAGCGTCCCCTGCTGGCTCTGCTTGTGAGGTCACAGCAGCCTCAGTGCCTCATACGTTAGTGTCCTGCGCCCCCTGCTGGCTGTGCTTGTGAGGTCACAGCAGCCTCAGTGCCTCCCAGGCCAATATCAGGCTCCTGGCTGCTGGCTGTGCTTGTGACGTCACACCAGCCTCAGTGCCTCCTAGGCCCGTGTCAGGGTCATGGCTGCTGGCTGTGCTTGTGACGTCACAGCAGACTCAGTGCCTCCTAGGTTAGTGTCCAGCGCCCCCTGCTGGCTGTGTGTGTGAGGTCACACCAGCCTCAGTGCCTCCCAGGCCAGCATCAGGCTCATGGCTGCTGGCTGTGCTTGGGACGTCACAGCAGCATCAGTGCCTCCTCTGCCAGTGCCATGCTCATGGTTGCTGGCTGTGCTTGTGAGGTCACAGCAGCCTCAGTGCCTCCTAGGCCATTATCAGGCTCATGGCTGCTGGCTGTGCTTGGGAGGTCACAGAAGCCTGAATGACTCCTAGGCCAGTGGCAGGCTCATGGCTGCTGGCTGTGATTGTGAGGTCACAGCAGCCTCAGTGCCTCATAGTTTAGTGTCCATCGCCCCCTAATGGCTGTGTTTGTGAGGTCACAGCAGACTCAGTGCCTCATAGTTTAGTGTCCAGCGTCCCCTGCTGGCTCTGCTTGTGAGGTCACAGCAGCCTCAGTGCCTCCCAGGCCAGTATCAGGCTCATGGCTGCTGGCTATGCTTCTGACGTCACAGCAGACTCAGTGCCTCCTAGGCCAGTATCAGGCTCATGGCTGCTGGCTGTGCTTGTTAGGTCACAGCAGCCTCAGTGCCTCCTAGGCCAGTATCAGGCTCATGGCTGCTGGCTGTGCTTGGGAGGTCACAGAAGCCTGAATGACTCCTAGGCCAGTGGCAGGCTCATGGCTGCTGGCTGTGATTGTGAGGTCACAGCAGCCTCAGTACCTCATAGCTTAGTGTCCAGCGTCCCCTGCTGGCTCTGCTTGTGAGGTCACAGCAGACTCAGTGCCTCATAGGTTAGTGTCCAGCGCCCCCTGCTGCCTGTGCTTGTGAGGTCACAGCAGCCTCAGTGCCTCCCAGGCCAGTATAAGGCTCCTGGCTGCTGGCTGTGCTTGTGACGTCACAGCAGCCTGAGTGCCTCCTAGACCAGTGTCAGGGTCATGGCTGCTGGCTGTGCTTGTGAGGTCACAGCAGCCTCAGTGCCTCTGAGGCCAGTGCCATGCTCAGGGCTGCTGGCTGTGCTTGTGAGGTCACAGCAGCCTCAGTGCCTCCTAGGCCAGTATCAGGCTCATGGCTGCTGGCTGTGCTTGTGAGGTCACAGAAACCTGAATGACTCCTAATCCAGTGGCAGGCTCATGGCTGCTGGCTGTGATTGTGAGGTCACAGCAGACTCAGTGCCTCATAGGTTAGTGTCCAGCGTCCCCTGATGGCTGTGCTTGTGAGGTCACAGCAGACTCAGTGCCTCCTAGGCCAGTATCAGGCTCATGGCTGCTGCCTGTGCTTGTGAGGTCACAGAAGCCTCAGTGCCTCCTAGGCCAGTGGCAGGCTCATGGCTGCTGGCTGTGCTTGAGAGGTCACAGCAGCCTCAGTGCCTCATCGCTTATTGTCCAGCGTCCCCTTCTGGCTCTGTTTGTGCGGTCACAGCAGACTCAGTGCCTCCTCTGCCACTGTCAGGCTCATGGCTGCTGGCTGTGCTTGTGAGGTCACAGAAGCCTTACTGCCTCTGAGGCCAGTGGCAGTCTCATGGCTGCAGGCTGTGCTTGTGACGTCACAGCAGCCTCAGTGCCTCTGAGGCCAGTGGCAGTCTCATGGTTGCTGGCTGTGCTTGTCAGGTCACAGCAGCCTCAGTGCCTCATAGTTTAGTGTCCAGCGTCCCCTGCTGGCTGTGCTTGTGAGGTCACAGCAGCCTCAGTGCCTCCTCTGCCACTGTCAGGTTCATGGCTGCTGGCTATGATTGTGAGGTCAAAGCAGACTCAGTGCCTCAAAAGTTAATGTGCTGCGCCCCCTAATGGCTGTGCTTGTGAGGTCACAGCAGACTCAGTGCCTCACAGGCCAGTATCAGGCTCCTGGCTGCTGGCTGTGCTTGTGACGTCACAGGAGCCTGAGTGCCTCCTAGGCCAGTATCAGGCTCATGGCTGCTGGCAATGCTTCTGACGTCACAGCAGACTCAGTGCCTCCTAGACCAGTGCCATGCTCATGGCTGCTGGCTGTGTTTGTTAGGTCACAGCAGCCTCAGTGCCTCCTAGGCCAGTATCAGGCTCATGGCTGCTGGCTGTGCTTGGGAGGTCACAGAAGCCTGAATGACTCCTAGGCCGGTGTCAGGCTCATGGCTGCTGGCTGTGATTGTGAGGTCACAGCAGCCTCAGTGCGTCATAGCTTAGTGTCCAGCGTCCCCTGCTGGCTCTGCTTGTGAGGTCACAGCAGCCTCAGTGCCTCATCGCTTAGTGTCCAGCGTCCCCTGCTGGCTCTGCTTGTGAGGTCACAGCAGCCTCAGTGCCTCCTCTGCCAGTGCCATGCTCATGGCTGCTGGCTGTGCTTGTGAGGTCACAGCAGCCTCAGTGCCTCCTAGGCCAGTATCAGGCTCATGGCTGCTGGCTGTGCTTGTGACGTCACAGCAGCGTCAGTGCCTCCTAGGTTAGTGTCCAGCGCCCCCTGCTGGCTGTGTGTGTGAGGTCACACCAGCCTCAGTGCCTCCCAGGCCAGTATCAGGTTCATGGCTGCTGGCTGTGCTTGGGACATCACAGCAGCATCAGTGCCTCCTCTGCCAGTGCCATGCTCATGGCTGCTAGCTGTGCTTGTGAGGTCACAGCAGCCTCAGTGCCTCCTAGGCCAGTATCAGGCTCATGGCTGCTGGCTGTGCTTGGGAGATCACAGCAGCCTCAGTGCCTCGTAGTTTAGTGTCCAGGGTCCCCTGCTGGCTCTGCTTGTGAGGTCACAGCAGCCTCAGTGCCTCCCAGGCCAGTATCAGGCTCATGGCTGCTGGCAATGCTTCTGACGTCACAGCAGACTCAGTGCCTCCTAGACCAGTGCCATGCTCATGGCTGCTGGCTGTGCTTGTTAGGTCACAGCAGCCTCAGTGCCTCCTAGGCCAGTATCAGGCTCATGGCTGCTGGCTGTGCTTGGGAGGTCACAGAAGCCTGAATGACTCCTAGGCCAGTGGCAGGCTCATGGCTGCTGGCTGTGATTGTGAGGTCACAGTAGCCTCAGTGCCTCCTAGGCCAGTATCAGGCTCATGGCTGCTGGCTGTGCTTGGGAGGTCACAGAAGCCTGAATGACTCCTAGGCCAGTGGCAGGCTCATGGCTGCTGGCTGTGATTGTGAGGTCACAGCAGCCTCAGTGCCTCATCGTTTAGTGTGCAGCGTCCCCTGCTGGCTCTGCTTGTGAGGTCACAGCAGCCTCAGTGCCTCATACGTTAGTGTCCTGCGCCCCCTGCTGGCTGTGCTTGTGAGGTCACAGCAGCCTCAGTGCCACCTAGGCTTGTGGTAGGCTCATGGCTGCTGGCTGTGCTTGTGACGTCACACCAGCCTCAGTGCCTCCTAGGCCCGTGTCAGGGTCATGGCTGCTGGCTGTGCTTGTGACCTCACAGCAGCCTCTGTGCCTCCTAGGTTAGTGTCCAGCGCCCCCTGCTGGCTGTGTGTGTGAGGTCACAGCAGCCTCAGTGCCTCCCAGGCCAGTATCAGGCTCATGGCTGCTGGCTGTGCTTGGGACGTCACAGCAGCCTCAGTGCCTCCTCTGCCAGTGCCATGCTCATGGCTGCTGGCTGTGCTTCTGAGGTCACAGCAGCCTCAGTGCCTCCTAGGCCAGTATCAGTCTCATGGCTGCTGGCTGTGCTTCTGAGGTCACAGAAGCTTCAGTGCCTCCTAGGCCAGTATCAGGCTCATGGCTGCTGGCTGTGCTTGTTAGGTCACAGCAGCCTCAGTGCCTCACAGGCCAGTATCAGGCTCATGGCTGCTGGCTGTGCTTGTGACGTCACAGCAGCCTCAGTGCCTCTGAGGCCAGTGCCATGCTCATGGCTGCTGGCTGTGCTTGTGAGGTCACAGAAACCTGAATGACTCCTAATCCAGTATCAGGCTCATGGCTGCTGGCTGTGCTTGGGAGGTCACAGAAGCCTGAATGACTCCTAGGCCAGTGGCAGGCTCATGGCTGCTGGCTGTGATTGTGAGGTCACAGCAGCCTCAGTACCTCATAGCTTAGTGTCCAGCGTCCCCTGCTGGCTCTGCTTGTGAGGTTACAGCAGCCTCAGTGCCTCATAGGTTAGTGTCCAGCGCCCCCTGGTGGCTGTGCTTGTGAGGTCACAGCAGCCTCAGTGCCTCCCAGGCCAATATAAGGCTCCTGGCTGCTGGCTGTGCTTGTGACGTCACAGCAGCCTGAGTGCGTCCTAGGCCCGTGGCAGGCTCATGGCTGCTGGCTGTGCTTGTGAGGTCACAGCAGCCTCAGTGCCTCTGAGGCCAGTGCCATGCTCATGGCTGCTGGCTGTGCTTGTGAGGTCACAGCAGCCTCAGTGCCTCCTAGGCCAGTATCAGGCTCATGGCTGCTGGCTGTGCTTGTGAGGTCACAGAAACCTGAATGACTCCTAATCCAGTGGCAGGCTCATGGCTGCTGGCTGTGATTGTGAGGTCACAGCAGACTCAGTGCCTCATAGGTTAGTGTCCAGCGTCCCCTGCTGGCTGTGCTTGTGAGGTCACAGCAGACTCAGTGCCTCCTAGGCCAGTATCAGGCTCATGGCTGCTGCCTGTGCTTGTGAGGTCACAGAAGCCTCAGTGCCTCCTAGGCCAGTGGCAGGCTCATGGCTGCTGGCTGTGCTTGAGAGGTCACAGCAGCCTCAGTGCCTCATCGTTTATTGTCCAGCGTCCCCTTCTGGCTCTGTTTGTGCGGTCACAGCAGACTCAGTGCCTCCTCTGCCACTGTCAGGCTCATGGCTGCTGGCTGTGCTTGTGAGGTCACAGAAGCCTTACTGCCTCTGAGGCCAGTGGCAGTCTCATGGCTGCAGGCTGTGCTTGTGACGTCACAGCAGCCTCACTGCCTCTGAGGCCAGTGGCAGTCTCATGGTTGCTGGCTGTGCTTGTGAGGTCACAGCAGCCTCAGTGCCTCCTCTGCCAGTGGCAGTCTCATGGCTGCTGGCTGTGCTTGTCTGGTCACAGCAGCCTCAGTGCCTCATAGGTTAGTGTCCATCGCCCCCTAATGGCTCTGCTTGTGAGGTCACAGCAGACTCAGTGCCTCCTCTGCCACTGTCAGGCTCATGGCTGCTGGCTATGATTGTGAGGTCAAAGCAGACTCAGTGCCTCAAAAGTTAATGTGCGGCGCCCCCTGCTGGCTGTGCTTGTGAGGTCACAGCAGCCTCAGTGCCTCACAGGCCAGTATCAGGCTCCTGGCTGCTGGCTGTGCTTGTGACGTCACAGCAGCCTCAGTGCCTCTGAGGCCAGTGCCATGCTCATGGCTGCTGGCTGTGCTTGTGAGATCACAGAAACCTGAATGACTCCTAATCCAGTGGCAGGCTCATGGCTGCTGGCTGTGCTTCTGAGGTCACAGCAGACTCAGTGCCTCATAGTTTAGTGTCCAGCGTGCCCTGCTGGCTGTGCTTGTGAGGTCACAGCAGCGTCAGTGCCTCCTCTGCCACTGTCAGGCTCATGGCTGCTGGCTGTGCTTGTGAGGTCACAGCAGCCTCAGTGCCTCCTAGGCCAGTATCAGGCTCATGGCTGCTGGCTGTGCTTCTGTGGTCACAGCAGCCTCAGTGCCATCTAGACCAGTGGCAGGCTCATGGCTGCTGGTTATGCTTCTGACGTCACAGCAGACTCAGTGCCTCCTAGACCAGTGCCATGCTCATGGCTGCTGGCCATGCTTGGGAGGTCACAGCAGCCTCAGTGCCTCCTCTGCCAGTATCAGGCTCATGGCTGCTGGCTGTGCTTGGGAGATCACAGAAGCCTGAATGACTCCTAGGCCATTGTCAGGCTCATGGCTGCTGGCTGTGCTTCTGAGGTCAGAGCAGCCTCAGTACCTCATAGTTTAGTGTCCAGCGTCCCTTGCTGGCTCTGCTTGGGAGGTCACAGCAGCCTCAGTGCCTCCTAGGTTAGTGTCCATCGCCCCCTACTGGCTGTGCTTGTGAGGTCACAGCAGCCTCAGTGCCTCCCAGGCCAATATCAGGCTCCTGGCTGCTGGCTGTGCTTGTGACGTCACAGCAGCCTGAGTGCCTCCTAGACCAGTGTCAGGGTCATGGCTGCTGGCTGTGCTTGTGAGGTCACAGCAGCCTCAGTGCCTCTGAGGCCAGTGGCAGTCTCATGGCTGCTGGCTGTGCTTGTGAGGTCACAGAAGCCTCAGTGCCTCCTAGGCCAGTGGCAGTCTCATGGCTGCTGGCTGTGATTGTGATGTCACAGCAGCCTCAGTGCCTCGTAGTTTAGTGTCCATCGACCTGTACTGGCTCTGCTTGTGAGGTCACAGCAGACTCAGTGCCTCATGGTTTAGTGTCCAGCGTCCCCTGATGGCTGTGCTTGTGAGGTCACAGCAGACTCAGTGCCTCCTAGGCCAGTATCAGGCTCATGGCTGCTGCCTGTGCTTGTGAGGTCACAGAAGCCTCAGTGCCTCCTAGGGCCAGTGGCAGGCTCATGGCTGCTGGCTGTGCTTGAGAGGTCACAGCAGCCTCAGTGCCTCAACGTTTATTGTCCAGCGTCCCCTTCTGGCTCTGTTTGTGCGGTCACAGCAGACTCAGTGCCTCCTATGCCAGTGGCAGTCTCATGGCTGCTGGCTGTGCTTGTGAGGTCACAGAAGCCTTACTGCCTCCTCTGCCACTGTCAGGCTCATGGCTGCTGGCTGTGCTTGTGACGTCACAGCAGCCTCAGTGCCTCTGAGGCCAGTGGCAGTCTCATGGCTGCTGCCTGTGCTTGTCAGGTCACAGCAGCCTCAGTGCCTCCTCTGCCAGTGGCAGTCTCATGGCTGGTGGCTGTGCTTGTGACGTCACAGCAGCCTCTGTGCCACCTAGGCTAGTGTCCATCGCCCACTACTGGCTGTGCTTGTCAGGTCACAGCAGACTCAGTGCCTCATAGTTTAGTGTCCAGCGTCCCCTGCTGGCTGTGCTTGTGAGGTCACAGCAGCCTCAGTGCCTCCTCTGCCACTGTCAGGCTCATGGCTGCTGGCTGTGCTTGTGAGGTCACAGCAGACTCAGTGCCTGAAAAGTTAATGTGCAGCGCTCCCTGCTGGCTGTGCTTGTGAGGTCACAGCAGCCTCAGTGCCTCACAGGCCAGTATCAGGCTCACGGCTGCTGACTGTGCTTGTGACGTCACAGCAGCCTCAGTGCCTCCTCTGCCAGTGCCATGCTCATGGCTGCTGTCTGTGCTTGTGAGGTCACAGCAGCCTCAGTGCCTCCTCTGCCAGTGTGAGGCTCATGGCTGCTGGCTGTGCTTGTGAGGTCACAGAAACGTGAATGACTCCTAATCCAGTGGCAGACTCATGGCTGCTGGCTGTGATTGTGAGGTCACAGCAGCCTCAGTGCGTCATAGCTTAGTGTCCAGCGTCCCCTGCTGGCTCTGCTTGTGAGGTCATAGCAGCCTCAGTGCCTCATAGGTTATGTGCAGTGCCCCCTGCTGGCTGTGCTTGTGAGGTCACACCAGCCTCAGTGCCTCATAGGCCAGCATCAGGCTCCTGGCTGCTGGCTGTGCTTGTGACGTCACAGCAGCCTGAGTGCCTCCTAGGCCCGTGGCAATCTCATGGCTGCTGGCTGTGCTTGTCTGGTCACAGCAGCCTCTGTGCCTCCTAGGGTAGTGTCCATCGCCCACTACTGGCTGTGCTTGTGAGGTCACAGCAGACTCAGTGCCTCATCGTTTAGTGTCCAGCGTCGCCTGCTGGCTGTGCTTGTGAGGTCACAGCAGCCTCAGTGCCTCCTCTGCCACTGTCAGGCTCATGGCTGCTGGCTATGATTGTGAGGTCACAGCAGACTCAGTGCCTCAAAAGTTAATGTGCAGCGCTCCCTGCTGGCTGTGCTTGTGAGGTCACAGCAGCCTCAGTGCCTCCCAGGCCAGTGGCAGGCTCATGGCTGCTGGCTGTGCTTGTGTGGTCACAGCAGCCTCAGTTCCATTTAGACCAGTGGAAGGCTCATTGCTGCTGGCTATGCTTGTGAGGTCACAGCAGCCTCAGTGCCTCACAGGCCAGTGGCAGGCTCATGGCTGCTGGCTGTGCTTGTGAGGTCACAGCAGCCTCAGTGCCTCATCGTTTAGTGTCCAGCGTCCCCTGCTGGCTCTGCTTGTGAGATCACAGCTAACTAAGTGCCTCTCAGGCCAATTATCATGCTCATGGCTGCTGGCTGTGCTTGTGACGTCACAGCAGCCTAAGTGCCTCTGAGGCCAGTGGCAGGCTCATGGCTGCTGGCTGTGCTTGTGAGGTCACAGCAGCCTCAGTGCCTCATAGTTTAGTGTGCAGTGTGCCCTGCTGGCTGTGCTTGTGAGGTCACAGCAGACTCAGTGCCTCAAAAGTTAGTGTCCAGCGCCCCCTGCTGGCTCTACTTGTGAGGTCACAGCAGCCTCAGTGCCCCACAGGCCAGTATCAGGCTCATGGCTGCTGGCTGTGCTTCTGAGGTCACAGCAGACTCAGTGCCTCCTCTGCCAGTGCCATGCTCATGGCTGCTGGATGTGCTTGTGAGGTCACAGCAGCCTCAGTGCCTCCTAGGCCAGTATCAGGCTCATGGCTGCTGGCTGTGCTTCTGAGGTCACAGCAGCCTCAGTGCCTCATAGTTTAGTGTCCATCGCCCCCTAATGGCTGTGTTTGTGAGGTCACAGCAGCCTCAGTGCCTCATAGTTAAGTGTCCAGCGGCCCCTGCTGGCTGTGCTTCTGAGGTCACAGCACCCTCAGTGCCTCCCAGGCCAGTATCAGGCTCATGGCTGCTGGCTATGCTTCTGACGTCACAGCAGCCTCAGTGCCTCCTAGACCAGTGCCATGCTCATGGCTGCTGGCTGTGATTGTCAGGTCACAGCAGCCTCAGTACCTCATAGGTTAGTGTCCAGCGCCCCCTGCTGGCTCTGCTTGTGAGGTCACAGCAGCCTGAATGCCTCCCAGGCCAATATCAGGCTGCTGGCTGCTGGCTGTGCTTGTGACGTCACAGCAGCCTCAGTGCCTCCTAGACCAGTGTCAGGGTCATGGCTGCTGGCTGTGCTTGTGACGTCACAGCAGCCTCAGTGCCTCTGAGGCCAGTGGCAGTCTCATGGCTGCTGGCTGTGCTTGTGACGTCACAGCAGCCTCAGTGCCTCTGAGGCCAGTGGCAGTCTCATGGCTGCTGGCTGTGTTGTGAGGTCACAGCAGCCTCAGTGCCTCCTCTGCTAGTGTCAGGCTCATGGCTGCTGGCTGTGCTTGTGAGGTCACAGAAGCCTTACTGCCTCTGAGGCCAGTGGCAGGCTCATGGCTGCAGGCTGTGCTTGTCAGGTCACTGCAGCCTCAGTGCCTCTGAGGCCAGTGGCAGTCTCACGGCTGCTGGCTGTGCTTGTCTGGTCACAGCAGCCTCAGTGCCTCCTAGGGTAGTTTCCATCGCCCACTACTCGCTGTGCTTGTGAGGTCACAGCAGCCTCAGTGCCTCCTCTGCCACTGTCAGGCTCATGGCTGCTGGCTATGATTGTGAGGTCACAGCAGACTCAGTGCCTGAAAAGTTAATGTGCAGCGCTCCCTGCTGGCTGTGCTTGTGAGGTCACAGCAGCCTCAGTGCCTCCTAGGCCAGTATCAGGCTCACGGCTGCTGACTGTGCTTGTGAGGCCACAGCAGCCTCAGTGCCGCACAGGCCAGCATCAGGCTCATGGCTACTGGCTGTGCTTGTGATGTCACAGCAGCCTCAGCGCCTCTGAGGCCAGTGCCATGCTCATGGCTGCTGGCTGTGCTTGTGAGGTCACAGCAGCCTCAGTGCCTCCCAGGCCAGTATCAGGCTCATGGCTGCTGGCTGTGCTTGTGAGGTCACAGCAGCCTCAGTGCCTCATAGGTTAGTGTCCATCACCCCCTACTCGCTGTGCTTGTGAGGTCACAGCAGACTCAGGGCCTGATACATGAT
Source organism: Dromaius novaehollandiae (assembly GCF_036370855.1). Classification (NCBI taxonomy): domain Eukaryota; kingdom Metazoa; phylum Chordata; class Aves; order Casuariiformes; family Dromaiidae; genus Dromaius; species Dromaius novaehollandiae. Next base: position 1,393,090 of record NC_088120.1, on the reverse strand, counting down.
CTCCAGTGCCCCCTGCTGGCTGTGTTGTGAGGTCACAGCAGCCTCAGTGCCTCCTAGGCCAGTGCCATGCTCATGGCTGCTGGCTGTGCTTGTGAGGTCACAGCAGCCTCAGTGCCTCCTAGGCCACTATCAGGCTCCTGGCTGCTGGCTGTGCTTGTGAGGTCACAGCAGCCTGAATGCCTCCTAGGCCTGTGGCAGGCTCATGGCTGCTGGCTGTGCTTGTGAGGTCACAGCAGCCTCAGTGCCTCCCAGGCCAGAGGCAGTCTCATGGTTGCTGGCTGTGACTGTGAGGTCACAGAAGCGTCAGTGCCTCTGAGGCCAGTGGCAGTCTCATGGCTGCTGGCTGTGCTTGTCAGGTCACAGCAGCCTCAGTGCCTCCTAGGGTAGTGTCCATCGCCCCCTACTGGCTGTGCTTGTGAGGTCACAGCAGACTCAGTTCCTCATAGTTTAGTGTCCAGCGTCCCCTGCTGGCTGTGTTTGTGAGGTCACAGCAGCCTCAGTGCCTCCCAGGCCAGTACCAGGCTCATGGCTGCTGGCTGTGCTTGTGAGGTCACAGAAGCCTGAATGACTCCTAGGCCAGTGGCAGGCTCATGGCTGCTGGCTATGATTGTGAGGTCACAGCAGCCTCAGTGCCTCATCGTTTAGTGTCCAGCGTCCCCTGCTGGCTCTACTTATGAGGTCACAGCAGACTCAACACCTCAAAAGTTAATGTGCAGCGCCCCCTGCTGGCTGTGCTTGTGAGGTCACAGCAGACTCAGTGCCTCAAAAGTTAATGTGCAGCGCCCCCTGCTGGCTGTGCTTGTGAGGTCACAGCAGCCTCAGTGCCTCACAGGCCAGCATCAGGCTCCTGGCTGCTGGCTGTGCTTGTGACATCACAGCAGCCTCAGTGCCTCCTCTGCCAGTGCCATGCTCATGGCTGCTGGCTGTGCTTGTGAGGTCACAGCAGCCTCAGTGCCTCTGAGGCCAGTGGCAGTCTCATGGCTGCTGGCTGTGCTTGTGAGGTCACAGCAGACTCAGTGCTTCACAGGCCAGCATCAGGCTCATGGCTGCTGGCTGTGCTTGTGATGTCACAGCAGCCTCAGTGCCTCCTCTGCCAGTGCCATGCTCATGGCTGCTGGCTGTGCTTGTGAGGTCACAGCAGCCTGAGTGCATGCTAGGCCAGTGGCAGGCTCATGGCTGCTGGCTGTTCTTCTGAGGTCACAGCAGCGTAAGTGCCTCTGAGGCCAGTGGCAGTCTCATGGCTGCTGGCTGTGATTGTGAGGTCACAGCAGCCTCAGTGACTCATCGTTTAGTGTCCAGCGTCCCCTGCTGGCTCTGCTTGTGAGGTCACAGCAGACTCGGTGCCTCCTAGGTTAGTGTCCATCGCCCCCTACTGGCTGTGCTTGTGAGGTCACAGCAGCCCCAGTGCCTCCCAGGCCAATATCAGGCTCATGGCTACTGGCTGTGGTTGTGACGTCACAGCAGCCTCAGTGCCTCCTAGGCCCGTGGCAGGCTCCTGGCTGCTGGCTGTGTTTGTGACGTCACAGCAGCCTCAGTGCCTCCTCTGCCAGTGGCAGGCTCATGGCTGCTGGCTGTGCTTGTGAGGTCACAGCAGCCCCAGTGCCTCCCAGGCCAATATCAGGCTCCTGGCTGCTGCCTGTGCTTGTGACGTCACAGCAGCCTGAGTGCCTCCTAGGCCCGTGGCAGGCTCATGGCTGCTGGCTGTGCTTGTCACGTTACAGCAGACTCAGTGCCTCATAGTTTAGTGTCCATCGCCCCCTACTGGCTGTGCTTGTGAGGTCACAGCAGACTCAGTGCCTCATACTTTAGTGTCCAGCGTCCCCTGCTGGCTGTGCTTGTGAGGTCACAGCAGCCTCAGTGCCTCTGAGGCTAGTGGCAGTCTCATGGCTGCTGGCTGTGCTTGTGAGGTCACAGCAGCCTCAGTGCCTCCTAGGCCAGTATCAGGCTCATGGCTGCTGGCTCTGCTTGTGATGTCACAGCAGCCTCAGTGCCTCCCAGGCCAGTGGCAGGCTCATGGCTGCTGGCTGTGCTTGTGAGGTCACAGCAGCCTCAGTGCCTCATAGGTTAGTGTCCATCACCCCCTACTGGCTGTGCTTGTGAGGTCACAGCAGACTCAGGGCCTGATACATTATCTCCAGTGTCCCCTGCTGGCTGTGTTGTGAGGTCACAGCAGCCTCAGTGCCTCCTAGGCCAGTGCCATGCTCATGGCTGCTGGCTGTGCTTGTGAGGTCACAGCAGCCTCAGTGCCTCCTAGGCCAGTATCAGGCTCACGGCTGCTGACTGTGCTTGTGACGTCACAGCAGCCTCAGTGCCTCCTCTGCCAGTGCCATGCTCAGGGCTGCTGTCTGTGCTTGCGAGGTCACAGCAGCCTCAGTGCCTCACAGGCCAGTGTCAGGCTCATGGCTGCTGGCTGTGCTTGTGTGATCACAGAAACCTGAATGACTCCTAATCCAGTGGCAGGCTCATGGCTGCTGGCTGTGATTGTGAGGTCACAGCAGCCTCAGTGCGTCATAGCTTAGTGTCCAGCGTCCCCTGCTGGCTCTGCTTGTGAGGTCATAGCAGCCTCAGTGCCTCATAGGTTATGTGCAGCGCCCCCTGCTGGCTGTGCTTGTGAGGTCACAGCAGCCTCAGTGCCTCCCAGGCCAGCATCAGGCTCATGGCTGCTGGCTGTGCTTGTGACGTCACAGCAGCCTCAGTGCCTCCTCTGCCAGTGGCAGGCTCACGGCTGCTGGCTGTGATTGTGAGGTCACAGCAGCCTCAGTGCCTCTGAGGCCAGTGGGAGTCTCATGGCTGCTGGCTGTGATTGTGAGGTCACAGCAGACTCAGTGCCTCATGGGTTGGTGTCCAGCTCCCCCTGCTGGCTGTGCTTGTGAGGTCACAGCAGCCTCAGTGCCTGCTAGGCCAGTGGCAGGCTCATGGCTGCTTGCTGTGCTTCTGAGGTCACAGCAGCCTCAGTGCCTCTGAGGCCCGTGGCAGTCTCATGGCTGCTGGCTGTGATTGTGAGGTCACAGCAGCCTCAGTGCCTCATCGTTTAGTGTCCAGCGTCCCCTGCTGGCTCTGCTTGTGAGGTCACAGCAGACTCAGTGCCTCATAGGTAAGTGTCCAGCGCCCCCTGCTGGCTGTGCTTGTGAGGTCACAGCAGCCTCAGTGCCTCCCAGGCCAACATCAGGCTCCTGGCTGCTGCCTGTGTTTGTGCCGTCACAGCAGCCTGAGTGCCTCCTAGGCCCGTGGCAGGCTCATGGCTGCTGGCTGTGCTTGTCAGGTTACAGCAGACTCAGTGCCTCATAGTTTAGTGTCCATCGGCCCCTACTGGCTGTGCTTGTGAGGTCACAGCAACCTCAGTGCCTCATAGTTTAGTGTCCAGCGTCCCCTGCTGGCTCTGCTTGTGAGGTCACAGCAGCCTCAGTGCCTCTGAGGCTAGTGGCAGTCTCATGGCTGCTGGCTGTGCTTGTGAGGTCACAGCAGCCTCAGTGCCTCACAGGCCAGCATCAGGCTCATGGCTACTGGCTGTGCTTGTGATGTCACAGCAGCCTCAGCGCCTCTGAGGCCAGTGCCATGCTCATGGCTGCTGGCTGTGCTTGTGAGGTCACAGCAGCCTCAGTGCCTCCCAGGCCAGTATCAGGCTCCTGGCTGCTGGCTGTGCTTGTGAGGTCACAGCAGCCTCAGTGCCTCATAGGTTAGTGTCCATCACCCCCTACTGGCTGTGCTTGTGAGGTCACAGCAGACTCAGGGCCTGATACATGATCTCCAGTGCCCCCTGCTGGCTGTGTTGTGAGGTCACAGCAGCCTCAGTGCCTCCTAGGCCAGTGCCATGCTCATGGCTGCTGACTGTGCTTTTGAGGGCACAGCAGCCTCAGTGCCTCCTAGGCCAGTATCAGGCTCATGGCTGCTGGCTGTGCTTGTGAGGTCACAGAAGCCTGAATGACTCCCAGGCCAGTGGCAGGCTCATGGCTGCTGGCTGTGATTGTGAGGTCACAGCAGACTCAGTGCCTCATCGTTTAGTGTCCAGCATCCCCTGCTGGCTCTGCTTGTGAGGTCATAGCAGACTCAGTGCCTCATAGGATATGTGCAGCGCCCCCTGCTGGCTGTGCTTGTGAGGTCACAGCAGACTCAGTGCCTCACAGGCCAATATCAGGATCATGGCTGCTGGCTGTGCTTGTGAGGTCACAGCAGCCTGAATGCCTCCTAGGCCTGTGGCAGGCTCATGGCTGCTGGCTGTGCTTGTGAGGTCACAGCAGCCTCAGTGCCTCCCAGGCCAGAGGCAGTCTCATGGTTGCTGGCTGTGACTGTGAGGTCACAGAAGCGTCAGTGCCTCTGAGGCCAGTGGCAGTCTCATGGCTGCTGGCTGTGCTTGTCAGGTCACAGCAGCCTCAGTTCCTCATAGTTTAGTGTCCAGCGTCCCCTGCTGGCTGTGCTTGTGAGGTCACAGCAGCCTCAGTGCCTCTGAGGCCAGTGCCATGCTCATGGCTGCTGGCTGTGCTTGTGAGGTCACAGAAACCTGAATGACTCCTAATCCAGTGGCAGGCTCATGGCTGCTGGCTGTGCTTCTGAGGTCACAGCAGACTCAGTGCCTCATAGTTTAGTGTCCAGCGTGCCCTGCTGGCTGTGCTTGTGAGGTCACAGCAGCCTCAGTGCCTCCTCTGCCACTGTCAGGCTCATGGCTGCTGGCTGTGCTTGTGAGGTCACAGCAGCCTCACTGCCTCTGAGGCCAGTGGCAGTCTCATGGCTGCTGGCTGTGCTTGTGAGGTCACAGCAGCCTGAATGCCTCCTAGACCAGTGTCAGGGTCATGGCTGCTGGCTGTGCCTGTGTGGTTACAGCAGCCTCAGTGCCATCCTGACCAGTATCAGGCTCATGGCTGCTGGCTGTGCTTGTGAGGTCACAGCAGCCTCTGTGTCTCCTAGGCCAGTGGCAGGCTCATGGCTGCTGGCTGTGTTTGTGAGGTCACAGCAGCCTCAGTGCCTCCCAGGCCAGTACCAGGCTCATGGCTGCTGGCTGTGCTTGTGAGGTCACAGAAGCCTGAATGACTCCTAGGCCAGTGGCAGGCTCATGGCTGCTGGCTATGATTGTGAGGTCACAGCAGCCTCAGTGCCTCATCGTTTAGTGTCCAGCGTCCCCTGCTGGCTCTACTTATGAGGTCACAGCAGACTCAACACCTCAAAAGTTAATGTGCAGCGCCCCCTGCTGGCTGTGCTTGTGAGGTCACAGCAGACTCAGTGCCTCAAAAGTTAATGTGCAGCGCCCCCTGCTGGCTGTGCTTGTGAGGTCACAGCAGCCTCAGTGCCTCACAGGCCAGCATCAGGCTCCTGGCTGCTGGCTGTGCTTGTGACATCACAGCAGCCTCAGTGCCTCCTCTGCCAGTGCCATGCTCATGGCTGCTGGCTGTGCTTGTGAGGTCACAGCAGACTCAGTGCCTCACAGGCCAGTATCAGGCTCACGGCTGCTGACTGTGCTTGTGACGTCACAGCAGCCTCAGTGCTTCACAGGCCAGCATCAGGCTCATGGCTGCTGGCTGTGCTTGTGATGTCACAGCAGCCTCAGTGCCTCCTCTGCCAGTACCATGCTCATGGCTGCTGGCTGTGCTTGTGAGGTCACAGCAGCCTCAGTGACTCTGAGGCCAGTGGGAGTCTCATGGCTGCTGGCTGTGCTTGTGAGGTCACAGCAGCCTGAGTGCATGCTAGGCCAGTGGCAGGCTCATGGCTGCTGGCTGTTCTTCTGAGGTCACAGCAGCCTAAGTGCCTCTGAGGCCAGTGGCAGTCTCATGGCTGCTGGCTGTGATTGTGAGGTCACAGCAGCCTCAGTGCCTCATCGTTTAGTGTCCAGCGTCCCCTGCTGGCTCTGCTTGTGAGGTCACAGCAGACTCAGTGCCTCATAGGTAAGTGTCCAGCGCCCCCTGCTGGCTCTGCTTGTGAGGTCACAGCAGACTCAGGGCCTCCCAGGCCAATATCAGGCTCCTGGCTGCTGCCTGTGCTTGTGACGTCACAGCAGCCTGAGTGCCTCCTAGGCCCGTGGCAGGCTCATGGCTGCTGGCTGTGCTTGTCAGGTTACAGCAGACTCAGTGCCTCATAGTTTAGTGTCCATCGCCCCCTACTGGCTGTGCTTGTGAGGTCACAGCAGACTCAGTGCCTCATACTTTAGTGTCCAGCGTCCCCTGCTGGCTGTGCTTGTGAGGTCACAGCAGCCTCAGTGCCTCTGAGGCTAGTGGCAGTCTCATGGCTGCTGGCTGTGCTTGTGAGGTCACAGCAGCCTCAGTGCCTCACAGGCCAGTATCAGGCTCATGGCTGCTGGCTCTGCTTGTGATGTCACAGCAGCCTCAGTGCCTCCCAGGCCAGTGGCAGGCTCATGGCTGCTGGCTGTGCTTGTGAGGTCACAGCAGTCTCAGTGCCTCATAGGTTAGTGTCCATCACCCCCTACTTGCTGTGCTTGTGAGGTCACAGCAGACTCAGGGCCTGATACATTATCTCCAGTGTCCCCTGCTGGCTGTGTTGTGAGGTCACAGCAGCCTCAGTGCCTCCTAGGCCAGTGCCATGCTCATGGCTGCTGGCTGTGCTTGTGAGGTCACAGCAGCCTCAGTGCCTCCTAGGCCAGTATCAGGCTCATGGCTGCTGGGTGTGCTTGTGAGGTCACAGAAACCTGAATGACTCCTAGGCCAGTGGCAGGCTCCTGGCTGCTGGCTGTGATTGTGAGGTCACAGCAGCCTCAGTGCCTCATCGTTTAGTGTCCAGCGTCCCCTGCTGGCTGTGCTTGTGAGGTCATAGCAGACTCAGTGCCTCATAGGTTATGTGCAGCGCCCCCTGCTGGCTGTGCTTGTGAGGTCACAGCAGACTCAGTGCCTCACAGGCCAATATCAGGCTCCTGGCTGCTGCCCGTGCTTGTGAGGTCACAGCAGCCTGAGTGCCTCCTCTGCCCGTGGCAAGCTCATGGCTGCTGGCTGTGCTTGTGAGGTCACAGCAGCCTCAGTGCCTCCTAGGGTAGTGTCCATCGCCCCCTACTGGCTCTGCTTGTGAGGTCACAGCAGACTCAGTGCCTCATAGTTTAGTGTCCAGCGCCCCCTGCTGGCTGTGCTTGTGAGGTCACAGCAGCCTCAGTGCCTCCTCTGCCACTGTCAGGCTCATGGCTGCTGGCTGTGCTTGTGAGGTCACAGCAGCCTCAGTGCCTCTGAGGCCAGTGGCAGTCTCATGGCTGCTGGCTGTGCTTGTGAGGTCACAGCAGCCTGAGTGCCTCCTAGACCAGTGTCAGGGTCATGGCTGCTGGCTGTGCCTGTGTGGTCACAGCAGCCTCAGTGCCATCCTGACCAGTATCAGGCTCATGGCTGCTGGCTGTGCTTGTGAGGTCACAGCAGCCTCAGTGTCTCCTAGGCCAGTGGCAGGCTCATGGCTGCTGGCTGTGTTTGTGAGGTCACAGCAGCCTCAGTGCCTCCCAGGCCAGTATCAGGCTCATGGCTGCTGGCTGTGCTTGTGAGGTCACAGCAGCCTCAGTGCCTCATAGTTTAGTGTCCATCACCCCCTACTAGCTGTGCTTGTGAAGTCACAGCAGACTCAGTGCCTCATAGTTTAGTGTCTAGCGCCCCCTGCTGGCTGTGCTTGTGAGGTCACAGCAGCCTCGGTGCCTCTGAGGCCAGAGGCAGTCTCATGGCTGCTGGCTGTGCTTGTGAGGTCACAGCAGCCTCAGTGCCTCCTAGGCCAGTATCAGGCTCATGGCTGCTGGCTGTGCTTGTGAGGTCACAGAAACCTGAATGACTCCTAGGCCAGTGGCAGGCTCATGGCTGCTGGCTGTGATTGTGAGGTCACAGCAGCCTCAGTGCCTCATCGTTTAGTGTCCAGCGTCCCCTGCTGGCTCTGCTTGTGAGGTCATAGCAGACTCAGTGCCTCATAGGTTATGTGCAGCGCCCCCTGCTGGCTGTGCTTGTGAGGTCAAAGCAGACTCAGTGCCTCCCAAGCCAATATCAGGCTCCTGGCTGCTGCCTGTGCTTGTGAGGTCACAGCAGCCTCAGTGCCTCCCAGGCCAGAGGCAGTGTCATGGCTGCTGGCTGTGATTTTGAGGTCACAGAAGCGTCAGTGCCTCTGAGGCCAGTGGCAGTCTCATGGCTGCTGGCTGTGCTTGTCAGGTCACAGCAGCCTCAGTGCCTCCTAGGGTAGTGTCCATCGCCCCCTAATGGCTCTGCTTGTGAGGTCACAGCAGACTCAGAGCCTCATAGTTTAGTGTCCAGCGTCCCCTGCTGGCTCTGCTTGTGAGGTCACAGCAGACTCAGTGCCTCTGAGGCCACTGTCAGGTTCATGGCTGCTGGCTGTGCTTGTGACGTCACAGCAGCCTCAGTGCCTCTGAGGCCAGTGGCAGTCTCATGGCTGCTGGCTGTGCTTGTGAGGTCACAGCAGCCTGAATGCCTCCTAGACCAGTGTCAGGGTCATGGCTGCTGGCTGTGCCTGTGTGGTCATAGCAGCCTCAGTGCCATCCTGACCAGTATCAGGCTCATGGCTGCTGGCTGTGCTTCTGAGGTCACAGAAGCCTCAGTGTCTCCTAGGCCAGTGGCAGGCTCATTGCTGCTGGCTGTGCTTGTGAGGTCACAGCAGCCTCAGTGCCTCATAGGTTAGTGTCCAGCGCCCCCCTGCTGGCTGTGCTTGTGAGCTCACACCAGCCTCAGTGCCTCCCAGGCCAGAGGCAGTCTCATGGCTGCTGGCTGTGATTGTGAGGGCACAGCAGCCTGAATGCCTCCTAGACCAGTGTCAGGGTCATGGCTGCTGGCTGTGCTTGTGAGGTCACAGAAGCCTGAATGACTCCTAGACCAGTGGCAGGCTCATGGCTGCTGGCTATGATTGTGAGGTCACAGCAGCCTCAGTGCCTCATCGTTTAGTGTCCAGCGCCCCCTGCTGGCTCTGCTTGTGAGGTCACGGCAGACTCAGTGCCTCAAAAGTTAATGTGCAGCGCCCCCTGCTGGCTGTACTTGTGAGGTCACAGCAGCCTCAGTGCCTCACAGGCCAGCATCAGGCTCCTGGCTGCTGGCTGTGCTTGTGACGTCACAGCAGCCTCAGTGCCTCCTCTGCCAGTGCCATGCTCATGGCTGCTGGCTGTGCTTGTGAGGTCACAGCAGCCTCAGTGCCTCCCAGGCCAGTATCAGGCTCCTGGCTGCTGGCTGTGCTTGTGAGGTCACAGCAGACTCGGTTCCTCATAGGTTGGTGTCCAGCGCCCCCTGCTGGCTCTGCTTGTGAGGTCACAGCAGACTCAGTGCCTCCCAGGCCAATATCAGGCTCCTGGATGCTGGCTGTGCTTGTGAGGTCACAGCAGACTCAGTGCCTCCTAGGCCAGTGGCAGGCTCATGGCTGCTGGCTGTGCTTCTGAGGTCACAGCAGCCTAAGTGCCTCTGAGGCCAGGGGAAGTCTCAGGGCTGCTGGCTGTGCTTGTGAGGTCACAGCAGTCTCAGTGCCTCATAGTTTAGTGTCCAGCGTCCCCTGCTGGCTGTGCTTGTGAGGTCACAGCAGACTCAGTGCCTCAAAAGTTAATGTGCAGCGCCCCCTGCTGGCTGTGCTTGTCAGGTCACAGGAGCCTCAGTGCCTCACAGGCCAGCATCAGGCTCCTGGCTGCTGGCTGTGCTTGTGACGTCACAGCAGCCTCAGTGCCTCCTCTGCCAGTGCCATGCTCATGGCTGCTGGCTGTGCTTGTGAGGTCACAGCAGCCTCAGTGCCTCCTAGGCCAGTATCAGGCTCATGGCTGCTGGCTGTGCTTCTGAGGTCACAGAAACCTGAATGACACCTAGGCCAGTGGCAGGCTCATGGCTGCTGGCTGTCATTGTGAGGTCACAGCAGCCTCAGTGCCTCCTAGGTTAGTGTCCAGCGCCCCCTGCTGGCTGTGTGTGTGAGGTCACAGCAGACTCAGTGCCTCATAGGTAAGTGTCCAGCGCCCCCTGCTGGCTATGCTTGTGAGGTCACAGCAGCCTCAGTGCCTCATAGGTTAGTGTCCAGCGCCCCCTGCTGGCTGTGAGGTCACAGCAGCCTCAGTGCCTCCTAGGCCAGTATCAGGCTGCTGGCTGTTGGCTGTGCTTGTGAGGTCACAGAAACCTGAATGACACCTAGGCCAGTGGCAGGCTCATGGCTGCTGGCTGTCATTGTGAGGTCACAGCAGCCTCAGTGCCTCATAGTTTAGTGTCCAGCGTTCCCTGCTGGCTCTGCTTGTGAGGTCACAGCAGCCTCAGTGCCTCATAGGTTAGTGTCCAGCGCCCCCTGCTGGCTGTGCTGGTGAGGTCACAGCAGCCTCAGTGCCTCCCAGGCCAATATCAGGCTCCTGGCTGCTGGCTGTGCTTGTGACGTCACAGCAGCCTGAGTTCCTCCTAGGCCTATGGCAGGCTCATGACTGCTGGCTGTGCTTGTGAGGTCACAGCAGCCTCAGTGCCTCTCAGGTCAGTGGCAGGCTCATGGCTGCTGGCTGTGCTTGTGAGATCACAGCAGACTCAGTGCCTCCTCTGCCAGTGCCATGCTCATGGCTGCTGCCTGTGCTTGTGAGATCGCAGCAGCCTCAGTGCCTCATCGTTTAGTGTTCAGCGTCCCCTGCTGGCTCTGCTTGTGAGGTCACAGCAGACTCAGTGCCTCATAGGTAAGTGTCCAGCGCCCCCTGCTGGCTGTGCTTGTGAGGTCACAGCAGACTCAGGGCCTCCCAGGCCAAAATCAGGCTCCTGGCTGCTGCCCGTGCTTGTGACGTCACAGCAGCCTGAGTGCCTCCTAGGCCCGTGGCAGGCTCATGGCTGCTGGCTGTGCTTGTGAGGTCACAGCAGCCTCAGTGCCTCTGAGGCCAGTATCAGGCTCATGGCTGCTGGCTGTGCTTCTGAGGTCACAGCAGCCTCAGTGCCTCCTAGGCCAGTGGCAGGCTCATGGCTGCTGGCTGTGATTGTGAGGTCACAGCAGCCTCAGTGCCTCATCGTTTAGTGTCCAGCGTCCCCTGCTGGCTCTGCTTGTGAGGTCATAGCAGACTCAGTGCCTCATAGGTTATGTGCAGCGCCCCCTGCTGGCTGTGCTTGTGAGGTCACAGCAGACTCAGTGCCTCCCAGGCCAATATCAGGCTCCTGACTGCTGCCCGTGCTTGTGAGGTCACAGCAGCCTGAGTGCCTCCTAGGCCCGTGGCAAGCTCTTGGCTGCTGGCTGTGCTTGTGAGGTCACAGCAGCCTCAGTGCCTCACAGGCCAGAGGCAGTCTCATGGCTGCTGGCTGTGATTGTGAGGTCACAGAAGCGTCAGTGCCTCTGAGGCCAGTGGCAGTCTCATGGCTGCTGGCTGTGCTTGTGAGGTCACAGCAGCCTCAGTGCCTCCTAGGGTAGTGTCCATCGCCCCCTACTGGCTCTGCTTGTGAGGTCAGAGCAGACTCAGTGCCTCATAGTTTAGTGTCCAGCGTCCCCTGCTGGCTGTGCTTGTGAGGTCACAGCAGCCTCAGTGCCTCCTCTGCCACTGTCAGGCTCATGGCTGCTGGCTGTGCTTCTGAGGTCACAGCAGCCTCAGTGCCTCTGAGGCTAGTGGCAGTCTCATGGCTGCTGGCTGTGCTTGTGAGGTCACAGCAGCCTGAATGCCTCCTAGACCAGTGTCAGGGTCATGGCTGCTGGCTGTGCCTGTGTGGTCACAGCAGCCTCAGTGCCTTCCTGACCAGTGGCAGGCTCATGGCTGCTGGCTGTGCTTCTGAGGTCACAGAAGCCTGAGTGCCTCCTAGGCCAGTGGCAGGCTCATGGCTGCTGGCTGTGTTTGTGAGGTCACAGCAGCCTCAGTGCCTCCCAGGCCAGTATCAGGCTCCTGGCTGCTGGCTGTGCTTGTGAGGTCACAGCAGCCTCAGTGCCTCATAGCTTAGTGTCCATCACCCCCTACTAGCTGTGCTTGTGAGGTCACAGCAGACTCAGTGCCTCATCGCTTCGTGTCCATGGCCCCCTGCTGGCTGTGCTTGTGAGGTCACACCAGCTTCATTGCCTCCCAGGCCAGTATCAGGCTCATGGCTGCTGGCTGTGCTTGTGACGTCACAGCAGCCTGAATGCCTCCTAGGCCAGTGGCAGGCTCATGGCTGCTTGCTATGATGGTGAGGTCACAGCAGCCTCAGTGCCTCATTGTTTAGTGTCCAGCGTCCCCTGCTGGCTCTACTTATGAGGTCACAGCAGACTCAGTACCTCAAAAGTTAATGTGCAGCGCCCCCCGCTGGCTGTGCTTGTGAGGTCACAGCAGCCTCAGTGCCTCACAGGCCAGCATCAGGCTCATGGCTGCTGGCTGTGCTTGTGACGTCACAGCAGCCTCAGTGCCTCCTCTGCCAGTGCCATGCTCATGGCTGCTGGCTGTGCTTGTGAGGTCACAGCAGCCTCAGTGCCTCCCAGGCCAGTATCAGGCTCATGGCTGCTGGCTGAGCTTGGGAGGTCACAGCAGACTCGGTGCCTCATAGGTTGGTGTTCAGCGCCCCCTGCTGGCTCTGCTTGTGAGGTCACAGCAGACTCAGTGCCTCCCAGGCCAATATCAGGCTCCTGGCTGCTGGCTGTGCTTGTGACGTCACAGCAGCCTGAGTGCCTCCTAGGCCAGTGGCAGGCTCATAGCTGCTGGCTGTGCTTCTGAGGTCACAGCAGCCTAAGTGCCTCTGAGGCCAGTGGAAGTCTCATGGCTGCTGGCTGTGCTTGTGAGGTCACAGCAGGCTCAGTGCCTCATAGTTTAGTGTGCAGCGCCCCCTCCTGGCTGTGCTTGTGAGGTCACACCAGCCTCAGTGCCTCCCAGGCCAGTATCAGGCTGCTGGCTGCTGGCTGTGCTTCTGAGGTCACAGAAACCTGAATGACACCTAGGCCAGTGGCAGGCTCATGGCTGCTGGCTGTCATTGTGAGGTCACAGCAGCCTCAGTGCCTCATAGTTTAGTGTCCAGCGTCCCCCGCTGGCTCTGCTTGTGAGGTCACAGCAGACTCAGTGCCTCATAGGTAAGTGTCCAGCGCCCCCTACTCGCTGTGCTTGTGAGGTCACAGCAGATTCAGGGCCTCAAAAGTTAATGTGCAGCGCCCCCTGCTGGCTGTGCTTGTCAGCTCACAGGAGCCTCAGTGCCTCCCAGGCCAGCATCAGGCTCATGGCTGCTGGCTGTGCTTGTGAGGTCACAGCAGCCTCAGTGCCTCCTCTGCCAGTGCCATGCTCATGGCTGCTGGCTGTGCTTGTGAGGTCACAGCAGCCTCAGTGCCTCCTAGGCCAGTATCAGGATCATGGCTGCTGGCTGCGCTTCTGAGGTCACAGAAACCTGAATGACACCTAGGCCAGTGGCAGGCTCATGGCTGCTGGCTGTCATTGTGAGGTCACAGCAGCCTCAGTTCCTCATAGTTTTGTGTCCAGCGTCCCCTGCTGGCTCTGCTTGTGAGGTCACAGCAGACTCAGTGCCTCATAGGTAAGTGTCCAGCGCCCCCTACTCGCTGTGCTTGTGAGGTCACAGCAGACTCAGGGCCTCATAGTTTAGTGTCCATCACCCCCTACTCGCTGTGCTTGTGAGGTCACAGCAGACTCAGGGCCTGATACATTATCTCCAGTGCCCCCTGCTGGCTGTGTTGTGAGGTCACAGCAGCCTCAGTGCCTCCTCTGCCAGTGTCAGGCTCATGGCTGCTGGCTGTGCTTCTGAGGTCACAGCAGCCTCAGTGCCTCCCAGGCCAATATCAGGCTCCTGGCTGTTGGCTGTGTTTGTGAGGTCACAGCAGCCTCAGTGCCTCCTCTGCCAGTGGCAGTCCCATGGATGCTGGCTGTGCTTGTGAGCTCACAGAAGCCTCAGTGCTTCCTAGGCCAGTGGCACGCTCATGGCTGCTGGCTATGATTGTGAGGTCACAGCAGCCTCAGTGCCTCGTCGTTTAGTGTCCAGCGTCCCCTGCTGGCTCTGCTTGTGAGGTCATAGCAGACTCAGTACCTCAAAAGTTAATGTGCAGCGTCCCCTGCTGGCTCTGCTTGTGAGGTCACGGCAGACTCAGTGCCTCAAAAGTTAATGTGCAGCGCCCGCTGCTGGCTGTGCTTGTGAGGTCACAGCAGCCTCAGTGCCTCACAGGCCAGCATCAGGCTCATGGCTGCTGGCTGTGCTTGTGACGTCACAGCAGCATCAGTGCCTCCACTGCCAGTGGCAGTCTCATGGCTGCTGGCTGTGATTGTGAGGTCACAGCAGCCTCAGTGCCTCTGAGGCCAGTGGCAGTCTCATGGCTGCTGGCTGTGATTGTGAGGTCACAGAAGCGTCAGTGCCTCTGAGGCCAGTGGCAGTCTCATGGCTGCTGGCTGTGCTTGTGAGGTCACAGCAGCCTCAGTGCCTCATAGGTTAGTGTCCAGCGCCCCCTGCTGGCTGTGCTTGTGAGGTCACAGTAGCCTCAGTGCCTCCCGGACCACTATCAGGATCATGGCTGCTGGCTGTGCTTCTGAGGTCACAGCAGCCTGAATGACTCCTAGACCAGTGGCAGGCTCATGGCTGCTGGCTGTGCTTCTGAGCGCACAGCAGCCTCAGTGCCTCCTAGGCCAGTGTCAGGGTCATGGCTGCTGGCTGTGCTTCTTAGGTCACAGAAGCCTCAGTGCCTCCTAGGCCAGTGGCAGTCTCATGGCTGCTGGCTGTGCTTGTGAGGTCACAGCAGCCTCAGTGCCTCATAGTTTAGTGTCCAGCGCCCCCTGCTGGCTCTGCTTGTGAGGTCACAGCAGCCTCAGTGCCTCCCAGGCCACTATCAGGCTCCTGGCTGCTGGCTGTGCTTGTGAGGTCACAGCAGCCTCAGTGCCTCCTAGGCCCGTGGCAGGCTCATGGCTGCTGGCTGTCCTTGTGAGGTCACAGCAGCCTCAGTGCCTCCTCTGCCAGTGCCATGCCCATGGCTGCTGGCTGTGCCTGGGAGGTCACAGCAACCTCAGTGCCTCCTAGGCCCGTGGCAGTCTCATGGCTGCTGGCTGTGCTTGTGACGTCACAGCAGCCTCAGTGCCTCTGAGGCCAGTGGCAGTCTCATGGCTGCTGGCTGTGCTTGTGAGGTCACAGCAGCCTCAGTGCCTCCTAGGGTAGTGTCCATCGCCCCCTACTGGCTGTGCTTGTGAGGTCACAGCAGACTCAGTGCCTCATCGTTTAGTGTCCAGCGTCCCCTGCTGGCTGTGCTTGTGAGGTCACAGCAGCCTCAGTGCCTCTGAGGCCAGTGGCAGGCTCATGGCTACTGGCTGTGCTTGTGAGGTCACAGCAGCCTCAGTGCCTCATAGGTTAGTGTTCATCGCCCCCTACTGGCTGTGCTTGTGAGGTCACAGCAGACTCAGTGCCTCATTGTTTAGTGTCCAGCGCCCCCTGCTGGCTGTGCTTGTGAGGTCACACCAGCCTCAGTACCTCCCAGACCAGTATCAGGCTCATGGCTGCTGGCTGTGCTTGTGAGGTCACAGCAGCCTCAGTGCCTCATCGTTTAGTGTCCAGCGTCCCCTGCTGGCTCTGCTTGTGAGGTCACAGCAGACTCAGTACCTCAAAAGTTAATGTGCAGCGCCCCCTGCTGGCTCTGCTTGTGAAGTCACGGCAGACTCAGTGCCTCAAAACTTACTGTGCAGCGCCCCCTGCTGGCTGTGCTTGTGAGGTCACAGCAGCCTCAGTGCCTCACAGGCCAGCATCAGGCTCATGGCTGCTGGCTGTGCTTGTGACGTCACAGCAGCCTCAGTGCCTCCCAGGCCAGTATCAGGCTCATGGCTGCTGGCTGTGCTTGTGAGGTCACAGCAGCCTCAGTGCCTCATAGGTTGGTGTCCAGCGCCCCCTGCTGGCTCTGCTTGTGAGGTCACAGCAGACTCAGTGCCTCCCAGGCCAATATCAGGCTCCTGGCTGCTGGCTGTGCTTGCGAGGTCACAGCAGCCTGAATGCCTCCTAGACCAGTGTCAGGGTCATGGCTGCTGGCTGTGCTTGTGAGGTCACAGCAGCCTGAATGCCTCCTAGGCCAGTGGGAGTCTCATGGCTGCTGGCTATGATTGTGAGGTCACAGCAGACTCAGTGCCTCATCGTTTAGTGTCCAGCGTCCCCTGCTGGCTGTGCTTGTGAGGTCACAGCAGACTCAGTGCCTCACAAGTTAATGTGCAGCGCCCCCTGCTGGCTGTGCTTGTGAGGTCACAGGAGCCTCAGTGCCTCACAGGCCAGCATCAGGCTCATGGCTGCTGGCTGTGCTTGTGAGGTCACAGCAGCCTCACTGCCTCCTCTGCCAGTGCCATGCTCATGGCTGCTGGCTGTGCTTGTGAGGTCACAGCAGCCTCAGTGCCTCCTAGGCCAGTATCAGGATCATGGCTGCTGGCTGTGCTTCTGAGGTCACAGAAACCTGAATGACACCTAGGCCAGTGGCAGGCTCATGGCTGCTGGCTGTCATTGTGAGGTCACAGCAGACTCAGTTCCTCATAGTTTAGTGTCCAGCGCCCCCTGCTGGCTCTGCTTGTGAGGTCACAGCAGACTCAGTGCCTCATAGGTAAGTGTCCAGCGCCCCCTACTCGCTGTGCTTGTGAGGTCACAGCAGACTCAGGGCCTCATAGGTTAGTGTCCATCACCCCCTACTCGCTGTGCTTGTGAGGTCACAGCAGACTCAGGGCCTGATACATTATCTCCAGTGCCCCCTGCTGGCTGTGTTGTGAGGTCACAGCAGCCTCAGTGCCTCCTCTGCCAGTGGCAGGCTCATGGCTGCTGGCTGTGCTTCTGAGGTCACAGCAGCCTCAGTGTTTCCCAGGCCAATATCAGGCTCCTGGCTGTTGTCTGTGTTTGTGAGGTCACAGCAGACTCAGTGCCTCCTAGGCCAGTGGCAGTCCCATGGATGCTGGCTGTGCTTGTGAGCTCACAGAAGCCTCAGTGCCTCCTAGGCCAGTGGCAGGCTCATGGCTGCTGGCTATGATTGTGAGGTCACAGCAGCCTCAGTGCCTCATCGTTTAGTGTCCAGCGTCCCCTGCTGGCTCTGCTTGTGAGGTCACAGCAGACTCAGTGCCTCAAAAGTTAATGTGCAGCGCCCCTGCTGGCTGTGCTTGTGAGGTCACAGCAGCCTCAGTGCCTCACAGGCCAGCATCAGGCTCATGGCTGCTGGCTGTGCTTGTGACGTCACAGCAGCCTCAGTGCCTCCACTGCCAGTGGCAGTCTCATGGCTGCTGGCTGTGCTTGTGAGGTCACAGCAGCCTCAGTGCCTCTGAGGCCAGTGGCAGTCTCATGGCTGCTGGCTGTGCTTCTGAGGTCACAGAAGCCTCAGTGCCTCCTCTGCCAGTGGCAGGCTCATGGCTGCTGGCTGTGCTTGTGACGTCACAGCAGCCTCAGTGCCTCATAGGTTAGTGTCCAGCGCCCCCTGCTGGCTGTGCTTGTGAGGTCACAGTAGCCTCAGTGCCTCCCGGACCACTATCAGGATCATGGCTGCTGGCTGTTCTTCTGAGGTCACAGCAGCCTGAATGACTCCTAGACCAGTGGCAGGCTCATGGCTGCTGGCTGTGCTTGTGAGGTCACAGCAGCCTCAGTGCCTCCTAGACCAGTGGCAGGCTCATGGCTGCTGGCTGTGCTTCTTAGGTCACAGAAGCCTCAGTGCCTACTAGGCCAGTGGCAGTCTCATGGCTGCTGGCTGTGCTTGTGAGGTCACAGCAGCCTCAGTGCCTCATCGCTTAGTGTCCAGCGCCCCCTGCTGGCTGTGCTTGTGAGGTCACACCAGCCTCAGTGCCTCCCCGGCCAGTATCAGGCTCATGGCTGCTGGCTGTGCTTGTGAGGTCACAGCAGCCTGAATGCCTCCTAGACCAGTGTCAGGGTCATGGCTGCTGGCTGTGCTTCTGAGGTCACAGAAGACTGAATGCCTCCTAAGCCAGTGGCAGGCTCATGGCTGCTGGCTGTGATTGTGAGGTCACAGCAGCCTCAGTGCCTCATCGCTTACTGTCCAGCGCCCCTTGCTGGCTCTGCTTGGGAGGTCACAGCAGCCTCAGTGCCTCATCGCTTAGTGTCCAGCGCCCCTTGCTGGCTCTGCTTGGGAGGTCACAGCAGATTCAGTGCCTCATAGCTAAATGTCCAGCGCCCCCTGCTGACTGTGCTTGTGAGGTCACAGCAGCCTCAGTGCCTCCCAGGCCAATATCAGGCTCCTGGCTGCTGGCTGTGCTTGTGACGTCACAGCAGCCTCAGTGCCTCCTCTGCCAGTGCCATGCTCATGGCTGCTGGCTGTGCTTGTGAGGTCACAGCAGCCTCAGTGCCTCCTAGGCCAGTATCAGGATCATGGCTGCTGGCTGTGCTTCTGAGGTCACAGAAACCTGAATGACACCTAGGCCAGTGGCAGGCTCATGGCTGCTGGCTGTCATTGTGAGGTCACAGCAGCCTCAGTGCCTCATCGTTTAGTGTCCAGCGTCCCCTGCTGGCTCTGCTTGTGAGGTCACAGCAGACTCAGTGCCTCACAGGTATGTGTCCAGCGCCCCCTGCTGGCTGTGCTTGTGAGGTCACAGCAGCCTCAGTGCCTCATAGGTTAGTGTCCATCACCACCTACTCGCTGTGCTTGTGAGGTCACAGCAGACTCAGGGCATGATACATTATCTCCAGTGCCCCCTGCTGGCTGTGTTGTGAGGTCACAGCAGCCTCAGTGCCTCCTCTGCCAGTGTCAGGCTCATGGCTGCTGGCTGTGTTTGTGAGGTCACAGCAGACTCAGTGCCTCCTAGGCCAGTGGCAGTCCCATGGATGCTGGCTGTGCTTGTGAGCTCACAGAAGCCTCAGTGCCTCCTAGGCCAGTGGCAGGCTCATGGCTGCTGGCTATGATTGTGAGGTCACAGCAGCCTCAGTGCCTCGTCGTTTAGTGTCCAGTGTCCCCTGCTGGCTCTGCTTGTGAGGTCACAGCAGCCTCAGTGCCTCACAGGCCAGCATCAGGCTCATGGCTGCTGGCTGTGCTTGTGACGTCACAGCAGCCTCAGTGCCTCCACTGCCAGTGGCAGTCTCATGGCTGCTGGCTGTGCTTGTGAGGTCACAGCAGCCTCAGTGCCTCACAGGCCAGCATCAGGCTCATGGCTGCTGGCTGTGCTTGTGAGGTCACAGAAGCCTCAGTGCCTCCTCTTCCAGTGCCAGTCTCATGGCTGCTGGCTGTGCTTGTGAGGTCACAGCAGCCTCAGTGCCTCATAGGTTAGTGTCCAGCGCCCCCTGCTGGCTGTGCTTCTGAGGTCACAGCAGCCTCAGTGCCTCCCAGGCCAGCATCAGGCTCATGGCTGCTGGCTGTGCTTGTGACGTCACAGCAGCCTCAGTGCCTCCTCTGCCAGTGCCATGCTCATGGCTGCTGGCTGTGCTTGTGAGGTCACAGCAGCCTCAGTGCCTCCCAGGCCAGTATCAGGCTCATGGCTGCTGGCTGTGCTTGGGAGGTCACAGCAGACTCGGTGCCTCATAGGTTGGTGTTCAGCGCCCCCTGCTGGCTCTGCTTGTGAGGTCACAGCAGCCTCAGTGCCTCCCAGGCCAATATCAGGCTCCTGGCTGCTGGCTGTGCTTGTGACGTCACAGCAGCCTGAGTGCCTCCTAGGCCAGTGGCAGGCTCATGGCTGCTGGCTGTGCTTCTGAGGTCACAGCAGCCTAAGTGCCTGTGAGGCCAGTGGAATTCTCATGGCTGCTGGCTGTGCTTGTGAGGTCACAGCAGTCTCAGTGCCTCATAGTTTAGTGTGCAGCGCCCCCTCCTGGCTGTGCTTGTGAGGTCACACCAGCCTCAGTGCCTCCCAGGCCAGTATCAGGCTCATGGCTGCTGGCTGTGCTTCTGAGGTCACAGCAGCCTGAATGCCTCCTAGACCAGTGGCAGGCTCATGGCTGCTGGCTGTGCTTGTGAGGTCACAGAAGCCTGAATGCCTCCTAGGCCAGTGGCAGGCTCATGGCTGCTGGCTGTGCTTGTGAGGTCACAGCAGCCTCTGTGCCTCATCGTTTAGTGTCCAGCGTCCCCTGCTGGCTGTGCTTGTGAGGTCACAGCAGACTCAGTACCTCAAAAGTTAATGTGCAGCGCCCCCTGCTGGCTGTGCTTGTCAGGTCACAGGAGCCTCAGTGCCTCACAGGCCAGCATCAGGCTCATGGCTGCTGGCTGTGCTTGTGAGGTCACAGCAGCCTCAGTGCCTCCAAGGCCAGTGCCATGCTCATGGCTGCTGGCTGTGCTTGTGAGGTCACAGCAGCCTCAGTGCCTCCTAGGCCAGTATCAAGCTCATGGCTGCTGGCTGTCATTGTGAGGTCACAGCAGCCTCAGTTCCTCATAGTTTTGTGTCCAGCGTCCCCTGATGGCTCTGCTTGTGAGGTCACAGCAGACTCAGTGCCTCATAGGTAAGTGTCCAGCGCCCCCTACTCGCTGTGCTTGTGAGGTCACAGCAGACTCAGGGCCTCATAGTTTAGTGTCCAGCACCCCCTACTCGCTGTGCTTGTGAGGTCACAGCAGACTCAGGGCCTGATACATTATCTCCAGTGCCCCCTGCTGGCTGTGTTGTGAGGTCACAGCAGCCTCAGTGCCTCCTCTGCCAGTGGCAGGCTCATGGCTGCTGGCTGTGCTTCTGAGGTCACAGCAGCCTCAGTGCCTCCCAGGCCAATATCAGGCTCCTGGCTGTTGTCTGTGTTTGTGAGGTCACAGCAGACTCAGTGCCTCCTAGGCCAGTGGCAGTCCCATGGATGCTGGCTGTGCTTGTGAGCTCACAGAAGCCTCAGTGCCTCCTAGGCCAGTGGCAGGCTCATGGCTGCTGGCTATGATTGTGAGGTCACAGCAGCCTCAGTGCCTCATAGGTTAGTGTCCAGCGCCCCCTGCTGGCTGTGCTTGTGAGGTCACAGAAGCCTCAGTGCCTCCTAGGCCAGTGGCAGGCTCATGGCTGCTGGCTATGATTGTGAGGTCACAGCAGCCTCAGTGCCTCATAGTTTAGTGTCCAGCGTCCCCTGCTGGCTCTGCTTGTGAGGTCACAGCAGACTCAGTGCCTCATAGGTAAGTGTCCAGCGCCCCCTACTCGCTGTGCTTGTGAGGTCACAGCAGACTCAGGGCCTCATAGCTTAGTGTCCATCACCCCCTACTCGCTGTGCTTGTGAGGTCACAGCAGACTCAGGGCATGATACGTTATCTCCAGTGCCCCCTGCTGGCTGTGTTGTGAGGTCACAGCAGCCTCAGTGCCTCCTCTGCCAGTGTCAGGCTCATGGCTGCTGGCTGTGCTTCTGAGGTCACAGCAGCCTCAGTGCCTCCCAGGCCAATATCAGGCTCCTGGCTGTTGTCTGTGTTTGTGAGGTCACAGCAGACTCAGTGCCTCCTAGGCCAGTGGCAGTCCCATGGATGCTGGCTGTGCTTGTGAGCTCACAGAAGCCTCAGTGCCTCCTAGGCCAGTGGCAGGCTCATGGCTGCTGGCTATGATTGTGAGGTCACAGCAGCCTCAGTGCCTCGTCGTTTAGTGTCCAGCGTCCCCTGCTGGCTCTGCTTTTGAGGTCACGGCCGACGCAGTGCCTCAAAACTTAATGTGCAGCGCCCCCTGCTGGCTGTGCTTGTGAGGTCACAGCAGCCTCAGTGCCTCACAGGCCAGCATCAGGCTCATGGCTGCTGGCTGTGCTTGTGACGTCACAGCAGCCTCAGTGCCTCCACTGCCAGTGGCAGTCTCATGGCTGCTGGCTGTGCTTGTGAGGTCACAGCAGCCTCAGTGCCTCTGAGGCCAGTGGCAGTCTCATGGCTGCTGGCTGTGCTTGTGAGGTCACAGAAGCCTCAGTGCCTCCTCTTCCAGTGGCAGTCTCATGGCTGCTGGCTGTGCTTGTGAGGTCACAGCAGCCTCAGTGCCTCATAGGTTAGTGTCCAGCGCCCCCTGCTGGCTGTGCTTCTGAGGTCACAGCAGCCTCAGTGCCTCACAGGCCAGCATCAGGCTCATGGCTGCTGGCTGTGCTTGTGACGTCACAGCAGCCTCAGTGCCTCCTCTGCCAGTGCCATGCTCATGGCTGCTGGCTGTGCTTGTGAGGTCACAGCAGCCTCAGTGCCTCCCAGGCCAGTATCAGGCTCATGGCTGCTGGCTGTGCTTGGGAGGTCACAGCAGACTCGGTGCCTCATAGGTTGGTGTTCAGCGCCCCCTGCTGGCTCTGCTTGTGAGGTCACAGCAGCCTCAGTGCCTCCCAGGCCAATATCAGGCTCCTGGCTGCTGGCTGTGCTTGTGACGTCACAGCAGCCTGAGTGCCTCCTAGGCCAGTGGCAGGCTCATGGCTGCTGGCTGTGCTTCTGAGGTCACAGCAGCCTGAATGCCTCCTAGACCAGTGGCAGGCTCATGGCTGCTGGCTGTGCTTGTGAGGTCACAGAAGCCTGAATGCCTCCTAGGCCAGTGGCAGGCTCATGGCTGCTGGCTATGATTGTGAGGTCACAGCAGCCTCTGTGCCTCATCGTTTAGTGTCCAGCGTCCCGTGCTGGCTGTGCTTGTGAGGTCACAGCAGACTCAGTACCTCAAAAGTTAATGTGCAGCGCCCCCTGCTGGCTGTGCTTGTCAGGTCACAGGAGCCTCAGTGCCTCACAGGCCAGCATCAGGCTCATGGCTGCTGGCTGTGCTTGTGAGGTCACAGCAGCCTCAGTGCCTCCTCTGCCAGTATCAGGCTCATGGCTGCTGGCTGTGCTTGTGAGGTCACAGCTGCCTCAGTGCCTCCTAGGCCAGTATCAAGCTCATGGCTGCTGGCTGTCATTGTGAGGTCACAGCAGCCTCAGTTCCTCATAGTTTAGTGTCCAGCGTCCCCTGCTGGCTCTGCTTGTGAGGTCACAGCAGACTCAGTGCCTCATAGGTAAGTGTCCAGCGCCCCCTACTCGCTGTGCTTGTGAGGTCACAGCAGACTCAGGGCCTCATAGTTTAGTGTCCAGCACCCCCTACTCGCTGTGCTTGTGAGGTCACAGCAGACTCAGGGCCTGATACATTATCTCCAGTGCCCCCTGCTGGCTGTGTTGTGAGGTCACAGCAGCCTCAGTGCCTCCTCTGCCAGTGGCAGGCTCATGGCTGCTGGCTGTGCTTCTGAGGTCACAGCAGCCTCAGTGCCTCCCAGGCCAATATCAGGCTCCTGGCTGTTGTCTGTGTTTGTGAGGTCACAGCAGACTCAGTGCCTCCTAGGCCAGTGGCAGTCCCATGGATGCTGGCTGTGCTTGTGAGCTCACAGAAGCCTCAGTGCCTCCTAGGCCAGTGGCAGGCTCATGGCTGCTGGCTATGATTGTGAGGTCACAGCAGCCTCAGTGCCTCGTCGTTTAGTGTCCAGCGTCCCCTGCTGGCTCTGCTTGTGAGGTCACAGCAGACTCAGTACCTCAAAAGTTAATGTGCAGCGCCCCCTGCTGGCTCTGCTTGTGAGGTCACGGCAGACTCAGTGCCTCAAAAGTTAATGTGCAGCGCCCCCTGCCGGCTGTGCTTGTGAGGTCACAGCAGCCTCAGTGCCTCACAGGCCAGCATCAGGCTCATGGCTGCTGGCTGTGGTTGTGACGTCACAGCAGCATCAGTGCCTCCACTGCCAGTGGCAGGCTCATGGCTGCTGGCTGTGATTGTGAGGTCACAGAAGCGTCAGTGCCTCTGAGGCCAGTGGCAGTCTCATGGCTGCTGGCTGTGCTTGTGAGGTCACAGCAGCCTCAGTGCCTCATAGGTTAGTGTCCAGCGCCCCCTGCTGGCTGTGCTTGTGAGGTCACAGTAGCCTCAGTGCCTCCCGGACCACTATCAGGATCATGGCTGCTGGCTGTGCTCCTGAGGTCACAGCAGCCTCAGTGCCTCCTAGGCCAGTGTCAGGGTCATGGCTGCTGGCTGTGCTTCTTAGGTCACAGAAGCCTCAGTGCCTCCTAGGCCAGTGGCAGTCTCATGGCTGCTGGCTGTGCTTGTGAGGTCACAGCAGCCTCAGTGCCTCATAGTTTAGTGTCCAGCGCCCCCTGCTGGCTCTGCTTGTGAGGTCACAGCAGCCTCAGTGCCTCCCAGGCCAGTATCAGGCTCATGGCTGCTGGCTGTGCTTGTGAGGTCACAGCAGCCTGAATGCCTCCTAGACCAGTGTCAGGGTCATGGCTGCTGGCTGTGCTTCTGAAGTCACAGAAGACTGAATGCCTCCTAGGCCAGTGGCAGGCTCATGGCTGCTGGCTGTGATTGTGAGGTCACAGCAGCCTCAGTGCCTCATCGCTTTATGTCCAGCGCCCCTTGCTGGCTCTGCTTGAGAGGTCACAGCAGATTCAGTGCCTGATAGGTAAGTGTCCAGCGCCCCCTGCTGACTGTGCTTGTGAGGTCACAGCAGCCTCTGTGCCTCCCAGGCCAATATCAGGCTCCTGGCTGCTGGCTGTGCTTGTGACGTCACAGCAGCCTCAGTGCCTCCTAGGCCCGTGGCAGGCTCATGGCTGCTGGCTGTCCTTGTGAGGTCACAGCAGCCTCAGTGCCTCCTCTGCCAGTGCCATGCCCATGGCTGCTGGCTGTGCCTGGGAGGTCACAGCAACCTCAGTGCCTCCTAGGCCCGTGGCAGGCTCATGGCTGCTGGCTGTGCTTGTGAGGTCACAGCAGCCTCAGTGCCTCTGAGGCCAGTGGCAGTCTCATGGCTGCTGTCTGTGCTTGTGAGGTCACAGCAGCCTCAGTGCCCCCTAGGGTAGTATCCATCGCCCCCTACTGGCTGTGCTTGTGAGGTCACAGCAGACTCAGTGCCTCATCGTTTAGTGTCCAGCGTCCCCTGCTGGCTGTGCTTGTGAGGTCACAGCAGCCTCAGTGCCTCTGAGGCCAGTATCAGGCTCATGGCTGCTGGCTGTGCTTGTCAGGTCACAGCAGCCTCAGTGCCTCATAGGTTAATGTTCATCGCCCCCTACTGGCTGTGTTTGTGAGGTCACAGCAGACTCAGTGCCTCATTGTTTAGTGTCCAGCGTCCCCTGCTGGCTGTGCTTGTGAGGTCACACCAGCCTCAGTACCTCCCAGACCAGTATCAGGCTCATGGCTGCTGGCTGTGCTTGTGAGGTCACAGCAGCCTCAGTGCCTCATCGTTTAGTGTCCAGCGTCCCCTGCTGGCTCTGCTTGTGAGGTCACAGCAGACTCAGTACCTCAAAAGTTAATGTGCAGCGCCCCCTGCTGGCTCTGCTTGTGAGGTCACGGCAGACTCAGTGCCTCAAAACTTAATGTGCAGCGCCCCCTGCTGGCTGTGCTTGTGAGGTCACAGCAGCCTCAGTGCCTCACAGGCCAGCATCAGGCTCATGGCTGCTGGCTGTGCCTGGGAGGTCACAGCAACCTCAGTGCCTCCTAGGCCCGTGGCAGGCTCATGGCTGCTGGCTGTGCTTGTGAGGTCACAGCAGCCTCAGTGCCTCTGAGGCCAGTGGCAGTCTCATGGCTGCTGTCTGTGCTTGTGAGGTCACAGCAGCCTCAGTGCCCCCTAGGGTAGTATCCATCGCCCCCTACTGGCTGTGCTTGTGAGGTCACAGCAGACTCAGTGCCTCATCGTTTAGTGTCCAGCGTCCCCTGCTGGCTGTGCTTGTGAGGTCACAGCAGCCTCAGTGCCTCTGAGGCCAGTATCAGGCTCATGGCTGCTGGCTGTGCTTGTCAGGTCACAGCAGCCTCAGTGCCTCATAGGTTAATGTTCATCGCCCCCTACTGGCTGTGCTTGTGAGGTCACAGCAGACTCAGTGCCTCATTGTTTAGTGTCCAGCGTCCCCTGCTGGCTGTGCTTGTGAGGTCACACCAGCCTCAGTACCTCCCAGACCAGTATCAGGCTCATGGCTGCTGGCTGTGCTTGTGAGGTCACAGCAGCCTCAGTGCCTCATCGTTTAGTGTCCAGCGTCCCCTGCTGGCTCTGCTTGTGAGGTCACAGCAGACTCAGTACCTCAAAAGTTAATGTGCAGCGCCCCCTGCTGGCTCTGCTTGTGAGGTCACGGCAGACTCAGTGCCTCAAAACTTAATGTGCAGCGCCCCCTGCTGGCTGTGCTTGTGAGGTCACAGCAGCCTCAGTGCCTCACAGGCCAGCATCAGGCTCATGGCTGCTGGCTGTGCTTGTGAGGTCACAGCAGCCTCAGTGCCTCCCAGGCCAGTATCAGGCTCATGGCTGCTGGCTGTGCTTGTGAGGTCACAGCAGCCTCAGTGCCTCATAGGTTGGTGTCCAGCGCCCCCTGCTGGCTCTGCTTGTGAGGTCACAGCAGACTCAGTGCCTCCCAGGCCAGTATCAGGCTCATGGCTGCTGGCTGTGCTTGTGAGGTCACAGCAGCCTGAATGCCTCCTAGACCAGTGTCAGGGTCATGGCTGCTGGCTGTGCTTCTGAAGTCACAGAAGACTGAATGCCTCCTAGGCCAGTGGCAGGCTCATGGCTGCTGGCTGTGATTGTGAGGTCACAGCAGCCTCAGTGCCTCATCGCTTTATGTCCAGCGCCCCTTGCTGGCTCTGCTTGAGAGGTCACAGCAGATTCAGTGCCTGATAGGTAAATGTCCAGCGCCCCCTGCTGACTGTGATTGTGAGGTCACAGCAGCCTCAGTGCCTCCCAGGCCAATATCAGGCTCCTGGCTGCTGGCTGTGCTTGTGACGTCACAGCAGCCTCAGTGCCTCCTAGGCCCGTGGCAGGCTCATGGCTGCTGGCTGTCCTTGTGAGGTCACAGCAGCCTCAGTGCCTCCTCTGCCAGTGCCATGCCCATGGCTGCTGGCTGTGCCTGAGAGGTCACAGCAACCTCAGTGCCTCCTAGGCCCGTGGCAGGCTCATGGCTGCTGGCTGTGCTTGTGACGTCACAGCAGCCTCAGTGCCTCTGAGGCCAGTGGCAGTCTCATGGCTGCTGGCTGTGCTTGTGAGGTCACAGCAGCCTCAGTGCCTCCTAGGGTAGTGTCCATCGCCCCCTACTGGCTGTGCTTGTGAGGTCACAGCAGCCTCAGTGCCTCTGAGGCCAGTGGCAGGCTCATGGCTGCTGGCTGTGCTTGTGAGGTCACAGCAGCCTCAGTGCCTCATAGGTTAGTGTTCATCGCCCCCTACTGGCTGTGCTTGTGAGGTCACAGCAGACTCAGTGCCTCATTGTTTAGTGTCCAGCGCCCCCTGCTGGCTGTGCTTGTGAGGTCACACCAGCCTCAGAACCTCCCAGACCAGTATCAGGCTCATGGCTGCTGGCTGTGCTTGTGAGGTCACAGCAGCCTCAGTGCCTCATCGTTTAGTGTCCAGCGTCCCCTGCTGGCTCTGCTTGTGAGGTCACAGCAGACTCAGTACCTCAAAAGTTAATGTGCAGCGCCCCCTGCTGGCTCTGCTTGTGAGGTCACGGCAGACTCAGTGCCTCAAAACTTAATGTGCAGCGCCCCCTGCTGGCTGTGCTTGTGAGGTCACAGCAGCCTCAGTGCCTCACAGGCCAGCATCAGGCTCATGGCTGCTGGCTGTGCTTGTGAGGTCACAGCAGCCTCAGTGCCTCCCAGGCCAGTATCAGGCTCATGGCTGCTGGCTGTGCTTGTGAGGTCACAGCAGACTCGGTTCCTCATAGGTTGGTGTCCAGCGCCCCCTGCTGGCTCTGCTTGTGAGGTCACAGCAGACTCAGTGCCTCCCAGGCCAATATCAGGCTCCTGGCTGCTGGCTGTTCTTGCGAGGTCACAGCAGCCTGAATGCCTCCTAGACCAGTGTCAGGGTCATGGCTGCTGGCTGTGCTTGTGAGGTCACAGAATCCTGAATGCCTCCTAGGCCAGTGGCAGGCTCATGGCTGCTGGCTATGATTGTGAGGTCACAGCAGCCTCTGTGCCTCATCGTTTAGTGTCCAGCGTCCCCTGCTGCCTGTGCTTGTGAGGTCATAGCAGACTCAGTGCCTCAAAAGTTAATGTGCAGCGCTCCCTGCTGGCTGTGCTTGTCAGGTCACAGGAGCCTCAATGCCTCACAGGCCAGCATCAGGCTCATGGCTGCTGGCTGTGCTTGTGACGTCACAGCAGCCTCACTGCCTCCTCTGCCAGTGCCATGCTCATGGCTGCTGGCTGTGCTTTTGAGGTCACAGCAGCCTCAGTGCCTCCTAGGCCAGTATCAGGATCATGGCTGCTGGCTGTGCTTCTGAGGTCACAGAAACCTGAATGACACCTAGGCCAGTGGCAGGCTCATGGCTGCTGGCTGTCATTGTGAGGTCACAGCAGCCTCAGTGCCTCATAGTTTAGTGTCCAGCGCCCCCTGCTGGCTCTGTTTGTGAGGTCACAGCAGACTCAGTGCCTCATAGGTAAGTGTCCAGCGCCCCCTACTCGCTGTGCTTGTGAGGTCACAGCAGACTCAGGGCCTCATAGGTTAGTGTCCATCACCCCCTACTCGCTGTGCTTGTGAGGTCACAGCAGACTCAGGGCCTGATACATTATCTCCAGTGCCCCCTGCTGGCTGTGTTGTGAGGTCACAGCAGCCTCAGTGCCTCCTCTGCCAGTGGCAGGCTCATGGCTGCTGGCTGTGCTTCTGAGGTCACAGCAGCCTCAGTGATTCCCAGGCCAATATCAGGCTCCTGGCTGTTGTCTGTGTTTGTGAGGTCACAGCAGACTCAGTGCCTCCTAGGCCAGTGGCAGTCCCATGGATGCTGGCTGTGCTTGTGAGCTCACACAAGCCTCAGTGCCTCCTAGGCCAGTGGCAGGCTCATGGCTGCTGGCTATGATTGTGAGGTCACAGCAGCCTCAGTGCCTCATCGTTTAGTGTCCAGCGTCCCCTGCTGGCTCTGCTTGGGAGGTCACAGCAGACTCAGTACCTCAAAAGTTAATGTGCAGCGTCCCCTGTTGGCTCTGCTTGTGAGGTCACGGCAGACTCAGTGCCTCAAAAGTTAATGTGCAGCGCCCCTGCTGGCTGTGCTTGTGAGGTCACAGCAGCCTCAGTGCCTCACAGGCCAGCATCAGGCTCATGGCTGCTGGCTGTGCTTGTGACGTCACAGCAGCCTCAGTGCCTCCACTGCCAGTGGCAGTCTCATGGCTGCTGGCTGTGCTTGTGAGGTCACAGCAGCCTCAGTGCCTCTGAGGCCAGTGGCAGGCTCATGGCTGCTGGCTGTGCTTGTGACGTCACAGCAGCCTCAGTGCCTCATCGCTTAGTGTCCAGCGCCCCCTGCTGGCTGTGCTTCTGAGGTCACAGCAGCCTCAGTGCCTCCTGGACCACTATCAGGATCATGGCTGCTGGCTGTGCTTCTGAGGTCACAGCAGCCTGAATGACTCCTAGGCCAGTGGCAGGCTCATGGCTGCTGGCTGTGCTTGTGAGGTCACAGCAGCCTCAGTGCCTCCCAGGCCAGTGGCAGTCTCATGGCTGCTGGCTGTGCTTCTTAGGTCACAGAAGCCTCAGTGCCTACTAGGCCAGTGGCAGTCTCATGGCTGCTGGCTGTGCTTGTGAGGTCACAGCAGCCTCAGTGCCTCATCGCTTAGTGTCCAGCCTCCCCTGCTGGCTGTGCTTGTGAGGCCACAGCAGCCTCAGTGCCTCACAGGCCAGTATCAGGCTCATGGCTGCTGGCTGTGCTTGTGAGGTCACAGCAGCCTGAATGCCTCCTGGACCAGTGTCAGGGTCATGGCTGCTGGCTGTGCTTCTGAGGTCACAGAAGCCTGAATGCCTCCTAAGCCAGTGGCAGGCTCATGGCTGCTGGCTGTGATTGTGAGGTCACAGCAGCCTCAGTGCCTCATCGCTTAGTGTCCAGCGCCCCTTGCTGGCTCTGCTTGGGAGGTCACAGCAGCCTCAGTGCCTCATAGGTTAGTGTCCAGCGCCCCTTGTTGGCCCTGCTTGGGAGGTCACAGCAGATTCAGTGCCTCATAGCTAAATGTCCAGCGCCCCCTGCTGACTGTGCTTGTGAGGTCACAGCAGCCTCAGTGCCTCCCAGGCCAATATCAGGCTCCTGGCTGCTGGCTGTGCTTGTGACGTCACAGCAGCCTCAGTGCCTCCTCTGCCAGTGCCATGCTCATGGCTGCTGGCTGTGCTTCTGAGGTCACAGAAACCTGAATGACACCTAGGCCAGTGGCAGGCTCATGGCTGCTGGCTGTCATTGTGAGGTCACAGGAGCCTCAGTGCCTCATAGTTTAGTGTCCAGCGTCCCCTGCTGGCTCTGCTTGTGAGGTCACAGCAGACTCAGTGCCTCATAGGTAAGTGTCCAGCGCCCCCTGCTGGCTGTGCTTGTGAGGTCACAGCAGCCTCAGTGCCTCAGAGGTTAGTGTCCATCACCCCCTACTCGCTGTGCTTGTGAGGTCACAGCAGACTCAGGGCATGATACATTATCTCCAGTGCCCCCTGCTGGCTGTGTTGTGAGGTCACAGCAGCCTCAGTGCCTCCTCTGCCAGTGTCAGGCTCATGGCTGCTGGCTGTGTTTGTGAGGTCACAGCAGACTCAGTGCCTCCTAGGCCAGTGGCAGTCCCATGGATGCTGGCTGTGCTTGTGAGCTCACAGAAGCCTCAGTGCCTCCTAGGCCAGTGGCAGGCTCATGGCTGCTGGCTATGATTGTGAGGTCACCGCAGCCTCAGTGCCTCACAGGCCAGCATCAGGCTCATGGCTGCTGGCTGTGCTTGTGAGGTCACAGCAGCCTCAGTGCCTCCCAGGCCAGTATCAGGCTCATGGCTGCTGGCTGTCCTTGTGAGGTCACAGCAGCCTCAGTGCCTCATAGGTTGGTGTCCAGCGCCCCCTGCTGGCTCTGCTTGTGAGGTCACAGCAGACTCAGTGCCTCCCAGGCCAATATCAGGCTCCTGGCTGCTGGCTGTGCTTGCGAGGTCACAGCAGCCTGAATGCCTCCTAGACCAGTGTCAGGGTCATGGCTGCTGGCTGTGCTTGTGAGGTCACAGAAGCCTGAATGCCTCCTAGGCCAGTGGCAGGCTCATGGCTGCTGGCTATGATTGTGAGGTCACAGCAGCCTCTGTGCCTCATCGTTTAGTGTCCAGCGTCCCCTGCTGGCTGTGCTTGTGAGGTCATAGCAGACTCAGTGCCTCAAAAGTTAATGTGCAGCGCCTCCTGCTGGCTGTGCTTGTCAGGTCACAGGAGCCTCAGTGCCTCACAGGCCAGCATCAGGCTCATGGCTGCTGGCTGTGCTTGTGACGTCACAGCAGCCTCACTGCCTCCTCTGCCAGTGCCATGCTCATGGCTGCTGGCTGTGCTTGTGAGGTCACAGCAGCCTCAGTGCCTCCTAGCCCAGTATCAGGATCATGGCTGCTGGCTGTGCTTCTGAGGTCACAGAAACCTGAATGACACCTAGGCCAGTGGCAGGCTCATGGCTGCTGGCTGTCATTGTGGGGTCACAGCAGCCTCAGTGCCTCATAGTTTAGTGTCCAGCGCCCCCTGCTGGCTCTGTTTGTGAGGTCACAGCAGACTCAGTGCCTCATAGGTAAGTGTCCAGCGCCCCCTACTCGCTGTGCTTGTGAGGTCACAGCAGACTCAGGGCCTCATAGGTTAGTGTCCATCACCCCCTACTCGCTGTGCTTGTGAGGTCACAGCAGACTCAGGGCCTGATACCTTATCTCCAGTGCCCCCTGCTGGCTGTGTTGTGAGGTCACAGCAGCCTCAGTGCCTCCTCTGCCAGTGGCAGGCTCATGGCTGCTGGCTGTGCTTCTGAGGTCACAGCAGCCTCAGTGTTTCCCAGGCCAATATCAGGCTCCTGGCTGTTGTCTGTGTTTGTGAGGTCACAGCAGACTCAGTGCCTCCTAGGCCAGTGGCAGTCCCATGGATGCTGGCTGTGCTTGTGAGCTCACAGAAGCCTCAGTGCCTCCTAGGCCAGTGGCAGGCTCATGGCTGCTGGCTATGATTGTGAGGTCACAGCAGCCTCAGTGCCTCATAGTTTAGTGTCCAGCGTCCCCTGCTGGCTCTGCTTGGGAGGTCACAGCAGACTCAGTACCTCAAAAGTTAATGTGCAGCGTCCCCTGCTGGCTCTGCTTGTGAGGTCACGGCAGACTCAGTGCCTCAAAAGTTAATGTGTAGCGCCCCTGCTGGCTGTGCTTGTGAGGTCACAGCAGCCTCAGTGCCTCACAGGCCAGCATCAGGCTCATGGCTGCTGGCTGTGCTTGTGACGTCACAGCAGCCTCAGTGCCTCCACTGCCAGTGGCAGTCTCATGGCTGCTGGCTGTGCTTGTGAGGTCACAGCAGCCTCAGTGCCTCTGAGGCCAGTGGCAGGCTCATGGCTGCTGGCTGTGCTTGTGACGTCACAGCAGCCTCAGTGCCTCATAGGTTAGTGTCCAGCGCCCCCTGCTGGCTGTGCTTGTGAGGTCACAGTAGCCTCGGTGCCTCCCGGACCACTATCAGGATCATGGCTGCTGGCTGTGCTTCTGAGGTCACAGCAGCCTGAATGACTCCTAGACCAGTGGCAGGCTCATGGCTGCTGGCTGTGCTTGTGAGGTCACAGCAGCCTCAGTGCCTCCTCTGCCAGTGGCAGTCTCATGGCTGCTGGCTGTGCTTCTTAGGTCACAGAAGCCTCAGTGCCTACTAGGCCAGTGGCAGTCTCATGGCTGCTGGCTGTGCTTGTGAGGTCACAGCAGCCTCAGTGCCTCATCGCTTAGTGTCCAGCCCCCCCTGCTGGCTGTGCTTGTGAGGTCACACCAGCCTCAGTGCCTCACAGGCCAGTATCAGGCTCATGGCTGCTGGCTGTGCTTGTGAGGTCACAGCAGCCTGAGTGCCTCATCGTTTAGTGTCCAGCGTCCCCTGCTGGCTCTGCTTGTGAGGTCACAGCAGACTCAGTACCTCAAAAGTTAATGTGCAGCGTCCCCTGCTGGCTCTGCTTGTGAGGTCACAGCAGACTCAGTGCCTCAAAAGTTAATGTGCAGCGCCCCCTGCTGGCTGTGCTTGTGAGGTCACAGCAGCCTCAGTGCCTCACAGGCCAGCATCAGGCTCATGGCTGCTGGCTGTGCTTGTGATGTCACAGCAGCCTCAGTGCCTCCACTGCCAGTGGTAGTCTCATGGCTGCTGGCTGTGCTTGTGAGGTCACAGCAGCCTCAGTGCCTCTGCGGCCAGTGACAGTCTCATGGCTGCTGGCTGTGCTTCTGAGGTCACAGAAGCCTCAGTGCCTCCTCTGCCAGTGGCAGGCTCATGGCTGCTGGCTGTGCTTGTGAGGTCACAGGAGACTCAGTGCCTCCTAGACCAGTGGCGGTCTCATGGCTGCTGGCTGTGCTTCTTAGGTCACAGAAGCCTCAGTGCCTCCTAGGCCAGTGGCAGTCTCATGGCTGCTGGCTGTGCTTCTTAGGTCACAGAAGCCTCAATGCCTACTAGGCCAGTGGCAGTCTCATGGCTGCTGGCTGTGCTTGTGAGGTCACAGCAGCCTCAGTGCCTCATAGGTAAGTGTCCAGCGCCCCCTGCTGGCTGTGCTTGTGAGGTCACAGCAGACTCAGGGCCTCCCAGGCCAAAATCAGGCTCCTGGCTGCTGCCCGTGCTTGTGACATCACAGCAGCCTGAGTGCCTCCTAGACCAGTGTCAGGGTCATGGCTGCTGGCTGTGCTTCTGAGGTCACAGAAGACTGAATGCCTCCTAAGCCAGTGGCAGGCTCATGGCTGCTGGCTGTGATTGTGAGGTCACAGCAGCCTCAGTGCCTCATCGCTTAGTGTCCAGCGCCCCTTGCTGGCTCTGCTTGGGAGGTCACAGCAGATTCAGTGCCTCATAGCTAAATGTCCAGCGCCCCCTGCTGACTGTGCTTGTGAGGTCACAGCAGCCTCAGTGCCTCCCAGGCCAATATCAGGCTCCTGGCTGCTGGCTGTGGTTGTGACGTCACAGCAGCCTCAGTGCCTCCTCTGCCAGTGCCATGCTCATGGCTGCTGGCTGTGCTTCTGAGGTCACAGAAACCTGAATGACACCTAGGCCAGTGGCAGGCTCATGGCTGCTGGCTGTCATTGTGAGGTCACAGGAGCCTCAGTGCCTCATAGTTTAGTGTCCAGCGTCCCCTGCTGGCTCTGCTTGTGAGGTCACAGCAGACTCAGTGCCTCATAGTTTAGTGTCCAGCGCCCCCTGCTGGCTGTGCTTGTGAGGTCACAGCAGCCTCAGTGCCTCATAGGTTAGTGTCCATCACCCCCTACTCGCTGTGCTTGTGAGGTCACAGCAGACTCAGGGCATGATACATTATCTCCAGTGCCCCCTGCTGGCTGTGTTGTGAGGTCACAGCAGCCTCAGTGCCTCCTCTGCCAGTGTCAGGCTCATGGCTGCTGGCTGTGTTTGTGAGGTCACAGCAGACTCAGTGCCTCCTAGGCCAGTGGCAGTCCCATGGATGCTGGCTGTGCTTGTGAGCTCACAGAAGCCTCAGTGCCTCCTAGGCCAGTGGCAGGCTCATGGCTGCTGGCTATGATTGTGAGGTCACAGCAGCCTCAGTGCCTCATAGTTTAGTGTCCAGCGCCCCCTGCTGGCTGTGCTTGTGATGTCACAGCACCCTCAGTGCCTCCCGGACCACTATCAGGATCATGGCTGCTGGCTGTGCTTCTGAGGTCACAGCAGCCTGAATGACTCCTAGACCAGTGGCAGGCTCATGGCTGCTGGCTGTGCTTGTGAGGTCACAGCAGCCTCAGTGCCTCCTAGGCCAGTGGCAGGCTCATGGCTGCTGGCTGTGCTTCTTAGGTCACAGCAGCCTGAGTGCCTCCTAGGCCCGTGGCAGTCTCATGGCTGCTGGCTGTGCTTGTGAGGTCACAGCAGACTCAGTGCCTCATCGCTTAGTGTCCAGCGCCCCCTGCTGGCTGTGCTTGTGAGGTCACACCAGCCTCAGTGCCTCCCAGGCCAGTATCAGGCTCATGGCTGCTGGCTGTGCTTGTGAGGTCACAGCAGCCTCAGTGCCTCATCGTTTAGTGTCCAGCGTCCCCTGCTGGCTCTGCTTGTGAGGTCACAGCAGACTCAGTACCTCAAAAGTTAATGTGCAGCGTCCCCTGCTGGCTCTGCTTGTGAGGTCACGGCAGACTCAGTGCCTCAAAAGTTAATGTGCAGCGCCCCCTGCTGGCTGTGCTTGTGAGGTCACAGCAGCCTCAGTGCCTCACAGGCCAGCATCAGGCTCATGGCTGCTGGCTGTGCTTGTGATGTCACAGCAGCCTCAGTGCCTCCACTGCCAGTGGTAGTCTCATGGCTGCTGGCTGTGCTTGTGAGGTCACAGCAGCCTCAGTGCCTCTGCGGCCAGTGACAGTCTCATGGCTGCTGGCTGTGCTTGTGAGGTCACACCAGCCTCAGTGCCTCCTCAGCCAGTATCAGGATCATGGCTGCTGGCTGTGCTTGTGAGGTCACAGCAGCCTGAATGCCTCCTAGACCAGTGTCAGGCTCATGGCTGCTGGCTGTGCTTCTGAGGTCACAGAAGCCTGAATGCCTCCTAGGCCGGCATCAGGCTCATGGCTGCTGGCTGTGCTTGTGAGGTCACAGCAGCCTCAGTGCCTCCTCTGCCAGTGCCATGCTCATGGCTGCTGGCTGTGCTTGTGAGGTCACAGCAGCCTCAGTGCCTCCTAGGCCAGTATCAGGATCATGGCTGCTGGCTGTGCTTCTGAGGTCACAGAAACCTGAATGACACCTAGGCCAGTGGCAGGCTCATGGCTGCTGGCTGTCATTGTGAGGTCACAGCAGACTCAGTGCCTCATAGGTAAGTGTCCAGCGCCCCCTGCTGGCTGTGCTTGTGAGGTCACAGCAGCCTCAGTGCCTCATAGGTTAGTGTCCATCACCCCCTACTCGCTGTGCTTGTGAGGTCACAGCAGACTCAGGGCCTGATACCTTATCTCCAGTGCCCACTGCTGGCTGTGTTGTGAGGTCACAGCAGCCTCAGTGCCTCCTCTGCCAGTGGCAGGCTCATGGCTGCTGGCTGTGCTTCTGAGGTCACAGCAGCCTGAGTGCCTCCTAGGCCCGTGGCAGTCTCATGGCTGCTGGCTGTGCTTGTGAGGTCACAGCAGACTCAGTGCCTCATCGCTTAGTGTCCAGCGCCCCCTGCTGGCTGTGCTTGTGAGGTCACACCAGCCTCAGTGCCTCCCAGGCCAGTATCAGGCTCATGGCTGCTGGCTGTGCTTGTGAGGTCACAGCAGCCTCAGTGCCTCCTCTGCCAGTGGCAGGCTCATGGCTGCTGGCTGTGCTTGTGAGGTCACAGGAGACTCAGTGCCTCCTAGACCAGTGGCAGTCTCATGGCTGCTGGCTGTGCTTCTTAGGTCACAGAAGCCTCAGTGCCTCCTAGGCCAGTGGCAGGCTCATGGCTGCTGCCTGTGCTTGTGAGGTCAAAGCAGCCTCAGTGCCTCATCGCTTAGTGTCCAGCGCCCCCTACTGGCTGTGCTTGTGAGGTCACAGAAGCCTCAGTGCCTCCCCGGCCAGTATCAGGATCATGGCTGCTGGCTGTGCTTGTGAGGTCACAGCAGCCTGAATGCCTCCTAGACCAGTGTCAGGCTCATGGCTGCTGGCTGTGCTTCTGAGGTCACAGAAGCCTGAATGCCTCCTAGGCCAGTGGCAGGCTCATGGCTGCTGGCTCTGCTTGTGAGGTCACAGCAGCCTCAGTGCCTCATCGCTTAGTGTCCAGCGCCCCTTTCTGGCTCTGCTTGGGAGGTCACAGCAGACTCAGTGCCTCATAGGTAAGTGTCCAGCGCCCCCTGCTGACTGTGCTTGTGAGGTCACAGCAGCCTCAGTGCCTCCCAGGCCAATATCAGGCTCCTGGCTGCTGGCTGTGCTTGTGACGTCACAGCAGCCTCAGTGCCTCCTAGGCCAGTATCAGGATCATGGCTGCTGGCTGTGCTTCTGAGGTCACAGAAACCTGAATGACACCTAGGCCAGTGGCAGGCTCATGGCTGCTGGCTGTCATTGTGAGGTCACAGCAGCCTCAGTGCCTCATAGTTCAGTGTCCAGCGCCCCCTGCTGGCTCTGCTTGTGAGGTCACAGCAGCCTCAGTGCCTCATAGGTAAGTGTCCAGCGCCCCCTGCTGGCTGTGCTTGTGAGGTCACAGCAGCCTCAGTGCCTCACAGGTTAGTGTCCATCACCCCCTACTCGCTGTGCTTGTGAGGTCACAGCAGACTCAGGGCCTGATACCTTATGTCCAGTGCCCCCTGCTGGCTGTGTTGTGAGGTCACAGCAGCCTCAGTGCCTCCTCTGCCAGTGGCAGGCTCATGGCTGCTGGCTGTGCTTCTGAGGTCACAGCAGCCTGAGTGCCTCCTAGGCCCGTGGCAGTCTCATGGCTGCTGGCTGTGTTTGTGAGGTCACAGCAGCCTCAGTGCCTCATCGCTTAGTGTCCAGCGCCCCCTACTGGCTGTGCTTGTGAGGTCACACCAGCCTCAGTGCCTCCCAGGCCAGTATCAGGCTCATGGCTGCTGGCTGTGCTTGTGAGGTCACAGCAGCCTCAGTGCCTCATCGTTTAGTGTCCAGCGTCCCCTGCTGGCTCTGCTTGTGAGGTCACAGCAGACTCAGTACCTCAAAAGTTAATGTGCAGCGTCCCCTGCTGGCTCTGCTTGTGAGGTCACGGCAGACTCAGTGCCTCAAAAGTTAATGTGCAGCGCCCCCTGCTGGCTGTGCTTGTGAGGTCACAGCAGCCTCAGTGCCTCCACTGCCAGTGGTGGTCTCATGGCTGCTGGCTGTGCTTGTGAGGTCACAGCAGCCTCAATGCCTCTGCGGCCAGTGACAGTCTCATGGCTGCTGGCTCTGCTTCTGAGGTCACAGAAGCCTCAGTGCCTCCTCTGCCAGTGTCAGGGTCATGGCTGCTGGTTGTGTTTGTGAGGTCACAGCAGCCTCAGTGCCTCATAGGTTAGTGTACATCGCCCCCTACTGGCTGTGCTTGTGAGGTCACAGCAGCCTCAGTGCCTCATCGCTTAGTGTCCAGCGCCCCCTGCTGGCTGTGTTTCTGAGGTCACAGCAGCCTCAGTGCCTCCTGGGCCACTATCAGGATCATGGCTGCGGGCTGTGCTTCTGAGGTCACAGAAGCCTCAGTGCCTCCTAGGCCAGTGGCAGGCTCATGGCTGCTGGCTGTGCTTGTGAGGTCACAGAAGCCTCAGTGCCTCCTAGACCAGTGGCAGGCTCATGGCTGCTGGCTGTGCTTCTTAGGTCACAGCAGCCTCAGTGCCTCCTAGGCCAGTGGCAGGCTCATGGCTGCTGGCTGTGCTTGTGAGGTCACAGCAGCCTCAGTGCCTCATCGCTTAGTGTCCAGCGCCCCCTGCTGGCTGTGCTTGTGAGGTCACACCAGCCTCAGTGCCTCCAAGGCCAGTATCAGGCTCATGGCTGCTGGCTGTGCTTGTGAGGTCACAGAATCCTGAATGCCTCCTAGACCAGTGGCAGGCTCATGGCTGCTGGCTGTGCTTCTGAGGTCACAGAAGACTGAATGCCTCCTAGGCCAGTGGCAGGCTCATGGCTGCTGGCTGTGATTGTGAGGTCACAGCAGCCTCAGTGCCTCATCGCTTAGTGTCCAGCGCCCCTTGCTGGCTCTGCTTGTGAGGTCACAGCAGACTCAGGGCCTCATAGGTAAGTGTCCAGCGCCCCCTGCTGACTGTGCTTGTGAGGTCACAGCAGCCTCAGTGCCTCCCAGGCCAATATCAGGCTCCTGGCTGCTGGCTGTGCTTGTGACGTCACAGCAGCCTCAGTGCCTCCCAGGCCCGTGGCAGGCTCCTGCCTGCTGGCTGTGCTTGTGAGGTCACAGCAGCCTCAGTGCCTCCTCTGCCAGTGCCATGCCCATGGCTGCTGGCTGTGCTTGTGAGGTCACAGCAGCCTGAGTGCCTCCTCTGCCAGTGCCATGCTCATGGCTGCTGGCTGTGCTTGTGAGGTCACAGCAGACTCAGTGCCTCATAGCTTAGTGTCCAGCGCCCCCTGCTGGCTGTGCTTGTGAGGTCACACCAGCCTCAGTGCCTCCCAGGCCAGTACCAGGCTCATGGCTGATGGCTGTGTTGGTGAGGTCACAGCAGACTCAGTGCCTCATCGTTTAGTGTCCAGGGTCCCCTGCTGGCTGTGCTTGTGAGGTCACAGCAGCCTCAGTGCCTCCTCTGCCACTGTCAGGCTCATGGCTGCTGGCTGTGCTTGTGAGGTCACAGAAGCCTCAGTGCCTCCTAGGCCAGTGGCAGTCTCATGGCTGCTGGCTGTGCTTCTGAGGTCACAGCAGACTCAGTGCCTCATCGCTTAGTGTCCATCGCCCCCTGCTGGCTGTGCTTGTGAGGTCACACCAGCCTCAGTGCCTCCCCGGCCAGTATCAGGCTCATGGCTGCTGGCTGTGCTTGTGAGGTCACAGCAGCCTGAATGCCTCCTAGACCAGTGGCAGGGTCATGGCTGCTGGCTGTGCTTCTGAGGTCACAGCAGCCTCAGTGCCTCCTCTGCCAGTGCCATGCCCATGGCTGCTGGCTGTGCTTGTGAGGTCACAGCAGCCTGAGTGCCTCCTCTGCCAGTGCCATGCTCATGGCTGCTGGCTGTGCTTGTGAGGTCACAGCAGACTCAGTGCCTCATAGCTTAGTGTCCAGCGCCCCCTGCTGGCTGTGCTTGTGAGGTCACACCAGCCTCAGTGCCTCCCCGGCCAGTATCAGGCTCATGGCTGCTGGCTGTGCTTGTGAGGTCACAGCAGCCTGAATGCCTCCTAGACCAGTGGCAGGGTCATGGCTGCTGGCGGTGCTTCTGAGGTCACAGAAGCCTGAATGCCTCCTAAGCCAGTGGCAGGCTCATGGCTGCTGGCTGTGATTGTGAGGTCACAGCAGCCTCAGTGCCTCATCGCTTAGTGTCCAGCGCCCCTTGCTGGCTCTGCTTGGGAGGTCACAGCAGCCTCAGTGCCTTGTAGTTTAGTGTCCAGCGCCCCTTGCTGGCTCTGCTTGGGAGGTCACAGCAGATTCAGTGCCTCATAGGTAAGTGTCCAGCGCCCCCTGCTGACTGTGCTTGTGAGGTCACAGCAGCCTCAGTGTCTCCCAGGCCAATATCAGGCTCCTGGCTGCTGGCTGTGCTTGTGACGTCACAGCAGCCTCAGTGCCTCCTCTGCCAGTGCCATGCTCCTGGCTGCTGGCTGTGCTTGTGACGTCACAGCAGCCTCAGTGCCTCCTAGGCCAGTATCAGGCTGCTGGCTGCTGGCTGTGCTTCAGAGGTCACAGCAGCCTGAATGACACCTAGGCCAGTGGCAGGCTCATGGCTGCTGGCTGTGATTGTGAGGTCACAGCAGCCTCAGTGCCTCATAGGTTAGTGTCCAGGGCCCCCTGCTGGCTCTGCTTGTGAGGTCACAGCAGACTCGGTGCCTCATAGTTTAGTGTCCAGCGCCCCCTGCTGTCTGTGCTTGTGAGGTCACAGGAGACTCAGTGCCTCATAGGTTAGTGTCCATCACCCCCTACTCGCTCTGCTTGTGAGGTCACAGCAGACTCAGGGCCTGATACATTATCTCCAGTGCCCCCTGCTGGCTGTGTTGTGAGGTCACAGCAGCCTCAGTGCCTCCTCTGCCAGTGGCAGGCTCATGGCTGCTGGCTGTGCTTCTGAGGTCACAGCAGCCTCAGTGCCTCCCAGGCCAATATCAGGCTCCTGGCTGTTGTCTGTGTTTGTGAGGTCACAGCAGACTCAGTGCCTCCTAGGCCAGTGGCAGTCCCATGGATGCTGGCTGTGCTTGTGAGCTCACAGAAGCCTCAGTGCCTCCTAGGCCAGTGGCAGGCTCA
Organism: Dromaius novaehollandiae; assembly: GCF_036370855.1. NCBI lineage: Eukaryota > Metazoa > Chordata > Aves > Casuariiformes > Dromaiidae > Dromaius > Dromaius novaehollandiae. The sequence goes on along the minus strand of NC_088120.1, from coordinate 1,352,802 downwards.
TGGCTGCTGGCTATGATTGTGAGGTCACAGCAGCCTGAGTGCCTCATCGCTTAGTGTCCAGCGCCCCTTGTTGGCCCTGCTTGGGAGGTCACAGCAGACTCAGTGCCTCATAGGTAAGTGTCCAGCGCCCCCTGCTGACTGTGCTTGTGAGGTCACAGCAGCCTCAGTGCCTCCCAGGCCAATATCAGGCTCCTGGCTGCTGGCTGTGCTTGTGACGTCACAGCAGCCTCAGTGCCTCCTCTGCCAGTGCCATGCTCCTGGCTGCTGGCTGTGCTTGTGAGGTCACAGCAGCCTCAGTGCCTCCCAGGCCAATATCAGGCTCATGGCTGCTGGCTGTGCTTGTGACGTCACAGCAGCCTCAGTGCCTCCTAGGCCTGTGGCAGGCTCATGGCTGCTGGCTGTCCTTGTGAGGTCACAGCAGCCTCAGTGCCTCCTCTGCCAGTGCCATGCGCATGGCTGCTGGCTGTGCTTGTGAGGTCACAGCAGCCTGAGTGCCTCCTCTGCCAGTGCCATGCTCATGGCTGCTGGCTGTGCTTGTGAGCTCACAGCAGCCTCAGTGCCTCATAGGTTAATGTTCATCGCCCCCTACTGGCTGTGCTTGTGAGGTCACAGCAGACTCAGTGCCTCATAGTTTAGTGTCCAGCGCCCGCTGCTGGCTGTGCTTGTGAGGTCACACAAGCCTCAGTTCCTCCCAGACCAGGATCAGGCTCATGGCTGCTGGCTGTGCTTGTGAGGTCACAGCAGCCTCAGTGCCTCATCGTTTAGTGCCCAACGTCCCCTGCTGGCTCTGCTTGTGAGGTCACAGCAGACTCAGTACCTCAAAAGTTAATGTGCAGCGTCCCCTGCTGGCTCTGCTTGTGAGGTCACGGCAGACTCAGTGCCTCAATAGTTAATGTGCAGCGCCCGCTGCTGGCTGTGCTTGTGAGGTCACAGCAGCCTCAGTGCCTCACAGGCCAGCATCAGGCTCATGGCTGCTGGCTGTGCTTGTGTGGTCACAGCAGCCTCAGTGCCTCCACTGCCAGTGGCAGGCTCATGGCTGCTGGCTGTGCTTCTGAGGTCACAGAAGCCTCAGTGCCTCCTCTGCAAGTGGCAGGCTCATGGCTGCTGGCTATGATTGTGAGGTCACAGCAGCCTCAGTGCCTCATAGGTTAGTGTACATCGCCCCCTACTGGTTGTGCTTGTGAGGTCACAGCAGCCTCAGTGCCTCATCCCTTAGTGTCCATGGCCCCCTGCTGGCTGTGCTTGTGAGGTCACAGCGGCCTCAGTGCCTCCCGGACCACTATCAGGATCATGGCTGCTGGCTGTACTTCTGAGGTCACAGAAACCTGAATGACACCTAGGCCAGTGGCAGGCTCATGGCTGCTGGCTGTCATTGTGAGGTCACAGCAGCCTCAGTGCCTCATAGTTTAGTGTCCAGCGCCCCCTGCTGGCTGTGCTTGTGAGGTCACAGCAGCCTCAGTGCCTCATAGGTAAGTGTCCAGCGCCCCCTGCTGGCTGTGCTTGTGAGGTCACAGCAGCCTCAGTGCCTCATAGGTTAGTGTCCATCACCCCCTACTCGCTGTGCTTGTGAGGTCACAGCAGACTCAGGGCCTGATACCTTATCTCCAGTGCCCCCTGCTGGCTGTGTTGTGAGGTCACAGCAGCCTCAGTGCCTCCTCTGCCAGTGTCAGGCTCATGGCTGCTGGCTGTGCTTCTTAGGTCACAGCAGCCTGAGTGCCTCCTAGGCCCGTGGCAGTCTCATGGCTGCTGGCTGTGCTTGTGAGGTCAAAGCAGCCTCAGTGCCTCATCGCTTAGTGTCCAGCGCCCCCTACTGGATGTGCTTGTGAGGTCACACCAGCCTCAGTGCCTCCCAGGCCAGTATCAGGCTCATGGCTGCTGGCTGTGCTTGTGAGGTCACAGCAGCCTGAATGCCTCCTAGACCAGTGGCAGGGTCATGGCTGCTGGCTGTGCTTCTGAGGTCACAGAAGCCTGAATGCCTCCTAGGCCAGTGGCAGGCTCATGGCTGCTGGCTGTGATTGTGAGGTCACAGCAGCCTCAGTGCCTCATCGCTTAGTGTCCAGCGCCCCTTGCTGGCTCTGCTTGGGAGGTCACAGCAGCCTCAGTGCCTCGTAGTTTAGTGTCCAGCGCCCCTTGCTGGCTCTGCTTGGGAGGTCACAGCAGCCTCAGTGCCTCATAGGTAAGTGTCCAGCGCCCCCTGCTGACTGTGCTTGTGAGGTCACAGCAGCCTCAGTGCCTCCCAGGCCAATATCAGGCTCCTGGCTGCTGGCTGTGCTTGTGACGTCACAGCAGCCTCAGTGCCTCCTCTGCCAGTGCCATGCTCCTGGCTGCTGGCTGTGCTTGTGACGTCACAGCAGCCTCAGTGCCTCCTAGGCCAGTATCAGGCTGCTGGCTGCTGGCTGTGCTTCAGAGGTCACAGAAACCTGAATGACACCTAGGCCAGTGGCAGGCTCATGGCTGCTGGCTGTGATTGTGAGGTCACAGCAGCCTCAGTGCCTCATAGTTTAGTGTCCAGCGCCCCCTGCTGGCTCTGCTTGTGAGGTCACAGCAGACTCAGTGCCTCATAGTTTAGTGTCCAGCGCCCCCTGCTGTCTGTGCTTGTGAGGTCACAGCAGCCTCAGTGCCTCATAGGTTAGTGTCCATCACCCCCTACTCGCTCTGCTTGTGAGGTCACAGCAGACTCAGGGCCTGATACATTATCTCCAGTGCCCCCTGCTGGCTGTGTTGTGAGGTCACAGCAGCCTCAGTGCCTCCTCTGCCAGTGTCAGGCTCATGGCTGCTGGCTGTGCTTCTGAGGTCACAGCAGCCTCAGTGCCTCCCAGGCCAATATCAGGCTCCTGGCTGTTGTCTGTGTTTGTGAGGTCACAGCAGACTCAGTGCCTCCTAGGCCAGTGGCAGTCCCATGGATGCTGGCTGTGCTTGTGAGCTCACAGAAGCCTCAGTGCCTCCTAGGCCAGTGGCAGGCTCATGGCTGCTGGCTATGATTGTGAGGTCACAGCAGCCTCAGTGCCTCATCGCTTAGTGTCCAGCGCCCCTTGTTGGCCCTGCTTGGGAGGTCACAGCAGACTCAGTGCCTCATAGGTAAGTGTCCAGCGCCCCCTGCTGGCTGTGCTTGTGAGGTCACAGCAGCCTCAGTGCCTCCCAGGCCAATATCAGGCTCCTGGCTGCTGGCTGTGCTTGTGACGTCACAGCAGCCTCAGTGCCTCCTCTGCCAGTGCCATGCTCCTGGCTGCTGGCTGTGCTTGTGAGGTCACAGCAGCCTCAGTGCCTCCCAGGCCAATATCAGGCTCATGGCTGCTGGCTGTGCTTGTGACGTCACAGCAACCTCAGTGCCTCCTAGGCCTGTGGCAGGCTCATGGCTGCTGGCTGTCCTTGTGAGGTCACAGCAGCCTCAGTGCCTCCTCTGCCAGTGCCATGCCCATGGCTGCTGGCTGTCCTTGTGAGGTCACAGCAGCCTCAGTGCCTCCTCTGCCAGTGCCATGCCCATGGCTGCTGGCTGTGCTTGTGAGGTCACAGCAGCCTGAGTGCCTCCTCTGCCAGTGCCATGCTCATGGCTGCTGGCTGTGCTTGTGAGCTCACAGCAGCCTCAGTGCCTCATAGGTTAATGTTCATCGCCCCCTACTGGCTGTGCTTGTGAGGTCACAGCAGACTCAGTGCCTCATAGTTTAGTGTCCAGCGCCCGCTGCTGGCTGTGCTTGTGAGGTCACACAAGCCTCAGTTCCTCCCAGACCAGGATCAGGCTCATGGCTGCTGGCTGTGCTTGTGAGGTCACAGCAGCCTCAGTGCCTCATCGTTTAGTGTCCAACGTCCCCTGCTGGCTCTGCTTGTGAGGTCACAGCAGACTCAGTACCTCAAAAGTTAATGTGCAGCGTCCCCTGCTGGCTCTGCTTGTGAGGTCACGGCAGACTCAGTGCCTCAATAGTTAATGTGCAGCGCCCCCTGCTGGCTGTGCTTGTGAGGTCACAGCAGCCTCAGTGCCTCACAGGCCAGCATCAGGCTCATGGCTGCTGGCTGTGCTTCTGTGGTCACAGCAGCCTCAGTGCCTCCACTGCCAGTGGCAGGCTCATGGCTGCTGGCTGTGCTTCTGAGGTCACAGAAGCCTCAGTGCCTCCTCTGCAAGTGGCAGGCTCATGGCTGATGGCTATGATTGTGAGGTCAAAGCAGACTCAGTGCCTCATAGGTTAGTGTACATCGCCCCCTACTGGCTGTGCTTGTGAGGTCACAGCAGCCTCAGTGCCTCATCCCTTAGTGTCCATGGCCCCCTGCTGGCTGTGCTTGTGAGGTCACAGCAGCCTCAGTGCCTCCCGGACCACTATCAGGATCATGGCTGCTGGCTGTACTTCTGAGGTCACAGAAACCTGAATGACACCTAGGCCAGTGGCAGGCTCATGGCTGCTGGCTGTCATTGTGAGGTCACAGCAGCCTCAGTGCCTCATAGTTTAGTGTCCAGCGCCCCCTGCTGGCTGTGCTTGTGAGGTCACAGCAGCCTCAGTGCGTCATAGGTAAGTGTCCAGCGCCCCCTGCTGGCTGTGCTTGTGAGGTCACAGCAGCCTCAGTGCCTCATAGGTTAGTGTCCATCACCCCCTACTCGCTGTGCTTGTGAGGTCACAGCAGACTCAGGGCCTGATACCCTATCTCCAGTGCCCCCTGCTGGCTGTGTTGTGAGGTCACAGCAGCCTCAGTGCCTCCTCTGCCAGTGTCAGGCTCATGGCTGCTGGCTGTGCTTCTTAGGTCACAGCAGCCTGAGTGCCTCCTAGGCCCGTGGCAGTCTCATGGCTGCTGGCTGTGCTTGTGAGGTCACAGCAGCCTCAGTGCCTCCCAGGCCAATATCAGGCTCATGGCTGCTGGCTCTGCTTGTGACGTCACAGCAGCCTCAGTGCCTCCTAGGCCTGTGGCAGGCTCATGGCTGCTGGCTGTCCTTGTGAGGTCACAGCAGCCTCAGTGCCTCCTCTGCCAGTGCCATGCCCATGGCTGCTGGCTGTGCTTGTGAGGTCACAGCAGCCTGAGTGCCTCCTCTGCCAGTGCCATGCTCATGGCTGCTGGCTGTGCTTGTGAGCTCACAGCAGCCTCAGTGCCTCATAGTTTAGTGTCCAGCGCCCGCTGCTGGCTGTGCTTGTGAGGTCACACAAGCCTCAGTTCCTCCCAGACCAGGATCAGGCTCATGGCTGCTGGCTGTGCTTGTGAGGTCACAGCAGCCTCAGTGCCTCATCGTTTAGTGCCCAACGTCCCCTGCTGGCTCTGCTTGTGAGGTCACAGCAGACTCAGTACCTCAAAAGTTAGTGTGCAGCGTCCCCTGCTGGCTCTGCTTGTGAGGTCACGGCAGACTCAGTGCCTCAATAGTTAATGTGCAGCGCCCGCTGCTGGCTGTGCTTGTGAGGTCACAGCAGCCTCAGTGCCTCACAGGCCAGCATCAGGCTCATGGCTGCTGGCTGTGCTTGTGTGGTCACAGCAGCCTCAGTGCCTCCACTGCCAGTGGCAGGCTCATGGCTGCTGGCTGTGCTTCTGAGGTCACAGAAGCCTCAGTGCCTCCTCTGCAAGTGGCAGGCTCATGGCTGCTGGCTATGATTGTGAGGTCACAGCAGCCTCAGTGCCTCATAGGTTAGTGTACATCGCCCCCTACTGGCTGTGCTTGTGAGGTCACAGCAGCCTCAGTGCCTCATCCCTTAGTGTCCATGGCCCCCTGCTGGCTGTGCTTGTGAGGTCACAGCGGCCTCAGTGCCTCCCGGACCACTATCAGGATCATGGCTGCTGGCTGTACTTCTGAGGTCACAGAAACCTGAATGACACCTAGGCCAGTGGCAGGCTCATGGCTGCTGGCTGTCATTGTGAGGTCACAGCAGCCTCAGTGCCTCATAGTTTAGTGTCCAGCGCCCCCTGCTGGCTGTGCTTGTGAGGTCACAGCAGCCTCAGTGCCTCATAGGTAAGTGTCCAGCGCCCCCTGCTGGCTGTGCTTGTGAGGTCACAGCAGCCTCAGTGCCTCATAGGTTAGTGTCCATCACCCCCTACTCGCTGTGCTTGTGAGGTCACAGCAGACTCAGGGCCTGATACATTATCTCCAGTGCCCCCTGCTGGCTGTGTTGTGAGGTCACAGCAGCCTCAGTGCCTCCTCTGCCAGTGTCAGGCTCATGGCTGCTGGCTGTGCTTCTTAGGTCACAGCAACCTGAGTGCCTCCTAGGCCCGTGGCAGTCTCATGGCTGCTGGCTGTGCTTGTGAGGTCACACCAGCCTCAGTGCCTCCCTGGCCAGTATCAGGCTCATGGCTGCTGGCTGTGCTTGTGAGGTCACAGCAGCCTGAATGCCTCCTAGACCAGTGGCAGGGTCATGGCTGCTGGCTGTGCTTCTGAGGTCACAGAAGCCTGAATGCCTCCTAAGCCAGTGGCAGGCTCATGGCTGCTGGCTGTGATTGTGAGGTCACAGCAGCCTCAGTGCCTCATCGCTTAGTGTCCAGCGCCGCCTGCTGGCTGTGCTTGGGAGGTCACAGCAGCCTCAGTGCCTCGTAGTTTAGTGTCCAGCGCCCCTTGCTGGCTCTGCTTGGGAGGTCACAGCAGATTCAGTGCCTCATAGGTAAGTGTCCAGCGCCCCCTGCTGACTGTGCTTGTGAGGTCACAGCAGCCTCAGTGCCTCCCAGGCCAATATCAGGCTCCTGGCTGCTGGCTGTGCTTGTGACGTCACAGCAGCCTCAGTGCCTCCTCTGCCAGTGCCATGCTCCTGGCTGCTGGCTGTGCTTGTGACGTCACAGCAGCCTCAGTGCCTCCTAGGCCAGTATCAGGCTGCTGGCTGCTGGCTGTGCTTCAGAGGTCACAGAAACCTGAATGACACCTAGGCCAGTGGCAGGCTCATGGCTGCTGGCTGTGATTGTGAGGTCACAGCAGCCTCAGTGCCTCATAGTTTAGTGTCCAGCGCCCCCTGCTGTCTGTGCTTGTGAGGTCACAGCAGCCTCAGTGCCTCATAGGTTAGTGTCCATCACCCCCTACTCGCTCTGCTTGTGAGGTCACACCAGTCTCAGGGCCTGATACATTATCTCCAGTGCCCCCTGCTGGCTGTGTTGTGAGGTCACAGCAGCCTCAGTGCCTCCTCTGCCAGTGGCAGGCTCATGGCTGCTGGCTGTGCTTCTGAGGTCACAGCAGCCTCAGTGCCTCCCAGGCCAATATCAGGCTCCTGGCTGGTGTCTGTGTTTGTGAGGTCACAGCAGACTCAGTGCCTCCTAGGCCAGTGGCAGTCCCATGGCTGCTGGCTGTGCTTCTGAGGTCACAGAAGCCTCAGTGCCTCCTCTGCAAGTGGCAGGCTCATGGCTGCTGGCTATGATTGTGAGGTCAAAGCAGACTCAGTGCCTCATAGGTTAGTGTACATCGCCCCCTACTGGCTGTGCTTGTGAGGTCACAGCAGCCTCAGTGCCTCATCCCTTAGTGTCCATGGCCCCCTGCTGGCTGTGCTTGTGAGGTCACAGCGGCCTCAGTGCCTCCCGGACCACTATCAGGATCATGGCTGCTGGCTGTGCTTCTGAGGTCACAGAAACCTGAATGACACCTAGGCCAGTGGCAGGCTCATGGCTGCTGGCTGTCATTGTGAGGTCACAGCAGCCTCAGTGCCTCATAGTTTAGTGTCCAGCGCCCCCTGCTGGCTGTGCTTGTGAGGTCACAGCAGCCTCAGTGCCTCATAGGTAAGTGTCCAGCGCCCCCTGCTGGCTGTGCTTGTGAGGTCACAGCAGCCTCAGTGCCTCATAGGTTAGTGTCCATCACCCCCTACTCGCTGTGCTTGTGAGGTCACAGCAGACTCAGGGCCTGATACATGATCTCCAGTGCCCCCTGCTGGCTGTGTTGTGAGGTCACAGCAGCCTCAGTGCCTCCTCTGCCAGTGTCAGGCTCATGGCTGCTGGCTGTGCTTCTTAGGTCACAGCAGCCTGAGTGCCTCCTAGGCCCGTGGCAGTCTCATGGCTGCTGGCTGTGCTTGTGAGGTCACAGCAGCCTCAGTGCCTCATCGCTTAGTGTCCAGCGCCCCCTACTGAATGTGCTTGTGAGGTCACACCAGCCTCAGTGCCTCCCAGGCCAGTATCAGGCTCATGGCTGCTGGCTGTGCTTGTGAGGTCACAGCAGCCTGAATGCCTCCTAGACCAGTGGCAGGGTCATGGCTGCTGGCTGTGCTTCTGAGGTCACAGAAGCCTGAATGCCTCCTAAGCCAGTGGCAGGCTCATGGCTGCTGGCTGTGATTGTGAGGTCACAGCAGCCTCAGTGCCTCATCGCTTAGTGTCCAGCGCCGCCTGCTGGCTGTGCTTGGGAGGTCACAGCAGCCTCAGTGCCTCGTAGTTTAGTGTCCAGCGCCCCTTGCTGGCTCTGCTTGGGAGGTCACAGCAGATTCAGTGCCTCATAGGTAAGTGTCCAGCGCCCCCTGCTGACTGTGCTTGTGAGGTCACAGCAGCCTCAGTGCCTCCCAGGCCAATATCAGGCTCCTGGCTGCTGGCTGTGCTTGTGACGTCACAGCAGCCTCAGTGCCTCCTCTGCCAGTGCCATGCTCCTGGCTGCTGGCTGTGCTTGTGACGTCACAGCAGCCTCAGTGCCTCCTAGGCCAGTATCAGGCTGCTGGCTGCTGGCTGTGCTTCAGAGGTCACAGAAACCTGAATGACACCTAGGCCAGTGGCAGGCTGATGGCTGCTGGCTGTGATTGTGAGGTCACAGCAGCCTCAGTGCCTCATAGTTTAGTGTCCAGCGCCCCCTGCTGTCTGTGCTTGTGAGGTCACAGCAGCCTCAGTGCCTCATAGGTTAGTGTCCATCACCCCCTACTCGCTCTGCTTGTGAGGTCACACCAGTCTCAGGGCCTGATACATTATCTCCAGTGCCCCCTGCTGGCTGTGTTGTGAGGTCACAGCAGCCTCAGTGCCTCCTCTGCCAGTGGCAGGCTCATGGCTGCTGGCTGTGCTTCTGAGGTCACAGCAGCCTCAGTGCCTCCCAGGCCAATATCAGGCTCCTGGCTGGTGTCTGTGTTTGTGAGGTCACAGCAGACTCAGTGCCTCCTAGGCCAGTGGCAGTCCCATGGATGCTGGCTGTGCTTGTGAGCTCACAGAAGCCTCAGTGCCTCCTAGGCCAGTGGCACGCTCATGGCTGCTGGCTATGATTGTGAGGTCACAGCAGCCTCAGTGCCTCATCGCTTAGTGTCCAGCGCCCCTTGTTGGCCCTGCTTGGGAGGTCACAGCAGACTCAGTGCCTCATAGGTAAGTGTCCAGCGCGCCCTGCTGGCTGTGCTTGTGAGGTCACAGCAGCCTCAGTGCCTCCCAGGCCAATATCAGGCTCATGGCTGCTGGCTGTGCTTGTGACGTCACAGCAGCCTCAGTGCCTCCTAGGCCTGTGGCAGGCTCATGGCTGCTGGCTGTGCTTGTGAGGTCACAGCAGCCTCAGTGCCTCCTCTGCCAGTGCCATGCCCATGGCTGCTGGCTGTGCTTGTGAGGTCACAACAGCCTGAGTGCCTCCTCTGCCAGTGCCATGCTCATGGCTGCTGGCTGTGCTTGTGAGCTCACAGCAGCCTCAGTGCCTCATAGGTTAATGTTCATCGCCCCCTACTGGCTGTGCTTGTGAGGTCACAGCAGACTCAGTGCCTCATAGTTTAGTGTCCAGCGCCCGCTGCTGGCTGTGCTTGTGAGGTCACACAAGCCTCAGTTCCTCCCAGACCAGGATCAGGCTCATGGCTGCTGGCTGTGCTTGTGAGGTCACAGCAGCCTCAGTGCCTCATCGTTTAGTGCCCAACGTCCCCTGCTGGCTCTGCTTGTGAGGTCACAGCAGACTCAGTACCTCAAAAGTTAATGTGCAGCGTCCCCTGCTGGCTCTGCTTGTGAGGTCACGGCAGACTCAGTGCCTCAATAGTTAATGTGCAGCGCCCCTGCTGGCTGTGCTTGTGAGGTCACAGCAGCCTCAGTGCCTCACAGGCCAGCATCAGGCTCATGGCTGCTGGCTGTGCTTGTGTGGTCACAGCAGCCTCAGTGCCTCCACTGCCAGTGGCAGGCTCATGGCTGCTGGCTGTGCTTCTGAGGTCACAGAAGCCTCAGTGCCTCCTCTGCAAGTGGCAGGCTCATGGCTGCTGGCTATGATTGTGAGGTCACAGCAGCCTCAGTGCCTCATAGGTTAGTGTACATCGCCCCCTACTGGCTGTGCTTGTGAGGTCACAGCAGCCTCAGTGCCTCATCCCTTAGTGTCCATGGCCCCCTGCTGGCTGTGCTTGTGAGGTCACAGCGGCCTCAGTGCCTCCCGGACCACTATCAGGATCATGGCTGCTGGCTGTGCTTCTGAGGTCACAGAAACCTGAATGACACCTAGGCCAGTGGCAGGCTCATGGCTGCTGGCTGTCATTGTGAGGTCACAGCAGCCTCAGTGCCTCATAGTTTAGTGTCCAGCGCCCCCTGCTGGCTGTGCTTGTGAGGTCACAGCAGCCTCAGTGCCTCATAGGTAAGTGTCCAGCGCCCCCTGCTGGCTGTGCTTGTGAGGTCACAGCAGCCTCAATGCCTCATAGGTTAGTGTCCATCACCCCCTACTCGCTGTGCTTGTGAGGTCACAGCAGACTCAGGGCCTGATACCTTATCTCCAGTGCCCCCTGCTGGCTGTGTTGTGAGGTCACAGCAGCCTCAGTGCCTCTGAGGCCTGTGTCAGGCTCATGGCTGCTGGCTGTGCTTCTTAGGTCACAGCAGCCTGAGTGCCTCCTAGGCCCGTGGCAGTCTCATGGCTGCTGGCTGTGCTTGTGAGGTCACAGCAGCCTCAGTGCCTCATCGCTTAGTGTCCAGCGCCCCCTACTGGATGTGCTTGTGAGGTCACACCAGCCTCAGTGCCTCCCAGGCCAGTATCAGGCTCATGGCTGCTGGCTGTGCTTGTGAGGTCACAGCAGCCTCAGTGCCTCATCGTTTAGTGTCCAGCGTCCCCTGCTGGCTCTGCTTGTGAGGTCACAGCAGACTCAGTACCTCAAAAGTTAATGTGCAGCGTGTCCTGCTGGCTCTGCTTGTGAGGTCACGGCAGACTCAGTGCCTCAAAAGTTAATGTGCAGCGCCCCCTGCTGGCTGTGCTTGGGAGGTCACAGCAGCCTCAGTGCCTCCACTGCCAGTGGTAGTCTCATGGCTGCTGGCTGTGCTTGTGAGGTCACAGCAGCCTCAGTGCCTCTGCGGCCAGTGACAGTCTCATGGCTGCTGGCTCTGCTTCTGAGGTCACAGAAGCCTCAGTGCCTCCTCTGCCAGTGTCAGGGTCATGGCTGCTCGTTGTGTTTGTGAGGTCACAGCAGCCTCAGTGCCTCATAGGTTAGTGTACATCGCCCCCTACTGGCTGTGCTTGTGAGGTCACAGCAGCCTCAGTGCCTCATCGCTTAGTGTCCAGCGCCCCCTGCTGGCTGTGCTTCTGAGGTCACAGCAGCCTCAGTGCCTCCTGGACCACTATCAGGATCATGGCTGCGGGCTGTGCTTCTGAGGTCACAGCAGCCTCAGTGCCTCCTAGGCCAGTGGCAGGCTCATGGCTGCTGGCTGTGCTTGTGAGGTCACAGAAGCCTCAGTGCCTCCTAGACCAGTGGCAGGCTCATGGCTGCTGGCTGTGCTTCTTAGGTCACAGAAGCCTCAGTGCCTCCTAGGCCAGTGGCAGGCTCATGGCTGCTGGCTGTGCTTGTGAGGTCACAGCAGCCTCAGTGCCTCATCGCTTAGTGTCCAGCGCCCCCTGCTGGCTGTGCTTGTGAGGTCACACCAGGCTCAGTGCCTCCCCGGCCAGTGTCAGGATCATGGCTGCTGGCTGTGCTTGTGAGGTCACAGAATCCTGAATGCCTCCTAGACCAGTGGCAGTCTCATGGCTGCTGGCTGTGCTTCTGAGGTCACAGAAGACTGAATGCCTCCTAGGCCAGTGGCAGGCTCATGGCTGCTGGCTGTGATTGTGAGGTCACAGCAGCCTCAGTGCCTCATCGCTTAGTGTCCAGCGCCCCTTGCTGGCTCTGCTTGGGAGGTCACAGCAGACTCAGGGCCTCATAGGTAAGTGTCCAGCGCCCCCTGCTGACTGTGCTTGTGAGGTCACAGCAGCCTCAGTGCCTCCCAGGCCAATATCAGGCTCCTGGCTGCTGGCTGTGCTTGTGACGTCACAGCAGCCTCAGTGCCTCCTAGGCCCGTGGCAGGCTCCTGCCTGCTGGCTGTGCTTGTGAGGTCACAGCAGCCTCAGTGCCTCCTCTGCCAGTGCCATGCCCATGGCTGCTGGCTGTGCTTGTGAGGTCACAGCAGCCTGAGTGCCTCCTCTGCCAGTGCCATGCTCATGGCTGCTGGCTGTGCTTGTGAGGTCACAGCAGCCTCAGTGCCTCATCGCTTAGTGTCCAGCGCCGCCTGCTGGCTGTGCTTGTGAGGTCACAGCAGCCTCAGTGCCTCCCAGGCCAATATCAGGCTCCTGGCTGTTGTCTGTGTTTGTGAGGTCACAGCAGACTCAGTGCCTCCTAGGCCAGTGGCAGTCCCATGGATGCTGGCTGTGCTTGTGAGCTCACAGAAGCCTCAGTGCCTCCTAGGCCAGTGGCACGCTCATGGCTGCTGGCTATGATTGTGAGGTCACAGCAGCCTCAGTGCCTCATCGCTTAGTGTCCAGCGCCCCTTGTTGGCCCTGCTTGGGAGGTCACAGCAGACTCAGTGCCTCATAGGTAAGTGTCCAGCGCGCCCTGCTGGCTGTGCTTGTGAGGTCACAGCAGCCTCAGTGCCTCCCAGGCCAATATCAGGCTCATGGCTGCTGGCTGTGCTTGTGACGTCACAGCAGCCTCAGTGCCTCCTAGGCCTGTGGCAGGCTCATGGCTGCTGGCTGTGCTTGTGAGGTCACAGCAGCCTCAGTGCCTCCTCTGCCAGTGCCATGCCCATGGCTGCTGGCTGTGCTTGTGAGGTCACAACAGCCTGAGTGCCTCCTCTGCCAGTGCCATGCTCATGGCTGCTGGCTGTGCTTGTGAGGTCACAGCAGCCTCAGTGCCTCATAGGTTAATGTTCATCGCCCCCTACTGGCTGTGCTTGTGAGGTCACAGCAGACTCAGTGCCTCATAGTTTAGTGTCCAGCGCCCGCTGCTGGCTGTGCTTGTGAGGTCACACAAGCCTCAGTTCCTCCCAGACCAGGATCAGGCTCATGGCTGCTGGCTGTGCTTGTGAGGTCACAGCAGCCTCAGTGCCTCATCGTTTAGTGTCCAACGTCCCCTGCTGGCTCTGCTTGTGAGGTCACAGCAGACTCAGTACCTCAAAAGTTAGTGTGCAGCGTCCCCTGCTGGCTCTGCTTGTGAGGTCACGGCAGACTCAGTGCCTCAATAGTTAATGTGCAGCGCCCCCTGCTGGCTGTGCTTGTGAGGTCACAGCAGCCTCAGTGCCTCACAGGCCAGCATCAGGCTCATGGCTGCTGGCTGTGCTTGTGTGGTCACAGCAGCCTCAGTGCCTCCACTGCCAGTGGCAGGCTCATGGCTGCTGGCTGTGCTTCTGAGGTCACAGAAGCCTCAGTGCCTCCTCTGCAAGTGGCAGGCTCATGGCTGCTGGCTATGATTGTGAGGTCACAGCAGCCTCAGTGCCTCATAGGTTAGTGTACATCGCCCCCTACTGGCTGTGCTTGTGAGGTCACAGCAGCCTCAGTGCCTCATCCCTTAGTGTCCATGGCCCCCTGCTGGCTGTGCTTGTGAGGTCACAGCGGCCTCAGTGCCTCCCGGACCACTATCAGGATCATGGCTGCTGGCTGTGCTTCTGAGGTCACAGAAACCTGAATGACACCTAGGCCAGTGGCAGGCTCATGGCTGCTGGCTGTCATTGTGAGGTCACAGCAGCCTCAGTGCCTCATAGTTTAGTGTCCAGCGCCCCCTGCTGGCTGTGCTTGTGAGGTCACAGCAGCCTCAGTGCCTCATAGGTAAGTGTCCAGCGCCCCCTGCTGGCTGTGCTTGTGAGGTCACAGCAGCCTCAATGCCTCATAGGTTAGTGTCCATCACCCCCTACTCGCTGTGCTTGTGAGGTCACAGCAGACTCAGGGCCTGAAAGCTTATCTCCAGTGCCCCCTGCTGGCTGTGCTTGTGAGGTCACAGCAGCCTCAGTGCCTCTGAGGCCTGTGTCAGGCTCATGGCTGCTGGCTGTGCTTCTTAGGTCACAGCAGCCTGAGTGCCTCCTAGGCCCGTGGCAGTCTCATGGCTGCTGGCTGTGCTTGTGAGGTCACAGCAGCCTCAGTGCCTCATCGCTTAGTGTCCAGCGCCCCCTACTGGATGTGCTTGTGAGGTCACACCAGCCTCAGTGCCTCCCAGGCCAGTATCAGGCTCATGGCTGCTGGCTGTGCTTGTGAGGTCACAGCAGCCTCAGTGCCTCATCGTTTAGTGTCCAGCGTCCCCTGCTGGCTCTGCTTGTGAGGTCACAGCAGACTCAGTACCTCAAAAGTTAATGCGCAGCGTGTCCTGCTGGCTCTGCTTGTGAGGTCACGGCAGACTCAGTGCCTCAAAAGTTAATGTGCAGCGCCCCCTGCTGGCTGTGCTTGGGAGGTCACAGCAGCCTCAGTGCCTCCACTGCCAGTGGTAGTCTCATGGCTGGTGGCTGTGCTTGTGAGGTCACAGCAGCCTCAGTGCCTCTGCGGCCAGTGACAGTGTCATGGCTGCTGGCTCTGCTTCTGAGGTCACAGAAGCCTCAGTGCCTCCTCTGCCAGTGTCAGGGTCATGGTTGCTGGTTGTGTTTGTGAGGTCACAGCAGCCTCAGTGCCTCATAGGTTAGTGTACATCGCCCCCTACTGGCTGTGCTTGTGAGGTCACAGCACCCTCAGTGCCTCATCGCTTAGTGTCCAGCGCCCCCTGCTGGCTGTGCTTCTGAGGTCACAGCAGCCTCAGTGCCTCCTGGACCACTATCAGGATCATGGCTGCGGGCTGTGCTTCTGAGGTCACAGCAGCCTCAGTGCCTCCTAGGCCAGTGGCAGGCTCATGGCTGCTGGCTGTGCTTGTGAGGTCACAGAAGCCTCAGTGCCTCCTAGACCAGTGGCAGGCTCATGGCTGCTGGCTGTGCTTCTTAGGTCACAGAAGCCTCAGTGCCTCCTAGGCCAGTGGCAGGCTCATGGCTGCTGGCTGTGCTTGTGAGGTCACAGCAGCCTCAGTGCCTCATCGCTTAGTGTCCAGCGCCCCCTGCTGGCTGTGCTTGTGAGGTCACACCAGGCTCAGTGCCTCCCCGGCCAGTGTCAGGATCATGGCTGCTGGCTGTGCTTGTGAGGTCACAGAATCCTGAATGCCTCCTAGACCAGTGGCAGTCTCATGGCTGCTGGCTGTGCTTCTGAGGTCACAGAAGACTGAATGCCTCCTAGGCCAGTGGCAGGCTCATGGCTGCTGGCTGTGATTGTGAGGTCACAGCAGCCTCAGTGCCTCATCGCTTAGTGTCCAGCGCCCCTTGCTGGCTCTGCTTGGGAGGTCACAGCAGACTCAGGGCCTCATAGGTAAGTGTCCAGCGCCCCCTGCTGACTGTGCTTGTGAGGTCACAGCAGCCTCAGTGCCTCCCAGGCCAATATCAGGCTCCTGGCTGCTGACTGTGCTTGTGAGGTCACAGCAGCCTCAGTGCCTCCTAGGCCCGTGGCAGGCTCCTGCCTGCTGGCTGTGCTTGTGAGGTCACAGCAGCCTCAGTGCCTCCTCTGCCAGTGCCATGCCCATGGCTGCTGGCTGTGCTTGTGAGGTCACAGCAGCCTGAGTGCCTCCTCTGCCAGTGCCATGCTCATGGCTGCTGGCTGTGCTTGTGAGGTCACAGCAGCCTCAGTGCCTCATCGCTTAGTGTCCAGCGCCGCCTGCTGGCTGTGCTTGTGAGGTCACAGCAGCCTCAGTGCCTCCCAGGCCAGTACCAGGCTCATGGCTGATGGCTGTGTTGGTGAGGTCACAGCAGACTCAGTGCCTCATCGTTTAGTGTCCAGCGTCCCCTGCTGGCTGTGCTTGTGAGGTCACAGCAGCCTCAGTGCCTCCTCTGCCACTGTCAGGGTCATGGCTGCTGGCTGTGCTTGTGAGGTCACAGAAGCCTCAGTGCCTCCTAGGCCAGTGGCAGTCTCATGGCTGCTGGCTGTGGTTGTGAGGTCACAGCAGACTCAGTGCCTCATCGCTTAGTGTCCATCGCCCCCTGCTGGTTGTGCTTGTGAGGTCACACCAGCCTCAGTGCCTCCCCGGCCAGTATCAGGCTCATGGCTGCTGGCTGTGCTTGTGAGGTCACAGCAGCCTGAATACCTCCTAGACCAGTGGCAGGGTCATGGCTGCTGGCTGTGCTTCTGATGTCACAGAAGCCTGAATGCCTCCTAAGCCAGTGGCAGGCTCATGGCTGCTGGCTGTGATTGTGAGGTCACAGCAGCCTCAGTGCCTCATAGTTTAGTGTCCAGCGCCCCTTGCTGGCTCTGCTTGGGAGGTCACAGCAGCCTCAGTGCCTCATAGTTTAGTGTCCAGCGCCCCTTGCTGGCTCTGCTTGGGAGGTCACAGCAGATTCAGTGCCTCATAGGTAAGTGTCCAGCGTCCCCTGCTGACTGTGCTTCTGAGGTCACAGCAGCCTCAGTGCCTCCCAGGCCAATATCAGGCTCCTGGCTACTGGCTGTGCTTGTGACGTCACAGCAGCCTCAGTGCCTCCTCTGCCAGTGCCATGCTCATGGCTGCTGGCTGTGCTTGTGAGGTCACAGCAGCCTCAGTGCCTCCTAGGCCAGTATCAGGCTGCTGGCTGCTGGCTGTGCTTCAGAGGTCACAGAAACCTGAATGACACCTAGGCCAGTGGCAGGCTCATGGCTGCTGGCTGTCATTGTGAGGTCACAGCAGCCTCAGTGCCTCATAGTTTAGTGTCCAGCGTCCCCTGCTTGCTCTGCTTGTGAGGTCACAGCAGACTCAGTGCCTCATAGTTTAGTGTCCAGCGCCCCCTGCTGTCTGTGCTTGTGAGGTCACAGCAGCCTCAGTGCCTCATAGGTTAGTGTCCATCACCCCCTACTCGCTGTGCTTGTGAGGTCACAGCAGACTCAGGGCCTGATACATTATCTCCAGTGCCCCCTGCTGGCTGTGTTGTGAGGTCACAGCAGCCTCAGTGCCTCCTCTGCCAGTGTCAGGCTCATGGCTGCTGGCTGTGCTTCTGAGGTCACAGCAGCCTCAGTGCCTCCCAGGCCAATATCAGGCTCCTGGCTGTTGTCTGTATTTGTGAGGTCACAGCAGACTCAGTGCCTCCTAGGCCAGTGGCAGTCCCATGGATGCTGGCTGTGCTTGTGAGCTCACAGAAGCCTCAGTGCCTCCTAGGCCAGTGGCACGCTCATGGCTGCTGGCTATGATTGTGAGGTCACAGCAGCCTCAGTGCCTCATCGCTTAGTGTCCAGCGCCCCTTGTTGGCCCTGCTTGGGAGGTCACAGCAGACTCAGTGCCTCATAGGTAAGTGTCCAGCGCGCCCTGCTGGCTGTGCTTGTGAGGTCACAGCAGCCTCAGTGCCTCCCAGGCCAATATCAGGCTCATGGCTGCTGGCTGTGCTTGTGACGTCACAGCAGCCTCAGTGCCTCCTAGGCCCGTGGCAGGCTCATGGCTGCTGGCTGTCCTTGTGAGGTCACAGCAGCCTCAGTGCCTCCTCTGCCAGTGCCATGCCCATGGCTGCTGGCTGTGCTTGTGAGGTCACAGCAGCCTGAGTTCCTCCTCTGCCAGTGCCATGCTCATGGCTGCTGGCTGTGCTTGTGAGCTCACAGCAGCCTCAGTGCCTCATAGGTTAATGTTCATCGCCCCCTACTGGCTGTGCTTGGGAGGTCACAGCAGACTCAGTGCCTCATAGTTTAGTGTCCAGCGCCCGCTGCTGGCTGTGCTTGTGAGGTCACACCAGCCTCAGTTCCTCCCAGACCAGGATCAGGCTCATGGCTGCTGGCTGTGCTTGTGAGGTCACAGCAGCCTCAGTGCCTCATCGTTTAGTGTCCAACGTCCCCTGCTGGCTCTGCTTGTGAGGTCACAGCAGACTCAGTACCTCAAAAGTTAATGTGCAGCGTCCCCTGCTGGCTCTGCTTGTGAGGTCACGGCAGCCTCAGTGCCTCACAGGCCAGCATCAGGCTCATGGCTGCTGGCTGTGCTTGTGTGGTCACAGCAGCCTCAGTGCCTCCACTGCCAGTGGCAGGCTCATGGCTGCTGGCTGTGCTTCTGAGGTCACAGAAGCCTCAGTGCCTCCTCTGCAAGTGGCAGGCTCATGGCTGCTGGCTATGATTGTGAGGTCACAGCAGCCTCAGTGCCTCATAGGTTAGTGTACATCGCCCCCTACTGGCTGTGCTTGTGAGGTCACAGCAGCCTCAGTGCCTCATCGCTTAGTGTCCATGGCCCCCTGCTGGCTGTGCTTGTGAGGTCACAGCAGCCTCAGTGCCTCCCGGACCACTATCAGGATCATGGCTGCTGGCTGTGGTTCTGAGGTCACAGAAGCCTCAGTGCCTCCTAGGCCAGTGGCAGGCTCATGGCTGCTGGCTGTGCTTGTGAGGTCACAGAAGCCTCAGTGCCTCCTATGCCAGTGGCAGGCTCATGGCTGCTGGCTGTGCTTCTTAGGTCACAGAAGCCTCAGTGCCTCACAGGCCAGTGGCTGTCTCATGGCTGCTGGCTGTGCTTGTGAGGTCACAGCAGCCTCAGTGCCTCATTGCTTAGTGTCCAGCGCCCCTTGCTGGCTCTGCTTGGGAGGTCACAGCAGACTCAGTGCCTCATCGCTTAGTATCCAGCGCCCCTTGCTGGCTCTGCTTGGGAGGTCACAGCAGACTCAGTGCCTCATCGCTTAGTGTCCAGCGCCCCCTGCTGACTGTGCTTGTGAGGTCACAGCAGCCTCAGTGCCTCCTAGACCAGTGGCAGTCTCATGGCTGCTGGCTGTGCTTGTGAGGTCACAGCAGCCTCAGTGCCTCCTAGGCCAGTGGCAGGCTCATGGCTGCTGGCTGTGCTTGTGAGGTCACAGCAGCCTCAGTGCCTCCTCTGCCAGTGCCATGTTAATGGCTGCTGGCTGTGCTTGTGAGGTCACAGCAGACTCAGTGCCTCATAGCTTAGTGTCCAGCACCACCTGCTGGCTGTGCTTGTGAGGTCACAGCAGCCTCAGTGCCTCCTCTGCCACTCTCAGGCTCATGGCTGCTGGCTGTGCTTGTGAGGTCACAGCAGCCTCAGTGCCTCTGAGGCCAGTGGCAGTCTCATGGCTGCTGGCTGTGCTTGTCAGGTCACAGCAGCCTCAGTGCCTCATAGGTTAATGTTCATCGCCCCCTACTGGCTGTGTTTGTGAGCTCACCGCAGACTCAGTGCCTCATAGTTTAGTGTCCAGCGCCCGCTGCTGGCTGTGCTTGTGAGCTCACACCAGCCTCAGTACCTCCCAGATCAGTATCAGGCTCATGGCTGCTGGCTGTGCTTGTGAGATCACAGCAGCCTGAATGCGTCCTAGACCAGTGTCAGGGTCATGGCTGCTGGCTGTGCTTCTGAGGTCACAGAAGACTGAATGCCTCCTAGGCCAGTGGCAGGCTCATGGCTGCTGGCTGTGATTGTGAGGTCACAGTAGCTTCAGTGCCTCATCATTTAGTGTCCAGCGTCCCCTGCTGGCTCTGCTTGTGAGGTCACAGCAGCCTCAGTGCCTCATAGGTTAGTGTCCAGCGTTCCCTGCTGGCTCTGCTTGTGAGGTCACAGCAGACTCAGTGCCTCGTAGGTAAGTGTCCAGCGCCCCCTGCTGACTGTGCTTGTGAGGTCACAGCAGCCTCAGTGCCTCCGAGGCCAATATCAGGCTCCTGGCTGCTGGCTGTGCTTGTGAGGTCACAGCAGTCTGAGTGCCTCCTCTACCAGTGCCATGCTCATGGCTGCTGGCTGTGCTTGTGAGTTCACAGCAGCCTCAGTGCCTGCTAGGCCAGTATCAGGCTCATGGCTGCTGGCTGTGCTTGTGAGGTCACAGCAGCCTCAGTGCCTCATAGCTTAGTGTCCAGCGTCCCCTGCTGGCTCTGCTTGTGACGTCACAGGAGCCTGAGTGCCCCCTAGGCCCGTGGCAGGCTCATGGCTGCTGGCTGTGCTTGTCAGGTCACAGCAGCCTCAGTGCCTCCTAGGGTAGTGTCCAGCGCCCCCTACTGGCTGTGCTTGTGAGGTCACAGCAGACTCAGTGCCTCATCGTTTAGTGTCCAGCGTCCCCTGCTGGCTGTGCTTGTGAGGTCACAGCAGCCTCAGTGCCTCCTCTGCCACTGTCAGGTTCATGGCTGCTGGCTGTGCTTGGGAGGTCACAGCAGCCTCAGTGCCTCTGAGGCCAGTGGCAGTCTCATGGCTGCTGGCTGTGCTTGTGAGGTCACAGCAGCCTCAGTGCCTCAGAGGTTAATGTTCATCACCCCCTACTGGCTGTGCTTGTGAGGTCACAGCAGCCTCAGTGCCTCTCAGGCCAATATCAGGCTCCTGGCTGCTGGCTGTGCTTGTGAGGTCACAGTAGCCTCAGTGCCTCCTCTGCCACTGTCAGGCTCATGGCTGCTGGCTGTGATTGTGAGGTCACAGCAGCCTCAGTGCCTCATAGTTTAGTGTCCAGCGTCCCCTGCTGGCTCTGCTTGTGAGGTCACAGCAGCCTCAGTGCATCTGAGGCCAGAGGCAGGCTCATTTCTGCTGGCTGTGCTTGTGAGGTCACAGCAGCCTCAGTGCCTCCTCTGCCACTCTCAGGCTCATGGCTGCTGGCTGTGCTTGTGAGGTCACAGCAGCCTCAGTGCCTCTGAGGCCAGTGGCAGTCTCATCGCTGCTGGCTGTGCTTGTCAGGTCACAGCAGCCTCAGTGCCTCATAGGTTAATGTTCATCGCCCCCTACTGGCTGTGTTTGTGAGCTCACCGCAGACTCAGTGCCTCATAGTTTAGTGTCCAGCGCCCGCTGCTGGCTGTGCTTGTGAGCTCACACCAGCCTCGGTACCTCCCAGATCAGTATCAGGCTCATGGCTGCTGGCTGTGCTTGTGAGATCACAGCAGGCTGAATGCCTCCTAGACCAGTGTCAGGCTCATGGCTGCTGGCTGTGCTTCTGAGGTCACAGCAGCCTAAGTGCCTCTGAGGCCAGTGGCAGGCTCATGGCTGCTGGTTGTGCTTGTGAGGTCACAGCAGCCTCAGTGCCTCATAGTTTAGTGTCCAGCGCCCCCTGCTGGCTGTGCTTGTGAGGTCACACCAGCCTCAGTGCCTCCCAGGCCAGTATCAGGCTCATGGCTGCTGGCTGCGCTTGTGAGGTCACAGCAGCCTCAGTGCCTCAAAAGTTGGTGTCCAGCGCCCCCTGCTGACTCTACTTGTGAGGTCACAGCAGCCTCAGTGGCCCACAGGGCAGTATCAGGCTCATGGCTGCAGTCTGTGCTTCTGAGGTCACAGCAGCCTGAATGCCTCCTAGACCAGTGTCAGGGTCATGGCTGCTGGCTGTGCTTCTGAGGTCACAGAAGACTGAATGCCTCCTAGGCCAGTGGCAGGCTCATGGCTGCTGGCTGTGATTGTGAGGTCACAGTAGCTTCAGTGCCTCATCATTTAGTGTCCAGCGTCCCCTGCTGGCTCTGCTTGTGAGGTCACAGCAGCCTCAGTGCCTCATAGGTTAGTGTCCAGCGTTCCCTGCTGGCTCTGCTTGTGAGGTCACAGCAGACTCAGTGCCTCGTAGGTAAGTGTCCAGCGCCCCCTGCTGACTGTGCTTGTGAGGTCACAGCAGCCTCAGTGCCTCCGAGGCCAATATCAGGCTCCTGGCTGCTGGCTGTGCTTGTGAGGTCACAGCAGTCTGAGTGCCTCCTCTACCAGTGCCATGCTCATGGCTGCTGGCTGTGCTTGTGAGGTCACAGCAGCCTCAGTGCCTGCTAGGCCAGTATCAGGCTCATGGCTGCTGGCTGTGCTTGTGAGGTCACAGCAGCCTCAGTGCCTCATAGCTTAGTGTCCAGCGTCCCCTGCTGGCTCTGCTTGTGACGTCAGAGGAGCCTGAGTGCCCCCTAGGCCCGTGGCAGGCTCATGGCTGCTGGCTGTGCTTGTCAGGTCACAGCAGCCTCAGTGCCTCCTAGGGTAGTGTCCATCGCCCCCTACTGGCTGTGCTTGTGAGGTCACAGCAGACTCAGTGCCTCATCGTTTAGTGTCCAGCGTCCCCTGCTGGCTGTGCTTGTGAGGTCACAGCAGCCTCAGTGCCTCCTCTGCCACTGTCAGGTTCATGGCTGCTGGCTGTGCTTGGGAGGTCACAGCAGCCTCAGTGCCTCTGAGGCCAGTGGCAGTCTCATGGCTGCTGGCTGTGCTTGTGAGGTCACAGCAGCCTCAGTGCCTCATAGTTTAGTGTCCAGCGTCCCCTGCTGGCTCTGCTTGTGAGGTCACAGCAGCCTCAGTGCATCTGAGGCCAGAGGCAGGCTCATTTCTGCTGGCTGTGCTTGTGAGGTCAAAGTAGCCTCAGTGCCTCCTAGGCCAGTATCAGGCTCATGGCTGCTGGCTGTGCTTGTGAGGTCACAGCAGCCTCAGTGCCTCCTCTGCCACTGTCAGGCTCATGGCTGCTGGCTGTGATTGTGAGGTCACAGCAGCCTCAGTGCCTCGTAGTTTAGTGTCCATCGCCCCCTACTGGCTGTGCTTGTGAGGTCACAGCAGACTCAGGGCCTGAGACATTATCTCCAGTGCCCCCTGCTGGCTGTGTTGTGAGGTCACAGCAGCCTCAGTGCCTCCCAGGCCAATATCAGTCTCCTGGCTGTTGTCTGTGTTTGTGAGGTCACAGCACACTCAGTGCCTCCTAGGTCCGTGGCAGGCTCATGGCTGCTGGCTGTGCTTGTGAGGTCACAGCAGCCTCAGTGCCTCCTAGGCCAGTGGCAGTCCCATGGATGCTGGCTGTGCTTGTGAGCTCACAGAAGCCTCAGTGCCTGCTAGGCCAGTAGCAGGCTCATGGCTGCTGGCTATGATTGTGAGGTCACAGCAGCCTCAGTGCCTCATCGTTTAGTATCCAACGTCCCCTGCTGCTTCTGCCTGTGAGGTCACAGCAGACTTAGTACTTCAAAATTTAATGTGCAGCGTCCCCTGCTGGCTGTGCTTGTGAGGTCACAGCAGACTCAGTGCCTCAAAAGTTAATGTGCAGCGCCCCCTGCTGGCTGTGCTTGGGAGGTCACAGCAGCCTCAGTGCCTCACAGGCCAGCATCAGGCTCATGGCTGCTGGCTGTGCTTGTGACGTCACAGCAGCCTGAGTGCCTCCTAGGCCCGTGGCAGGCTCATGGCTGCTGGCTGTGCTTCTGAGGTCACAGAAGCCTCAGTGCCTCCTAGACCAGTGGCAGGCTCATGGCTGCGGGCTGTGCTTCTGATGTCACAGCAGCCTGAATGACTCCTAGACCAGTGGCAGGCTCATGGCTGCTGGCTGTGCTTGTGAGGTCACAGCAGCCTCAGTGCCTCATAGTTTAGTGTCCAGCGTCCCCTGCTGGCTCTGCTTGTGAGGTCACAGCAGACTCAGTGCCTCCCAGGCCAGTGACAGGCTCATGGCTGCTGCCTGTGATTGTGAGATCTCAGCAGCCTCAGTGCCTCATAGTTTAGTGTCCAGCGTCCCCTGCTGGCTGTGCTTGTGAGGTCACAGCAGCCTGAGTGCCTCTGAGGCCTATGTCAGTCTCATGGCTGCTGGCTGTGCTTGTGAGGTCACAGTAGCCTCAGTGCCTCCTAGGCCAGTATCAGGCTCATGGCTGCTGCCTGTGATTGTGAGATCTCAGCAGCCTCAGTGCCTCAGAGCTTAGTGTCCATGGCCCCCTGCTGGCTGTGCTTGTGAGGTCACAGCAGACTCAGTGCCTCCTAGGCCAGTATCAGGCTCATGGCTGCTGGCTGTGCTTGTAAGGTCACAGCAGCCTCAGTGCCTCCTCTGCCACTGTCAGGCTCATGGCTGCTGGCTGTGATTGTGAGGTCACAGCAGCCTCAGTGCCTCATAGTTTAGTGTTCAGCGTCCCCTGCTGGCTCTGCTTGTGAGCTCACAGCAGCCTCAGTGCCTCATAGGTTAGTTTCCAGCGCCCCCTGCTGGCTGTGCTTGTGAGGGCACAGCAGACTCAGGGCCTGATACATTATCTCCAGTGCCTCCTGCTGGCTGTGTTGTGAGGTCACAGCAGCCTCAGTGCCTCCTCTGCCAGTGTCAGGCTCATGGTTGCTGGCTGTGCTTGTGAGGTCGCAGCAGCCTCAGTGCCTCATCGTTTAGTGTCCAGCGTCCCCTGCTGGCTGTGCTTGTGAGGTCACAGCAGCCTCAGTGCCTCATCGTTTAGTGTCCAGCGTCCCCTGCTGGCTGTGCTTGTGAGGTCACAGCAGCCTCAGTGCCTCCTCTGCCACTGTCAGGTTCATGGCTGCTGGCTGTGCTTGGGAGGTCACAGCAGCCTCAGTGCCTCTGAGGCCAGTGGCAGTCTCATGGCTGCTGGCTGTGCTTGTGAGGTCACAGCAGCCTCAGTGCCT
Source organism: Dromaius novaehollandiae (assembly GCF_036370855.1). Lineage (NCBI taxonomy): Eukaryota > Metazoa > Chordata > Aves > Casuariiformes > Dromaiidae > Dromaius > Dromaius novaehollandiae. Next base: position 1,328,506 of record NC_088120.1, on the reverse strand, counting down.
CAGAGGTTAATGTTCATCACCCCCTACTGGCTGTGCTTGTGAGGTCACAGCAGCCTCAGTGCCTCTCAGGCCAATATCAGGCTCCTGGCTGCTGGCTGTGCTTGTGAGGTCACAGTAGCCTCAGTGCCTCCTCTGCCACTGTCAGGCTCATGGCTGCTGGCTGTGATTGTGAGGTCACAGCAGCCTCAGTGCCTCATAGTTTAGTGTCCAGCGTCCCCTGCTGGCTCTGCTTGTGAGGTCACAGCAGCCTCAGTGCATCTGAGGCCAGAGGCAGGCTCATTTCTGCTGGCTGTGCTTGTGAGGTCACAGCAGCCTCAGTGCCTCCTCTGCCACTCTCAGGCTCATGGCTGCTGGCTGTGCTTGTGAGGTCACAGCAGCCTCAGTGCCTCTGAGGCCAGTGGCAGTCTCATCGCTGCTGGCTGTGCTTGTCAGGTCACAGCAGCCTCAGTGCCTCATAGGTTAATGTTCATCGCCCCCTACTGGCTGTGTTTGTGAGCTCACCGCAGACTCAGTGCCTCATAGTTTAGTGTCCAGCGCCCGCTGCTGGCTGTGCTTGTGAGCTCACACCAGCCTCGGTACCTCCCAGATCAGTATCAGGCTCATGGCTGCTGGCTGTGCTTGTGAGATCACAGCAGGCTGAATGCCTCCTAGACCAGTGTCAGGCTCATGGCTGCTGGCTGTGCTTCTGAGGTCACAGCAGCCTAAGTGCCTCTGAGGCCAGTGGCAGGCTCATGGCTGCTGGTTGTGCTTGTGAGGTCACAGCAGCCTCAGTGCCTCATAGTTTAGTGTCCAGCGCCCCCTGCTGGCTGTGCTTGTGAGGTCACACCAGCCTCAGTGCCTCCCAGGCCAGTATCAGGCTCATGGCTGCTGGCTGCGCTTGTGAGGTCACAGCAGCCTCAGTGCCTCAAAAGTTGGTGTCCAGCGCCCCCTGCTGACTCTACTTGTGAGGTCACAGCAGCCTCAGTGGCCCACAGGGCAGTATCAGGCTCATGGCTGCAGTCTGTGCTTCTGAGGTCACAGCAGCCTGAATGCCTCCTAGACCAGTGTCAGGGTCATGGCTGCTGGCTGTGCTTCTGAGGTCACAGAAGACTGAATGCCTCCTAGGCCAGTGGCAGGCTCATGGCTGCTGGCTGTGATTGTGAGGTCACAGTAGCTTCAGTGCCTCATCATTTAGTGTCCAGCGTCCCCTGCTGGCTCTGCTTGTGAGGTCACAGCAGCCTCAGTGCCTCATAGGTTAGTGTCCAGCGTTCCCTGCTGGCTCTGCTTGTGAGGTCACAGCAGACTCAGTGCCTCGTAGGTAAGTGTCCAGCGCCCCCTGCTGACTGTGCTTGTGAGGTCACAGCAGCCTCAGTGCCTCCGAGGCCAATATCAGGCTCCTGGCTGCTGGCTGTGCTTGTGAGGTCACAGCAGTCTGAGTGCCTCCTCTACCAGTGCCATGCTCATGGCTGCTGGCTGTGCTTGTGAGGTCACAGCAGCCTCAGTGCCTGCTAGGCCAGTATCAGGCTCATGGCTGCTGGCTGTGCTTGTGAGGTCACAGCAGCCTCAGTGCCTCATAGCTTAGTGTCCAGCGTCCCCTGCTGGCTCTGCTTGTGACGTCAGAGGAGCCTGAGTGCCCCCTAGGCCCGTGGCAGGCTCATGGCTGCTGGCTGTGCTTGTCAGGTCACAGCAGCCTCAGTGCCTCCTAGGGTAGTGTCCATCGCCCCCTACTGGCTGTGCTTGTGAGGTCACAGCAGACTCAGTGCCTCATCGTTTAGTGTCCAGCGTCCCCTGCTGGCTGTGCTTGTGAGGTCACAGCAGCCTCAGTGCCTCCTCTGCCACTGTCAGGTTCATGGCTGCTGGCTGTGCTTGGGAGGTCACAGCAGCCTCAGTGCCTCTGAGGCCAGTGGCAGTCTCATGGCTGCTGGCTGTGCTTGTGAGGTCACAGCAGCCTCAGTGCCTCATAGTTTAGTGTCCAGCGTCCCCTGCTGGCTCTGTTTGTGAGGTCACAGCAGCCTCAGTGCATCTGAGGCCAGAGGCAGGCTCATTTCTGCTGGCTGTGCTTGTGAGGTCAAAGTAGCCTCAGTGCCTCCTAGGCCAGTATCAGGCTCATGGCTGCTGGCTGTGCTTGTGAGGTCACAGCAGCCTCAGTGCCTCCTCTGCCACTGTCAGGCTCATGGCTGCTGGCTGTGATTGTGAGGTCACAGCAGCCTCAGTGCCTCGTAGTTTAGTGTCCATCGCCCCCTACTGGCTGTGCTTGTGAGGTCACAGCAGACTCAGGGCCTGAGACATTATCTCCAGTGCCCCCTGCTGGCTGTGTTGTGAGGTCACAGCAGCCTCAGTGCCTCCCAGGCCAATATCAGTCTCCTGGCTGTTGTCTGTGTTTGTGAGGTCACAGCACACTCAGTGCCTCCTAGGTCCGTGGCAGGCTCATGGCTGCTGGCTGTGCTTGTGAGGTCACAGCAGCCTCAGTGCCTCCTAGGCCAGTGGCAGTCCCATGGATGCTGGCTGTGCTTGTGAGCTCACAGAAGCCTCAGTGCCTGCTAGGCCAGTAGCAGGCTCATGGCTGCTGGCTATGATTGTGAGGTCACAGCAGCCTCAGTGCCTCATCGTTTAGTATCCAACGTCCCCTGCTGCTTCTGCCTGTGAGGTCACAGCAGACTTAGTACTTCAAAATTTAATGTGCAGCGTCCCCTGCTGGCTGTGCTTGTGAGGTCACAGCAGACTCAGTGCCTCAAAAGTTAATGTGCAGCGCCCCCTGCTGGCTGTGCTTGGGAGGTCACAGCAGCCTCAGTGCCTCACAGGCCAGCATCAGGCTCATGGCTGCTGGCTGTGCTTGTGACGTCACAGCAGCCTGAGTGCCTCCTAGGCCCGTGGCAGGCTCATGGCTGCTGGCTGTGCTTCTGAGGTCACAGAAGCCTCAGTGCCTCCTAGACCAGTGGCAGGCTCATGGCTGCGGGCTGTGCTTCTGATGTCACAGCAGCCTGAATGACTCCTAGACCAGTGGCAGGCTCATGGCTGCTGGCTGTGCTTGTGAGGTCACAGCAGCCTCAGTGCCTCATAGTTTAGTGTCCAGCGTCCCCTGCTGGCTCTGCTTGTGAGGTCACAGCAGACTCAGTGCCTCCCAGGCCAGTGACAGGCTCATGGCTGCTGCCTGTGATTGTGAGATCTCAGCAGCCTCAGTGCCTCATAGTTTAGTGTCCAGCGTCCCCTGCTGGCTGTGCTTGTGAGGTCACAGCAGCCTGAGTGCCTCTGAGGCCTATGTCAGTCTCATGGCTGCTGGCTGTGCTTGTGAGGTCACAGTAGCCTCAGTGCCTCCTAGGCCAGTATCAGGCTCATGGCTGCTGCCTGTGATTGTGAGATCTCAGCAGCCTCAGTGCCTCAGAGCTTAGTGTCCATGGCCCCCTGCTGGCTGTGCTTGTGAGGTCACAGCAGACTCAGTGCCTCCTAGGCCAGTATCAGGCTCATGGCTGCTGGCTGTGCTTGTAAGGTCACAGCAGCCTCAGTGCCTCCTCTGCCACTGTCAGGCTCATGGCTGCTGGCTGTGATTGTGAGGTCACAGCAGCCTCAGTGCCTCATAGTTTAGTGTTCAGCGTCCCCTGCTGGCTCTGCTTGTGAGCTCACAGCAGCCTCAGTGCCTCATAGGTTAGTTTCCAGCGCCCCCTGCTGGCTGTGCTTGTGAGGGCACAGCAGACTCAGGGCCTGATACATTATCTCCAGTGCCTCCTGCTGGCTGTGTTGTGAGGTCACAGCAGCCTCAGTGCCTCCTCTGCCAGTGTCAGGCTCATGGTTGCTGGCTGTGCTTGTGAGGTCACAGCAGCCTCAGTGCCTCATCGCTTAGTGTCCAGCGCCCCCTGCTGGCTGTGCTTGTAAGGTTACAGCAGCCTCAGTGCCTCCCAGGCCAGTTTCAGGCTCCTGGCTGCTGGCTGTGCTTGTGAGGTCACAGCAGCCTGAATGCCTCCTAGACCAGTGGCAGGGACATGGCTGCTGGCTGTGCTTCTGAGCTCACAGAAGACTGAATGCCTCCTAGGCCAGTGGCAGGCTCATGGCTGCTGGCTGTGATTGTGAGGTCACAGCAGCCTCAGTGCCTCATCTTTTAGTGTCCAGCGTCCCCTGCTGGCTGTGCTTGTGAGGTCACAGCAGCCTCAGTGCCTCATCGCTTAGTGTCCAGCGCCCCATGCTGGCTCTGCTTGTGAGGTCACAGCAGACTCAGTGCCTCATAGGTAAGTGTCCAGCGCCCCCTACTGGCACTGCTTGTGAGGTCACAGCAGCCTCAGTGCCTCCCAGGCCAATATCAGGCTCCTGGCTGCTGGCTGTGCTTGTGACGTCACAGCAGCCTCAGTGCCTCCTAGGCACGTGGCAGTCTCATGGCTGCTGGCTGTGGTTGTGACGTCACAGCAGCCTCAGTGCCTGTGAGGCCAGTGGCAGTCTCATGGCTGCTGCCTGTGCTTTTGAGGTCACAGCAGCCTCAGTGCCTCCCAGGCCAGTGCCATGCTCATGGCTGCTGGCTGTGCTTGTGAGGTCACAGCAGACTCAGGGCCTGAGACATTATCTCCAGTGCCCCCTGCTGGCTGTGTTGTGAGGTCACAGCAGCCTCAGTGCCTCCCAGGCCAATATCAGTCTCCTGGCTGTTGTCTGTGTTTGTGAGGTCACAGCACACTCCGTGCCTCCTAGTTCCGTGCCAGGCTCATGGCTGCTGGCTGTGCTTGTGAGGTCACAGCAGCCTCAGTGCCTCCTAGGCCAGTGGCAGTCCCATGGATGCTGGCTGTGCTTGTGAGCTCACAGAAGCCTCAGTGCCTGCTAGGCCAGTAGCAGGCTCATGGCTGCTGGCTATGATTGTGAGGTCACAGCAGCCTCAGTGCCGCATCGTTTGGTGTCCAGCGTCCCCTGCTGGCTCTGCTTGTGAGATCACAGCAAACTCAGTGCCTCTGAGATTAGTGTCCAGTGCCCCATGCTGACTATGCTTGTGAGGTCACAGCAGACTCAGTGCCTCCCAGGCCAGTGACAGGCTCATGGCTGCTGCCTGTGATTGTAAGATCTCAGCAGCCTCAGTGCCTCATAGTTTAGTGTCCATTGCCCCCTACTGGCTGTGTTTGTGGGGTCACAGCAGACTCAGTGCCTCATAGTTTAGTGTCCAGCGCCCCCTACTGGCTGTGCTTGTGAGGTCACAGCAGACTCAGTGCCTCATAGTTTAGTGTCCAGCGTGCCCTGCTGGCTGTGCTTGTGAAGTCACAGCAGCCTCAGTGCCTCTGAGGCCTATGTCAGTCTCATGGCTGCTGGCTGTGCTTGTGAGGTCACAGCACCCTGAGTGCCTCAGAGCTTAGTGTCCATGGCCCCCTGCTGGCTGTGCTTGTGAGGTCACAGCAGCCTCAGTGCCTCTGAGGCCAGTATCAGGCTCATGGCTGCTGGCTGTGCTTGTAAGGTCACAGCAGCCTCAGTGCCTCCTCTGCCAGTGGTAATCTCATGGCTGCTGGCTGTGCTTGTGAGGTCACAGTAGCCTCAGTGCCTCCTAGGCCAGTATCAGGCTCATGGCTGCTGGCTGTGCTTGTAAGGTCACAGCAGCCTCAGTGCCTCCTCTGCCACTGTCAGGCTCATGGCTGCTGGCTGTGATTGTGAGGTCACAGCAGCCTCAGTGCCTCATAGTTTAGTGTTCAGCGTCCCCTGCTGGCTCTGCTTGTGAGCTCACAGCAGCCTCAGTGCCTCATAGGTTAGTTTCCAGCGCCCCCTGCTGGCTGTGCTTGTGAGGGCACAGCAGACTCAGGGCCTGATACATTATCTCCAGTGCCTCCTGCTGGCTGTGTTGTGAGGTCACAGCAGCCTCAGTGCCTCCTCTGCCAGTGTCAGGCTCATGGTTGCTGGCTGTGCTTGTGAGGTCACAGCAGCCTCAGTGCCTCATCGCTTAGTGTCCAGCGCCCCCTGCTGGCTGTGCTTGTAAGGTTACAGCAGCCTCAGTGCCTCCCAGGCCAGTTTCAGGCTCCTGGCTGCTGGCTGTGCTTGTGAGGTCACAGCAGCCTGAATGCCTCCTAGACCAGTGGCAGGGACATGGCTGCTGGCTGTGCTTCTGAGCTCACAGAAGACTGAATGCCTCCTAGGCCAGTGGCAGGCTCATGGCTGCTGGCTGTGATTGTGAGGTCACAGCAGCCTCAGTGCCTCATCTTTTAGTGTCCAGCGTCCCCTGCTGGCTGTGCTTGTGAGGTCACAGCAGCCTCAGTGCCTCATCGCTTAGTGTCCAGCGCCCCATGCTGGCTCTGCTTGTGAGGTCACAGCAGACTCAGTGCCTCATAGGTAAGTGTCCAGCGCCCCCTACTGGCACTGCTTGTGAGGTCACAGCAGCCTCAGTGCCTCCCAGGCCAATATCAGGCTCCTGGCTGCTGGCTGTGCTTGTGACGTCACAGCAGCCTCAGTGCCTCCTAGGCACGTGGCAGTCTCATGGCTGCTGGCTGTGCTTGTGACGTCACAGCAGCCTCAGTGCCTGTGAGGCCAGTGGCAGTCTCATGGCTGCTGCCTGTGCTTTTGAGGTCACAGCAGCCTCAGTGCCTCCCAGGCCAGTGCCATGCTCATGGCTGCTGGCTGTGCTTGTGAGGTCACAGCAGACTCAGGGCCTGAGACATTATCTCCAGTGCCCCCTGCTGGCTGTGTTGTGAGGTCACAGCAGCCTCAGTGCCTCCCAGGCCAATATCAGTCTCCTGGCTGTTGTCTGTGTTTGTGAGGTCACAGCACACTCCGTGCCTCCTAGTTCCGTGCCAGGCTCATGGCTGCTGGCTGTGCTTGTGAGGTCACAGCAGCCTCAGTGCCTCCTAGGCCAGTGGCAGTCCCATGGATGCTGGCTGTGCTTGTGAGCTCACAGAAGCCTCAGTGCCTGCTAGGCCAGTAGCAGGCTCATGGCTGCTGGCTATGATTGTGAGGTCACAGCAGCCTCAGTGCCGCATCGTTTGGTGTCCAGCGTCCCCTGCTGGCTCTGCTTGTGAGATCACAGCAAACTCAGTGCCTCTGAGATTAGTGTCCAGTGCCCCATGCTGACTATGCTTGTGAGGTCACAGCAGACTCAGTGCCTCCCAGGCCAGTGACAGGCTCATGGCTGCTGCCTGTGATTGTAAGATCTCAGCAGCCTCAGTGCCTCATAGTTTAGTGTCCATTGCCCCCTACTGGCTGTGTTTGTGGGGTCACAGCAGACTCAGTGCCTCATAGTTTAGTGTCCAGCGCCCCCTACTGGCTGTGCTTGTGAGGTCACAGCAGACTCAGTGCCTCATAGTTTAGTGTCCAGCGTCCCCTGCTGGCTGTGCTTGTGAAGTCACAGCAGCCTCAGTGCCTCTGAGGCCTATGTCAGTCTCATGGCTGCTGGCTGTGCTTGTGAGGTCACAGCACCCTGAGTGCCTCAGAGCTTAGTGTCCATGGCCCCCTGCTGGCTGTGCTTGTGAGGTCACAGCAGCCTCAGTGCCTCTGAGGCCAGTATCAGGCTCATGGCTGCTGGCTGTGCTTGTAAGGTCACAGCAGCCTCAGTGCCTCCTCTGCCACTGTCAGGCTCATGGCTGCTGGCTGTGATTGTGAGGTCACAGCAGCCTCAGTGCCTCATAGGGTAGTGTTCAGCGTCCCCTGCTGGCTCTGCTTGTGAGCTCACAGCAGCCTCAGTGCCTCATAGGTTAGTTTCCAGCGCCCCCTGCTGGCTGTGCTTGTGAGGGCACAGCAGACTCAGGGCCTGATACATTATCTCCAGTGCCTCCTGCTGGCTGTGTTGTGAGGTCACAGCAGCCTCACTGCCTCCTCTGCCAGTGTCAGGCTCAAGGTTGCTGGCTGTGCTTGTGAGGTCACAGCAGCCTCAGTGCCTCATCGCTTAGTGTCCAGCGTCCCCTGCTGGCTGTGCTTGTGAGGTCACAGCAAACTCAGTGCCTCTGAGATTAGTGTCCAGTGCCCCATGCTGACTATGCTTGTGAGGTCACAGCAGACTCAGTGCCTCCCAGGCCAGTGACAGGCTCATGGCTGCTGCCTGTGATTGTAAGATCTCAGCAGCCTCAGTGCCTCATAGTTTAGTGTCCATTGCCCCCTACTGGCTGTGTTTGTGGGGTCACAGCAGACTCAGTGCCTCATAGTTTAGTGTCCAGCGCCCCCTACTGGCTGTGCTTGTGAGGTCACAGCAGACTCAGTGCCTCATAGTTTAGTGTCCAGCGTGCCCTGCTGGCTGTGCTTGTGAAGTCACAGCAGCCTCAGTGCCTCTGAGGCCTATGTCAGTCTCATGGCTGCTGGCTGTGCTTGTGAGGTCACAGCACCCTGAGTGCCTCAGAGCTTAGTGTCCATGGCCCCCTGCTGGCTGTGCTTGTGAGGTCACAGCAGCCTCAGTGCCTCTGAGGCCAGTATCAGGCTCATGGCTGCTGGCTGTGCTTGTAAGGTCACAGCAGCCTCAGTGCCTCCTCTGCCAGTGGTAATCTCATGGCTGCTGGCTGTGCTTGTGAGGTCACAGTAGCCTCAGTGCCTCCTAGGCCAGTATCAGGCTCATGGCTGCTGGCTGTGCTTGTAAGGTCACAGCAGCCTCAGTGCCTCCTCTGCCACTGTCAGGCTCATGGCTGCTGGCTGTGATTGTGAGGTCACAGCAGCCTCAGTGCCTCATAGTTTAGTGTTCAGCGTCCCCTGCTGGCTCTGCTTGTGAGCTCACAGCAGCCTCAGTGCCTCATAGGTTAGTTTCCAGCGCCCCCTGCTGGCTGTGCTTGTGAGGGCACAGCAGACTCAGGGCCTGATACATTATCTCCAGTGCCTCCTGCTGGCTGTGTTGTGAGGTCACAGCAGCCTCAGTGCCTCCTCTGCCAGTGTCAGGCTCATGGTTGCTGGCTGTGCTTGTGAGGTCACAGCAGCCTCAGTGCCTCATCGCTTAGTGTCCAGCGCCCCCTGCTGGCTGTGCTTGTAAGGTTACAGCAGCCTCAGTGCCTCCCAGGCCAGTTTCAGGCTCCTGGCTGCTGGCTGTGCTTGTGAGGTCACAGCAGCCTGAATGCCTCCTAGACCAGTGGCAGGGACATGGCTGCTGGCTGTGCTTCTGAGCTCACAGAAGACTGAATGCCTCCTAGGCCAGTGGCAGGCTCATGGCTGCTGGCTGTGATTGTGAGGTCACAGCAGCCTCAGTGCCTCATCTTTTAGTGTCCAGCGTCCCCTGCTGGCTGTGCTTGTGAGGTCACAGCAGCCTCAGTGCCTCATCGCTTAGTGTCCAGCGCCCCATGCTGGCTCTGCTTGTGAGGTCACAGCAGACTCAGTGCCTCATAGGTAAGTGTCCAGCGCCCCCTACTGGCACTGCTTGTGAGGTCACAGCAGCCTCAGTGCCTCCCAGGCCAATATCAGGCTCCTGGCTGCTGGCTGTGCTTGTGACGTCACAGCAGCCTCAGTGCCTCCTAGGCACGTGGCAGTCTCATGGCTGCTGGCTGTGCTTGTGACGTCACAGCAGCCTCAGTGCCTGTGAGGCCAGTGGCAGTCTCATGGCTGCTGCCTGTGCTTTTGAGGTCACAGCAGCCTCAGTGCCTCCCAGGCCAGTGCCATGCTCATGGCTGCTGGCTGTGCTTGTGAGGTCACAGCAGACTCAGGGCCTGAGACATTATCTCCAGTGCCCCCTGCTGGCTGTGTTGTGAGGTCACAGCAGCCTCAGTGCCTCCCAGGCCAATATCAGTCTCCTGGCTGTTGTCTGTGTTTGTGAGGTCACAGCACACTCCGTGCCTCCTAGTTCCGTGCCAGGCTCATGGCTGCTGGCTGTGCTTGTGAGGTCACAGCAGCCTCAGTGCCTCCTAGGCCAGTGGCAGTCCCATGGATGCTGGCTGTGCTTGTGAGCTCACAGAAGCCTCAGTGCCTGCTAGGCCAGTAGCAGGCTCATGGCTGCTGGCTATGATTGTGAGGTCACAGCAGCCTCAGTGCCGCATCGTTTGGTGTCCAGCGTCCCCTGCTGGCTCTGCTTGTGAGATCACAGCAAACTCAGTGCCTCTGAGATTAGTGTCCAGTGCCCCATGCTGACTATGCTTGTGAGGTCACAGCAGACTCAGTGCCTCCCAGGCCAGTGACAGGCTCATGGCTGCTGCCTGTGATTGTAAGATCTCAGCAGCCTCAGTGCCTCATAGTTTAGTGTCCATTGCCCCCTACTGGCTGTGTTTGTGGGGTCACAGCAGACTCAGTGCCTCATAGTTTAGTGTCCAGCGCCCCCTACTGGCTGTGCTTGTGAGGTCACAGCAGACTCAGTGCCTCATAGTTTAGTCTCCAGCGTCCCCTGCTGGCTGTGCTTGTGAAGTCACAGCAGCCTCAGTGCCTCTGAGGCCTATGTCAGTCTCATGGCTGCTGGCTGTGCTTGTGAGGTCACAGCACCCTGAGTGCCTCAGAGCTTAGTGTCCATGGCCCCCTGCTGGCTGTGCTTGTGAGGTCACAGCAGCCTCAGTGCCTCTGAGGCCAGTATCAGGCTCATGGCTGCTGGCTGTGCTTGTAAGGTCACAGCAGCCTCAGTGCCTCCTCTGCCACTGTCAGGCTCATGGCTGCTGGCTGTGATTGTGAGGTCACAGCAGCCTCAGTGCCTCATAGGGTAGTGTTCAGCGTCCCCTGCTGGCTCTGCTTGTGAGCTCACAGCAGCCTCAGTGCCTCATAGGTTAGTTTCCAGCGCCCCCTGCTGGCTGTGCTTGTGAGGGCACAGCAGACTCAGGGCCTGATACATTATCTCCAGTGCCTCCTGCTGGCTGTGTTGTGAGGTCACAGCAGCCTCACTGCCTCCTCTGCCAGTGTCAGGCTCAAGGTTGCTGGCTGTGCTTGTGAGGTCACAGCAGCCTCAGTGCCTCATCGCTTAGTGTCCAGCGTCCCCTGCTGGCTGTGCTTGTGAGGTCACAGCAGCCTCAGTGCCTTCCAGGCCAGTATCAGGCTCCTGGCTGCTGGTTGTGCTTGTGAGGTTACAGCAGCCTCAGTGCCTCCCAGGCCAGTTTCAGGCTCCTGGCTGCTGGCTGTGCTTGTGAGGTCACAGCAGCCTGAATGCCTCCTAGACCAGTGGCAGGGTCATGGCTGCTGGCTGTGCTTCTGAGCTCACAGAAGACTGAATGCCTCCTAGGCCAGTGGCAGGCTCATGGCTGCTGGCTGTGATTGTGAGGTCACAGCAGCCTCAGTGCCTCATCTTTTAGTGTCCAGCGTCCCCTGCTGGCTCTGCTTGTGAGGTCACAGCAGCCTCAGTGCATCATCGCTTAGTGTCCAGCGCCCCATGCTGGCTCTGCTTGGGAGGTCACAGCAGACTCAGTGCCTCATAGGTAAGTGTCCAGCTCCCCCTACTGGCACTGCTTGTGAGGTCACAGCAGCCTCAGTGCCTCCCAGGCCAATATCAGGCTCCTGGCTGCTGGCTGTGCTTGTGACGTCACAGCAGCCTCAGTGCCTCCTAGGCACGTGGCAGTCTCATGGCTGCTGGCTGTGCTTGTGACGTCACAGCAGCCTCAGTGCCTGTGAGGCCAGTGGCAGTCTCATGGCTGCTGCCTGTGCTTTTGAGGTCACAGCAGCCTCAGTGCCTCCCAGGCCAGTGCCATGCTCATGGCTGCTGGTTGTGCTTGTGAGGTCACAGCAGCCTCAGTGCCTCATAGGTTAGTGTACATCGCCCCCTACTGGCTGTGCTTGTGAGGTCACAGCAGCCTCAGTGCCTCATCGCTTAGTGTCCAGCGCCCCCTGCTGGCTGTGTGTCTGAGGTCACAGCAGCCTCAGTGCCTACTGGACCACTATCAGGATCATGGCTGCGGGCTTTGCTTCTGAGGTCACAGAAGCCTCAGTGCCTCCTAGGCCAGTGGCAGGCTCATGGCTGCTGGCTGTGCTTGTGAGGTCACAGAAGCCTCAGTGCCTCCTAGACCAGTGGCAGGCTCATGGCTGCTGGCTGTGCTTGTTAGGTCACAGCAGCCTCAGTGCCTCCTAGGCCAGTGGCAGGCTCATGGCTGGTGGCTGTGCTTGTGAGGTCACAGCAGCCTCAGTGCCTCATCGCTTAGTGTCCAGCGCCCCCTGCTGGCTGTGCTTGTGAGGTCACACCAGGCTCAGTGCCTCCCCGGCCAGTGTCAGGATCATGGCTGCTGGCTGTGCTTGTGAGGTCCCAGAATCCTGAATGCCTCCTAGACCAGTGGCAGTCTCATGGCTGCTGGCTGTGCTTCTGAGGTCACAGAAGACTGAATGCCTCCTAGGCCAGTGGCAGGCTCATGGCTGCTGGCTGTGATTGTGAGGTCACAGCAGCCTCAGTGCCTCATCGCTTAGTGTCCAGCGCCCCTTGCTGGCTCTGCTTGTGAGGTCACAGCAGACTCAGGGCCTCATAGGTAAGTGTCCAGCGCCCCCTGCTGACTGTGCTTGTGAGGTCACAGCAGCCTCAGTGCCTCCCAGGCCAATATCAGGCTCCTGGCTGCTGGCTGTGCTTGTGAGGTCACAGCAGCCTCAGTGCCTCCTAGGCCCGTGGCAGGCTCCTGCCTGCTGGCTGTGCTTGTGAGGTCACAGCAGCCTCAGTGCCTCCTCTGCCAGTGCCATGCCCATGGCTGCTGGCTGTGCTTGTGAGGTCACAGCAGCCTGAGTGCCTCCTCTGCCAGTGCCATGCTCATGGCTGCTGGCTGTGCTTGTGAGGTCACAGCAGACTCAGTGCCTCATAGCTTAGTGTCCAGCGCCCCCTGCTGGCTGTGCTTGTGAGGTCACACCAGCCTCAGTGCCTCCCAGGCCTGTACCAGGCTCATGGCTGATGGCTGTGTTGGTGAGGTCACAGCAGACTCAGTGCCTCATCGTTTAGTGTCCAGCGTCCCCTGCTGGCTGTGCTTGTGAGGTCACAGCAGCCTCAGTGCCTCCTCTGCCAGTGTCAGGCTCATGGCTGCTGGCTGTGCTTGTGAGGTCACAGAAGCCTCAGTGCCTCCTAGGCCAGTGGCAGTCTCATGGCTGCTGGCTGTGCTTGTGAGGTCACAGCAGACTCAGTGCCTCATCGCTTAGTGTCCATCGCCCCCTGCTGGCTGTGCTTGTGAGGTTACACCAGCCTCAGTGCCTCCCCGGCCAGTATCAGGCTCATGGCTGCTGGCTGTGCTTGTGAGGTCACAGCAGCCTGAATGCCTCCTAGACCAGTGGCAGGGTCATGGCTGCTGGCTGTGCTTCTGATGTCACAGAAGCCTGAATGCCTCCTAAGCCAGTGGCAGGCTCATGGCTGCTGGCTGTGATTGTGAGGTCACAGCAGCCTCAGTGCCTCATCGCTTAGTGTCCAGCGCCCCTTGCTGGCTCTGCTTGGGAGGTCACAGCAGCCTCAGTGCCTCGTAGTTTAGTGTCCAGCGCCCCTTGCTGGCTCTGCTTGGGAGGTCACAGCAGATTCAGTGCCTCATAGGTAAGTGTCCAGCGCCCCCTGCTGACTGTGCTTGTGAGGTCACAGCAGCCTCAGTGCCTCCCAGGCCAATATCAGGCTCCTGGCTGCTGGCTGTGCTTGTGACGTCACAGCAGCCTCAGTGCCTCCTCTGCCAGTGCCATGCTCCTGGCTGCTGGCTGTGCTTGTGACGTCACAGCAGCCTCAGTGCCTCCTAGGCCAGTATCAGGCTGCTGGCTGCTGGCTGTGCTTCAGAGGTCACAGAAACCTGAATGACACCTAGGCCAGTGGCAGGCTCATGGCTGCTGGCTGTGATTGTGAGGTCACAGCAGCCTCAGTGCCTCATAGTTTAGTGTCCAGCGCCCCCTGCTGGCTCTGCTTGTGAGGTCACAGCAGACTCAGTGCCTCATAGTTTAGTGTCCAGCGCCCCCTGCTGTCTGTGCTTGTGAGGTCACAGCAGCCTCAGTGCCTTATAGGTTAGTGTCCATCACCCCCTACTCGCTCTGCTTGTGAGGTCACAGCAGACTCAGGGCCTGATACATTATCTCCAGTGCCCCCTGCTGGCTGTGTTGTGAGGTCACAGCAGCCTCAGTGCCTCCTCTGCCAGTGTCAGGCTCATGGCTGCTGGCTGTGCTTCTGAGGTCACAGCAGCCTCAGTGCCTCCCAGGCCAATATCAGGCTCCTGGCTGTTGTTTGTGTTTGTGAGGTCACAGCAGGCTCAGTGCCTCCTAGGCCAGTGGCAGTCCCATGGATGCTGGCTGTGCTTGTGAGCTCACAGAAGCCTCAGTGCCTCCTAGGCCAGTGGCAGGCTCATGGCTGCTGGCTATGATTGTGAGGTCACAGCAGCCTCAGTGCCTCATCGCTTAGTGTCCAGCGCCCCTTGTTGGCCCTGCTTGGGAGGTCACAGCAGACTCAGTGCCTCATAGGTAAGTGTCCAGCGCCCCCTGCTGGCTGTGCTTGTGAGGTCACAGCAGCCTCAGTGCCTCCCAGGCCAATATCAGGCTCATGGCTGCTGGCTGTGCTTGTGACGTCACAGCAGCCTCAGTGCCTCCTAGGCCCGTGGCAGGCTCATGGCTGCTGGCTGTCCTTGTGAGGTCACAGCAGCCTCAGTGCCTCCTCTGCCAGTGCCATGCCCATGGCTGCTGGCTGTGCTTGTGAGGTCACAGCAGCCTGAGTGCCTCCTCTGCCAGTGCCATGCTCATGGCTGCTGGCTGTGCTTGTGAGCTCACAGCAGCCTCAGTGCCTCATAGGTTAATGTTCATCGCCCCCTACTGGCTGTGCTTGTGAGGTCACAGCAGACTCAGTGCCTCATAGTTTAGTGTCCAGCGCCCGCTGCTGGATGTGCTTGTGAGGTCACAGCAGCCTCAGTTCCTCCCAGACCAGGATCAGGCTCATGGCTGCTGGCTGTGCTTGTGAGGTCACAGCAGCCTCAGTGCCTCATCGTTTAGTGTCCAACGTCCCCTGCTGGCTCTGCTTGTGAGGTCACAGCAGACTCAGTACCTCAAAAGTTAATGTGCAGCGTCCCCTGCTGGCTGTGCTTGTGAGGTCACAGCAGCCTCAGTGCCTCACAGGCCAGCATCAGGCTCATGGCTGCTGGCTGTGCTTGTGTGGTCACAGCAGCCTCAGTGCCTCCACTGCCAGTGGCAGGCTCATGGCTGCTGGCTGTGCTTCTGAGGTCACAGAAGCCTCAGTGCCTCCTCTGCAAGTGGCAGGCTCATGGCTGCTGGCTATGATTGTGAGGTCACAGCAGCCTCAGTGCCTCATAGGTTAGTGTACATCGCCCCCTACTGGCTGTGCTTGTGAGGTCACAGCAGCCTCAGTGCCTCATCCCTTAGTGTCCATGGCCCCCTGCTGGCTGTGCTTGTGAGGTCACAGCGGCCTCAGTGCCTCCCGGACCACTATCAGGATCCTGGCTGCTGGCTGTGCTTCTGAGGTCACAGAAACCTGAATGACACCTAGGCCAGTGGCAGGCTCATGGCTGCTGGCTGTCATTGTGAGGTCACAGCAGCCTCAGTGCCTCATAGTTTAGTGTCCAGCGCCCCCTGCTGGCTGTGCTTGTGAGGTCACAGCAGCCTCAGTGCCTCATAGGTAAGTGTCCACCGCCCCCTGCTGGCTGTGCTTGTGAGGTCACAGCAGCCTCAGTGCCTCATAGGTTAGTGTCCACCACCCCCTACTCGCTGTGCTTGTGAGGTCAGAGCAGACTCAGGGCCTGATACCTTATCTCCAGTGCCCCCTGCTGGCTGTGTTGTGAGGTCACAGCAGCCTCAGTGCCTCCTCTGCCAGTGGCAGGCTCATGGCTGCTGGCTGTGCTTCTTAGGTCACAGCAGCCTGAGTGCCTCCTAGGCCCGTGGCAGTCTCATGGCTGCTGGCTGTGCTTGTGAGGTCACAGCAGCCTCAGTGCCTCATCGCTTAGTGTCCAGCGCCCCCTACTGGATGTGCTTGTGAGGTCACACCAGCCTCAGTGCCTCCCAGGCCAGTATCAGGCTCATGGCTGCTGGCTGTGCTTGTGAGGTCACAGCAGCCTCAGTGCCTCATCGTTTAGTGTCCAGCGTCCCCTGCTGGCTCTGCTTGTGAGGTCACAGCAGACTCAGTACCTCAAAAGTTAATGTGCAGCGTCCCCTGCTGGCTCTGCTTGTGAGGTCACGGCAGACTCAGTGCCTCAAAAGTTAATGTGCAGCGCCCCCTGCTGGCTGTGCTTGGGAGGTCACAGCAGCCTCAGTGCCTCCACTGCCAGTGGTAGTCTCATGGCTGGTGGCTGTGCTTGTGAGGTCACAGCAGCCTCAGTGCCTCTGCGGCCAGTGACAGTCTCATGGCTGCTGGCTGTGCTTCTGAGGTCACAGAAGCCTCAGTGCCTCCTCTGCCAGTGGCAGGGTCATGGTTGCTGGTTGTGTTTGTGAGGTCACAGCAGCCTCAGTGCCTCATAGGTTAGTGTACATCGCCCCCTACTGGCTGTGCTTGTGAGGTCACAGCAGCCTCAGTGCCTCATCGCTTAGTGTCCAGCGCCCCCTGCTGGCTGTGCTTCTGAGGTCACAGCAGCCTCAGTGCCTCCTGGACCACTATCAGGATCATGGCTGCGGGCTGTGCTTCTGAGGTCACAGAAGCCTCAGTGCCTCCTAGGCCAGTGGCAGGCTCATGGCTGCTGGCTGTGCTTCTGAGGTCACAGAAGCCTCAGTGCCTCCTAGACCAGTGGCAGGCTCATGGCTGCTGGCTGTGCTTCTTAGGTCACAGAAGCCTCAGTGCCTCCTAGGCCAGTGGCAGGCTCATGGCTGCTGGCTGTGCTTGTGAGGTCACAGCAGCCTCAGTGCCTCATCGCTTAGTGTCCAGCGCCCCCTGCTGGCAGTGCTTGTGAGGTCACACCAGGCTCAGTGCCTCCCCGGCCAGTGTCAGGATCATGGCTGCTGGCTGTGCTTGTGAGGTCACAGAATCCTGAATGCCTCCTAGACCAGTGGCAGGCTCATGGCTGCTGGCTGTGCTTCTGAGGTCACAGAAGACTGAATGCCTCCTAGGCCAGTGGCAGGCTCATGGCTGCTGGCTGTGATTGTGAGGTCACAGCAGCCTCAGTGCCTCATCGCTTAGTGTCCAGCGCCCCTTGCTGGCTCTGCTTGGGAGGTCACAGCAGACTCAGGGCCTCATAGGTAAGTGTCCAGCGCCCCCTGCTGACTGTGCTTGTGAGGTCACAGCAGCCTCAGTGCCTCCCAGGCCAATATCAGGCTCCTGGCTGCTGGCTGTGCTTGTGAGGTCACAGCAGCCTCAGTGCCTCCTAGGCCCGTGGCAGGCTCCTGCCTGCTGGCTGTGCTTGTGAGGTCACAGCAACCTCAGTGCCTCCTCTGCCAGTGCCATGCCCATGGCTGCTGGCTGTGCTTGTGAGGTCACAGCAGCCTGAGTGCCTCCTCTGCCAGTGCCATGCTCATGGCTGCTGGCTGTGCTTGTGAGGTCACAGCAGCCTCAGTGCCTCATCGCTTAGTGTCCAGCGCCGCCTGCTGGCTGTGCTTGTGAGGTCACAGCAGCCTCAGTGCCTCCCAGGCCAGTACCAGGCTCATGGCTGATGGCTGTGTTGGTGAGGTCACAGCAGACTCAGTGCCTCATCGTTTAGTGTCCAGCGTCCCCTGCTGGCTGTGCTTGTGAGGTCACAGCAGCCTCAGTGCCTCCTCTGCCACTGTCAGGCTCATGGCTGCTGGCTGTGCTTGTGAGGTCACAGAAGCCTCAGTGCCTCCTAGGCCAGTGGCAGTCTCATGGCTGCTGGCTGTGCTTGTGAGGTCACAGCAGACTCAGTGCCTCATCGCTTAGTGTCCATCGCCCCCTGCTGGTTGTGCTTGTGAGGTCACACCAGCCTCAGTGCCTCCCCGGCCAGTATCAGGCTCATGGCTGCTGGCTGTGCTTCTGAGGTCACAGAAGCCTGAATGCCTCCTAAGCCAGTGGCAGGCTCATGGCTGCTGGCTGTGATTGTGAGGTCACAGCAGCCTCAGTGCCTCATAGTTTAGTGTCCAGCGCCCCTTGCTGGCTCTGCTTGGGAGGTCACAGCAGCCTCAGTGCCTCATAGTTTAGTGTCCAGCGCCCCTTGCTGGCTCTGCTTGGGAGGTCACAGCAGATTCAGTGCCTCATAGGTAAGTGTCCAGCGCCCCCTGCTGACTGTGCTTGTGAGGTCACAGCAGCCTCAGTGCCTCCCAGGCCAATATCAGGCTCCTGGCTGCTGGCTGTGCTTGTGACGTCACAGCAGCCTCAGTGCCTCCTCTGCCAGTGCCATGCTCATGGCTGCTGGCTGTGCTTGTGAGGTCACAGCAGCCTCAGTGCCTCATAGGTTAGTGTCCATCACCCCCTACTCGCTCTGCTTGTGAGGTCACAGCAGACTCAGGGCCTGATACATTATCTCCAGTGCCCCCTGCTGGCTGTGTTGTGAGGTCACAGCAGCCTCAGTGCCTCCTCTGCCAGTGTCAGGCTCATGGCTGCTGGCTGTGCTTCTGAGGTCACAGCAGCCTCAGTGCCTCCCAGGCCAATATCAGGCTCCTGGCTGTTGTCTGTGTTTGTGAGGTCACAGCAGACTCAGTGCCTCCTAGGCCAGTGGCAGTCCCATGGATGCTGGCTGTGCTTGTGAGCTCACAGAAGCCTCAGTGCCTCCTAGGCCAGTGGCACGCTCATGGCTGCTGGCTATGATTGTGAGGTCACAGCAGCCTCAGTGCCTCATCGCTTAGTGTCCAGCGCCCCTTGTTGGCCCTGCTTGGGAGGTCACAGCAGACTCAGTGCCTCATAGGTAAGTGTCCAGCGCCCCCTGCTGGCTGTGCTTGTGAGGTCACAGCAGACTCAGTGCCTCCCAGGCCAATATCAGGCTCATGGCTGCTGGCTGTGCTTGTGACGTCACAGCAGCCTCAGTGCCTCCTAGGCCCGTGGCAGGCTCATGGCTGCTGGCTGTCCTTGTGAGGTCACAGCAGCCTCAGTGCCTCCTCTGCCAGTGCCATGCCCATGGCTGCTGGCTGTGCTTGTGAGGTCACAGCAGCCTGAGTGCCTCCTCTGCCAGTGCCATGCTCATGGCTGCTGGCTGTGCTTGTGAGCTCACAGCAGCCTCAGTGCCTCATAGGTTAATGTTCATCGCCCCCTACTGGCTGTGCTTGTGAGGTCACAGCAGACTCAGTGCCTCATAGTTTAGTGTCCAGCGCCCGCTGCTGGCTGGGCTTGTGAGGTCACACCAGCCTCAGTTCCTCCCAGACCAGGATCAGGCTCATGGCTGCTGGCTGTGCTTGTGAGGTCACAGCAGCCTCAGTGCCTCGTAGTTTAGTGTCCATCGCCCCCTACTGGCTGTGCTTGTGAGGTCACAGCAGACTCAGGGCCTGAGACATTATCTCCAGTGCCCCCTGCTGGCTGTGTTGTGAGGTCACAGCAGCCTCAGTGCCTCCCAGGCCAATATCAGTCTCCTGGCTGTTGTCTGTGTTTGTGAGGTCACAGCACACTCAGTGCCTCCTAGGTCCGTGGCAGGCTCATGGCTGCTGGCTGTGCTTGTGAGGTCACAGCAGCCTCAGTGCCTCCTAGGCCAGTGGCAGTCCCATGGATGCTGGCTGTGCTTGTGAGCTCACAGAAGCCTCAGTGCCTGCTAGGCCAGTAGCAGGCTCATGGCTGCTGGCTATGATTGTGAGGTCACAGCAGCCTCAGTGCCGCATCGTTTAGTATCCAGCGTCCCCTGCTGCTTCTGCCTGTGAGGTCACAGCAGACTTAGTACCTCAAAATTTAATGTGCAGCGTCCCCTGCTGGCTGTGCTTGTGAGGTCACAGCAGACTCAGTGCCTCAAAAGTTAATGTGCAGCGCCCCCTGCTGGCTGTGCTTGGGAGGTCACAGCAGCCTCAGTGCCTCACAGGCCAGCATCAGGCTCATGGCTGCTGGCTGTGCTTGTGACGTCACAGCAGCCTGAGTGCCTCCTAGGCCCGTGGCAGGCTCATGGCTGCTGGCTGTGCTTCTGATGTCACAGCAGCCTGAATGACTCCTAGACCAGTCGCAGGCTCATGGCTGCTGGCTGTGCTTGTGAGGTCACAGCAGACTCAGTGCCTCATAGTTTAGTGTCCAGAGTCCCCTGCTGGCTCTGCTTGTGAGATCACAGCAAACTCAGTGCCTCTGAGATTAGTGTCCAGTGCACCCTGCTGACTATGCTTGTGAGGTCACAGCAGACTCAGTGCCTCCCAGGCCAGTGACAGGCTCATGGCTGCTGCCTGTGATTGTGAGATCTCAGCAGCCTCAGTGCCTCATAGTTTAGTGTCCAGCGTCCCCTGCTGGCTGTGCTTGTGAGGTCACAGCAGCCTCACTGCCTCTGAGGCCTATGTCAGTCTCATGGCTGCTGGCTGTGCTTGTGAGGTCACAGCAGACTCAGTGCCTCATCGCTTAGTGTCCCTGGCCCCCTGCTGGCTGTGCTTGTGAGGTCACAGCAGCCTCAGTGCCTCTGAGGCCAGTGGTAGTCTCATGGCTGCTGGCTGTGCTTGTGAGGTCACAGTAGCCTCAGTGCCTCCTAGGCTAGTATCAGGCTCATGGCTGCTGGCTGTTCTTGTAAGGTCACAGCAGCCTCAGTGCCTCCTCTGCCACTGTCAGGCTAATGGCTGCTGGCTGTGATTGTGAGGTCACAGCAGCCTCAGTGCCTCATAGTTTAGTGTTCAGCGTCCCCTGCTGGCTCTGCTTGTGAGCTCACAGCAGCCTCAGTGCCTCATAGGTTAGTTTCCAGCGCCCCCTGCTGGCTGTGCTGGTGAGGGCACAGCAGACTCAGGGCCTGATACATTATCTCCAGTGCCTCCTGCGGGCTGTGTTGTGAGGTCACAGCAGCCTCAGTGCCTCCTCTGCCAGTGTCAGGCTCATGGTTGCTGGCTGTGCTTGTGAGGTCACAGCAGCCTCAGTGCCTCATCTTTTAGTGTCCAGCGTCCCCTGCTGGCTGTGCTTGTGAGGTCACAGCAGCCTCAGTGCCTCATCGCTTAGTGTCCAGCGCCCCATCCTGGCTCTGCTTGTGAGGTCACAGCAGACTCAGTGCCTCATAGGTAAGTGTCCAGCGCCCCCTACTGGCACTGCTTGTGAGGTCACAGCAGCCTCAGTGCCTCCCAGGCCAATATCAGGCTCCTGGCTGCTGGCTGTGCTTGTGACGTCACAGCAGCCTCAGTGCCTCCTAGGCACGTGGCAGTCTCATGGCTGCTGGCTGTGCTTGTGACGTCACAGCAGCCTCAGTGCCTGTGAGGCCAGTGGCAGTCTCATGGCTGCTGCCTGTGCTTGTGAGGTCACAGCAGCCTCAGTGCCTCCCAGGCCAGTGCCATGCTCATGGCTGCTGGCTGTGCTTGTGAGGTCACAGCAGACTCAGGGCCTGATACATTATCTCCAGTGCCCCCTGCTGACTGTGTTGTGAGGTCACAGCAGCCTCAGTGCCTCCCAGGCCAATATCAGTCTCCTGGCTGTTGTCTGTGTTTGTGAGGTCACAGCACACTCCGTGCCTCCTAGTTCCGTGGCAGGCTCATGGCTGCTGGCTGTGCTTGTGAGGTCACAGCAGCCTCAGTGCCTCCTAGGCCAGTGGCAGTCCCATGGATGCTGGCTGTGCTTGTGAGCTCACAGAAGCCTCAGTGCCTGCTAGGCCAGTAGCAGGCTCACGGCTGCTGGCTATGATTGTGAGGTCACAGCAGCCTCAGTGCCGCATCGTTTGGTGTCCAGCGTCCCCTGCTGGCTCTGCTTGTGAGATCACAGCAAACTCAGTGCCTCTGAGATTAGTGTCCAGTGCCCCATGCTGACTATGCTTGTGAGGTCACAGCAGACTCAGTGCCTCCCAGGCCAGTGACAGGCTCATGGCTGCTGCCTGTGATTGTAAGATCTCAGCAGCCTCAGTGCCTCATAGTTTAGTGTCCATTGCCCCCTACTGGCTGTGTTTGTGGGGTCACAGCAGACTCAGTGCCTCATAGTTTAGTGTCCAGCGCCCCCTACTGGCTGTGCTTGTGAGGTCACAGCAGACTCAGTGCCTCATAGTTTAGTGTCCAGCGTCCCCTGCTGGCTGTGCTTGTGAGGTCACAGCAGCCTCAGTGCCTCTGAGGCCTATGTCAGTCTCATGGCTGCTGGCTGTGCTTGTGAGGTCACAGCACCCTGAGTGCCTCAGAGCTTAGTGTCCATGGCCCCCTGCTGGCTGTGCTTGTGAGGTCACAGCAGCCTCAGTGCCTCTGAGGCCAGTGGTAGTCTCATGGCTGCTGGCTGTGCTTGTGAGGTCACAGTAGCCTCAGTGCCTCCTAGGCCAGTATCAGGCTCATGGCTGCTGGCTGTGCTTGTAAGGTCACAGCAGCCTCAGTGCCTCCTCTGCCACTGTCAGGCCAATGGCTGCTGGCTGTGATTGTGAGGTCACAGCAGCCTCAGTGCCTCATAGTTTAGTGTTCAGCGTCCCCTGCTGGCTCTGCTTGTGAGCTCACAGCAGCCTCAGTGCCTCATAGGTTAGTTTCCAGCGCCCCCTGCTGGCTGTGCTTGTGAGGTCACAGCAGCCTCAGTGCCTCCTCTGCCAGTGTCAGGCTCATGGTTGCTGGCTGTGCTTGTGAGGTCACAGCAGCCTCAGTGCCTCATCGCTTAGTGTCCAGCGCCCCCTGCTGGCTGTGCTTGTGAGGTCACAGCAGCCTCAGTGCCTTCCAGGCCAGTATCAGGCTCCTGGCTGCTGGTTGTGCTTGTGAGGTTACAGCAGCCTCAGTGCCTCCCAGGCCAGTTTCAGGCTCCTGGCTGCTGGCTGTGCTTGTGAGGTCACAGCAGCCTGAATGCCTCCTAGACCAGTGGCAGGCTCATGGCTGCTGCCTGTGCTTGTGAGGTCAGAGCAGCCTGAGTGCCTCCTAGGCCAGTGGCAGGCTCATGGCTGCTGGCTGTGCTTGTGATGTCACAGCACCCTCAGTGCCTTCTAGGCACGTGGCAGTCTCATGGCTGCTGGCTGTGCTTGTGAGGTCACAGCAGCCTCAGTGCCTCATAGGTTGGTGTCCAGCGCCCCCTGCTGGCTCTGCTTGTGAGGTCACAGCAGCCTCAGTGCCTCCCAGGCCAGTATCAGGCTCCTGGCTGCTGGCTGTGCTTGTGAGGTCACAGCAGCCTGAATGCCTCCTAGACCAGTGGCAGGGTCATGGCTGCTGGCTGTGCTTCTGAGCTCACAGAAGCCTGAAAGCCTCCTCTGCCAGTGGCAGTCCCATGGCTGCTGGCTGTGATTGTGAGGTCACAGCAGCCTCAGTGCCTCCCAGGCCAACATCAGCTCATGGCTGCTGGCTGTGCTTGTGACGTCACAGCAGCCTCAGTGCCTCCTAGGCACGTGGCAGTCTCATGGCTGCTGGCTGTGCTTGTGACGTCACAGCAGCCTCAGTGCCTGTGAGGCCAGTGGCAGTCTCATGGCTGCTGCCTGTGCTTGTGAGGTCACAGCAGCCTCAGTGCCTCCCAGGCCAGTGCCATGCTCATGGCTGCTGGCTCTGCTTGTGAGGTCACAGCAGACTCAGTGCCTCCTAGGCCAGTATCAGGCTCATGGCTGCTGGCTCTGTTTGTGAGGTCACAGCAGACTCAGTGCCTCATCGTTTAGTGTCCAGCGTCCCCTGCTGGCTGTGCTTGTGAGGTCACAGCAGACTCAGTGCCTCCTCTGCCACTGTCAGGCTCATGGCTGCTGGCTGTGCTTGTGAGGTCACAGCAGCCTCAGTGCCTCTGAGGCCAGTGGCAGTCTCATGGCTGCTGGCTGTGCTTGTGAGGTCACAGCAGCCTCACTGCCTCATAGGTTAATGTTCATCACCCCCTACTGGCTGTGCTTGTGAGGTCACACCAGCCTCAGTGCCTCCTAGGGTAGTGTCCAGCGCCCCCTGCTGGCTGTGCTTGTGAGGTCACAGCAGCCTGAATGCCTCCTAGACCAGTGGCAGTGTCATGGCTGCTGGCTGTGCTTCTGAGGTCACAGAAGCCTAAATGTCTCCTAGGCCAGTGGCAGGCTCATGGCTGCTGGCTGTGCTTCTGAGGTCACAGAAGACTCAGTGCCTCATCGCTTAGTGTCCAGCGTCCCCTGCTGGCTCTGCTTGTGAGGTCACAGCAGCCTGAGTGCCTCAAAAGTTAATGTGCAGCGCCCCCTGCTGGCTGTGCTTGTGAGGTCACAGCAGCCTCAGTGCCTCACAGGCCAGCATCAGGCTCATGGCTGCTGGCTGTGCTTGTGAGGTCACAGCAGCCTCAGTGCCTCCTCTGCCAGTGCCATGCTCATGGCTGCTGGCTGTGCTTGTGAGGTCACAGCAGCCTCAGTGCCTCCCAGGCCAGCATCAGGCTCATGGCTGCTGGCTGTGCTTGTGAGGTCACTGCAGCCTCAGTGCCTCTGAGGCCAGTGGCAGTCTCATGGCTGCTGGCTGTGCTTGTGAGGTCACAGCAGACTCGGTGCCTCATAGGTTGGTGTCCAGCGCCCCCTGCTGGCTGTGTTTGTGAGGTCACAGCAGCCTGAGTGCCTGCTAGGCCAGTGGCAGGCTCATGGCTGCTGGCTGTTCTTCTGAGGTCACAGCAGCCTAAGTGCCTCGGAGGCCAGTGGCAATCTCATGGCTGCTGGCTGTGATTGTGAGGTCACAGCAGCCTCAGTGCCTCATAGTTTAGTGTCCAGCGTCCCCTGCTGGCTCTGCTTGTGAGGTCACAGCAGACTCAGGGCCTCATAGGTAAGTGTCCAGCGCCCCCTGCTGGCTGTGCTTGTGAGGTCACAGCAGACTCAGGGCCTCCCAGGCCAATATCAGGCTCCTGGCTGCTGGCTGTGCTTGTGACGTCACAGCAGCCTCAGTGCCTCCTAGCCCCGTGGCAGGCTCATGGCTGCTGGCTGTGCTTGTGAGGTCACAGCAGCCTCAGTGCCTCTGAGGCCAGTGGCAGTCTCATGGCTGCTGGCTGTGCTTGTGAGGTCACAGCAGCCTCAGTGCCTCTGAGGCCAGTGGCAGGCTCATGGCTGCTGGCTGTGATTGTGAGGTCACAGCAGCCTCAGTGCCTCATCGCTTAGTGTCCAGCGTCCTCTACTGGCTCTGCTTGTGACGTCACAGCAGCCTGAGTGCCTCCTAGGCCCGTGGCAGGCTCATGGCTGCTGGCTGTGCTTGTGACGTCACAGCAGCCTCAGTGCCTGTGAGGCCAGTGGCAGTCTCATGGCTGCTGGCTGTGCTTGTGAGGTCACAGCAGCCTCAGTGCCTCCCAGGCCAGTGCCATGCTCATGGCTGCTGGCTGTGCTTGTGACGTCACAGCAGACTCAGTGCCTCCTAGGCCAGTATCAGGCTCATGGCTGCTGGCTCTGTTTGTGAGGTCACAGCAGACTCAGTGCCTCATCGTTTAGTGTCCAGCGTCCCCTGCTGGCTGTGCTTGTGAGGTCACAGCAGCCTCAGTGCCTCCTCTGCCAGTGCCATGCTCATGGCTGCTGGCTGTGCTTGTGAGGTCACAGCAGCCTCAGTGCCTCCTAGGCCAGTATCAGGCTCATGGCTGCGGGCTGTGCTTCTGAGGTCACAGAAACCTGAATGACTCCTGTGCCAGTGGCAGGCTCATGGCTACTGGCTGTGATTGTGAGGTCACAGCAGCCTCAGTGCGTCATAGCTTAGTGTCCAGCGTGCCCTGCTGGCTCTGCTTGTGAGGTCACAGCAGCCTCAGTGCCTCATAGGTAAGTGTCCAGCGCCCCCTGCTGGCTGTGCTTGTGACGTCACAGCAGACTCAGTGCCTCCCAGGCTAATATCAGGCTCCTGGCTGCTGCCTGTGCTTGTGATGTCACAGCAGCCTGAGTGCGTCCTAGGCCCGTGGCAGGCTCATGGCTGCTGGCTATGCTTGTCAGGTCACAGCAGCCTGAATGCCTCCTAAGGCAGTGTCCATCGCCCCCTACTGGCTGTGCTTGTGAGGTCACAGCAGCCTCAGTGCCTCATAGTTTAGAGTCCAGCGTCCCCTGCTGGCTGTGCTTGTGAGGTCACAGCAGCCTCAGTGCCTCTGAGACTAGTGGCAGTCTCATGGCTGCTGGCTGTGCTTGTGACGTCACAGCAGCCTCAGTGCCTCATAGGTAAGTGTCCAGACTCCCCTGCTGGCTGTGCTTGTGAGGTCACAGCAGCCTCAGTGCTTCCGAGGCCAGTATCAGGCTCATGGCTGCTGGCTGTGCTTGTGAGGTCACAGCAGCCTCAGTGCCTCATCGTTTAGTGTCCATTCCCCACAACTGGCTGTGTTTGTGGGGCCACAGCAGCCTCAGTGCCTCATAGTTTAGTGTCCAGCGCCCCCTACTGGCTGAGCTTGTGAGATCACAGCAGACTCAGTGCATCACAGGCCAATGTCAGGCTCCTGGCTGCTGCCTGTGCTTGTGAGGTCACAGCAGCCTGAGTGCCTCCTAGGCCTGTGGCAGGCTCATGGCTGCTGGCTGTGCTTGTGAGGTCACAGCAGCCTCAGTGCCTCCCAGGCCAGTATCAGGCTCATGGCTGCTGGCTGTGCTTGTGAGGTCACAGCAGCCTCAGTGCCTTATAGGTTAATGTTCATCGCCCCCTACTGGCTGTGCTTGTGAGGTCACAGCAGACTCAGTGCCTCATAGTTTAGTGTCCAGCGCCCCCTGCTGGCTGTGCTTGTGAGGTCACAGCAGCCTG
Source organism: Dromaius novaehollandiae (assembly GCF_036370855.1). Lineage (NCBI taxonomy): Eukaryota > Metazoa > Chordata > Aves > Casuariiformes > Dromaiidae > Dromaius > Dromaius novaehollandiae. The sequence goes on along the minus strand of NC_088120.1, from coordinate 1,302,196 downwards.
AATGCCTCCTAGACCAGTGTCAGGGACATGGCTGCTGGCTGTGATTCTGAGGTCACAGAAGCCTGAATGACTCCTAGGCCAGTGGCAGGCTCATGGCTGCTGGCTATGATTGTGAGGTCACAGCAGCATCAGTGCCTCATCGTTTAGTGTGCAGCGTCCCCTGCTGGCTGTGCTTGAGAGGTCACACCAGAGTCAGTATCTCAAAAGTAAATGTGCAGCGCCCCCTGCTGGCTGTGCTTGTGAGGTCACAGCAGCCTCTGTGCCTCACAGCCCAGCATCAGGCTCATAGCTGCTGGCTGTGCTTGTGACCTCACAGCAGCCTCAGTGCCTCCTCTGCCAGTGCCATGCTCATGGCTGCTGGCTGTGTTTCTGAGGTCACAGCACCCTCAGCGCCTCCCAGGCCAGTGGGAGCCTCATGGCTGCTGGCTGTCCTTGTGAGGTCACAGCAGACTTAGTGCCTCATAGGTTGGTGTCCAGCGCCCCCTGCTGGCTCTGTTTGTGAGGTCACAGCAGCCTCAGTGCCTCACAGGCCAGTATCAGGCTCCTGGCTGCTGGCTGTGGTTTTGACGTCACAACAGCCTAAGTGCCTCTGAGGCCAGTGGCAGGCTCATGGCTGCTGGCTGTGCTTGTGACGTCACAGCAGCCTGAATGCCTCCTAGGTCAGTGGCAGTCCCATGGCTGCTGGCTGTGATTGTGAGGTCACAGCAGCCTCAGTGCCTCATAGTTTAGTGTCCAGCGTCCCCTGCTGGCTCTGCTTGTGAGGTCACAGCAGGCTCAGTGCCTCATCGTTTAGTGTCCAGCGTCCCCTGCTGGCTCTGCTTGTGAGGTCACAGCAGGCTCAGTGCCTCATCGTTTAGTGTCCAGCGCCCCCTGCTGGCTGTGCTTGTGAGGTCACAGCAGCCTCAGTGCCTCCCAGGCCAATATCAGGCTCCTGGCTGCTGGCTGTGCTTGTGAAGTCACAGCAGACTCAGTGCCTCCTAGGCCAGTGACTGGCTCATGGCTGCTGGCTGTGCTTGTGAGGTCACAGCAGCCTCAGTGCCTCATCGTTTAGTGTCCATCGCCCCCTGCTGGCTGTGCTTGTGAGGTCACAGCAGCCTCAGTGCCTTCTCTGCCAGTAGCAGTCTCATGGCTGCTGGCTGTGCTTCTGAGGTCACAGAAGCCTGAATGCCTCCGAGGCCAGTGGCAGGCTCCTGGCTGCTGGGTATCATTGTGAGGTCACAGCAGCCTCAGTGCCTCATCGTTTAGTGTCCAGTGTCCCCTGCTGGCTGTGCTTGTGAGGTCACAGCAGCTTCAGTGTCTCCTAGGCCCGTGGCAGTCTCATGGCTGCTGGCTGTGCTTGTGAGGTCACAGCAGCCTCAGTGCCTCATAGGGTACTGTCCATATCCCCCTACTGGCTGTGCTTGTGAGGTCACAGCAGATTCACTGCCTCATAGCTTAGTGTCCAGCGTCCCCTGCTGGCTGTGCTTGTGAGGTCACAGCAGACTCACTGCCTCCTCTGCCACTGTGAGGCTCATGGCTGCTGGCTGTGCTTGTGAGGTCACAGCAGCCTCAGTGACTCATAGTTTAGTGTCCAGCACCCCCTGCTGGCTGTGCTTGTGAGGTGACAGCAGCCTCAGTGTCTCCGTGGATAGTGCCATGCTAATGGCTGCTGGCTGTGCTTGTGAGGACACAGCAACCTCAGTGCCTCTCAGGTCAGCATCAGGGTCATGGCTGCTGACTGAGCTTGTGACGTCACAGCAGCCTCAGTGCCTCATAGGCCAGTGGCAGGCTCATAACTGCTAGCTGTGCTTGTGACGTCACAGCAACCTCAGTGCCCTATAGGCCAGTGGCAGGCTCCTGGCTGCTAGCTGTGCTTGTGAGGGCACAGCAGCCTCAGTGCCCCCTCTGCCGGTGGCAGTCTCATGGCTGCTGGCTGTGATTGTGAGGTCACAGCAGACTCAGGGCCTCATAGTTCAGTGTCCAGCGCCCCCTGTTGGCTGTGTGTATGAGGTCACACCAGCCTCAGTGCCTCCCAGGCCAGTATCAGGCTCATGGCTGCTGGCTGTGCTTGGGACGTCACAGCAGACTCAGTGCCTCCTAGGATAGTGCCATGCTCATGGCTGCTGGCTGTGCTTGGGAGGTCACAGCAGCCTCAGTGCCACCTCTGCCAGTGGCAGTCTCATGGCTGCTGGCTGTGCTTGTGAGGTCACAGCAGCCTCAGTGCCTCATTGTTTAGTGTCCAGCACCCCCTGCTGGCTGTGCTTCTTAAGTCACAGCAGCCTCAGTGTCTCCGTGGATAGTGCCATGCTAATGGCTGCTGGCTGTGCTTGTGAGGTCACAGCAGCCTCAGTGCCATCTAGACCAGTGGCAGGCTCATGGCTGGTAGCTGTGCTTGTGAGGGTACAGCAGCCTCAGTGTCTCCTAGGCCAGGGGCAGGCTCATGGCTGCTGGATGTGCTTGTGAGCTCACAGAAACCTCAGTGCCCATAGGCCAGTGGCAGGCTCCTGGCTGCTTTCTGTGCTTCTGAGGTCACAGCAGCATCAGTGCCTCCGAGGATAGTGCCATGCTCATGGCTGCTGACTGTGCTTGTGAGGTCACAGCAACCGCAGTGCCTCTCAGGCCAGTATCAGGCTCATGGCTGCTGGCTGTGCTTGTGAGGTCACAGCAGCCTCAGTGCCTCTGAGGCTAGTGGCAGTCTCATGGCTGCTGGCTGTGCTTGTGAGGTCACAGCAGCCTCAGTGCCTCTGAGGCCAGTGGGAGTCTCATGGCTGCTGGCTGTGCTTGTGAGGTCACAGCAGCCTCAGTGCCTCATAGGTTGGTATCCAGCGCCCCCTGCTGGCTGTGCTTGTGAGGTCACAGCAGACTCAGTGCCTCCCAGGCCAATATCAGGCTCCGGGCTGTTGTCTGTGCTTGTGACGTCACAGCAGCCTGAGTGCCTCCTAGGCCCGTGGCAGGCTCATGCCTGCTGGCTGTGCTTGTGAGGTCACTGCAGCCTCAGTGCCTTCTCTGCCAGTAGCAGTCTCATGGCTGCTGGCTGTGCTTCTGAGGTCACAGAAGCCTGAATGCCTCCGAGGCCAGTGGCAGGCTCCTGGCTGCTGGGTATCATTGTGAGGTCACAGCAGCCTCAGTGCCTCATCGTTTAGTGTCCAGTGTCCCCTGCTGGCTGTGCTTGTGAGGTCACAGCAGCTTCAGTGTCTCCTAGGCCCGTGGCAGTCTCATGGCTGCTGGCTGTGCTTGTGAGGTCACAGCAGCCTCAGTGCCTCATAGGGTACTGTCCATATCCCCCTACTGGCTGTGCTTGTGAGGTCACAGCAGACTCACTGCCTCATAGCTTAGTGTCCAGCGTCCCCTGCTGGCTGTGCTTGTGAGGTCACAGCAGACTCACTGCCTCCTCTGCCACTGTGAGGCTCATGGCTGCTGGCTCTGCTTGTGAGGTCACAGCAGCCTCAGTGACTCATAGTTTAGTGTCCAGCACCCCCTGCTGGCTGTGCTTGTGAGGTGACAGCAGCCTCAGTGTCTCCGTGGATAGTGCCATGCTAATGGCTGCTGGCTGTGCTTGTGAGGACACAGCAACCTCAGTGCCTCTCAGGTCAGCATCAGGGTCATGGCTGCTGGCTGAGCTTGTGACGTCACAGCAGCCTCAGTGCCTCATAGGCCAGTGGCAGGCTCATGGCTGCTAGCTGTGCTTGTGACGTCACAGCAACCTCAGTGCCCTATAGGCCAGTGGCAGGCTCCTGGCTGCTAGCTGTGCTTGTGAGGGCACAGCAGCCTCAGTGCCCCCTCTGCCGGTGGCAGTCTCATGGCTGCTGGCTGTGATTGTGAGGTCACAGCAGACTCAGGGCCTCATAGTTCAGTGTCCAGCGCCCCCTGTTGGCTGTGTGTATGAGGTCACACCAGCCTCAGTGCCTCCCAGGCCAGTATCAGGCTCATGGCTGCTGGCTGTGCTTGGGACGTCACAGCAGACTCAGTGCCTCCTAGGATAGTGCCATGCTCATGGCTGCTGGCTGTGATTGTGAGGTCACAGCAGCCTCAGTGCCACCTCTGCCAGTGGCAGTCTCATGGCTGCTGGCTGTGCTTGTGAGGTCACAGCAGCCTCAGTGCCTCATTGTTTAGTGTCCAGCACCCCCTGCTGGCTGTGCTTCTTAAGTCACAGCAGCCTCAGTGTCTCCGTGGATAGTGCCATGCTAATGGCTGCTGGCTGTGCTTGTGAGGTCACAGCAGCCTCAGTGCCATCTAGACCAGTGGCAGGCTAATGGCTGGTAGCTGTGCTTGTGAGGGTACAGCAGCCTCAGTGTCTCCTAGGCCAGGGGCAGGCTCATGGCTGCTGGATGTGCTTGTGAGCTCACAGAAACCTCAGTGCCCATAGGCCAGTGGCAGGCTCCTGGCTGCTTTCTGTGCTTCTGAGGTCACAGCAGCATCAGTGCCTCCGAGGATAGTGCCATGCTCATGGCTGCTGGCTGTGCTTGTGAGGTCACAGCAACCGCAGTGCCTCTCAGGCCAGTATCAGGCTCATGGCTGCTGGCTGTGCTTGTGAGGTCACAGCAGCCTCAGTGCCTCCTCTGCCAGTGGCAGGCTCATGGCTGCTGGCTGTGCTTGTGAGGTCACAGCAGCCTCAGTGCCTCTGAGGCTAGTGGCAGTCTCATGGCTGCTGGCTGTGCTTGTGAGGTCACAGCAGCCTCAGTGCCTCTGAGGCCAGTGGGAGTCTCATGGCTGCTGGCTGTGCTTGTGAGGTCACAGCAGCCTCAGTGCCTCATAGGTTGGTATCCAGCGCCCCCTGCTGGCTGTGCTTGTGAGGTCACAGCAGACTCAGTGCCTCCCAGGCCAATATCAGGCTCCGGGCTGTTGTCTGTGCTTGTGACGTCACAGCAGCCTGAGTGCCTCCTAGGCCCGTGGCAGGCTCATGCCTGCTGGCTGTGCTTGTGAGGTCACTGCAGCCTCAGTGCCTCTGAGGCCAGTGGCAGTCTCATCGCTGCTGGCTGTGCTTCTGAGGTCACAGCAGCCTCAGTGCCTCATAGTTTAGTGTCCAGCGTGCCCTGCTGGCTCTGCTTGTGAGGTCACAGCAGCCTCAGTGCCTCATAGTTTAGTGTCCAGCGCCCCCTGCTGGCTGTGCTTGTGAAGTCACAGCAGCCTCAGTGCCTCCCAGGCCAGTATCAGGCTCATGGCTGCTGGCTGTGATTGTGAAGTCACAGCAGCCTGAATGCCTCCTAGACCAGTGTCAGGGTCATGGCTGCTGGCTGTGCTTGTGAGGTCACAGCAGCCTGAATGCCTCCTAGGCCAGTGGCAGGCTCATGGCTGCTGGCTGTGCTTGTGAGGTCACAGCAGACTCAGTGCCTCCCAGGCCAATATCAGGCTCCTGGCTGTTGTCTGTGCTTGTGACGTCACAGCAGACTCAGTGCCTCCTAGGCCCGTGGCAGGCTCATGGCTGCTGGCTGTGCTTGTGAGGTCACTGCAGCCTCAGTGCCTCTGAGGCCAGTGGCAGTCTCATGGCTGCTGGCTGTGCTTGTGAGGTCACAGCAGCCTCAGTGCCTCATCGTTTAGTGTCCAGCGCCCCCTGCTGGCTGTGCTTGTGAAGTCACAGCAGCCTCAGTGCCTCCCAGGCCAGTATCAGGCTCATGGCTGCTGGCTGTGATTGCGAAGTCACAGCAGCCTGAATGTCTCCTAGACCAGTGTCAGGGTCATGGCTGCTGGCTGTGCTTGTGAGGTCACAGCAGCCTGAATGCCTCTTAGGCCAGTGGGAGTCTCATGGCTGCTGGCTGTGCTTGTGAGGTCACAGCAGCCTCTGTGCCTCATCGTTTAGTGTCCAGCGTCTCCTGCTGGCTGTGCTTGTGAGGTCACAGCAGACTCAGTGCCTCAAAAGTTAATGTGCAGCGCCCCCTGCTGGCTGTGCTTGTGAGCTCATAGCAGCCTCAGTGCCTCACAGGCCAGTGGCAGGCTCATGGCTGCTGGCTGTGCTTGTGAGGTCACAGAAGCCTGAATGCCTCCTAGACCAGTGGCAGGCTCAAGGCTGCTGGCTGTGCTTGTGAGGTCACAGCAGCCTCAGTGCCTCATAGTTTAGTCTCCAGCGTCCCCTGCTGGCTCTGCTTGTGAGGTCACAGCAGCCTCCGTGCCTCATCGCTTAGTGTCCAGCGCCCCCTGCTGGCTCTGCTTGTCAGGTCACAGCAGACTCAGTGCTTCCCAGGCCAGTATCAGGCCCATGGCTGCTGGCTGTGCTTGTGAGGTCACAGAAGCCTGAATGCCTCCTAGGCCAGTGGCAGGCTCATGGCTGCTGGCTGTGCTTGTGAGGTCACAGCAGACTCAGTGCCTCAAAAGTTAATGTGCAGCGCTCCCTGCTGGCTGTGCTTGTGAGGTCACAGCAGCCTCAGTGCCTCACAGGCCAGCATCAGGCTCCTGGCTGCTGGCTGTGCTTGTGAGGTCACAGCAGCCTCAGTGCCTCCTCTGTCAGTGGCAGTCTCATGGCTGCTGGCTGTGCTTGTGAGGTCACAGCAGCCTCAGTGCCTCTGAGGCCAGTGGGAGTCTCATGGCTGCTGGCTGTGCTTGTGAGGTCACAGCAGACTCAGTGCCTCCCAGGCCAATAACAGGCTCCTGGCTGCTGGATGTGGTTGTGACGTCACAGCAGCCTCAGTGCCTCCTAGGCCAGTGGCAGGCTCATGGCTGCTGGCTGTTCTTCTGAGGTCACAGCAGCCTCAGTGCCTCACAGGCCAGCATCAGGCTCATGGCTGCTGGCTGTGCTTGTGAGGTCACAGCAGCCTCAGTGCCTCATAGTCTAGTGTGCAGCGTGCCCTGCTGGCTGTGCTTGTGAGGTCACAGCAGCCTCAGTGCCTCATAGTTTAGTGTCCAGCGTCCCCTGCTGGCTGTGCTTGTGAGGTCACACCAGCCTCAGTGCCTCCAAGGCCAGTATCAGGCTCATGGCTGCTGGCTGTGCTTGTGAGGTCACAGCAGCCTGAATGCCTCCTAGACCAGTGTCAGGGTCATGGCTGCTGGCTGTGGTTCTGAGGTCACAGAAGCCTGAATGCCTCCTAGGCCAGTCGCAGGCTCATGGCTGCTGGCTGTGCTTGTGAGGTCACAGCAGACTCAGTGCCTCAAAAGTTAATGTGCAGCGCTCCCTGCTGGCTGTGCTTGTGAGGCCACAGCAGCCTCAGTGCCTCACAGGCCAGCATCAGGCTCATGGCTGCTGGCTGTGCTTGTGACGTCACAGCAGCCTCAGTGCCTCCTCTGCCAGTGCCATGCTCATGGCTGCTGGCTGTGCTTGTGAGGTCACAGCAGCCTCAGTGCCTCCTAGGCCAGTATCAGTCTCATGGCTGCTGGCTGTGCTTCTGAGGTCACAGAAACCTGACTGACTCCTCTGCCAGTGGCAGGCTCATGGCTGCTGGCTGTGATTGTGAGGTCACAGCAGCCTCAGTGCGTCATAGCTTAGTGTCCAGCGTGCCCTGCTGACTCTGCTTGTGAGGTCACAGCAGACTCAGTGCCTCCCAGGCCAATATCAGGCTCCTGGCTGCTGCCTGTGCTTGTGATGTCACAGCAGCCTGAGTGCGTCCTAGGCCCGTGGCAGGCTCATGGCTGCTGGATGTGCTTGCCAGGTCACAGCAGCCTCAGTGCCTCCTAGGGCAGTGTCCATCGCCCCCTACTGGCTGTGCTTGTGAGGTCACAGCAGACGCAGTGCCTCATAGTTTAGTGTCCAGCGTCCCCTGCTGGCTGTGCTTGTGAGGTCACAGCAGCCTCAGTGCCTCCTAGGCCAGTATCAGGCTCATGGCTGCTGGCTGTGCTTGTGAGGTCACAGAAACCTGAATGACTCCTAGGCCAGTGGCAGGCTCATGGCTGCTGGCTGTGCTAGTGAGGTCACAGCAGACTCAGTGCCTCACAGGCCAATGTCAGACTCCTGGCTGGTGCCTGTGCTTGTGAGGTCACAGCAGCCTGAGTGCCTCCTAGGCCCGTGGCAGGCTCATGGCTGCTGGCTGTGCTTGTGAGGTCACAGCAGCCTCAGTGCCTCTGAGGCCGGAGGTAGTCTCATGGCTGCTGGCTGTGATTGTGAGGTCACAGCAGCCTCAGTGCCTCATAGGTTAATGTTCATCGTCCCCTGCTGGCTGTGCTTGTGAGGTCACAGCAGCCTCAGTGCCTCATTGTTTAGTGTCCAGCGCCCCCTTCTGGCTGTGCTTGTGAGGTCACACGAGTCTCAGTACCTCCCAGACCAGTATCAGGCTCATGGCTCCTGGCTGTGTTTGTGAGGACACAGCAGCCTGAATGCCTCCTAGACCAGTGTCAGGGTCATGGCTGCTGGCTGTGGTTCTGAGGTCACAGAAGCCTGAATGACTCCTAGGCCAGTGGCAGGCTCATGGCTGCTGGCTATGATTGTCAGGTCACAGCAGCATCAGTGCCTCATCGTTTAGTGTCCAGCGTCCCCTGCTGGCTCTACTTATGAGGTCACAGCAGACTCAGTACCTCAAAAGTTAATGTGCAGCGCCCCCTGCTGGCTGTGCTTGTGAGGTCACAGCAGAGTCAGTGCCTCAAAATTTAATGTGCAGCGCCCCCTGCTGGCTGTGCTTGTGAGGTCACAGCAGCCTCAGTGCCTCACAGGCCAGCATCAGGCTCATGGCTGCTGGCTGTGCTTGTGAGGTCACAGCAGGCTGAATGACTCCTAGGCCAGTGGCAGGCTCATGGCTGCTGGCTGTGATTGTGAGGTCACAGCAGCCTCTGTGCCTCTGAGGCCAGTGGGAGTCTCATGGCTGCTGGCTGTGCTTGTGAGGTCACAGCAGCCTCGGTGCCTCATAGGTTGGTGTCCAGCGCCCCCTGCTGGCTCTGCTTGTGAGGTCACAGCAGACTCAGTGCCTCCCAGGCCAATATCAGGCTCCTGGCTGCTGGCTGTGCTTGTGACGTCACAGCAGCCTCAGTGCCTCCTCTGCCAGTGCCATGCTCATGGCTGCTGGCTGTGCTTGTGAGGTCACAGCAGCCTCAGTGCCTCCTAGGCCAGTATCAGTCTCATGGCTGCTGGCTGTGCTTCTGAGGTCACAGAAACCTGACTGACTCCTCTGCCAGTGGCAGGCTCATGGCTGCTGGCTGTGATTGTGAGGTCACAGCAGCCTCAGTGCATCATAGCTTAGTGTCCAGCGTGCCCTGCTGACTCTGCTTGTGAGGTCACAGCAGACTCAGTGCCTCCCAGGCCAATATCAGGCTCCTGGCTGCTGCCTGTGCTTGTGATGTCACAGCAGCCTGAGTGCGTCCTAGGCCCGTGGCAGGCTCATGGCTGCTGGATGTGCTTGTCAGGTCACAGCAGCCTCAGTGCCTCCTAGGGCAGTGTCCATCGCCCCCTACTGGCTGTGCTTGTGAGGTCACAGCAGACGCAGTGCCTCATAGTTTAGTGTCCAGCGTCCCCTGCTGACTCTGCTTGTGTGGTCAGAGCAGCCTCAGTGCCTCCTCTGCCACTCTCAGGCTCATGGCTGCTGGCTGTGCTTGTGAGGTCACAGAAACCTGAATGACTCCTAGGCCAGTGGCAGGCTCATGGCTGCTGGCTGTGCTTGTGAGGTCACTGCAGCCTCAGTGCCTCTGAGGCCAGTGGCAGTCTCATGGCTGGTGCCTGTGCTTGTGAGGGCACAGCAGCCTCAGTGCCTCATCGTTTAGTGTCCAGCGCCCCCTGCTGGCTGTGCTTGTGAGGTCACAGCAGCCTCAGTGCCTCTCAGGCCAGTATCAGACTCATGGCTGCTGGCTGTGATTGTGAAGTCACAGCAGCCTGAATGTCTCCTAGACCAGTGTCAGGGTCATGGCTGCTGGCTCTGCTTGTGAGGTCACAGCAGCCTGAATGCCTCTAAGGCCAGTGGCATGCTCATGGCTGCTGGCTATGATTGTGAGGTCACAGCAGCCTCTGTGCCTCATCGTTTAGTGTGCAGCGTCTCCTGCTGGCTGTGCTTGTGAGGTCACAGCAGACTCAGTGCCTCAAAAGTTAATGTGCAGCGCCCCCTGCTGGCTGTGCTTCTGAGCTCACAGCAGCCTCAGTGCCTCCTAGGCCAGTATCAGGCTCATGGCTGCTGGCTGGGCTTCTGAGGTCACAGAAACCTGAATGACTCCTAGGCCAGTGGCAGGCTCATGGCTGCTGGCTGTGATTGTGAGGTCACAGCAGTCTCAGTGCCTCATAGCTTAGTGTCCAGCGTGCCCTGCTGGCTCTGCTTGTGAGGTCACAGCAGACTCAGTGCCTCATAGGTAAGTGTCCAGCGCCCCCTGCTGGCTGTGCTTGTGAGGGCACAGCAGCCTCAGTGCCTCCCAGGCCAATATCAGGCTCCTGGCTGCTGCCTGTGCTTGTGATGTCACAGCAGCCTGAGTGCGTCCTAGGCCCGTGGCAGGCTCATGGCTGCTGGATGTGCTTGTCAGGTCACAGCAGCCTCAGTGCCTCCTAGGGCAGTGTCCATCGCCCCCTACTGGCTGTGCTTGTGAGGTCACAGCAGACTCAGTGCCTCCTAGGCCAGTATCAGACTCATGGCTGCTGGCTGTGCTTGTGAGGTCACAGAAACCTGAATGACTCCTAGGCCAGTGGCAGGCTCATGGCTGCTGGCTGTGCTAGTGAGGTCACAGCAGACTCAGTGCCTCACAGGCCAATGTCAGGCTCCTGGCTGCTGGCTGTGCTTGTGAGGTCACAGCAGCCTGAGTGCCTCCTAGGCCCGTGGCAGGCTCATGGCTGCTGGCTGTGCTTGTGAGGTCACAGCAGCCTCAGTGCCTCTGAGGCCAGAGGTAGTCTCATTGCTGCTGGCTGTGATTGTGAGGTCACAGCAGCCTCAGTGCCTCATAGGTTAATGCTCATCGCCCCCTACTGGCTGTGCTTGTGAGGTCACAGCAGCCTCAGTGCCTCATTGTTTAGTGTCCAGCGCCCCCTTCTGGCTGTGCTTGTGAGGTCACACGAGTCTCAGTACCTCCCAGACCAGTATCAGGCTCATGGCTGCTGGCTGTGTTTGTGAGGTCACAGCAGCCTGAATGCCTCCTAGACCAGTCTCAGGGTCATGGCTGCTGGCTGTGGTTCTGAGGTCACAGAAGCCTGAATGACTCCTAGGCCAGTGGCAGGCTCATGGCTCTTGGCTATGATTGTGAGGTCACAGCAGCATCAGTGCCTCATCATTTAGTATCCAGCGTCCCCTGCTGGCTCTGCTTTTGAGGTCACAGCAGACTCAGTGCCTCAAAAGTTAATGTGCAGCGCCCCCTGCTGGCTTTGCTTGTGAGGTCACAGCAGAGTCAGTGCCTCAAAAGTTAATGTGCAGCGCCCCCTGCTGGCTTTGCTTGTGTGGTCACAGCAGACTCAGTGCCTCCCAGGCCAATATCAGGCTCCTGGCTGCTGGCTGTGCTTGTGACGTCACAGCAGCCTAAGTGCCTCTGAGGCCAGTGGCAGGCTCATGGCTGCTGGCTGTGCTTGTGAGGTCACTGCAGCCTCAGTGCCCCATAGTTTAGTGTGCAGTGTGCCTTGCTGGCTGTGCTTGTGAGGTCACAGCAGCCACAGTGCCTCATAGTTTAGTGTCCAGCGTCCCCTGCTGGCTATGCTTGGGAGGTCACACCAGCCTCAGTGCCTCACAGGCCAGTATCAGGCTCATGGCTGCCGGCTGTGCTTCTGAGGTCACAGAAACCTGAATGACACCTAGGCCAGTGTCAGGGTCATGGCTGCTGGCTGTGCTTGTGAGGTCACAGCAGACTCAGTGCCTCATCGTTTAGTGTCCAGCGTCCCCTGCTCCCTCTGCTTGTGAGGTCACAGCAGACTCAGTGCCTCATAGGTAAGTGTCCAGCGCCCCCTGCTGGCTCTGCTTGTGAGGTCACAGCAGCCTCAGTGCCTCCCAGGCCAATATCAGGCTCCTGGCTGCTGCCTGTGGTTGTGACGTCACAGCAGCCTGAGTGCCTCCTAGGCCCGTGGCAGGCTCATGGCTGCTGGCTGTGCTTCTGAGGTCACAGAAGCCTCAGTGCCTCCTCTGCCAGTGGCAGTCTCATGGCTGCTGGCTGTGCTTGTCAGGTCACAGCAGCCTCAGTGATTCCTAGGGCAGTGTCCATCGCCCCCTACTGGCTGTTTTTGTGAGGTCACAGCAGACTCAGTGCCTCATTGTTTAGTGTCCAGCGCCCCCTGCTGGCTGTGCTTGTGTGGTCAGAGCAGCCTCAGTGCCTCCTCTGCCACTGGCAGGCTCCTGGCTGCTGCCTGTGCTTGTGACGTCACAGCAGCCTGCGTGTCTCCTAGGCCCATGGCAGGCTCATGGCTGCTGGCTGTGCTTGTGAGGTCACAGCAGACTCAGTGCCTCTGAGGCCAGTGGCAGGCTCATGGATGATGGCTGTGCTTGTGACGTCGCAGCAGCCTCACTGCCTCAGAGGTTAGTATCCATCGCCCCCTACTGGCTGTTCTTGTGAGGTCACAGCAGCCTCAGTGCCTCCGTGGATAGTGCCATGCTAATGGCTGCTGGCTGTGCTTGTGAGGTCACAGCAACCTCAGTGCCTCTCAGGTCAGCATCAGGGTTTTGGCTGCTGGCTGAGCTTGTGAGGTCACAGCAGCCTCAGTGCCTCTGAGGCCAGTGGCAGGCTCATGGCTGGTAGCTGTGCTTGTGAGGGTACAGCAGCCTCAGTGCCTCCTAGGCCAGGGGCAGGCTCATGGCTGCTGGATGTGCTTGTGAGCTCCCAGAAGCCTCAGTGCCCCATAGGCCAGTGCCAGGCTCCTGACTGCTGGCTGTGCTTCTGAGGTCACAGCAGCATCAGTGCCTCCGAGGATAGTGCCATGCTCATGGCTGCTGGCTGTTCTTGTGAGTTCACAGCAACCGCAGTGCCTCTCAGGCCAGTATCAGGCTCATGGCTGCTGGCTGTGCTTGTGAGGTCACAGCAGACTCAGTGCTATCTAGACCAGTGTCAGGGTCATGGCTGCTGGCTGTGCTTGTGACGTCACAGCAGCCTCAGGTCCATTTAGACCAGTGGCAGGCTCATGGCTGCTGGCTGTGCTTGTGAGGTCACAGCAGTCTCAGTGTCTCCTAGGCCAGTGGCAGTCTCATGGCTGCTGGCTGTGCTTGTGAGGTCACAGCAGCCTCAGTGCCTCTGAGGCCAGTGGGAGTCTCATGGCTGCTGGCTGTGCTTGTGAGGTCACAGCAGCCTCAGTGCCTCATAGGTAAGTGTCCAGCGCCCCCTGCTGGCTGTGCTTGTGAGGTCACAGCAGCCTCAGTGCCTCCTCTGCCACTGTCAGGCTCATGGCTGCTGGCTGTGCTTGTGACGTCACAGCAGACTCACTGCCTCCTAGGCCCGTGGCAGGCTCATGGCTGCTGGCTGTGCTTGTGAGGTCACAGCAGCCTCAGTGCCTCTGAGGCCAGTGGCCGTCTCATGGCTGCTGGCTGTGCTTGTGAGGTCACAGCAGCCTCAGTGCCTCATCGTTTAGTGTGCAGCGCCCCCTGCTGTCTGTGCTTGTGTGGTCAGAGCAGCCTCAGTGCCTCCTCTGCCACTGTCAGGCTCCTGGCTGCTGCCTGTGCTTGTGAGGTCACAGAAGCCTCAGTGCCTCTGAGGCCAGTGGCAGTCTCATGGCTGCTGGCTGTGCTTGTGAGGTCACAGAAGCCTCAGTGCCTCCCAGGCCAGTATCAGGCTCATGGCTGCTGGCTGTGATTGTGAAGTCACAGCAGCCTGAATGCCTCCTAGACCAGTGTCAGGGTCATGGCTGCTGGCTCTGCTTGTGAGGTCACAGCAGCCTGAATGACTCCTAGGCCAGTGGCAGGCTCATGGCTGCTGGCTATGATTGTGAGGTCACAGCAGCCTCTGTGCCTCATTGTTAAGTGTCCAGCGTCCCCTGCTGGCTGTGCTTGTGAGGTCACAGCAGACTCAGGGCCTAAAAAGATAATGTGCAGCGCCCCCTGCTGGCTGTGCTTGTGAGGACACAGCAGACTCAGTCCCTCATAGGTAAGTGTCCAGCGCCCCCTGCTGGCTCTGCTTGTGTGGTCACAGCAGACTCAGGGCCTCCCAGGCCAATATCAGGCTCCTGGCTGCTGCCCGTGCTTGTCACGTCACAGCAGCCTGAGTGCCTCCTAGGCCCGTGGCAGGCTCATGGCTGCTGGCTGTGCTTGTGAGGTCACAGAAGCCTCAGTGCCTCCTCTGCCAGTGCCATGCTCATGGCTGCTGGCTGTGCTTGTGAGGTCACAGCAGCCTCAGTGCCTCCTAGGGCAGTGTCCATCGCCTCCTACTGGCTGTGCTTGTGAGGTCACAGCAGCATCAGTGCCTCTGAGGCTAGTGGCAGTCTCATGGCTGCTGGCTGTGCTTGTGAGGTCACAGCAGCCTCAGTGCCTCCTAGGGCAGTGACCATCGCCCCCTACTGGCTGTGCTTGTGAGGTCACAGCAGCCTCAGTGCCTCTGAGGCTAGTGGCAGTCTCATGGCTGCTGGCTGTGATTGTGAGGTCACAGCAGCCTCAGTGCATCACAGCTTAGTGTCCAGCGTCCCCTGCTGGCTCTGCTTGTGAGGTCATAGCAGACTCAGTGCCTCATAGGTTATGTGCAGCGCCCCCTGCTGGCTGTGCTTGAGAGGTCACAGCAGACTCAGTGCCTCACAGGCCAATATCAGGCTCCTGGCTGCTGCCTGTGCTTGTGAGGTCACAGCAGCCTCAGTGCCTCCTAGGCCCGTGGCAGGCTCATGGCTGCTGGCTGTGCTTGTGAGGTCACAGCAGCCTCAGTGCCTCTGAGGCCAGAGGCAGACTCATGGCTGCTGGCTGTGATTGTGAGGTCACAGAAGCGTCAGTGCCTCACAGGCCAGTGGCAGTCTCATGGCTGCTGGCTGTGCTTGTCACGTCACAGCAGGCTGAATGCCTCCTAGGGGAGTGTCCATCACCCCCTACTGGCTGTGCTTGTGAGGTCACAGCAGACTCAGTGCCTCATAGTTTAGTGTCCAGCGTCCCCTGCTGGCTGTGCTTGTGAGGTCACAGCAGCCTCAGTGCCTCCTCTGCCACTGTCAGGCTCATGGCTGCTGGCTGTGCTTGTGAGGTCACAGCAGCCTCAGTGCCTCTGAGGCCCGTGGCAGTCTCATGGCTGCTGGCTGTGCTTGTGAGGTCACAGCAGCCTGAATGCCTCCCAGGCCAGTGTCAGGGTCATGGCTGCTGGCTGTGCTTGTGACGTCACAGCAGCCTCAATGCCATCTAGACCAGTATCAGGCTCATGGCTGCTGGCTGTGCTTCTGAGGTCACAGAAGCCTCAGTGCCTCATAGGTTAGCGTCCATCACCCGCTACTGGCTGTGCTTGAGAGGTCACAGCAGACTCAGGGCCTGATACATTATCTCCAGTGCCCCCTGCTGGTTGTGTTGTGAGGTCACAGCAGCCTCAGTGCCTCCTCTGCCAGTGTCAGGCTCATGGCTGCTGGCTGTGCTTGTGAGGTCACAGCAGCCTCAGTGCCTCATCGCTTAGTGTCCAGCGCCGCCTGCTGGCTGTGCTTTTGAGGTCACAGCAACCTCAGTGCCTCTCAGGCCACTATCAGGCTCATGGCTGCTGGCTGTGCTTCTGAGGTCACAGAAGCCTGAATGGCCTCTAGACCAGTGGCAGGCTCATGGCTGCTGGCTGTGCTTGTGAGGTCACAGCAGACTCAGTGCCTCCTAGGCCAGTGGCAGGCTCATGGCTGCTGGCTGTGCTTCTGAGGTCACAGAAGTCTCAGTGCCTTCTAGGCCAGTGGCAGTCTCATGGCTGCTGGCTGTGCTTTTGAGGTCACAGCAGCCTCAGTGCCTCACAGGTTAGTGTACATCGCCCCCTACTGGCTGTGCTTGTGAGGTCACAGCAGCCTCAGTGCCTCATCGCTTAGTGTCCAGCGACCCCTGCTGGCTGTGCTTGTGAGGTCACAGCAGCCTCAGTGCCTCCCAGGCCAGTATCAGGCTCATGGCTGCTGGCTGTGCTTGTGAGGTCACAGCAGCCTGAATGCCTCCTAGGCCAGTGGCAGGGTCATGGCTGCTGCCTGTGCTTCTGAGGTCAAAGAAGACTGAATGCCTCCTAGGCCAGTGGCAGGCTCATGCCTGCTGGCTCTGCTTGGGAGGTCACAGCAGACTCAGTGCCTCATAGGTAAGTGTCCAGCGCCCCCTGCTGGCTGTGCTTGTGAGGTCACAGCAGCCTCAGTGCCTCCCAGGCCAATATCAGGCTCCTGGCTGCTGGCTGTGCTTGTGAGGTCACAGCAGCGTCAGTGCCTCCTAGGCCCGTGGCAGTCTCATGGCTGCTGGCTGTGCTTGTGAGGTCACAGCAGCCTCAGTGCCTCCTCTGCCAGTGGCAGTCTCATGGCTGCTGCCTGTGCTTGTGAGGTCACAGCAGCCTGAGTTCCTCCTCTGCCAGTGCCATGCTCATGGCTGCTGGCTGTGCTTCTGAGGTCACAGCAGACTCAGTACCTCCTAGGCCAGTATCAGGCTCATGGCTGCTGGCTGTGCTTGTGAGGTCACAGCAGCCTCAGTGCCTCATCGCTCTAGTGTCCAGCGTCCCCTGCTGGCTGTGCTTGTGACGTCACAGCAGCCTCAGTGCCTCCTAGGCCCGTGACAGGCTCATGGCTGCTGGCTGTGCTTGTGAGGTCACAGCAGCCTCAGTGCCTCCTAGGGTAGTGTCCATCGCCGCCTACTGGCTGTGCTTGTGAGGTCACAGCAGACTCAGTGCCGCATCTTTTAGTGTCCAGCGTCCCCTGCTGGCGGTGCTTGTGAGGTCACAGCAGGCTCAGTGCCTCATAGTTTAGTGTCCAGCGTCCACTGCTGGCTCTGCTTGTGAGGTCACAGCAGCCTCAGTGCCTCCCAGGCCAGTATCAGGCTCATGGCTGCTGGCTGTGCTTGTGAGGTCACAGCAGCCTCAGTGCCTCATAGGCCAGTGGCAGGCTCATGGCTGCTAGCTGTGCTTGTGAGGTCACAGCAGCCTCAGTGCCATCTAGACCAGTGTCAGGGTCATGGCTGCTGGCTGTGCTTGTGTAGTCACAGCAGCCTCAGTGCCTCCTCTGCCAGTGGCAGGCTCATGGCTGCTGGCTGTGCTTGTGAGGTCACAGCAGTCTCAGTGTCTCCTAGGCCAGTGGCAGTCTCATGGCTGCTGGCTGTGCTTGTGAGGTCACAGCAGCCTCAGTGCCTCCTAGGCCAGTGGGAGTCTCATGGCTGCTGGCTGTGCTTGTGAGGTCACAGAAGCCTCAGTGCCTCCTCTGCCAGTGGCAGTCTCATGGCTGCTGGCTGTGCTTGTGAGGTCACAGCAGCCTCAGTGCCTCCTAGGGCAGTGTCCATCGCCCCCTACTGGCTGTGCTTGTGAGGTCACAGCAGCCTCAGTGCCTCTGAGGCTAGTGGCAGTCTCATGGCTGCTGGCTGTGATTGTGAGGTCACAGCAGCCTCAGTGCGTCACAGCTTAGTGTCCAGCGTCCCCTGCTGGCTCTGCTTGTGAGGTCATAGCAGACTCAGTGCCTCATAGGTTATGTGCAGCGCCCCCTGCTGGCTGTGCTTGAGAGGTCACAGCAGACTCAGTGCCTCACAGGCCAATATCAGGCTCCTGGCTGCTGCCTGTGCTTGTGAGGTCACAGCAGCCTCAGTGCCTCCTAGGCCCGTGGCAGGCTCATGGCTGCTGGCTGTGCTTGTGAGGTCACAGCAGCCTCAGTGCCTCTGAGGCCAGAGGCAGACTCATGGCTGCTGGCTGTGATTGTGAGGTCACAGAAGCGTCAGTGCCTCACAGGCCAGTGGCAGTCTCATGGCTGCTGGCTGTGCTTGTCAGGTCACAGCAGGCTGAATGCCTCCTAGGGGAGTGTCCATCACCCCCTACTGGCTGTGCTTGTGAGGTCACAGCAGCCTCAGTGCCTCATCGTTTAGTGTCCAGCGTCCCCTGCTGGCTGTGCTTGTGAGGTCACAGCAGACTCAGTGCCTCCTCTGCCACTGTCAGGCTCATGGCTGCTGGCTGTGCTTGTGAGGTCACAGCAGCCTCAGTGCCTCTGAGGCCCGTGGCACTCTCATGGCTGCTGGCTGTGCTTGTGAGGTCACAGCAGCCTGAATGCCTCCCAGGCCAGTGTCAGGGTCATGGCTGCTGGCTGTGCTTGTGACGTCACAGCAGCCTCAATGCCATCTAGACCAGTATCAGGCTCATGGCTGCTGGCTGTGCTTGTGAGGTCACAGCAGCCTCAGTGCCTCATAGGTTAGTGTCCATCACCCGCTATTGGCTGTGCTTGTGAGGTCACAGCAGCCTCAGTGCCTCCTCTGCCAGTGTCAGGCTCATGGCTGCTGGCTGTGCTTGTGAGGTCACAGCAGCCTCAGTGCCTCATTGCTTAGTGTCCAGCGCCGCCTGCTGGCTGTGCTTTTGAGGTCACAGCAACCTCAGTGCCTCTCAGGCCACTATCAGGCTCATGGCTGCTGGCTGTGCTTCTGAGGTCACAGAAGCCTGAATGGCCCCTAGACCAGTGGCAGGCTCATGGCTGCTGGCTGTGCTTGTGAGGTCACAGCAGACTCAGTGCCTCCTAGGCCAGTGGCAGGCTCATGGCTGCTGGCTGTGCTTCTGAGGTCACAGAAGTCTCAGTGCCTTCTAGGCCAGTGGCAGTCTCATGGCTGCTGGCTGTTCTTTTGAGGTCACAGCAGCCTCAGTGCCTCACAGGTTAGTGTACATCGCCCCCTACTGGCTGTGCTTGTGAGGTCACAGCAGCCTCAGTGCCTCATCGCTTAGTGTCCAGCGCCCCCTGCTGGCTGTGCTTGTGAGGTCACAGCAGCCTCAGTGCCTCCCAGGCCAGTATCAGGCTCATGGCTGCTGGCTGTGCTTGTGAGGTCACAGCAGCCTGAATGCCTCCTAGGCCAGTGGCAGGGTCATGGCTGCTGCCTGTGCTTGTGAGGTCAAAGAAGACTGAATGCCTCCTAGGCCAGTGGCAGGCTCATGCCTGCTGGCTCTGCTTGGGAGGTCACAGCAGACTCAGTGCCTCATAGGTAAGTGTCCTGCGCCCCCTGCTGGCTGTGCTTGTGAGGTCACAGCAGCCTCAGTGCCTCCCAGGCCAATATCAGGCTCCTGGCTGCTGGCTGTGCTTGTGAGGTCACAGCAGCGTCAGTGCCTCCTAGGCCCGTGGCAGTCTCATGGCTGCTGGCTGTGCTTGTGAGGTCACAGCAGCCTCAGTGCCTCCTCTGCCAGTGGCAGTCTCATGGCTGCTGCCTGTGCTTGTGAGGTCACAGCAGCCTGAGTTCCTCCTCTGCCAGTGCCATGCTCGTGGCTGCTGGCTGTGCTTCTGAGGTCACAGCAGACTCAGTACCTCCTAGGCCAGTATCAGGCTCATGGCTGCTGGCTGTGCTTGTGAGGTCACAGCAGCCTCAGTGCCTCATTGCTCTAGTGTCCAGCGTCCCCTGCTGGCTGTGCTTGTGACGTCACAGCAGCCTGAGTGCCTCCTAGGCCCGTGACAGGCTCATGGCTGCTGGCTATGCTTCTGACGTCACAGCAGCCTCAGTGCCTCTGAGGTCAGTGGCAGTCTCATGGCTGCTGGCTGTGCTTGTGAGGTCACAGCAGCCTCAGTGCCTCCTAGGGTAGTGTCCATCGCCCCCTACTGGCTGTGCTTGTGAGGTCACAGCAGACTCAGTGCCTCATCTTTTAGTGTCCAGCGTCCCCTGCTGGCGGTGCTTGTGAGGTCACAGCAGGCTCAGTGCCTCATACTTTAGTGTCCAGCGTCCACTGCTGGCTCTGCTTGTGAGGTCACAGCAGCCTCAGTGCCTCCCAGGCCAGTATCAGGCTCATGGCTGCTGGCTGTGCTTGTGAGGTCACAGCAGCCTCAGTGCCTCCCAGGCCAGTGGCAGGCTCATGGCTGCTAGCTGTGCTTGTGAGGTCACAGCAGCCTCAGTGCCATCTAGACCAGTGTCAGGGTCATGGCTGCTGGCTGTGCTTGTGTAGTCACAGCAGCCTCAGTGCCTCCTCTGCCAGTGGCAGGCTCATGGCTGCTGGCTGTGCTTGTGAGGTCACAGCAGTCTCAGTGTCTCCTAGGCCAGTGGCAGTCTCATGGCTGCTGTCTGTGCTGGTGAGGTCACAGCAGCCTCAGTGCCTCTGAGGCCAGTGTGAGTCTCATGTCTGCTGGCTGTGCTTGTGAGGTCACAGCAGCCTCAGTGCCTCATAGGTTGGTGTCCAGCGCCCTCTGCTGGCTGTGCTTGTGAGGTCACAGCAGACTCAGTGCCTCCCAGGCCAATATCAGGCTCCTGGCTGTTGTCTGTGCTTGTGACGTCACAGCAGACTCAGTACCTCCTAGGCCCGCGGCAGGCTCATGGCTGCTGGCTGTGCTTGTGAGGTCACTGCAGCCTCAGTGCCTCTGAGGCCAGTGGCAGTCTCATGGCTGCTGGCTGTGCTTCTGAGGTCACAGCAGCCTCAGTGCCTCATCGTTTAGTGTCCAGCGCCCCCTGCTGGCTGTGCTTGTGAGGTCACAGCAGCCTGAATGCCTCCTAGACCAGTGTCAGGGTCATGGCTGCTGGCTGTGGTTCTGAGGTCACAGAAGCCTGAATGACTCCTAGGCCAGTGGCAGGCTCATGGCTCTTGGCTATGATTGTGAGGTCACAGCAGCATCAGTGCCTCATCGTTTAGTGTCCAGCGTCCTCTGCTGGCTCTACTTATGAGGTCACAGCAGACTCAGTACCTCAAAAGTTAATGTGCAGAGCCCCCTGCTGGTTTTGCTTGTGAGGTCACAGCAGACTCAGTGCCTCAAAAGTTAATGTGCAGCGCCCCCTGCTCTCTTTGCTTGTGAGGTCACAGCAGCCTCAGTGCCTCACAGGCCAGCATCAGGCTCATGGCTGCTGGCTGTGCTTGTGAGGTCACAGCAGCCTCAGTGCCTCTGAGCCCAGTGGCAGTCTCATGGCTGCTGGCTGTGCTTCTGAGGTCACAGCAGCCTCTGTGCCTCTGAGGCCAGTGGGAGTCTCATGGCTGCTGGCTGTGCTTGTGACGTCACAGCAGCCTCGGTGCCTCATAGGTTGGTGTCCAGCGCCCCCTGCTGGCTCTGCTTGTGAGGTCACAGCAGACTCAGTGCCTCCCAGGCCAATATCAGGCTCATCCCTGCTGGCTGTGCTTGTGACGTCACAGCAGCCTAAGTGCCTCTGAGGCCAGTGGCAGGCTCATGGCTGCTGGCTGTGCTTGTGAGGTCACAGCAGCCTCAGTGCCTCATAGTTTAGTGTGCAGTGTGCCCTGCTGGCTGTGCTTGTGAGGTCACAGCAACCTCAGGGCCTCATCGCTTAGTGTCCAGCGTCCCCTGCTGGCTGTGCTTGTGAGGTCACACCAGCCTCAGTGCCTCCCAGGCCAGTATCAGGCTCATGGCTGCTGGCTGTGCTTCTGAGGTCACAGAAACCTGAATGACACCTAGGCCAGTGGCAGTCTCATGGCTGCTGGCTGTGCTTGTGAGGTCACAGCAGAGTCAGTGCCTCATAGGTAAGTGTCCAGCGCTCCCTGCTGGCTCTGCTTGTGAGGTCACAGCAGCCTCAGTGCCTCCCAGGCCAATATCAGGCTCCTGGCTGCTGCCTGTGCTTGTGACGTCACAGCAGCCTGAGTGCCTCCTAGGCCCGTGGCAGGCTCATGGCTGCTGGCTGTGCTTCTGAGGTCACAGAAGCCTCAGTGCCTCCTCTGCCAGTGGCAGTCTCATGGCTGCTGGCTGTGCTTGTCAGGTCACAGCAGCCTCAGTGCCTCTGAGGGCAGTGTCCATCGCCCCCTACTGGCCTTTTTTGTGAGGTCACAGCAGCCTCAGTGCCTCATAGTTTAGTGTCCAGCGTCCCCTGCTGGTTGTGCTTGTGAGGTCACAGCAGCCTCAGTGCCTCCTACACCAGTATCAGTCTCATGGCTGCTGGATGTGATTGTGAGGTCACAGCACCCTCAGTTCCTCATACGTTAGTGTCCATCGCCCCCTACTGGCTGTGCTTGTGAGGTCACAGCAGCCTCAGTGCCTCATTGTTTAGTGTCCAGCGCCCCCTGCTGTCTGTGCTTGTGTGGTCACAGCAGCCTCAGTGCCTCCTCTGCCAGTGTCAGGCTCCTGGCTGCTGGCTGTGCTTGTGACGTCACAGCAGCATACGTGTCTCCTAGGCCCGTGGCAGGCTCATGGCTGCTGGCTGTGCTTCTGAGGTCACAGAAGCCTCAGTGCCTCTGAGGCCAGTGGCAGTCTCATGGCTGCTGGCTGTGCTTGTGAGGTCACAGCAGCCTGAATGTCTCCTAGACCAGTGTCAGGGTCATGGCTGCTGGCTGTGCTTGTGAGGTCACAGCAGCCTGAATGCCTCCTATGCCAGTGACAGGCTCATGGCTGCTGGCTATGATTGTGAGGTCACAGCAGCCTCAGTGCCTCATAGTTTAGTGTCCAGCGTCCCCTGCTGGCTGTGCTTGTGAGGTCACAGCAGCCTCAGTGCTTCCCAGGCCAGTATCTGGCTCATGGCTGCTGGCTGTGCTTGTGAGGTCACAGCAGCCTGAATGCCTCCTAGACCAGTGTCAGGGTCATGGCTGCTGGCTGTGCTTGTGAGGTCACAGAAGCCTGAATGCCTCCTAGGCCAGTGGCAGGCTCATGGCTGCTGGCTGTGCTTGTGAGGTCACAGCAGCCTCAGTGCCTCCTCTGCCAGTGGCAGTCTCATGGCTGCTGCCTGTGCTTGTGAGGTCACAGCAGCCTGAGTTCCTCCTCTGCCAGTGCCATGCTCATGGCTGCTGGCTGTGCTTGTGAGGTCACAGCAGACTCAGTGCCTCCTAGGCCAGTATCAGGCTCATGGCTGCTGGCTGTGCTTGTGAGGTCACAGCAGCATCAGTGCCTCATCGTTTAGTGTCCAGCGTCCCCTGCTGGCTGTGCTTGTGACGTCACAGCAGCCTCAGTGCCTGCTAGGCCCGTGGCAGGCTCATGGCTGCTGGCTGTGCTTGTCAGGTCACAGCAGCCTCAGTGCCTCTGAGGCCAGTGGCAGTCTCATGGCTGCTGGCTGTGCTTGTGAGGTCACAGCAGCCTCAGTGCCTCCTAGGGTAGTGTCCATCGCCCCCTACTGGCTGTGCTTGTGAGGTCACAGCAGCCTCAGTGCTCATCGTTTAGTGTCCAGCGTCCCCTGCTGGCGGTGCTTGTGAGGTCACAGCAGCCTCAGTGCCTCATAGTTTAGTGTCCAGCGTCCACTGCTGGCTCTGCCTGAGAGGTCAAAGCAGCCTCAGTGCCTCCCAGGCCAGTATCAGGCTCATGGCTGCTGGCTGTGCTTGTGAGGTCACAGCAGCCTCAGTGCCTCATAGGCCAGTGGCAGGCTCATGGCTGCTAGCTGTGCTTGTGAGGGCACAGCAGCCTCAGTGCCTCCTCTGCCAGTGGCAGTCTCATGGCTGCTGGCTGTGCTTGTGAGGTCACAGCAGCCTCAGTGCCTCCTCTGCCAGTGCCATGCTCATGGCTGCTGGCTGTGCTTGTGAGGTCACAGCAGCCTCAGTGCCTCCTAGGCCAGTATCAGGCTCATGGCTGCTGGCTGTGCTTGTGAGGTCACAGAAACCTGAATGACTCCTAGGCCAGTAGCAGGCTCATGGCTGCTGGTTGTGCTTCTGAGGTCACAGCAGCCTCAGTGCCTCATAGTTTACTGTCCAGCGAACCCTGCTGGCTTTGCTTGTGACATCACAACAGCCTGAGTGCCTCCTAGGCCCGTGGCAGGCTCATGGCTGCTGGCTGTGCTTCTGAGGTCACAGCAGCCTCAGTGCCTCTGAGGCCAGAGGCAGTGTCATGGCTGCTGGCTGTGCTTGTGAGGTCACAGCAGCCTCAGTGCCTCCTAGGGTAGTGTCCATCGCCCCCTACTGGCTGTGCTTGTGAGGTCACAGCAGACTCAGTGCCTCATAGGTTAATGTCCATCGCCCCCTGCTGACTCTGCTTGTGAGGTCACAGCAGACTCAGCGCCTCCCAGGCCAATATCAGGCTCCTGGCTGATGGCTGTGCTTGTGAGGTCACAGCAGCCTCAGTGCCTCTTAGGCCCATGGCAGGCTCATGGCTGCTGGCTGTGCTTGTGAGGTCACTGCAGCCTCAGTGCCTCTGAGGCCAGTGGCAGTCTCATGGCTGCTGGCTGTGCTTGTGAGGTCACAGCAGCCTCAGTGCCTCATCGTTTAGTGTCCAGCGCCCCCGGCTGGCTGTGGTTGTGAAGTCACAGCCGCCTCAGTGCCTCCCAGGCCAGTATCAGGCTCATGGCTGCTGGCTGTGATTGTGAGTTCACAGAAACCTGAATGACTCCTCTGCCAGTGGCAGTCTCATGGCTGCTGGCTGTGATTGTGAGGTCACAGCAGCCTCAGTGCCTCATCGTTTAGTGTCCAGCGTCCCCTGCTGGCTCTGCTTGTGAGGTCACAGAAGCGTCAGTGCCTCACAGGCCAGTGGCAGTCTCATGGCTGCTGGCTGTGCTTGTCAGGTCACAGCAGCCTGAATGCCTCCCAGGGGAGTGTCCATCGCCCCCTACTGGCTGTGCTTGTGAGGTCACAGCAGACTCAATGCCTCATAGTTTAGTGTCCAGCGTCCCCTGCTGGCTGTGCTTGTGAGGTCACAGCAGACTCAGTGCCTCCTCTGCCACTGTCAGGCTCATGGCTGCTGGCTGTGCTTGTGAGGTCACAGCAGCCTCAGTGCCTCTGAGGCCAGTGGCAGTCTCATGGCTGCTGGCTGTGCTTGTGAGGTCACAGCAGCCTCAATGCCTCCTAGGCCAGTGTCAGGGTCATGGCTGCTGGCTGTGCTTGTGAGGTCACAGCAGCCTCAATGCCATCTAGACCAGTATCAGCCTCATGGCTGCTGGCTGTGCTTCTGAGGTCACAGAAGCCTCAGTGTCTCCTAGGCCAGTGGCAGGCTCATGGCTGCTGGCTGTGTTTGTGAGGTCACAGCAGCCTCAGTGCCTCCCAGGCCAGTATCAGGCTCATGGGGCTGGCTGTGCTTGTGAGGTCACAGCAGCCTCAGTGCCTCATAGGTTACTGTCCATCACCCCCTACTGGCTGTGCTTGAGAGGTCACAGCAGACTCAGGGCCTGATACATTATCTCCAGTGCCCCCTGCTGGCTGTGTTGTGAGGTCACAGCAGCCTCAGTGCCTCCTCTGCCAGTGTCAGGCTCATGACTGCTGGCTGTGCTTGTGAGGTCACAGCAGCCTCAGTGCCTCATCGCTTAGTGTCCAGCGCCGCCTGCTGGCTGTGCTTGTGAGGTCACACCAGCCTCAGTGCCTCCCTGACCACTATCAGGATCATGGCTGCTGGCTGTGCTTCTGAGGTCACAGCAGCCTGAATGACCCCTAGACCAGTGGCAGGCTCATGGCTGCTGGCTGTGCTTGTGACGTCACAGCAGCCTCAGTGCCTCCTAGGCCAGTGGCAGACTCATGGCTGCTGGCTGGGCTTCTGAGGTCACAGAAGCCTCAGTGCCTTCTAGGCCAGTGGCAGGCTCATGGCTGCTGCCTGTGCTTGTGAGGTCACAGCAGCCTCAGTGCCTCATAGGTTAGTGTACATCGCCCCCTACTGGCTGTGCTTGTGAGGTCACAGCAGCCTCCGTGCCTCATCGCTTAGTGTCCAGCGCCCCCTGCTGGCTGTGCTTGTGAGGTCACACCAGCCTCAGTGCCTCCCAGGCCAGTATCAGGCTCATGTCTACTGGCTGTGTTTGTGAGGTCACAGCAGCCTGAATGCCTCCTAGACCAGCGGCAGGGTCATGGCTGCTGGCTGTGCTTCTGAGGTCACAGAAGACTGAATGCCTCCTAGGCCAGTGGCAGGCTCATGGCTGCTGGCTCTGCTTGTGAGGTCACAGCAGACTCAGTGCCTCATAGGTAAGTGTCCAGCGCCCCCTGCTGGCTGTGCTTGTAACGTCACAGCAGACTCAGTGCCTCACAGGCCAGCATCAGGCTCCTGGCTGCTAGCTGTGCTTGTGACGTCACAGCAGCCTCAGTGCCTCCTCTGCCAGTGCCATGCTCATGGCTGCTGGCTGTGCTTGTGAGGTCACAGCAGCCTCAGTGCCTCCTAGGCCACTATCAGGCTCATGGCTGCTGGCTGTGCTTCTGAGGTCACAGAAACCTGAATGACTTCTCTGCCAGTGGCAGTCTCATGGCTGCTGGCTGTGATTGTGAGGTCACAGCAGCCTCAGTGCCTCATCATTTAGTGTCCAGCGTGCCCTGCTGGCTCTGCTTGTGAGGTCACAGCAGACTCAGTGCCTCATAGGTAAGTGTCCAGCGCCCCCTGCTGGCTCTGCCTGTGAGGTCACAGCAGCCTCAGTGCCTCCCAGGCCAATATCAGGCTCCTGGCTGCTGCCTGTGCTTGTGACGTCACAGCAGCGTCAGTGCCTCCTAGGCCCGTGGCAGGCTCATGGCTGCTGGCTGTGCTTGTGAGGTCACAGCAGCCTCAGTGCCTCCTCTGCCAGTGGCAGTCTCATGGCTGCTGGCTGTACTTCTGAGGTCACAGCAGCCTCAGTGCCTCCTAGCTTACTGTCCAGCGTCCCCTGCTGGCTCTGCTTGTGACATCACAGCAGCCTTAGTGCCTCCTAGGCCCCTGGCAGGCTCCTGGCTGCTGGCTGTGATTCTGAGGTCACAGCAGCCTCAGTGCCTCTGAGGCCAGTGGGAGTCTCATGGCTGCTGGCTGTGCTTGTGAGGTCACAGCAGCGTCAGTGCCTCCTAGGCCCATGGCAGGCTCATGGCTGCTGGCTGTGCTTCTGCGGTCACAGCAGCCTCAGTGCCTCATCGTTTAGAGTCCAGCGCCCCCGGCTGGCTGTGCTTGTGAAGTCACAGCAGACTCAGTGCCTCCTATGCCCGTGGCAGGCTCATGGATGCTGGTTGTGCTTGTGACGTCACAGCAGCCTCAGTGCCTCTGAGGCCAGTGGCAGGCTCATGGCTGCTGGCTGTGCTTGTGTAGTCACAGCAGCCTCAGTGCCTCCTCTGCCAGTGTCAGGCTCATGGCTGCTGGCTATGCTTCTGAGGTCACAGCAGCCTCAGTGTCTCCGTGGACAGTGCCATGCTCATGGCTGCTGGCTGTGCTTGTGAAGTCACAGCAGCCTCAGTGCCTCCCAGGCCAGTATCAGGCTCATGGCTGCTGGCTGTGATTATGAAGTCACAGCAGCCTGAATGCCTCCTAGACCAGTGTCAGGGTCATGGCTGCTGGCTCTGCTTGTGAGGTCACAGCAGCCTGAATGACTCCTAGGCCAGTGGCAGGCTCATGGCTGCTGGCTATGATTGTGAGGTCACAGCAGCCTCTGTGCCTCATTGTTTAGTGTCCAGCGTCCCCTGCTGGCTCTGCTTGTGTGGTCACAGCAGCCTCAGGGCCTCCCAGGCCAATATCAGGCTCCTGGCTGCTGCCCGTGCTTGTCACGTCACAGCAGCCTGAGTGCCTCCTAGGCCAGTGGCAGGCTCATGGCTGCTGGCTGTGCTTGTGAGGTCACAGAAGCCTCAGTGCCTCCTCTGCCAGTGGCAGTCTCATGGCTGCTGGCTGTGCTTGTGAGGTCACAGCAGCCTCAGTGCCTCCTAGGGCAGTGTCCATCGCCCCCTACTGGCTGTGCTTGTGAGGTCACAGCAGCCTAAGTGCCTCTGAGGCTAGTGGCAGTCTCATGGCTGCTGCCTGTGCTTGTGAGGTCACAGCAGCCTCAGTGCCTCATAGGATAGTGTCCAGCGTCCCCTGCTGGCTGTGCTTGTGACGTCACAGCAGACTCTAGTGCCTCCTCTGCCAGTGCCATGCTCATGGCTGCTGGCTGTGTTTGTGAGGTCACAGAAACCTGAATGACTCCTAGGCCAGTGGCCGGCTCATGGCTGCTGGCTGTGATTGTGAGGTCTTAGGAGCCTCAGTGCCTCATCGCTTAGTGTCCAGCATCCCCTGCTGGCTCTGCTTGTGAGGTCATAGCAGACTCAGAGCCACATAGGTTATGTGCAGCGCCACCTGCTGGCTGTGCTTGAGAGGTCACAGCAGACTCAGTGCCTCACAGGCCAATATCAGGCTCCTGGCTGCTGCCTGTGCTTGTGAGGTCACAGCAGCCTCAGTGCCTCCTAGGCCTGTGGCAGGCTCATGGCTGCTGGCTGTGCTTGTGAGGTCACTGCAGCCTCAGTGCCTCTGAGGCCAGAGGCAGACTCATGGCTGCTGGCTGTGATTGTGAGGTCACAGAAGCGTCAGTGCCTCTGAGGCCAGTGGCAGTCTCATGCCTGCTGGCTGTGCTTGTCAGGTCACAGCAGCCTCAGTGCCTCCTAGGGGAGTGCCCATCGCCCCCTACTGGCTGTGCTTGTGAGGTCACAGCAGACTCAGTGCCTCATAGTTTAGTGTCCAGCGTCCCCTGCTGGCTGTGCTTGTGAGGTCACAGCAGCCTCAGTGCCTCCTCTGCCACTGTCAGGCTCATGGCTGCTGGCTGTGCTTGTGAGGTCACAGCAGCCTCAGTGCCTCTGAGGCCCGTGGCAGTCTCATGGCTGCTGGCTGTGCTTGTGAGGTCACAGCAGCCTGAATGCCTCCTAGGCCAGTGTCAGGGTCATGGCTGCTGGCTGTGCTTGTGAGGTCACAGCAGCCTCAATGCCATCTAGACCAGTATCAGCCTCATGGCTGCTGGCTGTGCTTCTGAGGTCACAGAAGCCTCAGTGTCTCCTATGCCAGTGGCAGGCTCATGGCTGCTGGCTGTGTTTGTGAGGTCACAGCAGCCTCAGTGCCTCCCAGGCCAGTATCAGGCTCATGGCTGCTGGCTGTGCTTTTGAGGTCACAGCAGCCTCAGTGCCTCATAGGTTACTGTCCATCACCCCCTACTGGCTGTGCTTGTGAGGTCACAGCAGACTCAGGGCCTGATACATTATCTCCAGAGCCCGCTGCTGGCTGTGTTGTGAGGTCACAGCAGCCTCAGTGCCTCCTCTGCCAGTGTCAGGCTCATGGCTGCTGGCTGTGCTTGTGAGGTCACAGCAGCCTCAGTGCCTCATCGCTTAGTGTCCAGCGCCCCCTGCTGGCTGTGCTTGTGAGGTCACACCAGCCTCAGTGCCTCCCAGGCCAGTATCAGGCTCATGTCTACTGGCTGTGTTTGTGAGGTCACAGCAGCCTGAATGCCTCCTAGGCCAGCGGCAGGGTCATGGCTGCTGGCTGTGCTTGTGAGGTCACAGAAGACTGAATGCCTCCTAGGCCAGTGGCAGGCTCATGGCTGCTGGCTCTGCTTGTGAGGTCACAGCAGACTCAGTGCCTCATAGGTAAGTGTCCAGCGCCCCCTGCTGGCTGTGCTTGTGAGGTCACACCAGCCTCAGTGCCTCCCAGGCCAGTGGCAGGCTCATGGCTGCTGGCTGTGCTTGTGAAGTCACAGCAGCATCAGTGCCATCTAGACCAGTGTCAGGGTCATGGCTGCTGGGTGTGCTTGTGTGGTCACAGCAGCCTCAGTTCCATTTAGACCAGTGGCAGTCTCATGGCTGCTGGCTGTGCTTGTCAGGTCACAGCAGCCTGAATGCCTCCTAGGGGAGTGTCCATCGCCCCCTACTGGCTGTGCCTGTGAGGTCACAGCAGACTCAGTGCCTCATAGTTTAGTGTCCAGCGTCCCCTGCTGGCTGTGCTTGTGAGTTCACAGCAAACTCAGTGCCTCCTCTGCCACTGTCAGGCTCATGGCTGCTGGCTGTGCTTGTGAGGTCACAGCAGCCTGAATGCACCCTAGACCAGTGTCAGGGTCATGGCTGCTGACTGTGCTTGTGAGGTCACAGCAGCCTCAATGCCATCTAGACCAGTATCAGGCTCATGGCTGCTGTCTGTGATTGTGAGGTCACAGAAGCCTCAGTGTCTCCTAGGCCAGTGTCAGGCTCATGGCTGCTGGCTGTGTTTGTGAGGTCACAGCAGCCTCAGGGCCTGATACATTATCTCCTGTGCCCCCTGCTGGCTGTGTTGTGAGGTCACAGCAGCCTCAGTGCCTCCTCTGCCAGTGTCAGGCTCATGGCTGCTGGCTGTGCTTGTGAGGTCACAGCAGCCTCAGTGCCTCATCGCTTAGTGTCCAGCGCCCCCTGCTGGCTGTGCTTGTGAGGTCACACCAGCCTCAGTGCCTCCCTGACCAGTATCAGGATCATGGCTGCTGGCTGTGCTTCTGAGGTCACAGCAGCCTGAATGACCCCTAGACCAGTGGCAGGCTCATGGCTGCTGGCTGTGCTTGTGAGGTCACAGCAGACTCAGTGCCTCCTAGGCCAGTGGCAGGCTCATGGCTGCTGGCTGTGCTTCTGAGGTCACAGAAGCCTCACTGCCTTCTAGGCCAGGGGCAGGCTCATGGCTGCTGGCTGTTCTTGTGAGGTCACAGCAGCCTCAGTGCCTCATAGGTTAGTGTACATCGCCCCCTACTGGCTGTGCTTGTGTGGTCACAGCAGCCTCAGTGCCTCATCGCTTAGTGTCCAGCGTCCCCTGCTGACTGTGCTTGTGAGGTCACACCAGCCTCAGTGCCTCCCAGGCCAGTATCAGGCTCATGGCTGCTGGCTGTGTTTGTGAGGTCACAGCAGCCTGAATGCCTCCTAGGCCAGCGGCAGGGTCATGGCTGCTGGCTGTGCTTCTGAGATCACAGAAGACTGAATGCCTCCTAGGCCAGGGGCAGGCTCATGGCTGCTGGCTCTGCTTGGGAGGTCACAGCAGACTCAGTGCCTCCCAGGCCAATATCAGGCTCCTGGCTGCTGGCTGTGCTTGTGACGTCACAGCAGCGTCAGTGCCTCCTAGGCCCGTGGCAGGCTCATGGCTGCTGGCTGTGCTTGTGAGGTCACAGCAGCCTCAGTGCCTGCTCTGCCAGTGGCAGTCTCATGGCTGCTGCCTGTGCTTGTGAGCTCACAGCAGCCTCAGTGCCTCCTCTGCCAGTGCCATGCTCATGGCTGCTGGCTGTGCTTGTGAGGTCACAGCAGCCTCAGTGCCTCATAGCTTAGTGTCCAACGTCCCCTGCTGGCTCTGCTTGTGACATCACAGCAGTCTGAGTGCCTCCTAGGCCCGTGACAGGCTCATGGCTGCTGGCTGTGCTTGTGAGGTCACAGCAGCCTCAGTGCCTCTGAGGCCAGTGGCAGTCTCATGGCTGCTGCCTGTGCTTGTGAGGTCACAGCAGCCTCAGTGCCTCCTAGGGTAGTATCCATCGCCCCCTACTGGCTGTGCTTGTGAGGTCACAGCAGACTCAGTGCCTCATCTTTTAGTGTCCAGCGTCCACTGCTGGCTCTGCTTGTGAGGTCACAGCAGACTCAGTGCCTCTTACTTTAGTGTCCAGCGTCCACTGCTGGCTCTGCTTGTGAGGTCACAGCAGCCTCAGTGCCTCCCAGGCCAGTATCAGGCTCATGGCTGCTGGCTGTGCTTGTCAGGTCACAGCAGCCTCAGTGCCTCATAGGCCAGTGGCAGGCTCATGGCTGCTGGCTGTGCTTGTGAGGGCACAGCAGCCTCAGTGCCTCCCAATCCAGTATCAGGCTCATGGCTGCTGCCTGTGCTTGTGAGGTCACAGCAGCCTGAATGCCTCCTAGACCAGTGCCATGCTCATGGCTGCTGGCTGTGCTTGTGAGGTCACAGAAGCCTGAATGCCTCCTAGGCCAGTGGCAGGCTCATGGCTGCTGGCTATGATTGTGAGGTCACAGCAGCCTCAGTGCCTCATCGTTTAGTGTCCAGCGTCCCCTGCTGCCTGTGCTTGTGAGGTCACAGCAGACTCAGTGCCTCAAAAGTTAATGTGCAGCGCTCCCTGCTGGCTGTGCTTGTGAGGCCACAGCAGCCTCAGTGCCTCACAGGCCAGCATCAGGCTCATGGCTGCTGGCTGTGCTTGTGTAGTCACAGCAGCCTCAGTGCCTCCTCTGCCAGTGCCATGCTCATGGCTGCTGGCTGTGCTTGTGAGGTCACAGCAGCCTCAGTGCCTCCTAGGCCAGTATCAGGCTCATGGCTGCTGGCTGTGCTTCTGAGGTCACAGAAACCTGAATGACTCCTCTGCCAGTGGCAGTCTCATGGCTGCTGGCTGTGATTGTGAGGTCACAGCAGACTCAGTGCCTCATCGTTTAGTGTCCAGCGTCCCCTGCTGGCTCTGCTTGTGAGGTCACAGCAGCCTCAGTGCCTCATAGGTAAGTGTCCAGCGCCCCCTGCTGGCTGTGCTTGTGAGGTCACAGCAGATTCAGGGCCTCCCAGGCCAATATCAGGCTCCTGGCTGCTGCCTGTGCTTGTGACGTCAGAGCAGCCTGAGTGCCTCCTAGGCCCGTGGCAGGCTCCTGGCTCCTGGCTGTGCTTCTGAGGTCACAGAAGCCTCAGTGCCTCTGAGGCCAGTGGCAGTCTCATGGCTGCTGGCTGTACTTCTGAGGTCACAGCAGCCTCAGTGCCTCCTAGCTTACTGTCCAGCGTCCCCTGCTGGCTCTGCTTGTGAGGTCACAGCAGCCTTAGTGCCTCCCAGGCCCCTGGCAGGCTCCTGGCTGCTGGCTGTGCTTCTGAGGTCACTGCAGCCTCAGTGCCTCTGAGGCCAGTGGGAGTCTCATGGCTGCTGGCTGTGCTTGTGAGGTCACAGCAGCCTCAGTGCCTCCTAGGGTAGTGTCCATCGCCCCCTACTGGCTGTGCTTGTGAGGTCACAGCAGACTCAGTGCCTCATAGTTCAGTGTCCAGCGTCCCCTGCTGGCTGTGCTTGTGAGGTCACAGCAGCCTCAGTGCCTCATAGGTTAATGTCCATCGCCCCCTGCTGGCTCTGCTTGTGAGGTCACAGCAGACTCAGTGCTTCATAGTTTAGTGTCCAGCGTCCCCTGCTGGCTGTGCTTGTGAGGTCACAGCAGACTCATCGCCTCCCAGGCCAATATCAGGCTCCTGGCTGCTGGCTGTGCTTGTGACGTCACAGCAGCGTCAGTGCCTCCTAGGCCCATGGCAGGCTCATGGCTGCTGGCTGTGCTTGTGAGGTCACTGCAGCCTCAGTGCCTCTGAGGCCAGTGGCAGTCTCATGGCTGCTGGCTGTGCTTGTGAGGTCACAGCAGCCTCAGTGCCTCCCAGGCCAGTATCTTGCTCATGGCTGCTGGCTGTGATTATGAAGTCACAGCAGCCTGAATGCCTCCTAGACCAGTGTCAGGGTCATGGCTGCTGTCTCTGCTTGTGAGGTCACAGCAGCCTGAATGCCTCTTAGGCCAGTGGCAGGCTCATGGCTGCTGGCTATGATTGTGAGGTCACAGCAGCCTCTGTGCCTCATCGTTTAGTGTCCAGCGTCCCCTGCTGGCTCTGCTTGTGAGGTCACAGCAGACTCAGGGCCTCAAAAGTTAATGTGCAGCGCCCCTGCTGGCTGTGCTTGTGAGGTCACACCAGCCTCAGTGCCTCCCAGGCCAGTATCAGGCTCATGGCTGCTGGCTGTGCTTGTGAGGTCACAGCAGCCTGAATGCCTCCTAGGCCAGCGGCAGGGTCATGGCTGCTGGCTGTGCTTCTGAGGTCACAGAAGACTGAATGCCTCCTAGGCCAGTGGCAGGCTCATGGCTGCTGGCTCTGCTTGTGAGGTCACAGCAGACTCAGTGCCTCATCGTTTAGTGTCCAGCGCCCCCTGCTGCCTCTGGTTGTGAGGTCACAGCAGACTCAGTGCCTCACAGGCCAATATCAGGCTCCTGGCTGCTGGCTGTGCTTGTGACGTCACAGCAGCGTCAGTGCCTCCTAGGCCCGTGGCAGGCTCATGGCTGCTGGCTGTGCTTGTGAGGTCACAGCAGCCTCAGTGCCTCCTCTGCCAGTGGCAGTCTCATGGCTGCTGCCTGTGCTTGTGAGGTCACAGCAGCCTGAGTTCCTCCTCTGCCAGTGCCATGCTCATGGCTGCTGGCTGTGCTTGTGAGGTCACAGCAGCCTCAGTGCCTCCTAGGCCAGCATCAGGCTCCTGGCTGCTGGCTGTGCTTGTGAGGTCACAGCAGACTCAGTGCCTCATAGCTTAGTGTCCAGCGTCCCCTGCTGGCTGTGCTTGTGACGTCACAGCAGCGTGAGTGCCTCCTAGGCCCGTGACAGGCTCATGGCTGCTGGCTGTGCTTGTGAGGTCACAGCAGCCTCAGTGCCTCTGAGGCCAGTGGCAGTCTCATGGCTGCTGGCTGTGCTTGTGAGGTCACAGCAGCCTCAGTGCCTCCTAGGGTAGTATCCATCGCCCCCTACTGGCTGTGCTTGTGAGGTCACAGCAGACTCAGTGCCTCATCTTTTAGTGTCCAGCGTCCCCTGCTGGCGGTGCTTGTGAGGTCACAGCAGGCTCAGTGCCTCATACTTTAGTGTCCAGCGTCCACTGCTGGCTGTGCTTGTGAGGTCACAGCAGACTCAGTGCCTCCCAGGCCAGTATCAGGCTCCTGGCTGCTGGCTGTGCTTGTGAGGTCACAGCAGCCTCAGTGCCTCCCAGGCCAGTGGCAGGCTCATGGCTGCTAGCTGTGCTTGTGAGGTCACAGCAGCCTCAGTGCCATCTAGACCAGTGTCAGGGTCATGGCTGCTGGGTGTGCTTGTGTGGTCACAGCAGCCTCAGTTCCATTTAGACCAGTATCAGCCTCATGGCTGCTGGCTGTGCTTCTGAGGTCACAGAAGCCTCAGTGTCTCCTATGCCAGTGGCAGGCTCATGGCTGCTGGCTGTGTTTGTGAGGTCACAGCAGCCTCAGTGCCTCATAGGTTACTGTCCATCACCCCCTACTGGCTGTGCTTGAGAGGTCACAGCAGACTCAGGGCCTGATACATTATCTCCAGTGCCCGCTGCTGGCTGTGTTGTGAGGTCACAGCAGCCTCAGTGCCTCCTCTGCCAGTGTCAGGCTCATGGCTGCTGGCTGTGCTTGTGAGGTCACAGCAGCCTCAGTGCCTCAGCGCTTAGTGTCCAGCGCCCCCTGCTGGCTGTGCTTGTGAGGTCACACCAGCCTCAGTGCCTCCCAGGCCAGTATCAGGCTCATGGCTGCTGGCTGTGCTTGTCAGGTCACAGCAGCCTGAATGCCTCCTAGGCCAGCGGCAGGGTCATGGCTGCTGGCTGTGCTTGTGAGGTCACAGAAGACTGAATGCCTCCTAGGCCAGTGGCAGGCTCATGGCTGCTGGCTCTGCTTGTGAGGTCACAGCAGACTCAGTGCCTCATAGGTAAGTGTCCAGCGCCCCCTGCTGGCTGTGCTTGTGAGGTCACACCAGCCTCAGTGCCTCCCAGGCCAGTGGCAGGCTCATGGCTGCTGGCTGTGCTTGTGAAGTCACAGCAGCATCAGTGCCATCTAGACCAGTGTCAGGGTCATGGCTGCTGGGTGTGCTTGTGTGGTCACAGCAGCCTCAGTTCCATTTAGACCAGTGGCAGTCTCATGGCTGCTGGCTGTGCTTGTCAGGTCACAGCAGCCTGAATGCCTCCTAGGGGAGTGTCCATCGCCCCCTACTGGCTGTGCCTGTGAGGTCACAGCAGACTCAGTGCCTCATAGTTTAGTGTCCAGCGTCCCCTGCTGGCTGTGCTTGTGAGTTCACAGCAGACTCAGTGCCTCCTCTGCCACTGTCAGGCTCATGGCTGCTGGCTGTGCTTGTGAGGTCACAGCAGCCTGAATGCACCCTAGACCAGTGGCAGTCTCATGGCTGCTGCCTGTGCTTGTGAGGTCACAGCAGCCTCAATGCCATCTAGACCAGTATCAGGCTCATGGCTGCTGTCTGTGATTGTGAGGTCACAGAAGCCTCAGTGTCTCCTAGGCCAGTGGCAGGCTCATGGCTGCTGGCTGTGTTTGTGAGGTCACAGCAGCCTCAGTGCCTCCCAGGCCAGTATCAGGCTCATGGCTGCTGGCTGTGCTTGTGAGGTCACAGCAGCCTCAGTGCCTCATAGGTTAGTGTCCATCACCCCCTACTGGCTGTGCTTGAGAGGTCACAGCAGACTCAGGGCCTGATACATTATCTCCAGTGCCCCCTGCTGGCTGTGTTGTGAGGTCACAGCAGCCTCAGTGCCTCATAGGTTAGTGTCCAGCGCCCCCTGCTGGCTCTGCTTGTGAGGTCACAGCAGCCTCAGTGCCTCCTCTGCCAGTGTCAGGCTCATGGCTGCTGGCTGTGCTTGTGAGGTCACAGCAGCCTGAATGACCCCTAGACCAGTGGCAGGCTCATGGCTGCTGGCTGTGCTTGTGAGGTCACAGAAGCCTCAGTGCCTTCTAGGCCAGTGGCAGGCTCATGGCTGCTGGCTGTGCTTGTGAGGTCACAGCAGCCTCAGTGCCTCATAGGTTAGTGTACATCGCCCCCTACTGGCTGTGCTTGTGTGGTCACAGCAGCCTCAGTGCCTCATCGCTTAGTGTCCAGCGTCCCCTGCTGGCTGTGCTTGTGAGGTCACACCAGCCCCAGTGCCTCCCAGGCCAGTATCAGGCTCATGGCTGCTGGCTGTGTTTGTGAGGTCACAGCAGCCTGAATGCCTCCTAGGCCAGCGGCAGGGTCATGGCTGCAGGCTGTGCTTCTGAGATCACAGAAGACTGAATGCCTCCTAGGCCAGGGGCAGGCTCATGGCTGCTGGCTCTGCTTGGGAGGTCACAGCAGACTCAGTGCCTCCCAGGCCAATATCAGGCTCCTGGCTGCTGGCTGTGCTTGTGACGTCACAGCAGCGTCAGTGCCTCCTAGGCCCGTGGCAGGCTCATGGCTGCTGGCTGTGCTTGTGAGGTCACAGCAGCCTCAGTGCCTCCTCTGCCAGTGGCAGTCTCATGGCTGCTGCCTGTGCTTGTGAGGTCACAGCAGCCTCAGTGCCTCCTCTGCCAGTGCCATGCTCATGGCTGCTGGCTGTGCTTGTGAGGTCACAGCAGCCTCAGTGCCTCATAGCTTAGTGTCCAGCGTCCCCTGCTGGCTCTGCTTGTGACGTCACAGCAGTCTGAGTGCCTCCTAGGCCCGTGACAGGCTCATGGCTGCTGGCTGTGCTTGTGAGGTCACAGCAGCCTCAGTGCCTCTGAGGCCAGTGGCAGTCTCATGGCTGCTGGCTGTGCTTGTGAGGTCACAGCAGCCTCAGTGCCTCCTAGGGTAGTATCCATCGCCCCCTACTGGCTGTGCTTGTGAGGTCACAGCAGACTCAGTGCCTCTTACTTTAGTGTCCAGCGTCCACTGCTGGCTCTGCTTGTGAGGTCACAGCAGCCTCAGTGCCTCCCAGGCCAGTATCAGGCTTATGGCTGCTGGCTGTGCTTGTCAGGTCACAGCAGCCTCAGTGCCTCATAGGCCAGTGGCAGGCTCATGGCTGCTGGCTGTGCTTGTGAGGTCACAGAAGCCTCAGTGCCTCCCAATCCAGTATCAGGCTCATGGCTGCTGCCTGTGCTTGTGAGGTCACAGCAGCCTGAATGCCTCCTAGACCAGTGCCATGCTCATGGCTGCTGGCTGTGCTTGTGAGGTCACAGAAGCCTGAATGCCTCCTAGGCCAGTGGCAGGCTCATGGCTGCTGGCTATGATTGTGAGGTCACAGCAGCCTCAGTGCCTCATCGTTTAGTGTCCAGCGTCCCCTGCTGCCTGTGCTTGTGAGGTCACAGCAGACTCAGTGCCTCAAAAGTTAATGTGCAGCGCTCCCTGCTGGCTGTGCTTGTGAGGCCACAGCAGCCTCAGTGCCTCACAGGCCAGCATCAGGCTCATGGCTGCTGGCTGTGCTTGTGACGTCACAGCAGCCTCAGTGCCTCCTCTGCCAGTGCCATGCTCATGGCTGCTGGCTGTGCTTGTGAGGTCACAGCAGCCTCAGTGCCTCCTAGGCCAGTATCAGGCTCATGGCTGCTGGCTGTGCTTCTGAGGTCACAGAAACCTGAATGACTCCTCTGCCAGTGACAATCTCATGGCTGCTGGCTGTGATTGTGAGGTCACAGCAGACTCAGTGCCTCATCGTTTAGTGTCCAGCGTCCCCTGCTGGCTCTGCTTGTGAGGTCACAGCAGCCGCAGTGCCTCATAGGTAAGTGTCCAGCGCCCCCTGCTGGCTGTGCTTGTGAGGTCACAGCAGATTCAGGGCCTCCCAGGCCAATATCAGGCTCCTGGCTGCTGCCTGTGCTTGTGACGTCAGAGCAGCCTGAGTGCCTCCTAGGCCCGTGGCAGGCTCCTGGCTCCTGGCTGTGCTTCTGAGGTCACAGAAGCCTCAGTGCCTCTGAGGCCAGTGGCAGTCTCATGGCTGCTGGCTGTACTTCTGAGGTCACAGCAGCCTCAGTGCCTCCTAGCTTACTGTCCAGCGTCCCCTGCTGGCTCTGCTTGTGACATCACAGCAGCCTTAGTGCCTCCCAGGCCCCTGGCAGGCTCCTGGCTGCTGGCTGTGCTTCTGAGGTCACTGCAGCCTCAGTGCCTCTGAGGCCAGTGGGAGTCTCATGGCTGCTGGCTGTGCTTGTGAGGTCACAGCAGCCTCAGTGCCTCCTAGGGTAGTGTCCATCGCCCCCTACTGGCTGTGCTTGTGAGGTCACAGCAGACTCAGTGCCTCATAGTTTAGTGTCCAGCGTCCCCTGCTGGCTGTGCTTGTGAGGTCACAGCAGACTCATCGCCTCCCAGGCCAATATCAGGCTCCTGGCTGCTGGCTGTGCTTGTGACGTCACAGCAGCCTCAGTGCCTCCTAGGCCCATGGCAGGCTCATGGCTGCTGGCTGTGCTTGTGAGGTCACTGCAGCCTCAGTGCCTCTGAGGCCAGTGGCAGTCTCATGGCTGCTGGCTGTGCTTGTGAGGTCACAGCAGCCTCAGTGCCTCATTGTTTAGTGTCCAGCGCCCCCTGCTGGCTGTGCTTGTGAAGTCACAGCAGCCTCAGTGCCTCCCAGGCCAGTATCTTGCTCATGGCTGCTGGCTGTGATTATGAAGTCACAGCAGCCTGAATGCCTCCTAGACCAGTGTCAGGGTCATGGCTGCTGGCTCTGCTTGTGAGGTCACAGCAGCCTGAATGCCTCTTAGGCCAGTGGCAGGCTCATGGCTGCTGGCTATGATTGTGAGGTCACAGCAGCCTCTGTGCCTCATCGTTTAGTGTCCAGCGTCCCCTGCTGGCTCTGCTTGTGAGGTCACAGCAGACTCAGGGCCTCAAAAGTTAATGTGCAGCGCCCCTGCTGGCTGTGCTTGTGAGGTCACACCAGCCTCAGTGCCTCCAGGGCCAGTATCAGGCTCATGGCTGCTGGCTGTGCTTGTGAGGTCACAGCAGCCTGAATGCCTCCTAGGCCAGCGGCAGGGTCATGGCTGCTGGCTGTGCTTCTGAGGTCACAGAAGACTGAATGCCTCCTAGGCCAGTGGCAGGCTCATGGCTGCTGGCTCTGCTTGTGAGGTCACAGCAGACTCAGTGCCTCCTCGTTTAGTGTCCAGCGCCCCCTGCTGCCTCTGGTTGTGAGGTCACAGCAGACTCAGTGCCTCCCAGGCCAATATCAGGCTCCTGGCTGCTGGCTGTGCTTGTGACGTCACAGCAGCGTCAGTGCCTCCTAGGCCCGTGGCAGGCTCATGGCTGCTGGCTGTGCTTGTGAGGTCACAGCAGCCTCAGTGCCTCCTCTGCCAGTGGCAGTCTCATGGCTGCTGCCTGTGCTTGTGAGGTCACAGCAGACTCAGTGCCTCCTAGGCCAGCATCAGGCTCCTGGCTGCTGGCTGTGCTTGTGAGGTCACAGCAGACTCAGTGCCTCATAGCTTAGTGTCCAGCGTCCCCTGCTGGCTGTGCTTGTGACGTCACAGCAGCGTGAGTGCCTCCTAGGCCCGTGACAGGCTCATGGCTGCTGGCTGTGCTTGTGAGGTCACAGCAGCCTCAGTGCCTCTGAGGCCAGTGGCAGTCTCATGGCTGCTGCCTGTGCTTGTGAGGTCACAGCAGCCTCAGTGCCTCCTAGGGTAGTATCCATCGCCCCCTACTGGCTGTGCTTGTGAGGTCACAGCAGACTCAGTGCCTCATCTTTTAGTGTCCAGCGTCCCCTGCTGGCGGTGCTTGTGAGGTCACAGCAGGCTCAGTGCCTCATACTTTAGTGTCCAGCGTCCACTGCTGGCTGTGCTTGTGAGGTCACAGCAGCCTCAGTGCCTCCCAGGCCAGTATCAGGCTCCTGGCTGCTGGCTGTGCTTGTGAGGTCACAGCAGCCTCAGTGCCTCCCAGGCCACTGGCAGGCTCATGGCTGCTAGCTGTGCTTGTGAGGTCACAGCAGCCTGAATGCCATCTTGACCAGTGGCAGGGTCATGGCTGCTGGGTGTGCTTGTGTGGTCACAGCAGCCTCAGTTCCATTTAGACCAGTGGCAGGCTCATGGCTGCTGGCTGTGCTTGTCAGGTCACAGCAGCCTGAATGCCTCCTAGGGGAGTGTCCATCGCCCCCTACTGGCTGTGCTTGTGAGGTCACAGCAGACTCAGTGCCTCATAGTTTAGTGTCCAGCGTCCCCTGCTGGCTGTGCTTGTGAGGTCACAGCAGACTCAGTGCCTCACAGGCCAGTATCATGCTCATGGCTGCTGGCTGTGCTTGTGAGGTCACAGCAGCCTCAGTGCCTCCCAGGCCAGTATCAGGCTCATGGCTGCTGGCTGTGCTTCTGAGGTCACAGCAGCCTCAGTGCCTCTGAGGCCCGTGGCAGTCTCATGGCTGCTGGCTGTGCTTGTGAGGTCACAGCAGCCTCAGTGCCTCATAGGTTAGTGTACATCGCACCCTACTGGCTGTGCTTTGGAGGTCACAGCAGCCTCAGTGCGTCATCGCTTAGTGTCCAGCGCCCCCTGCTGGCTGTGCTTGTGAGGTCACACCAGCCCCAGTGCCTCCCAGGCCAGTATCAGGCTCATGGCTGCTGGCTGTGTTTGTGAGGTCACAGCAGCCTGAATGCCTCCTAGGCCAGCGGCAGGGTCATGGCTCCTGGCTGTGCTTCTGAGGTCACAGAAGGCTGAATGCCTCCTAGGCCAGTGGCAGGCTCATGGCTGCTGGCTCTGCTTGTGAGGTCACAGCAGACTCAGTGCCTCCTCTGCCAGTGGCAGTCTCATGGCTGCTGCCTGTGCTTGTGAGGTCACAGCAGCCTGAGTTCATCCTCTGCCAGTGCCATGCTCATGGCTGCTGGCTGTGCTTGTGAGGTCACAGCAGACTCAGTGCCTCATAGGTTAATGTCCATCGCCCCCTGCTGGCTCTGCTTGTGAGGTCACAGCAGACTCAGTGCTTCATAGTTTAGTGTCCAGCGTCCCCTGCTGGCTGTGCTTGTGAGGTCACAGCAGACTCATCGCCTCCCAGGCCAATATCAGGCTCCTGGCTGCTGGCTGTGCTTGTGACGTCACAGCAGCCTCAGTGCCTCCTAGGCCCATGGCAGGCTCATGGCTGCTGGCTGTGCTTGTGAGGTCACTGCAGCCTCAGTGCCTCTGAGGCCAGTGGCAGTCTCATGGCTGCTGGCTGTGCTTGTGAAGTCACAGCAGCCTCAGTGCCTCCCAGGCCAGTATCATGCTCATGGCTGCTGGCTGTGATTATGAAGTCACAGCAGCCTGAATGCCTCCTAGACCAGTGTCAGGGTCATGGCTGCTGGCTCTGCTTGTGAGGTCACAGCAGCCTGAATGCCTCTTAGGCCAGTGGCAGGCTCATGGCTGCTGGCTATGATTGTGAGGTCACAGCAG
Source organism: Dromaius novaehollandiae (assembly GCF_036370855.1). Classification (NCBI taxonomy): domain Eukaryota; kingdom Metazoa; phylum Chordata; class Aves; order Casuariiformes; family Dromaiidae; genus Dromaius; species Dromaius novaehollandiae. Next base: position 1,261,017 of record NC_088120.1, on the reverse strand, counting down.
CCTCTGTGCCTCATCGTTTAGTGTCCAGCGTCCCCTGCTGGCTGTGCTTGTGAGGTCACAGCAGACTCAGGGCCTCAAAAGTTAATGGGCAGCGCCCCTGCTGGCTGTGCTTGTGAGGTCACACCAGCCTCAGTGCCTCCCAGGCCAGTATCAGGCTCATGGCTGCTGGCTGTGCTTGTGAGGTCACAGCAGCCTGAATGCCTCCTAGGCCAGCGGCAGGGTCATGGCTGCTGGCTGTGCTTCTGAGGTCACAGAAGACTGAATGCCTCCTCGGCCAGTGGCAGGCTCATGGCTGCTGGCTCTGCTTGTGAGGTCACAGCAGACTCAGTGCCTCATCGTTTAGTGTCCAGCGCCCCCTGCTGGCTGTGCTTGTGAGGTCACAGCAGCCTCAGTGCCTCACAGGCCAATATCAGGCTCCTGGCTGCTGGCTGTGCTTGTGACGTCACAGCAGCGTCAGTGCCATCTAGACCAGTGTCAGGGTCATGGCTGCTGGGTGTGCTTGTGTGGTCACAGCAGCCTCAGTTCCATTTAGACCAGTGGCAGGCTCATGGCTGCTGGCTGTGCTTGTCAGGTCACAGCAGCCTGAATGCCTCCTAGGGGAGTGTCCATCGCCCCCTACTGGCTGTGCTTGTGAGGTCACAGCAGACTCAGTGCCTCATAGTTTAGTGTCCAGCGTCCACTGCTGGCTGTGCTTTTAAGGTCACAGCAGCCTCAGTGCCTCCCAGGCCAGTATCAGGCTCATGGCTGCTGGCTGTGCTTGTGAGGTCACAGCAGCCTCAGTGCCTCCCAGGCCAGTGGCAGGCTCATGGCTGCTAGCTGTGCTTGTGAGGTCACAGCAGCCTCAGTGCCATCTAGACCAGTGTCAGGGTCATGGCTGCTGGGTGTGCTTGTGTGGTCACAGCAGCCTCAGTTCCATTTAGACCAGTGGCAGGCTCATGGCTGCTGGCTGTGCTTGTCAGGTCACAGCAGCCTGAATGCCTCCTAGGGGAGTGTCCATCGCCCCCTACTGGCTGTGCTTGTGAGGTCACAGCAGACTCAGTGCCTCATAGTTTAGTGTCCAGCGTCCCCTGCTGGCTGTGCTTGTGAGGTCACAGCAGACTCAGTGCCTCTTCTGCCATTGTCAGGCTCATGGCTGCTGGCTGTGCTTCTGAGGTCACAGCAGCCTCAGTGCCTCTGAGGCCCGTGGCAGTCTCATGGCTGCTGGCTGTGCTTGTGAGGTCACAGCAGCCTCAGTGCCTCATAGGTTAGTGTACATCGCACCCTACTGGCTGTGCTTTGGAGGTCACAGCAGCCTCAGTGCCTCATCGCTTAGTGTCCAGCGCCCCCTGCTGGCTGTGCTTGTGAGGTCACACCAGCCCCAGTGCCTCCCAGGCCAGTATCAGGCTCATGGCTGCTGGCTGTGTTTGTGAGGTCACAGCAGCCTGAATGCCTCCTAGGCCAGCGGCAGGGTCATGGCTGCTGGCTGTGCTTGTGAGGTCACAGAAGACTGAATGCCTCCTAGGCCAGTGGCAGGCTCATGGCTGCTGGCTCTGCTTGTGAGGTCACAGCAGACTCAGTGCCTCCTCTGCCAGTGGCAGTCTCATGGCTGCTGCCTGTGCTTGTGAGGTCACAGCAGCCTGAGTTCCTCCTCTGCCAGTGCCATGCTCATGGCTGCTGGCTGTGCTTGTGAGGTCACAGCAGCCTCAGTGCCTCATAGGTTAATGTCCATCGCCCCCTGCTGGCTCTGCTTGTGAGGTCACAGCAGACTCAGTGCTTCATAGTTTAGTGTCCAGCGTCCCCTGCTGGCTGTGCTTGTGAGGTCACAGCAGACTCATCGCCTCCCAGGCCCATATCAGGCTCCTGGCTGCTGGCTGTGCTTGTGACGTCACAGCAGCCTGAGTGCCTCCTAGGCCCATGGCAGTCTCATGGCTGCTGGCTGTGCTTGTGAGGTCACTGCAGCCTCAGTGCCTCTGAGGCCAGTGGCAGTCTCATGGCTGCTGGCTGTGCTTGTGAGGTCACAGCAGCCTCAGTGCCTCCTCTGCCAGTGGCAGTCTCATGGCTGCTGCCTGTGCTTGTGAGGTCACAGCAGCCTGAGTTCCTCCTCTGCCAGTGCCATGCTCATGGCTGCTGGCTCTGCTTGTGAGGTCACAGCAGACTCAGTGCCTCCTAGGCCAGCATCAGGCTCATGGCTGCTGGCTGTGCTTGTGAGGTCACAGCAGCCTCAGTGCCTCATAGCTTAGTGTCCAGCGTACCCTGCTGGCTGTGCTTGTGACGTCACAGCAGCGTGAGTGCCTCCTAGGCCCGTGACAGGCTCATGGCTGCTGGCTGTGCTTGTGAGGTCACAGCAGCCTCAGTGCCTCTGAGGCCAGTGGCAGTCTCATGGCTGCTGCCTGTGCTTGTGAGGTCACAGCAGCCTCAGTGCCTCCTAGGGTAGTATCCATCGCCCCCTACTGGCTGTGCTTGTGAGGTCACAGCAGACTCAGTGCCTCATCTGTTAGTGTCCAGCGTCCCCTGCTGGCGGTGCTTGTGAGGTCACAGCAGGCTCAGTGCCTCATACTTTAGTGTCCAGCGTCCACTGCTGGCTGTGCTTGTGAGGTCACAGCAGCCTCAGTGCCTCCTAGGCCCGTGGCAGGCTCATGGCTGCTGGCTGTGCTTGTGAGGTCACAGCAGCCTCAGTGCCTCCTCTGCCAGTGGCAGTCTCATGGCTGCTGCCTGTGCTTGTGAGGTCACAGCAGACTCAGTGCCTCCTAGGCCAGCATCAGGCTCCTGGCTGCTGGCTGTGCTTGTGAGGTCACAGCAGACTCAGTGCCTCATAGCTTAGTGTCCAGCGTCCCCTGCTGGCTGTGCTTGTGACGTCACAGCAGCGTGAGTGCCTCCTAGGCCCGTGACAGGCTCATGGCTGCTGGCTGTGCTTGTGAGGTCAGAGCAGCCTCAGTGCCTCTGAGGCCAGTGGCAGTCTCATGGCTGCTGCCTGTGCTTGTGAGGTCACAGCAGCCTCAGTGCCTCCTAGGGTAGTATCCATCGCCCCCTACTGGCTGTGCTTGTGAGGTCACAGCAGACTCAGTGCCTCATCTTTTAGTGTCCAGCGTCCCCTGCTGGCGGTGCTTGTGAGGTCACAGCAGGCTCAGTGCCTCATACTTCAGTGTCCAGCGTCCACTGCTGGCTGTGCTTGTGAGGTCACAGCAGCCTCAGTGCCTCCCAGGCCAGTATCAGGCTCCTGGCTGCTGGCTGTGCTTGTGAGGTCACAGCAGCCTCAGTGCCTCCCAGGCCACTGGCAGGCTCATGGCTGCTAGCTGTGCTTGTGAGGTCACAGCAGCCTGAATGCCATCTAGACCAGTGTCAGGGTCATGGCTGCTGGGTGTGCTTGTGTGGTCACAGCAGCCTCAGTTCCATTTAGACCAGTGGCAGGCTCATGGCTGCTGGCTGTGCTTGTCAGGTCACAGCAGCCTGAATGCCTCCTAGGGGAGTGTCCATCGCCCCCTACTGGCTGTGCTTGTGAGGTCACAGCAGACTCAGTGCCTCATAGTTTAGTGTCCAGCGTCCCCTGCTGGCTGTGCTTGTGAGGTCACAGCAGACTCAGTGCCTCACAGGCCAGTATCATGCTCATGGCTGCTGGCTGTGCTTGTGAGGTCACAGCAGCCTCAGTGCCTCCCAGGCCAGTATCAGGCTCATGGCTGCTGGCTGTGCTTCTGCGGTCACAGCAGCCTCAGTGCCTCTGAGGCCCGTGGCAGTCTCATGGCTGCTGGCTGTGCTTGTGAGGTCACAGCAGCCTCAGTGCCTCATAGGTTAGTGTCCATCGCACCCTACTGGCTGTGCTTTGGAGGTCACAGCAGCCTCAGTGCCTCATCGCTTAGTGTCCAGCGCCCCCTGCTGGCTGTGCTTGTGAGGTCACACCAGCCCCAGTGCCTCCCAGGCCAGTATCAGGCTCATGGCTGCTGGCTGTGTTTGTGAGGTCACAGCAGCCTGAATGCCTCCTAGGCCAGTGGCAGGCTCATGGCTGCTGGCTGTGCTTCTGAGGTCACAGAAGGCTGAATGCCTCCTAGGCCAGTGGCAGGCTCATGGCTGCTGGCTCTGCTTGTGAGGTCACAGCAGACTCAGTGCCTCCTCTGCCAGTGGCAGTCTCATGGCTGCTGCCTGTGCTTGTGAGGTCACAGCAGCCTGAGTTCATCCTCTGCCAGTGCCATGCTCATGGCTGCTGGCTGTGCTTGTGAGGTCACAGCAGACTCAGTGCCTCATAGGTTAATGTCCATCGCCCCCTGCTGGCTCTGCTTGTGAGGTCACAGGAGACTCAGTGCTTCATAGTTTAGTGTCCAGCGTCCCCTGCTGGCTGTGCTTGTGAGGTCACAGCAGACTCATCGCCTCCCAGGCCAATATCAGGCTCCTGGCTGCTGGCTGTGCTTGTGACGTCACAGCAGCCTCAGTGCCTCCTAGGCCCATCGCAGGCTCATGGCTGCTGGCTGTGCTTGTGAGGTCACTGCAGCCTCAGTGCCTCTGAGGCCAGTGGCAGTCTCATGGCTGCTGGCTGTGCTTGTGAAGTCACAGCAGCCTCAGTGCCTCCCAGGCCAGTATCATGCTCATGGCTGCTGGCTGTGATTATGAAGTCCCAGCAGCCTGAATGCCTCCTAGACCAGTGTCAGGGTCATGGCTGCTGGCTCTGCTTGTGAGGTCACAGCAGCCTGAATGCCTCTTAGGCCAGTGGCAGGCTCATGGCTGCTGGCTATGATTGTGAGGTCACAGCAGCCTCTGTGCCTCATCGTTTAGTGTCCAGCGTCCCCTGCTGGCTGTGCTTGTGAGGTCACAGCAGACTCAGGGCCTCAAAAGTTAATGTGCAGCGCCCCTGCTGGCTGTGCTTGTGAGGTCACACCAGCCTCAGTGCCTCCCAGGCCAGTATCAGGCTCATGGCTGCTGGCTGTGCTTGGGAGGTCACAGCAGCCTGAATGCCTCCTAGGCCAGCGGCAGGGTCATGGCTGCTGGCTGTGCTTCTGAGGTCACAGAAGACTGAATGCCTCCTAGGCCAGTGGCAGGCTCATGGCTGCTGGCTCTGCTTGTGAGGTCACAGCAGACTCAGTGCCTCATAGGTAAGTGTCCAGCGCCCCCTGCTGGCTGTGCTTGTGAGGTCACAGCAGCCTCAGTGCCTCACAGGCCAATATCAGGCTCCTGGCTGCTGGCTGTGCTTGTGACGTCACAGCAGCGTCAGTGCCATCTAGACCAGTGTCAGGGTCATGGCTGCTGGGTGTGCTTGTGTGGTCACAGCAGCCTCAGATCCATTTAGACCAGTGGCAGGCTCATGGCTGCTGGCTGTGCTTGTCAGGTCACAGCAGCCTGAATGCCTCCTAGGGGAGTGTCCATCGCCCCCTACTGGCTGTGCTTGTGAGGTCACAGGAGACTCAGTGCCTCATAGTTTAGAGTCCAGCGTCCACTGCTGGCTGTGCTTGTGAGGTCACAGCAGCCTCAGTGCCTCCCAGGCCAGTATCAGGCTCATGGCTGCTGGCTGTGGTTGTGAGGTCACAGCAGCCTCAGTGCCTCCCAGGCCAGTGGCAGGCTCATGGCTGCTAGCTGTGCTTGTGAGGTCACAGCAGCCTCAGTGCCATCTAGACCAGTGTCAGGGTCATGGCTGCTGGGTGTGCTTGTGTGGTCACAGCAGCCTCAGTTCCATTTAGACAAGTGGCAGGCTCATGGCTGCTGGCTGTGCTTGTCAGGTCACAGCAGCCTGAATGCCTCCTAGGGGAGTGTCCATCGCCCCCTACTGGCTGTGCTTGTGAGGTCACAGCAGACTCAGTGCCTCATAGTTTAGTGTCCAGCGTCCCCTGCTGGCTGTGCTTGTGAGGTCACAGCAGACTCAGTGCCTCTTCTGCCATTGTCAGGCTCATGGTTGCTGGCTGTGCTTCTGAGGTCACAGCAGCCTCAGTGCCTCTGAGGCCCGTGGCAGTCTCATGGCTGCTGCCTGTGCTTGTGAGGTCACAGCAGCCTGAATGCCTCTTAGGCCAGTGGCAGGCTCATGGCTGCTGGCTATGATTGTGAGGTCACAGCAGCCTCTGTGCCTCATCGTTTAGTGTCCAGCGTCCCCTGCTGGCTGTGCTTGTGAGGTCACAGCAGCGTCAGTGCCTCACAGGCCAATATCAGGCTCCTGGCTGCTGGCTGTGCTTGTGACGTCACAGCAGCGTCAGTGCCATCTAGACCAGTGTCAGGGTCATGGCTGCTGGGTGTGCTTGTGTGGTCACAGCAGCCTCAGTTCCATTTAGACCAGTGGCAGGCTCATGGCTGCTGGCTGTGCTTGTCAGGTCACAGCAGCCTGAATGCCTCCTAGGGGAGTGTCCATCGCCCCCTACTGGCTGTGCTTGTGAGGTCACAGCAGACTCAGTGCCTCATAGTTTAGTGTCCAGCGTCCCCTGCTGGCTGTGCTTGTGAGGTCACAGCAGACTCAGTGCCTCTTCTGCCATTGTCAGGCTCATGGCTGCTGGCTGTGCTTCTGAGGTCACAGCAGCCTGAATGCCTCCTAGACCAGTGTCAGGGTCATGGCTGCTGGCTCTGCTTGTGAGGTCACAGCAGCCTGAATGCCTCTTAGGCCAGTGGCAGGCTCATGGCTGCTGGCTATGATTGTGAGGTCACAGCAGCCTCTGTGCCTCATCGTTTAGTGTCCAGCGTCCCCTGCTGGCTCTGCTTGTGAGGTCACAGCAACCTCAGGGCCTCAAAAGTTAATGTGCAGCGCCCCTGCTGGCTGTGCTTGTGAGGTCACACCAGCCTCAGTGCCTCCCAGGCCAGTATCAGGCTCATGGCTGCTGGCTGTGCTTGTGAGGTCACAGCAGCCTGAATGCCTCCTAGGCCAGCGGCAGGGTCATGGCTGCTGGCTGTGCTTCTGAGGTCACAGAAGACTGAATGCCTCCTCGGCCAGTGGCAGGCTCATGGCTGCTGGCTCTGCTTGTGAGGTCACAGCAGACTCAGTGCCTCATCGTTTAGTGTCCAGCGCCCCCTGCTGGCTGTGCTTGTGAGGTCACAGCAGCCTCAGTGCCTCCCAGGCCAATATCAGGCTCCTGGCTGCTGGCTGTGCTTGTGACGTCACAGCAGCGTCAGTGCCTCCTAGGCCCGTGGCAGGCTCATGGCTGCTGGCTGTGCTTGTGAGGTCACAGCAGCCTCAGTGCCTCCTCTGCCAGTGGCAGTCTCATGGCTGCTGCCTGTGCTTGTGAGGTCACAGCAGCCTGAGTTCCTCCTCTGCCAGTGCCATGCTCATGGCTGCTGGCTGTGCTTGTGAGGTCACAGCAGACTCAGTGCCTCCTAGGCCAGCATCAGGCTCCTGGCTGCTGGCTGTGCTTGTGAGGTCACAGCAGCCTCAGTGCCTCATAGCTTAGTGTCCAGCGTCCCCTGCTGGCTGTGCTTGTGACGTCACAGCAGCGTGAGTGCCTCCTAGGCCCGTGACAGGCTCATGGCTGCTGGCTGTGCTTGTGAGGTCACAGCAGCCTCAGTGCCTCTGAGGCCAGTGGCAGTCTCATGGCTGCTGCCTGTGCTTGTGAGGTCACAGCAGCCTCAGTGCCTCCTAGGGTAGTATCCATCGCCCCCTACTGGCTGTGCTTGTGAGGTCACAGCAGACTCAGTGCCTCATCTTTTAGTGTCCAGCGTCCCCTGCTGGCGGTGCTTGTGAGGTCACAGCAGGCTCAGTGCCTCATACTTTAGTGTCCAGCGTCCACTGCTGGCTGTACTTGTGAGGTCACAGCAGCCTCAGTGCCTCCCAGGCCAGTATCAGGCTCATGGCTGCTGGCTGTGCTTGTGAGGTCACAGCAGCCTCAGTGCCTCCCAGGCCAGTGGCAGGCTCATGGCTGCCAGCTGTGCTTGTGAGGTCACAGCAGCCTCAGTGCCATCTAGACCAGTGTCAGGGTCATGGCTGCTGGGTGTGCTTGTGTGGTCACAGCAGCCTCAGTTCCATTTAGACCAGTGGCAGGCTCATGGCTGCTGGCTGTGCTTGTCAGGTCACAGCAGCCTGAATGCCTCCTAGGGGAGTGTCCATCGCCCCCTACTGGCTGTGCTTGTGAGGTCACAGCAGACTCAGTGCCTCATAGTTTAGTGTCCAGCGTCCCCTGCTGGCTGTGCTTGTGAGGTCACAGCAGACTCAGTGCCTCCCAGGCCAGTATCAGGCTCATGGCTGCTGGCTGTGCTTCTGAGGTCACAGCAGCCTCAGTGCCTCTGAGGCCCGTGGCAGTCTCATGGCTGCTGGCTGTGCTTGTGAGGTCACAGCAGCCTCAGTGCCTCATAGGTTAGTGTACATCGCACCCTACTGGCTGTGCTTTGGAGGTCACAGCAGCCTCAGTGCCTCATCGCTTAGTGTCCAGCGCCCCCTGCTGGCTGTGCTTGTGAGGTCACACCAGCCCCAGTGCCTCCCAGGCCAGTATCAGGCTCATGGCTGCTGGCTGTGTTTGAGAGGTCACAGCAGCCTGAATGCCTCCTAGGCCAGCGGCAGGGTCATGGCTGCTGGCTGTGCTTCTGAGGTCACAGAAGGCTGAATGCCTCCTAGGCCAGTGGCAGGCTCATGGCTGCTGGCTCTGCTTGTGAGGTCACAGCAGACTCAGTGCCTCCTCTGCCAGTGGCAGTCTCATGGCTGCTGCCTGTGCTTGTGAGGTCACAGCAGCCTGAGTTCATCCTCTGCCAGTGCCATGCTCATGGCTGCTGGCTGTGCTTGTGAGGTCAGAGCAGCCTCAGTGCCTCATAGGTTAATGTCCATCGCCCCCTGCTGGCTCTGCTTGTGAGGTCACAGCAGACTCAGTGCTTCATAGTTTAGTGTCCAGCGTCCCCTGCTGGCTGTGCTTGTGACGTCACAGCAGCCTCAGTGCCTCCCAGGCCAATATCAGGCTCATGGCTGCTGGCTGTGCTTGTGACGTCACAGCAGCCTGAGTGCCTCCTAGGCCCATGGCAGTCTCATGGCTGCTGGCTGTGCTTGTGAGGTCACTGCAGCCTCAGTGCCTCTGAGGCCAGTGGCAGTCTCATGGCTGCTGGCTGTGCTTGTGAGGTCACAGCAGCCTCAGTGCCTCATTGTTTAGTGCCCAGCGCCCCCTCCTGGCTGTGCTTGTGAAGTCACAGCAGCCTCAGTGCCTCCCAGGCCAGTATCATGCTCATGGCTGCTGGCTGTGATTATGAAGTCACAGCAGCCTGAATGCCTCCTAGACCAGTGTCAGGGTCATGGCTGCTGGCTCTGCTTGTGAGGTCACAGCAGCCTGAATGCCTCTTAGGCCCGTGACAGGCTCATGGCTGCTGGCTATGATTGTGAGGTCACAGCAGCCTCTGTGCCTCATCGTTTAGTGTCCAGCGTCCCCTGCTGGCTGTGCTTGTGAGGTCACAGCAGACTCAGGGCCTCAAAAGTTAATGTGCAGCGCCCCTGCTGGCTGTGCTTGTGAGGTCACACCAGCCTCAGTGCCTCCCAGGCCAGTATCAGGCTCATGGCTGCTGGCTGTGCTTGTGAGGTCACAGCAGCCTGAATGCCTCCTAGGCCAGCGGCAGGGTCATGGCTGCTGGCTGTGCTTCTGAGGTCACAGAAGACTGAATGCCTCCTAGGCCAGTGGCAGGCTCATGGCTGCTGGCTCTGCTTGTGAGGTCACAGCAGAATCAGTGCCTCATCGTTTAGTGTCCAGCGCCCCCTGCTGGCTGTGCTTGTGAGGTCACAGCAGCCTCAGTGCCTCACAGGCCAATATCAGGCTCCTGGCTGCTGGCTGTGCTTGTGACGTCACAGCAGCCTCAGTGCCTCCTAGGCCCGTGGCAGCCTCATGGCTGCTGGCTGTGCTTGTGAGGTCACAGCAGCCTCAGTGCCTCCTCTGCCAGTGGCAGTCTCATGGCTGCTGCCTGTGCTTGTGAGGTCACAGCAGCCTGAGTTCCTCCTCTGCCAGTGCCATGCTCATGGCTGCTGGCTGTGCTTGTGAGGTCACAGCAGCCTCAGTGCCTCCTAGGGTAGTATCCATCGCCCCCTACTGGCTGTGCTTGTGAGGTCACAGCAGACTCAGTGCCTCATCTGTTAGTGTCCAGCGTCCCCTGCTGGCGGTGCTTGTGAGGTCACAGCAGGCTCAGTGCCTCATACTTTAGTGTCCAGCGTCCACTGCTGGCTGTGCTTGTGAGGTCACAGCAGCCTCAGTGCCTCCCAGGCCAGTATCAGGCTCATGGCTGCTGGCTGTGCTTGTGAGGTCACAGCAGCCTCAGTGCCTCCCAGGCCAGTGGCAGGCTCATGGCTGCCAGCTGTGCTTGTGAGGTCACAGCAGCCTCAGTGCCATCTAGACCAGTGTCAGGGTCATGGCTGCTGGGTGTGCTTGTGTGGTCACAGCAGCCTCAGTTCCATTTAGACCAGTGGCAGGCTCATGGCTGCTGGCTGTGCTTGTCAGGTCACAGCAGCCTGAATGCCTCCTAGGGGAGTGTCCATCGCCCCCTACTGGCTGTGCTTGTGAGGTCACAGCAGACTCAGTGCCTCATAGTTTAGTGTCCAGCGTCCCCTGCTGGCTGTGCTTGTGAGGTCACAGCAGCCTCAGTGCCTCCCAGGCCAGTATCAGGCTCATGGCTGCTGGCTGTGCTTCTGAGGTCACAGCAGCCTCAGTGCCTCTGAGGCCCGTGGCAGTCTCATGGCTGCTGGCTGTGCTTGTGAGGTCACAGCAGCCTCAGTGCCTCATAGGTTAGTGTACATCGCACCCTACTGGCTGTGCTTTGGAGGTCACAGCAGCCTCAGTGCCTCATCGCTTAGTGTCCAGCGCCCCCTGCTGGCTGTGCTTGTGAGGTCACACCAGCCCCAGTGCCTCCCAGGCCAGTATCAGGCTCATGGCTGCTGGCTGTGTTTGTGAGGTCACAGCAGCCTGAATGCCTCCTAGGCCAGCGGCAGGGTCATGGCTGCTGGCTGTGCTTGTGAGGTCACAGAAGACTGAATGCCTCCTAGGCCAGTGGCAGGCTCATGGCTGCTGGCTCTGCTTGTGAGGTCACAGCAGACTCAGTGCCTCCTCTGCCAGTGGCAGTCTCATGGCTGCTGCCTGTGCTTGTGAGGTCACAGCAGCCTGAGTTCCTCCTCTGCCAGTGCCATGCTCATGGCTGCTGGCTGTGCTTGTGAGGTCACAGCAGCCTCAGTGCCTCATAGGTTAATGTCCATCGCCCCCTGCTGGCTCTGCTTGTGAGGTCACAGCAGACTCAGTGCTTCATAGTTTAGTGTCCAGCGTCCCCTGCTGGCTGTGCTTGTGACGTCACAGCAGCCTCAGTGCCTCCCAGGCCAATATCAGGCTCCTGGCTGCTGGCTGTGCTTGTGACGTCACAGCAGCCTGAGTGCCTCCTAGGCCCATGGCAGTCTCATGGCTGCTGGCTGTGCTTGTGAGGTCACTGCAGCCTCAGTGCCTCTGAGGCCAGTGGCAGTCTCATGGCTGCTGGCTGTGCTTGTGAGGTCACAGCAGCCTCAGTGCCTCATTGTTTAGTGCCCAGCGCCCCCTCCTGGCTGTGCTTGTGAAGTCACAGCAGCCTCAGTGCCTCCCAGGCCAGTATCATGCTCATGGCTGCTGGCTGTGATTATGAAGTCACAGCAGCCTGAATGCCTCCTAGACCAGTGTCAGGGTCATGGCTGCTGGCTCTGCTTGTGAGGTCACAGCAGCCTGAATGCCTCTTAGGCCCGTGACAGGCTCATGGCTGCTGGCTATGATTGTGAGGTCACAGCAGCCTCTGTGCCTCATCGTTTAGCGTCCAGCGTCCCCTGCTGGCTGTGCTTGTGAGGTCACAGCAGACTCAGGGCCTCAAAAGTTAATGTGCAGCGCCCCTGCTGGCTGTGCTTGTGAGGTCACACCAGCCTCAGTGCCTCCCAGGCCAGTATCAGGCTCATGGCTGCTGGCTGTGCTTGTGAGGTCACAGCAGCCTGAATGCCTCCTAGGCCAGCGGCAGGGTCATGGCTGCTGGCTGTGCTTCTGAGGTCACAGAAGACTGAATGCCTCCTAGGCCAGTGGCAGGCTCATGGCTGCTGGCTCTGCTTGTGAGGTCACAGCAGAATCAGTGCCTCATCGTTTAGTGTCCAGCGCCCCCTGCTGGCTGTGCTTGTGAGGTCACAGCAGCCTCAGTGCCTCACAGGCCAATATCAGGCTCCTGGCTGCTGGCTGTGCTTGTGACGTCACAGCAGCCTCTGTGCCTCCTAGGCCCGTGGCAGCCTCATGGCTGCTGGCTGTGCTTGTGACGTCACAGCAGCCTCAGTGCCTCCTCTGCCAGTGGCAGTCTCATGGCTGCTGCCTGTGCTTGTGAGGTCACAGCAGCCTGAGTTCCTCCTCTGCCAGTGCCATGCTCATGGCTGCTGGCTGTGCTTGTGAGGTCACAGCAGCCTCAGTGCCTCCTAGGGTAGTATCCATCGCCCCCTACTGGCTGTGCTTGTGAGGTCACAGCAGACTCAGTGCCTCATCTGTTAGTGTCCAGCGTCCCCTGCTGGCGGTGCTTGTGAGGTCACAGCAGGCTCAGTGCCTCATACTTTAGTGTCCAGCGTCCACTGCTGGCTGTGCTTGTGAGGTCACAGCAGCCTCAGTGCCTCCCAGGCCAGTATCAGGCTCATGGCTGCTGGCTGTGCTTGTGAGGTCACAGCAGCCTCAGTGCCTCCCAGGCCAGTGGCAGGCTCATGGCTGCTAGCTGTGCTTGTGAGGTCACAGCAGCCTCAGTGCCATCTAGACCAGTGTCAGGGTCATGGCTGCTAGCTGTGCTTCTGAGGTCACTGAAGCCTAAGTGCCTCTGAGGCCAGTGGCAGTCTCATGGCTGCTGGCTGTACTTCTGAGGTCACAGCAGCATCAGTGCCTCATCGTTTAGTGTCCAGCGTCCCCTGCTGGCTCTGCTTGTGAGGTCACAGCAGCCTTAGTGCCTCCTAGGCCCCTGGCAGGCTCCTGGCTGCTGGCTGTGCTTCTGAGTTCACAGCAGCCTCAGTGCCTCTGAGGCCAGTGGGAGTCTCATGGCTGCTGGCTGTGCTTGTGAGGTCACAGCAGCCTCAGTGCCTCCTAGGGTAGTGTCCATCGCCCCCTACTGGCTGTGCTTGTGAGGTCACAGCAGACTCAGTGCCTCATAGGAAAGTGTCCAGCGCCCCCTGCTGGCTGTGCTTGTGAGGTCACAGCAGCCTCAGTGCCTCCCAGGCCAGTATCAGGCTCCTGGCTGCTGGCTGTGCTTGTGACGTCACAGCAGCGTCAGTGCCTCCTAGGCCCGTGGCAGGCTCATGGCTGCTGGCTGTGCTTGTGAGGTCACAGCAGCATCAGTGCCTCCTCTGCCAGTGGCAGTCTCATGGCTGCTGCCTGTGCTTGTGAGGTCACAGCAGCCAGAGTTCCTCCTCTGCCAGTGCCATGCTCATGGCTGCTGGCTGTGCTTGTGAGGTCACAGCAGAATCAGTGCCTCCTAGGCCAGTATCAGGCTCATGGCTGCTGGCTGTGCTTGTGAGGTCACAGCAGCCTCAGTGCCTCATAGCTTAGTGTCCAGCGTCCCCTGCTGGCTCTGCTTGTGACGTCACAGCAGCCTGAGTGCCTCCTAGGCCCGTGACAGGCTCATGGCTGCTGGCTGTGCTTGGGAGGTCACAGCAGCCTCAGTGCCTCTGAGGCCAGTGGCAGTCTCATGGCTGCTGGCTGTGCTTGTGAGGTCACAGCAGCCTCAGTGCCTCCTAGGGTAGTGTTCATCGCCCCCTACTGGCTGTGCTTGTGAGGTCACAGCAGACTCAGTGCCTCATTTTTTAGTGTCCAGCGTCCCCTGCTGGCTCTGCTTGTGAGGTCACAGCAGCCTCAGTGCCTCATAGGCCAGTGGCAGGCTCATGGCTGCTAGCTGTGCTTGTGAGGGCACAGCAGCCTCAGTGCCCTATAGGCCAGTGGCAGGCTCATGGCTGCTGGCTGTGCTTGTGAGGGCACAGCAGCCTCAGTGCCTCCCAATCCAGTATCAGGCTCATGGCTGCTGGCTGTGCTTGTGAGGTCACAGCAGCCTGAATGCCTCCTAGACCAATGCCATGCTCATGGTTGCTGGCTGTGCTTGTGAGGTCACAGAAGCCTGAATGCCTCCTAGGCCAGTGGCAGGCTCATGGCTGCTGGCTATGATTGTGAGGTCACAGCAGCCTCAGTGCCTCATCGTTTAGTGTCCAGCGTCCCCTGCTGCCTGTGCTTGTGAGGTCACAGCAGACTCAGGGCCTCAAAAGTTAATGTGCAGCGCTCCCTGCTGGCTGTGCTTGTGAGGCCACAGCAGCCTCAGTGCCTCACAAGCCAGCATCAGGCTCATGGCTGCTGGCTGTGCTTGTGACGTCACAGCAGCCTCAGTGCCTCCTCTGCCAGTGCCATGCTCATGGCTGCTGGCTGTGCTTGTGAGGTCACAGCAGCCTCAGTGCCTCCTAGGCCAGTATCAGGCTCATGGCTGCTGGCTTTGCTTCTGAGGACACAGAAACCTGAATGACTCCTCTGCCAGTGGCAGTCTCATGGCTGCTGGCTGTGATTGTGAGGTCACAGCAGCCTCAGTGCCTCATCGTTTAGTGTCCAGCGTCCCCTGCTGGCTCTGCTTGTGAGGTCACAGCAGCCTCAGTGCCTCATAGGTAAGTGTCCAGCGCCCCCTGCTGTCTCTGCTTGTGACATCACAGCAGTCTTAGTGCCTCCTAGGCCCCTGGCAGGCTCCTGGCTGCTGGCTGTGCTTCTGAGGTCACAGCAGCCTCAGTGCCTCTGAGGCCAGTGGGAGTCTCATGGCTGCTGGCTGTGCTTGTGAGGTCACAGCAGCCTCAGTGCCTCCTAGGGTAGTGTCCATCGCCCCTACTGGCTGTGCTTGTGAGGTCACAGCAGACTCAGTGCCTCATAGTTTAGTGTCCAGCGTCCCCTGCTGGCTGTGCTTGTGAGGTCACAGCAGCCTCAGTGCCTCCTCTGCCACTGTCAGGCTCATGGCTGCTGGCTGTGCTTGTGACGTCACAGCAGCCTCAGTGCCTCATAGGTTAATGTCCATCGCCCCCTGCTGGCTCTGGTTGTGAGGTCACAGCAGACTCAGTGCCTCATAGTTTAGTGTCCAGCGTCCCCTGCTGGCTCTGCTTGTGAAGTCACAGCAGACTCAGTGCCTCACAGGCCAATATCAGGCTCCTGGCTGCTGGCTGTGCTTGTGACGTCACAGCAGCCTCAGTGCCTCCTAGGCCCGTGGCAGGCTCATGGCTGCTGGCTGTGCTTGTGAGGTCACTGCAGCCTCAGTGCCTCTGAGGCCAGTGGCAGTCTCATGGCTGCTGGCTGTGCTTGTGAGGTCACAGCAGCCTCAGTGCCTCATTGTTTAGTGTCCAGCGCCCCCTGCTGGCTGTGCGTCCCCTGCTGGCTGTGCTTGTGAGGTCACAGCAGACTCAGCGCCTCCCAGGCCAATATTAGGCTCCTGGCTGCTGGCTGTGCTTGTGACGTCACAGCAGCCTCAGTGCCTCCTAGGCCCATGGCAGGCTCATGGCTGCTGGCTGTGCTTGTGAGGTCACTGCAGCCTCAGTGCCTCTGAGGCCAGTGGCAGTCTCATGGCTGCTGGCTGTGCTTGTGAGGTCACAGCAGCCTCAGTGCCTCCTAGGGTAGTATCCATCGCCCCCTGCTGGCTGTGCTTGTGAAGTCACAGCAGCCTCAGTGCCTCCCAGGCCAGTATCATGCTCATGGCTGCTGGCTGTGATTATGAAGTCACAGCAGCCTGAATGCCTCCTAGACCAGTGTCAGGGTCATGGCTGCTGGCTCTGCTTGTGAGGTCACAGCAGTCTCAGTGCCTCACAGGCCAGCATCAGGCTCATGGCTGCTGGCTGTGCTTGTGAGGTCACAGCAGCCTCAGTGCCTCCTAGGGTAGTGTCCATCGCCCCCTACTGGCTGTGCTTGTGAGGTCACAGCAGACTCAGTGCCGCATAGGCCAGTGGCAGGCTCATGGCTGCTAGCTGTGCTTTTGAGGGCACAGCAGCCTCAGTGCCCTATAGGCCAGTGGCAGTCTCATGGCTGCTGCCTGTGCTTGTGAGGGCACAGCAGCCTCAGTGCCTCCCAGGCCAGTATCAAGCTCATGGCTGCTGGCTGTGCTTGTGAGGTCACAGCAGCCTCAGTGCCTCCCAGACCAGTGGCAGGCTCATGGCTGCTAGCTGTGCTTGTGAGGTCACAGCAGCCTCAGTGCCATCTAGACCAGTGTCGGGGTCATGGCTGCTGGGTGTGCTTGTGTGGTCACAGCAGCCTCAGTTCCATTTAGACCAGTGGCAGGCTCATGGCTGCTGGCTGTGCTTGTGAGTTCACAGCAGTCTCAGTGTCTCCTAGGCCAGTGGCAGTCTCATGGCTGCTGGCTGTGCTTGTGAGGTCACAGCAGCCTCAGTGCCTCTTAGGGTAGTGTCCATCGCCCCCTACTGGCTGTGCTTGTGAGGTCACAGCAGACTCAGTGCCGCATAGACCAGTGGCAGGGTCACGGTTGCTAGCTGTGCTTGTGAGGGCACAGCAGCCTCAGTGCCTCCTAGGCCAGTATCAGGCTCATGGCTGCTGGCTGTGCTTGTGAGGTCACAGCAGCCTCAGTGCCTCTGAGGCCAGTGGCAGTCTCATGGCTGCTGGCTGTGCTTGTGAGGTCACAGCAGCCTCAGTGCCTCCTAGGGTAGTGTCCATCGCCCCCTACTGGCTGTGCTTGTGAGGTCACAGCAGACTCAGTGCCTCATCTTTTAGTGTCCAGCGTCCCCTGCTGGCGGTGCTTGTGAGGTCACAGCAGGCTCAGTGCCTCATACTTTAGTGTCCAGCGTCCACTGCTGGCTCTGCTTGTGAGGTCACAGCAGCCTCAGTGCCTCCCAGGCCAGTATCAGGCTCATTTCTGCTGGCTGTGCTTGTGAGGTCACAGCAGCCTCAGTGCCTCATAGGCCAGTGGCAGGCTCATGGCTGCTAGCTGTGCTTGTGAGGGCACAGCAGCCTCAGTGCCCTATAGGCCAGTGGCAGGCTCATGGCTGCTGGCTGTGCTTTTGAGGGCACAGCAGCCTCAGTGCCTCCCAATCCAGTATCAGGCTCATGGCTGCTGCCTGTGCTTGTGAGGTCACAGCAGCCTGAATGCCTCCTAGACCAGTGCCATGCTCATGGCTGCTGGCTGTGCTTGTGAGGTCACAGAAGCCTGAATGCCTCCTAGGCCAGTGGCAGGCTCATGGCTGCTGGCTATGATTGTGAGGTCACAGCAGCCTCAGTGCCTCATCGTTTAGTGTCCAGCGCCCCCTGCTGCCTGTGCTTCTGATGTCACAGCAGACTCTGTGCCTCAAAAGTTAATGTGCAGCGCTCCCTGCTGGCTGTGCTTGTGAGGCCACAGCAGCCTCAGTGCCTCACAGGCCAGCATCAGGCTCATGGCTGCTGGCTGTGCTTGTGACGTCACAGCAGCCTCAGTGCCTCCTCTGCCAGTGCCATGCTCCTGGCTGCTGGCTGTGCTTGTGAGGTCACAGCAGCCTCAGTGCCTCCTAGGCCCGTGGCAGGCTCATGGCTGCTGGCTGTGCTTGTGACGTCACAGCAGCGTCAGTGTCTCCTAGGCCCGTGGCAGGCTCATGGCTGCTGGCTGTGCTTGTGAGGTCACAGCAGCCTCAGTGCCTCCTCTGCCAGTGGCAGTCTCATGGCTGCTGCCTGTGCTTGTGAGGTCACAGCAGCCTGAGTTCCTCCTCTGCCAGTGCCATGCTCATGGCTGCTGGCTGTGATTGTGAGGTCACAGCAGACTCAGTGCCTCCTAGGCCAGTATCAGGCTCATGGCTGCTGGCTGTGCTTGTGAGGTCACAGCAGCCTCAGTGCCTCTGAGGCCAGTGGCAGTCTCATGGCTGCTGGCTGTGCTTGTGAGGTCACAGCAGCCTCAGTGCCTCCTAGGGTAGTGTCCATCGCCCCCTACTGGCTGTGCTTGTGAGGTCACAGCAGACTCAGTGCCTCATCTTTTAGTGTCCAGCGTCCCCTGCTGGCGGTGCTTGTGAGGTCACAGCAGGCTCAGTGCCTCATACTTTAGTGTCCAGCGTCCACTGCTGGCTCTGCTTGTGAGGTCACAGCAGCCTCAGTGCCTCCCAGGCCAGTATCAGGCTCATGGCTGCTGGCTGTGCTTGTGAGGTCACAGCAGCCTCAGTGCCTCATAGGCCAGTGGCAGGCTCATGGCTGCTAGCTGTGCTTGTGAGGGCACAGCAGCCTCAGTGCCCTATAGGCCAGTGGCAGTCTCATGGCTGCTGGCTGTGCTTCTGAGGTCACAGAAGCCTCAGTGCCTCTGAGGCCAGTGGCAGTCTCATGGCTGCTGGCTGTACTTCTGAGGTCACAGCAGCCTCAGTGCCTCATCGTTTAGTGTCCAGCGTCCCCTGCTGGCTCTGCTTGTGAGGTCACAGCAGCCTTAGTGCCTCCTAGGCCCCTGGCAGGCTCATGGCTGCTGGCTGTGCTTCTGAGTTCACAGCAGCCTCAGTGCCTCTGAGGCCAGTGGGAGTCTCATGGCTGCTGGCTGTGCTTGTGAGGTCACAGCAGCCTCAGTGCCTCCTAGGGTAGTGTCCATCGCCCCCTACTGGCTGTGCTTGTGAGGTCACAGCAGACTCAGTGCCTCACAGGAAAGTGTCCAGCGCCCCCTGCTGGCTCTGCTTGTCAGGTCACAGCAGCCTCAGTGCCTCCCAGGCCAGTATCAGGCTCCTGGCTGCTGGCTGTGCTTGTGACGTCACAGCAGCGTCAGTGCCTCCTAGGCCCGTGGCAGGCTCATGGCTGCTGGCTGTGCTTGTGAGGTCACAGCAGCATCAGTGCCTCCTCTGCCAGTGGCAGTCTCATGGCTGCTGCCTGTGCTTGTGAGGTCACAGCAGCCAGAGTTCCTCCTCTGCCAGTGCCATGCTCATGGCTGCTGGCTGTGCTTGTGAGGTCACAGCAGAATCAGTGCCTCCTAGGCCAGTATCAGGCTCATGGCTGCTGGCTGTGCTTGTGAGGTCACAGCAGCCTCAGTGCCTCATAGCTTAGTGTCCAGCGTCCCCTGCTGGCTCTGCTTGTGACGTCACAGCAGCCTGAGTGCCTCCTAGGCCCGTGACAGGCTCATGGCTGCTGGCTGTGCTTGGGAGGTCACAGCAGCCTCAGTGCCTCTGAGGCCAGTGGCAGTCTCATGGCTGCTGGCTGTGCTTGTGAGGTCACAGCAGCCTCAGTGCCTCCTAGGGTAGTGTTCATCGCCCCCTACTGGCTGTGCTTGTGAGGTCACAGCAGACTCAGTGCCTCATTTTTTAGTGTCCAGCGTCCCCTGCTGGCTGTGCTTGTGAGGTCACAGCAGCCTCAGTGCCTCATAGGCCAGTGGCAGGCTCATGGCTGCTAGCTGTGCTTGTGAGGGCACAGCAGCCTCAGTGCCCTATAGGCCAGTGGCAGGCTCATGGCTGCTGGCTGTGCTTGTGAGGGCACAGCAGCCTCAGTGCCTCCCAATCCAGTATCAGGCTCATGGCTGCTGGCTGTGCTTGTGAGGTCACAGCAGCCTCAGTGCCTCCTAGACCAATGCCATGCTCATGGTTGCTGGCTGTGCTTGTGAGGTCACAGAAGCCTGAATGCCTCCTAGGCCAGTGGCAGGCTCATGGCTGCTGGCTATGATTGTGAGGTCACAGCAGCC